>NC_084493.1:23357821-23957821 GCF_030035675.1 Rhineura floridana | reverse complement strand
CAGCATCCCATCTCTTACTATCAGGTCTTAGAAAGTCTTCCAAGGAAAGTTGAATGGTAGCTTGCTGCTTCCTGCATTTTAACAGGTTCTAAGAAAGATATGCAGCTATATTGTTACAACCAAACAGCTGCTGACCTTTTGGCTTGGGGTAGTTTCCCCCATCAAAAATCTGCTGCAGCAATTCTCCTTAAGGTGATGACCTTTGGAATCACTCCTTGAGGCTGTTGCTTTAACAGCAGTTCCATCAGCAGCAATTAGCAGGTGATCAGTGTTTATTTAGCTCCATACTTCCTCTCTACTCATTACATTCTACTTAAAGGCACAGGAGCCATGTTTTTCCCCTAGCCACTAGGCAACCCCCCCTCCTGTTAATATAAGGTCTCACTCCTCCATTTGCTCAATATCATCCCTAAGTGGGAACCTGTGGGGCGAAGTGTAGTCCAAAATCTCTGGAGGACACTAGGACTGCCATCTGATACACATTTACCCTGGGAGTAAGTCCCATTGAACCCAATGGAGCTTACTTCTGAGTAGACATGTACTGGATTGCAGCCTAGGTTGGGAAAGACTATGGTTAGAGAGCTGGTGCGGTGTAGTGGTTACAGTGTTGGACTTTGTGGTATGCCTTCAAGTCAATTCTGACTTATGGCAATCCTATGAATCCTTTTTTTTTGTATTCATAGGGTTTTCATTATAAGAGGTATTCAGAGGAGGTTTACCATTGTCTCCCTCTGAGGCTAGTCCTCTCCAGCTGGCTAGGGCCTGTTCAGCTTGCGACAGCTGCACAAACCAGCCCCTTCCTTGTCCGCAACTGCCAGCTGGAGGGCAACTGGGCTCCTTGGGACTATGCAGCTTGCCCACGGCTGCACAGGTGGCAGGGCACATAACCCCTGAGCCACTCACTGTGGGGGTGATCTTTAGCTGGTCCTTGACACCCAGGAGACATGAGCAGGGATTTGAACTCACAGACTCTGGACTCCCAGCCAGGCTCTCCTCCCCACTGTGCTATAACAGCTGTCATGAGTGTTGGACTAGTACCTAGGAAACCAGGGTTCAAATCCCCACTCAGCCATGAAGCTCACTGGGTGACCTTGGGCCAGTCCTGGTGTGGGGAACCCAGTGCTTGGAAAAGTTACTTTTTTTGAACTACAACTCCTATCGGCCCCAGCCAGCATGGCCACTAGATTGGGTTGATGGGAGTTGTAGTTCAAAAAAGTAAATTTTCCAAGCTCTGGGGAACTGTTGGCCCTCCCGATGTTGCTGAACTACAACTCCCATCATCCCTTGGCATTGGCCATGCTTGCTGGGGCTGAAGGGAGTTTGAGCTCAGCAACATCAGGAAGGGCAAAGATTCCCCACACCTAGGCTACTCATTCTCTCTCAGCCTAACCTACCTCACAGGGTTCTTGTGGGAATAAAATTGGGGTGAAGAATCGTGTATTCCCTGAAGTCCTTGGAGTATGAGCAAGATTTTATAAAATGTAATTAATGAATACCAGCAATCCACTTGACTGGATGATTTAATTATTTGCGCAAGGGCTCTGTGAGGTACCTGTATTAAACCTTGAGAAAGTTTGCAGAGAATTCAGTGTATAAACTATGGAACTTGCTCCCTCAAGAGGCGGTGATGGCCACCAACTTGGATGGCTTTAAAACAGGATTAGACAAATGCATGGAGTATAAAGTTATCCATGGCTGCTAACTCTAATGGCTATGTTCTGTCTCCATTGTTGGAGGCAGTATGCTTCTGAAGCCAAGTTGCTGGAAGCCACAGGAGGGGAGAGTGAGAGTGAGAGTACTGTTGTGCTCACATCCTGCTTACGGGCTTCCCACAGGCATTTGGCCACTGTGAGAACAAGATGCCGGGCTAGGTGGGTGACAGGCTTGATCCAGCAGGGCTCTTCTTATGTTAATCATAGAGTTACAGAGTTGCAAGATACCTTAGAGGTCATCTAGTCCAACCCTTTGCTAAGAGCAGGGGCTGCAATGCTGCCATACCTGACAGATGGCCATCCAGCCTCTGTTCAAATACCTCCAGAGAAGGAGCGCCCACCACCTCCCATGGGGAGTCTATTCCACTGTTGAGCAGCTTTTACCAGCAGGAAGTTTCTCCTGATCTTAAGAACATCAGAAGAGCCTGCTGGATCAGGCCAGTGGCCCATCTAGTCCAGCATCCTTTTCTCGCTGGGGCCAACCAGATGCCCCAATGGGAAGCCTGCAAGCAGGACCTGAATGCAAAAACATTCTCCCCTCCTGTGGTTTCAGGCAACTTGTCTCGGCCTATGGAGGCAGAGCACAGCCATCATGGTTAGTAGCCACCGATAGCCTTATCCTCCATGAATTTGTCTAAACCTCTTTGAAAGCCATCCAAGTTGGTGGCTTCATTTCCATTTCCAGCCCTTGGCTCTAAACCTGGCCTCTGGGACAACACAGAACAGGCCTGGTCCATCTTCTGAATGACAGCTCTTCAGACAGAGAGAACATGTTGGATGGATACGCTTATTCATGAGGATGTCCTGCTAAAAGGAATTTATTAGCAGCCCTTGCATTCAAGGATTATAAAGGGAAGAGCCGCAGCAATGGTAGAGAATGTGCTTTGCATGCCAACGGCCCCAGGTTCAATCCCCCTCACCCCCAGGTAGGGCTGAGAGAGACCCCTGCCTGAAACCCTGGAGAGCTGCTGCCAGTCAGTGTAGACAATCCCGAGCTAAATGGATCAATGGTCCAACTCATTATAAGGCAGCTTCCTAAGTGCTTATTCCACAGCTTCTTTGCTATGAATGCTTACTTCACTGTTGTCCCATTGAACTAGGAGTGCCAACTGATGGGGGGGACCTGGTCTAGTCTGCTGCTGGGTTTTTAAGAGATGTTTGATCTGCAGAAAACAAACCAGTGATGCTTTTCGTGGCATGGGAATAGTCAAGTTCACTTGCTTGCTGTTCCAGACCAAATTGCTCCTAAAGGCCCACCTACAAGAGCTGGTTCAAAAAGTTGGCAAACCTACCTTGGCCTCAACATTGCTCGTTTTAGCAAATAGGCATACGGTTGGGCTATTTGTTAGGTTGCCCACTGATAATAAAGCCAGCCTGGACTTCTCCTGTGCATCGAACAGCCACTTGCTGTGCAGAAACCAACCCATGAAACGTTTTAATGGCAGAAGAGGGTCACCTGCTCATTCTTGCAGCTTAAAGGCACAGCAGTACTAAAGCGTGCAGTCTCTTTGTCTTGTTATTATCATTCTTTATGTTGCTTTCAAAACCAAAAGTCCTTCCCGAACGTCTCACAATCGAATACCTCACGGGTAAAGCCTGCTCAGTCACCAGGGGAGGCATAAACACCAACAAAAGACAACCCGCCGAGGCTCAAAATGATCGCGATCATTTTGCAAAAACTTTGCTGAAATGGCACTCCTTTTTGATTGGAAGTTGATTTCCCTCCTGCAAAAGGTGCTAATTAGCCTTCCAAGCTAAAACAGGCATTGGGCTTCTGGGAACTCCCAGGCCCTGCCGCCGAAAAAGGGCAAACGAAACAAGAGGAAACTTAGAGGAGCGGCTTGCGCGATACTTCCTTGCCGCGCTTTAGTTAGTTCCTTTGCAGGTAAGAAAACTGCCTACAGTCTGGAAAATATTTTTTTAATTGAAGCCTTTTTTCGGTTGAGTAAAAATTGATATAGATTAGCATAAGCATTTTAAGAATTCTGTCTTTTGTTTTTTTATATACGATACTTGGATGAAAAATCATAGATGATGGGAAACATTTAGACACTGGGTTGTCTGAATTATTTGCTGTGCCCTATATGTTGTCTAGAACTGTTCAGTTGACAGCATATATCTACGTGTGGGAAAACTATAGGCTTTGTGAACTACCATGGAACTTACTATGGATGTGGTATATGACATTCCTTGGAATACTATTGGAGTTACTATTGGCTCCACCACATGGCCCATGGTTCTCATCTGAGAAAACCAACTTCAGGAAACACACCACACTGAAGTCTGAATAATGTTTTAGGAAATGTTCTGTAATCCATTTGCTTTTACTTTGATCTGTGTGTCTTCACTCACTTTGCAAATGCATAAGTGTGAACAAAATTTGTATTTTAGGCATGTAAATATAGTAACAGTTTAATTTATTTAGCTTTATTTTATCTCAGTTGAGCTAAAATGTACTTATTTGCTTTGTACTTAATGTACTTCAATCTAGATTATTTCTTTTGTAATATTGAATTTATTTTATGTTTTTACATTGTTGGTTTTTGTCCTGCTTGAATTTATTATGCTTTGTAAACTGATTTCTCTTAGTTGTAAGCCACTTTGGGCACAGCTTGCTGTGGAGAGGTGGCATATAAATAAAATCAATCAATCAAGAAAACGGTGGCGGTTTCTGCAAAATGGGTTGAGGGAGCTAGCGGGCAATTTAGTTTGTTATATTCCCCTCTCAAGAACTGGGTGGCGTTCAGTGCTAGCTCTACTCAGAGGAGACCCATTGAAGTAAATAGATATGACTAACGAAGGTTCATTAATTTCAATGAGCCTATACTGAGTAGGACTTGGAGGAATCCAACCCATTGTCTCTTCCCAATCTTTTCACATTTTTCTTTTTCTCCGTCTTGCAAAATTGTAGTAACAACTTTAAAGTATTGCTTAATGTTGGCCTGCATCTTAATGCTTTGACTTTCTTGGAATAGTAGGCTGTTGGCGTGCAGATACAAAGTCTTTTGACTTCTGCCAACTCCCCAGACCGACCCACTGTGGGGTAGTGGCCAGCAAACTGAGGGGCTAAGGAACTCTGGTTTCTAGCCCCCACGCTTTTGGGCAAACTTGTGTTAGTTATTTACCTCTTGGCCTAATCTACCTTACAGGGTTGTTGGGAACTGGTGGTGAGGGCAGACCACTAACTGGGCTTTTTTTTGGAAGAGGAGGGGTGCAAATAAAAAACGGAACTGATTGCATATCCTAGGAAGCATGTAAAGTATTTCTAAGCTTGTAAAGTATTTTGGCTTCTCTCTTTGCTGTTCTCTCCACCTTGCCTGTCTCCAGTCTTTCCACTTCATCTTCTGTCTATGTTGTCAGTCGCTCTAGGCTCTGTGAGCCATAATCCCGGCTAGCTAAAAAAAGGAGAACCCGGCCTGAGATCGCTCCCACCACCCCTGAGTGCTGGTCATGCTGATGGGAGGTGGATCTGATAGCCCTGGTACAGGCTAGCCTTCTCTAAGGAATATTAAAGGCTGCACTTGGAATCTTGGTCGGTTGGGGTCCTGTGTGGGTAGTGGAGAAGGAAGCCGGTGCCTGTGGGAACAGCTATGCAGAATTTATGGGGATTATGATAATAGGAGATAATGTGTGGGGTCCCTTCATGTTGGTTGCAGCCATGCCCCCTCCCCCTTATTAATCTACAGAGTTTAGAATGCGATCCTTGTAAATGCAACATATGTCCCTAGGCACAATAAGTATGAAAGGGGAGAGTGTTAGCTCCTGAGAAGAGTCTTCTGAGTGGCTGGCTCATCTCCTTTCACTCTGATTGGCTCCAATTGGCAGGGAAGGCCAAGGAAGCATGTTAGACTCTTCTCAGTGGCTAAGGCACTCCCCTTTCATGCTGATGTGGCTCGTAGAATGTTGGAGATGTAAGGAGCCTGCTACTAAAAAAGTAAGGAGTCTTAAGACCCTGGATGACTACACCCTGGGTGTGTGTGTGTGTGTGAGTGTGTGTGTGTGTGAGAGAGGGGGGGCTTCTAGAGCTTGGAAAAGTTACTTTTTTTGAACTACAACTCCCATCAGCCCAATCCAGTGGCCATGCTGGCTGGGGCTGATGGGAGTTGTAGTTCAAAAAAGTAACTTTTCCAAGCGCCAAAGAGGGAACGAGATCTTCTAGCTCTTGCAGAAACTTGGTATGAATGATTCAGTAGAACTCGACACTTTAGACTGTGCTTGCATGATTTGGTGCCTCTCCATGCAATAAATAAATCTTGTAGGGAAGAGTCCTAGTCTAGCCCTTTGCCTTCGTGTGCCAGTTTTGCTAAGTGGACAAAGCCCCCCCCCCATTTTCATTGTGCTGGTTCTCAGTCTTGATGAAGCTGCTGATAGGTGGGCTCAAAAACAGCTAGATCTAATTGTGCTTTACTGTTTGTATAGTGCAGTTCACATGCTTTATGCAGCTGTTATCCTTGCAACAACTTGGTAAGGTACATCCCCCTCCTCCCATACTGCAGATGAAGGGGACAGATGCTGAGAGTAGCTTGCTTCAATGAGCTCCCAGCAGAAGGGAGATTTGAACCAGGGACTTCTGATTCATAGCTCAGGCTTTTAAACACCTACATTATGCTAGCTCTTCACTAGATAGCTAACTAGAAGTGGCTGGCACCTGCTTCCTCTTCCAAGAGTCTGACATATGAGAGGCAATGTGGTGTAACAGTTAGGGTGTTAGACTATGACCTGGGAGACCAGGGTTTGAATCCCCACTCAGTAATGAAACTTGCCTGCCAGTAGTATAGTAGCAACTTCAGAAGTGCAGGGTCCCTTCATGATAGTCACACCACGACCCCCCATTGCCACACCCACTTTCCACTTTCTGTTATATCCCTTGCTCTCTGACATCTGAGTCCACACTCCACTATAACAGACATCCCTAGAAGCCAATCAGCATGAAAGGGGAGGCTGTGTGTTAGCTATTGAGAAGAGTCATCAGTGGCTGACTCACCTCTTTTTGCTCTGATTGGCCCCAATCAGCACAAAAGGACAAGGGTTCAGTGGCTAACACATTTCCTTTTCATGCTGATTGGCACATACATAGGGACCTGGCTGAGAGCCTGCTCCCCACAAAGTAAGGGGTTGATGAACCCCCCCACCGTGACGCTGGACGACTACACTCCTGTCACCAGGTGACCGTGGGCTAGTCTCTCTCTCAGCTTAACCTACCTCACAGGGTTCTTGTGAGTGTAAAATGGGGAGGGGAAGAACCACATTCACCTCCTTGAGCTCCTTGGGGGAAAGGTGGGAAATAAATTAAAATAAAATAATAAAGCATGATTTGATGCCAATGCAATTAGTGATCCCACTGGCACAGGGGATTCAGCTGGAGACAGTGGCCTAGCAAAGGGTTAAATCCCTCTTATTGGGATTTATCCCCTGATCCAGATCTTTTTTGACTAAATAACAGCTTGAGGGGCAACTTTAACTCTGTACTTATTAATGCACACAGTTCAACCCTCAGAACACAGGTTTTACCTTGCGAACCTGAACAATTTGAGAAGGTGGTGGTAATTCCTTGTGATGAGGAAGAATTGCTCCTCATAGCCTTGCTTTATCTTTGTCATCAAGGTGGCAACTTGTGTATGGTTGGGACTGGGGATCAGGATATGCAACATGTAGCTCAGGACACAATCTAGGTTCGCAGTTGCTTTGCTCCTCGGCCTCCAGTCTTCAGGAGCAGCCCCCCCTCTCCTAATGCACCTCAGTTGCTTTGAAGAGTCCTTTGCCTATAAATCCTGGTGTGAGCTGCAGAATAAATGCTTAGAGGCAGCCTCCCACCCACCCCCAAAAAAACACTGTGCCCTCCAGATGTTTTAGACTACACCTGTCATCTGCTCCAGCCAGCAAGGCCAGGCCAGGGCTAATGGAAGTTTTAAAAATTCGTTTGGTAGCCACAGGTGACTCGGAATTGCATGCAGGCGAGTGAGTGGGCTGGCAGAGAATGGATGGAGCACTCCATTCTTCCTCTGTGCCTAGCATAGAAATGAAATAGGCTGTTAGGCAAGGGAAGTCCTTTCTCCTGCTCCCAGGCTAGTAACATTTTGTTGTGTGTAGGCTAGTAACTTATTTGTTACATGTATGTCTCACTTTCTCCAAGGAGCTCAAAGCTGTGTACGTGGTTCTTCTCTCCATTTTACCATCAGAACAACCCTGTGAGGTAGGTTAGGCTGAGAGACAGTGACCTGGCCCAAGATCACCAGTGAGCTTCATGGCCAAGTCGGGATTTGAACCCTGGTCTCCCATGTCCTAGTCCGACACTCCAACCACTACACTGGATTTTTTGTGATGGTGGGCAGTGGAGCAAAATTGCCTGAATCTTGGTTTGACTTGTACAAGAATGGACAGAGCTGCCATCCTGGTTCCTTGGCCAGGTCATATTACGTCCCCATCTTTCTAAACTAGCAGCACAGATGCTGTTTAGGAACGTTCTTAATGAGCCTTTGGGATAGTGTGTGTGGATCTCCCTACTCTTGTATCCCCCACAACAACCCTTTGAGTTAGGCCAACTTGCCAGAGTGACTTATTTCCCCCCAAGGTCACCCAGGAAGCTTCATTTCTGAGCAAGGGTCTCTCTGGTGTGCTGTGCCCTGCCCATTATGTTGCAGTGCATCACCAAGGTTATGATGGTCTCCTGCACACAATGTTCAGTAATGAACTTCATGAGATACAAAGTTGCATGTTGAGGTTATTCATTCTCTTGTTGGCTTTCTGGGTGGACTATAGCAATGGCCTGGTTGCAGTTACCTGTGATTTGCCAAGGTTTTCTCTGACTCATAGAATAGTAGAATTGGAAGGGTGCTATCATGTCGTCCCTTCTCCAGGCTAAACATGCCCAGTTCTTTCAGTCTCTCCTCAAAGAGCATTGTTTCCAGTCCCCTGATCATCTTTGTTGCCCTCCTCTGAACCTGTTCCTGTTTGTCTGCATCCTTCTTGAAGAGCGGAGACCAGAACTGGACGCAGTACTCAGGATGAGGCCTAACCAGTGCTGAATAGAGGGGAACGAATACTTCATGCGATTTAGAAACTATACTTCTGTTAATGCAGCCTAAAATAGCATTTGCCTTTTTTGCAGCCACATCGCACTGTTGGCTCATATTCAGCTTGTGATCAATGACAATTCCAAGATCCTTCTCACATGTTGTATTGCTGAGCCAAGTATCTCCCATCTTATAACTGTGCATTTGGTTTCTTTTTCCTAAGTGTAGAACTTGGCATTTATCCCTGTTGAATTTCATTCTGTTGTTTTCAGCCCAATGCTCCAGCCTGTCAAGGTCCCTTTGAATTTTGTTTCTGTCTTCCACGGTATTAGCTGTGCCCCCCAATTTTGTATCATCTGCAGATTTGATAAGCATGCTTTGTATCTCCTCATCCAAGTCGTTAATAAAAATGTTGAAGAGCACTGGGCCCAGGACCGAGCCCTGTGGCACCCCACTCGTTACTTCTGCCCAGTTTGAGAAGGAACCATCGATAAGCACTCTTTGAGTACGATTCTGGAGCCAACTGTGGATCCACCTGATAGTTGACTCATGAGATTGGACCTTTTTATCTCTGAATCCCATTTTTCTTCCTCTTGTTATCTATTTTTATAATACTGTTTTACTCTTTTTGTGTTGTTTTTGTGTACTGTTTAGAGATTTTTAAAGTGTTAGGACACTGGAACATAGGAAACTGCCATGTATTGAGTCAGAGCATTGGTCCATCTAGCTCAGTATTGTCTGCACTGACTGGCAGCAGCTCTCGAGGGTTTCAGGTAAGGTTCTGTCTCCACCCTACCTTGAAGATGCAAGGGACTGAACCTGGAACCTTCTGCATGCAAGGTCCTTCTAAGTCATTCAGAAATGCTATTTAAATAAGCCTCTCGAATTTGCCTACTGCAATAAGTTGTATGTGGGAGGAGCCTTGAAGACGGTTCAGAAACTTGCAGTTACTTTGAAGTACGGTTTTCAGGCTGCTGTTGGGAACTCCTCTAGTAAGAATATAAACTGGTTTCTGGTCCCTTTCCAAACAATTCAAAAGTGCCGATGCTTGCATTTCAAACCCTACATGAATTGCAAGCCAGGTACTTGGTAGGCATGCCTGCTCCCATACTGACCTGCCTGGGTATTAAGGTGTAATGATTAGAGCAGCCTTTCCCAACCAGTGTGCCTCCAGATGTTGTTGGACCACAACTCCCATCAGCCTCAGCCAGCATTGCCAATGGTCAGGAAAGATGGGAATTGTGGTCCAACAACATCTGGAGGCACACTGGTTGGGAAAGGCTGGGTTAGAGTGTTGGGCTATGACTTGAGAGATTAGGGTTTGAATCCCCACTCAGCCATGAACCTCACTGGGTGACCTTGGGGCAATCACTATCTCTCAGCCTAATCTACCTCACAGGGTTGTTGTGAGGATCAAATGGGGAGGGAAGAACCATGTGTGCCACCCTGAAGTCCTGGGAGGAAAAGGTGGGTGGCCAGCAGAGAGTCATCTTAGTGGCGGCACCCATCTGTGGAGTCCCTTTCCAAGGAGGTTTGCCTCTGTTGTGCCTGTCAAAGATTGTCCCCTTGGGTCCTTTGACCTCAACAACCCCAAGGGGGTATGTGTGTCTTTGCTTCCGAGAACAGTCCCAATTCCCTGGGCCACTGCTTCCCAGGCAACACTCACTTTCCCAGGGTTAGTTTATACCTAACGCCAACCCTAGAAGGTAGACTGCCACCATCCTCTTTAAATAGTTCTTCATTCTGAGTAAGGGGAAACTCAGAGCACTATCTGAAATCCTAGAGCAGATCACTTGTTAAACTCCTTGCTCTGGAGCATTAACCAAAATTATTCAACAGTAGTCAGTAGCGTGTAATCAAGGACTGGATTTAGGGCCATTACCTCAAAGCAATACACACCAATAAGAAAAGGTAGGTTATTTAAAAGAAAAGAAAGGTACATCTAAAAAAGAGCAGTATTACTTTCCTTTAAATCCAATTACTCTCAACAGGGCCAAGTATGAGATACATTCACATAATACTGTGAGAGATTCAAACACACAAGAAAATAACAAAAGCTTTCTTAGTCTAGTTTCATACTCGCTTCAAGGTGAAAGCCTGGTTCCCAATGGTTTACAAGCGTCTTCAGGTGAGTAAGGTAGTTGGAATAGGGAACAAGTAACTGAAGGATCATCCCTCATTTTATGGGGTTTTGGGTGTCAACAGGGAGGGGGCCAATTAGCCATCCTAGGCGCCCCTTCCGTGATCACCTTCTTTGAAGATAAGGAGGGCTAGACAGTCACACCAAGGGGTCTTTGATCTGGATACCCAAACTCCTGACTTTGATCTTAGGAAGTAGATATGAGATAACAGATAGGACTCAGCTGCATCTTCTGGACATTAGCAATTTGCAGCTGTCTGGCACTAAAACACTTGGGTTTCCCCAGCACAGAGTATCCCAGAGGTCTTTGCAACAAAGCCCCCCAGAATTCCCTCTGGTTGAGCCGTTTTAGCTTGACCAAACGTAGCTATTCTTGACAGTGCCAACATTACCTCATTGACACCAGGCATAGATGTATGCTGTCCTGGGTCTTCTAATGTGTTTTATTTGCTGCTGTCTTTGTAAACCACCCGGTTCAGCTTTAGGGTGATATGTCAAATCTTTTAAGTAAATGCTCCCTATGTGAGGCTGAATTATTTAAAACGTTCCAAGCATCAGTTGGACTTGAATGCAGCAGCCCCAGACTCCTAGCCTGGTGCTTCATAGGACCTTGTTTTAATCTTGTCCCATCTTCATTGGTTATCTCTTAGTTTCTGGGACTCAATTTAAAAAGTGCTGGTTTTTTAAAAAGTATTAAATGGTCTTGGCCTTGGAGGCTATATGCTCCCAAAGCAACCTGTCTGTTCTCTGTGCTCTTGTCTCGGGTTGTCAGACAAGTGGGTACCAAAGAGGGCTTTCTTGGCAATGGCACTAAGTCTCTAGAGTAGCCTTCCCTGACCTGGTGCAGACTGTTCTGATACAAAATCTGAGGCTGTTGGGAGATGTAGTCCAAAACAACCTAGAGGGCACCACGTTGGGAAAGCCTACTCTAGAGTGCCCTCTGATGATTTACCAGGCTATCGCCTCCTGTGTTTTTTAAAAAAACAGACTAAATGAATTTGTTTTGTTTCTGCTGCAGTGTTGAGAATAATGGCTGCCGTTTGCAGATTGTCTTAGATATGTGGTTCCAGTAATGTTTGCTTTTTAACTGTATAGGTTTTCCAAGCAGTTCTCTGAGTCCATTGAGCAGAAGAGTAGGATATAAAATATTAGGGTTGTGCATGTGCTCCTGCTCCAATTTGTGGCTCTGATTTGTAAATACAGATCAGGCTCAATCCAGTCTCGACAGATTTGGACCCAATTCAACCCGATTCAGATCCAAATCTGAAAAGTGCCCCTTCATATTCTGTTTAGCAAGCTAGCTAAATGTGGGCTGGATGAAACAACTATCAGGTGGCTCCACAGCTGGATACAGAATTGTACTCAAAGAGTGATTATCTATCCTTCTCAAATTGGGGGGAGGTAATGAGTGGGGTACCGCAGGGCTCAGTCCTGGGCCCAGCGCTCTTCCACTTCTTTATTAATGAGTTGGATGGGGAGGTGCAGGGAATGCTAATCAAATTTGCAGAAGATACAAAATTGGGAGGGATAGTTAATACGCTTGAAGACAAAATTCAAAGGGATCTTGATAGGCTGGAGCATTGGGCTGAAAACAACAGGATAAAATTTAACAGGGATAAATGCCAAGTTCTACACTTAGGAAAAAGAAACCAAATGCACAGTTATAAGATGGGAGATACTTGGCTCAGCAATACAACATGTGAGAAGGATCTTGGAATTGTCATTGATCACAAGCTGAATGTGAGCCAACAGTGCGATGTGGCTGCAAAAAAGGCAAATGCTATTTTAGGCTGCATTAACAGAAGTATAGTTTCTAAATCGCATGAAGTATTCATTCCCCTCTATTCAGCACTGGTTAGGCCTCATCCCGAGTACTGCGTCCAGTTCTGGTCTCTGCTCTTCAAGAAGGATGCATACAAACTGGAATGGGTTCTGAGGAGGGCAACATGGGGAGTGGAAACAAAGTCCTATGAGGAGAGACTGAAAGAACTGGGCATGTTTAGCCTTGAGAAGAGAAGACTGAGGGGAGATATGATAGCATTCTTCAAGTACTTGAAAGGTTGCCACACAGAGGAGGGCCAGGATCTCTTCTTGATTGTCGCAGAATGCAGGACATGGAATAATAGGCTCAAATTACTGGAAGCCAGATTTTGACTGAACAACAGGAAAAACTTCCTAATGGTTAGAGCAGTACAACAATGGAACAAATGACATAGGAAGGTGGTGGGCTCACTAAACACTGGAGGCATTCAAGAGACAGCTGGACAGCCACCTATTGGGAATGCTTTAATTTGGATTTCTGCATTGAGCAGGGCGTTGGACTCAATGACCTTATAGGCCCCTTCTAACTCTATGATTCTACTACAAATCTCCGGAAATCCCATTGACTTACATTGCAAAACTGTATGGGCACAACTTTCCTGTTTTTTTGACCAAGAGGCATGAAATTTGGAGACATGGCAGCTGCTATATAGGGGATTAAACCTGCCAGGTAACAAATAACATAGCAGCTTTGTCTTTTCACACAGGGACATGAAATTTTGTGACATGGTAGCCCATATAGAGGGAATCCTGCAGAATTTCAGATGGGTAGCTCCTGGAGTTTTCATTCTAGCCACCTTAAAGTTTGCGTTTTCTGTTTTTTTAAAAAGACTGAATGCACAGTCATACCATTTCTCATGTTCCTGTGTTTCCCCTGCTCATTTCTTCAAATTTTTGAAAAAGAGGTTTTTTAAAAATTAGTTTTACAATATTGTACAAGAATGGGTAGCATTAGGCATGCACAAGCTGGCAGCAGTATGCACATAGGGACATGGTAGCTCCAATAGAGGATATCAACCCTGTCAGATTTCAGTGGCTAGCTCTAGGGGTTTTTATTCTAACCACCTTTTAAAGTTTGCTTTTTCCAAAAAATATTTTTTTTGAACAAAGACTGAGTGCTCAGCCATGCCATATGCCTGTGTTTCCTTTGTTATTTCCTTCAAAGTTTTGAAAAAAAAGTTTATTTCTAGACACTTGTAGGTAGCATCAAGCAGGCACAGGCTGACATTACCATGAAAATAAACTATGTGCAGACATGACATTTGGGGACATAGTAGCCACTATAGAATAGATTAACCCTGCCAAATTTCAAGAAATCAGAAGAAGGCTAGGACTGGGGAAGGCAGCTATGAGAGAACTAGAAAAGGTCCTCAGTGTAAACATGTATCACTGAACACCGAAGTCAGGATCATTCAGACCATGGTTTTCCCAGTCTCTATGTATGGGTGTGAAAGTTGGAGTGCGAAAAAGACAAATAAATGGGTATTAGAAGAAATTAAACCAGAGCTATCATTAGAAGCTAAAATGATGAAACTGAGGTTGTCATACTTTGGACACATAATGAGAAGACATGATTCACAAGAAAAGACAATTATGCTGGGGAAAACAGAAGGGAGTAGAAAAAGAGGAAGGCCAAACAAGAGATGGATTGATTCCATAAAGGAAGCCACAGACCTGAACTTACAAGATCTGAACAGGGTGGTTCATGACAGATGCTCTTGGAGGTTGCTGATTCATAGGGTCTCCATAAATTGTAATCGACTTGAAGGCACATAACACACACATAGTCTAGGAGCTTTCATGCTTAGCCACCTTTTAAAATTTGCTTTTTCCAAGAAAGATATATATTTTTTAAAAATTACCCTGTTGTATGGGACAGATTGCCAACAGCTATAGTGAGTGAGGGAAAAATAAAAATACTCTTTAATATTAATAGTATTCACTGGAGTTAGTAATTGAAAATAATAATAATGGCTAATAATAATAATTAAAAATGTGTAACTACACAAGTCAGCTCTATCATTTGTGGGTAGCAACTGGAAAATAATAATACTGAATTTAGAAAGGTGTGGCTAAATATGCCCACAAGTTTTCATAATTATTTGCAATCAGAATCAAATAAAAAAAGTAGACAACAAAAAATGTAAATAAGGGATGGGACTGGGATTGATTTGTGAAGAACAGAAAACATACACAAGCTGAACAAATGCCATCAAGCCTCCACCAAACATTTCTAAGAGACAGAACTTACAAAAGATTTCTTCATCCCTTCCAAGCACTGTGATTGGAAAGTATTGGGTGGGATGATAATATTCTAGCTTTCCTCCCTCCTCACCTTGGAGTTCTCCTTTATAGTGTTATGATTGCTCCATTTCAGAGACGCCCTATCTGGGTTTATTAGAGACTGTTTTTGAGCTACAAATCTGTACAAATCGATTCAGGACTAGCCAATTCTCTCTGCAGGGATGTGCAGCTGCTTCAGCCTGATGTGGACAGGATACAAATAGGCCTGGATTGGCCTTATTCGGTTTGTTTGTAATTTGTACAAATACAGTGCACAGCCCTATAAAATATAGAACAGAATTCTGCAGCAGTGTGTGACTGTCCAAGCTCCCTGTGGCCCTTTACCACTATACTCTATTCCATCCTCCCCACAAAAACAGTTGGCTGGCGTTCTGTGGGCCCCTCTTAATTAGGTTTTACTGTGATTTGCACTTCTTCAAATCTCGGAGCTCCCCCAAGCCTGCCAATAACGTTCCTTTTGTGTGTGAGTGGTGCTGTTTGGCTACAGAAGGATCCACATTTGGTGAATGAATTTATTATTGGCCCATAGGATAGAATATGTGATGATTTAGGTAAACATGTTCTCAGACTTGATTACTGATCAAATATCTTTTCCCTCCAATTCACAGCTGAGCAACCAAGATGGGTTCTTTTATGATAAGACAAGGGACAGGACCACCAGGTGACAAAGTGGCCTTTTCCAGAAGCTCAAGTAAAGCCAAGAGAATAGCCTTATCCCCTCATCTGGGCTTGGTAACAGTTGCCAAAAGACAGACCTGGCAAACTGTCTTGGCCATTGTTCCTCTTCTCTTTGCCAGCACTGCTGCCTATAGTGAAAGCCATTCAGCTGCAACTTACCAGACTCCACCCGGCACAAAACCAGGGTCTTCAGATTCCTTGCCTTTCCAGAACTTGGCAAATGGGTGGCAGTTAACTGAACAGGACTGGCAAAACCAGTCTACTAATGGCCCACTGTGGCTGCCTACAGGGAGAGATCCATATGCCACAAACCTATCGGCTAACACGGTTGTCACTGTTGATTGGACCCCTGTTGCAAATACTCTACAGGATTCAAATGACATCCATGGAAATACTGAATCTGGAGCTGGTGGGCAAGGACCTCTGAGTGTAGGCTCCCCTGCCTTGCAAATGGACCAGGATAGTTCTAAAAATCTGGATCATGCAGCATCACTCACAGTTGATGCACTTGCTAAAACTACTGATACTTCTCTTACGCTTTCTTCTAAGGGTTTCAAACAGCCAGAAATTACCATGACATTGTTGTCCCTCGTGTCGCAAGCAAAAGGAACTGGAAAAATGCCACTTGCTTACACCATGGGGAGGACAGCTACATTTCCCCCAATATTGCCCTTTCCAGACACTAGTAGCTCCTTTCACTTGGATACAAATGCAACACTCCAAACTGCATCTGCTTCCCAAAATATAGCATCTGCTACTGACCAGCCAACCGCTGCTGACACTGCTACCTTGTCTTCAGAAAAAACACTTGCTGTGGAGCACATCCCCAGGATTGATCAGGACTTCCATGGCACATGGCTGTCTTTGACTGAAATGGTCTACAGAACCAGTGTAAATAGGATAACAGCTGGCCACAGTAGTGCAGTTCCTTCTACACAGATTGACTTCCTCAATGGCCAGCACAGGAAGAAAGAAGCATCCTCCTTAACATCCATAAGTACTGAGACATTGATTGATAGTCTTCAAGACTCTATGACATCTCCTGTTGGAACAACTCCTGGAACCACTAATATAGGGATGAAGCTTCTCTGCTCAAGTAGTGGAGATGTAGCCCACAGTTCTCTGACGTCCAGGTTACACACTTCTGCCAATATCTTGCCTGGCTCTCCTTCACAATCTTCTGATGCAAGTTCAAGCAAAACTTACTCTGACCAGACTATTGTGCATAATGTCCAGGAACTTGGTACCACTAAATTGGTGAGTAGGAGGCCTTCTGCAGCTGTTTCTGCAACTTTGTCTCAGTCCTCTATCTTGCCCTCACTTAGCTATCCAGGTGAAGCCTTGACCCCTGTTACTTTACCTGCTGTTATAACTTTGGCAGGCTTCACTGGCTCTAGAAAGCCTAGCAGGTTTTCCACTCACCAGCAGCTTGAACCCCTGAGCACTGGCTTGCCTCTACATAGACCCATTCCCACAACTGCAGAGTCTCCTTATGCATCTGTGCTGTCTACTGCAGCTGATGGAGCCCATGTCAATCCAGAGGTGCCTCTCAGTTCTGTCTTCCCTTATAGAAGGAGCAAGAGCACAATCCCACCTATTTATGGCCTATCATCCACAGTTGCTCTGACTAGCTTTTCAAGTCAACCATCCATGGCAGAGTACACCATGCAAGGGTCTCAGTTGTCCAAAGCTGAGTTGCCTTCTGGAAATGTGACTTTACCTGTGTCTCCTAATCTAACAGAGTCTTCTGCTCTTGTATCTAATAGCGCTATTATCCAGTTGGCTGTAGAAACCACTACACATGTTCCTCCATCTTCAGCTGGAGTGCCAGGGTTTGGACTTTCTCTTGCCACTACATTATCTGACCTTGTCACTCATACAGAAGTCAGCCTGTCTGTTGGACTCCAGAGTTCTCAACTAAAAGAGCAGGCTGCTAACTTAGACTCAACATCTCTAGCTCCATACCTTGCTACTACTAAAGAGGACACCTTGACAACTGTTGGTATGGCAAATGCTTCCCTAGCTGAAGGAAGCAGCCTGGAATTGAAGGAAGATGGCTCTCTTGTACCAGAGGAGCATATTGGTCCTAGTGAAGCTTCTACACAGGACACCATCTCAAAGGGCAAAAGTGGCATGACCTACATAGTCTCTAGCTTCCTACATTGGCAAGCTTCGAGTTCTCCTCCACTCAGCACACTGTATTCTAGACGTGCTGAAACTGGGCATAATGTTCCCCTCCAAACTGGTCCATCAGAAGCTGGTATGTTGGAAGGTGCGACCACCACTGCTAGTTATAGGAAGCAGATAACTGAGCTCCATAAAAGAACAGATCAGACTCCAGCTGCTGCTAAACTGATGCCTATCTTCTCAGAGCCTCCAGTGATGGCTTCACAAGGTACTACACCTGAAGACTTGGCCTTCAGCTTGACTTCTGCAGAGCCTCCTGTTGAGCCAACAGGAGCACACTATGCCTGGCCTAATAGAAGCGGGGCTATGTCATCCCGTCCTCCGAATACCACCTCTCTTGCCACGTCGAGGATTAAGCTGATGTCTAAGGAGCCTTCTGAGCCAGAGACTCTAGCAGTGTCCTTGGCCACAAAGATGGCTAGTGATTACATTGTACACATGTTTACAGCAGGAAATGACACTACACTCCTGTCTCGCC
This sequence comes from Rhineura floridana, assembly GCF_030035675.1. NCBI lineage: Eukaryota > Metazoa > Chordata > Lepidosauria > Squamata > Rhineuridae > Rhineura > Rhineura floridana. The sequence goes on along the minus strand of NC_084493.1, from coordinate 23,939,488 downwards.
CATTTCTGGAAACAGCAGGAGTTACATTGCCAGTTGGAGAGGCCTCTGCTAGAATGGCGCACACTGATCTACTTGCAGGAGGCCCTACAGGTCGTCCTGCAGTGGAACCTCTCAGCACGACTTCTCATGAATGGAAGCTTGCCATCCCAACACCATCTAGAGCCACAGCTTCCCTTGCATATATAACAGAGCCAGGAAGATCTTTAGTCACTCCAGCCCATGATTCTATATCGACAGGCTTCACTTCAATTGGTTCCTCTAGGAGCAGCATTCCTGAGTCAGCTTTGGAGATAAACTTTGAGGCTACTCAGGGCCTAATGGGTAGGAAAGAGCAGGTGGTGCCTACCAACACAATGCTGCCCAGTATCTCAAGTGAAGAAACATGGACACATGACTTGAAAGCCACAACTTCTCAAACTATGGCTAGCACTACATACAGAACACCACCACTGGCCCCTGAAGTTGACTTCAGTGCCTCTGCTGTGACAGCTACATTGGGAACTATACTAGGATACAAGGTCACAGATGCTTTTACTGTAGCTGTCCCAGAAGTGATTAGCACAATGGCTTTGCAGAGTTACAGCCCAAGATATAGAGAGTTCTCTGGCTCTAAAGCTCCTGCAGATCTGTCTGTCGTGGAGAGCAAATCTACCCAGGCTGTCCCGGTGTCATCAGTTACAACAAATCTGCTGACCAACCTAAGAACATTTTTTGACAAGTCATCAAAGTCTACTGCAGGAGCAGCTTGCAGGAGTGCCTCTTGTATGACGAGCACCATCCCAGCATCTTTCACTCCATCTCAAAGTACCCTACTGCTTCCTACTGCTTCCCAACTTCTCTTGACTAGAAAGGCTTTGGTTTCTCCACTAGGGTCAACAGATGCTGTGAAGAATGGGACCACTGCTATTCTTGGCACGAAGGTGACCAGTCCTGGGGAGAGTGGTGCAACAGAACAAATGGTGCCTGTTACCCAAGGTGATCACACTTCAAAGCAGCCAGTGACAAAGTTCAAGGCTCCAACAATGAGCCAGTTTACTAGGAGTGAGAATCTGACCTTTAGTACACCTGTATCACCTCTTCTAGCTGTGCATCATCTACCTCTGCAGTTCCGTCTCACCAGAATTGATTATGAGGAATCCTTGGAGAACAAGTCCTCTCAAAGCTATAAGAAGCTGGAGAAAGAAGTAAAGTTAACTGTAAGTACTCTAGTAGACCATGGTTATGAAAAAAAATCTGTTCAACTAACATTAGGTCAGACCTTAGTGTACTTTTGACATTATCACTATGGTAATCTACTCTTCCATTGGTTTATCCTATCGTTGTCCTGTGATTCCTTGGTGGTGAGCCTCTACACATGTGTGAGACCAGCTCCATGAGTCCTTGCCTTGCCTTTGTTCCCAGTTGACCAGCAATTGCTTACCAAGACCTATGCAATTGACCTTGCCCATGTGGCTGCAGGCATCTGTGAAATGCTGCTGCAGTGCTGTGATACAAACCCGTCAAGGAGTGGCATATCTAAAAGGCATATGCTTTTGAAATGTGGATTGGAACCAGAATGTGTGAGTTGACCTCCTGGTTAAGACTGGTTCCATGTGCCTAAAAGGAAGAATCATTGTGACTTGATGCCTGGCCAGTACAGAGTGGTAAAGTTGACCACCCCTTACAGTAGAGGGTGTCTGAACCTGTTTTGGTCTGAAAGCTGCATTTGCTGTAGGCCAGCCCTCTGGAGGCTGTATGACAGCAGAAGGAATGGCCATCCCACTGCCCGTCAAAAAGCAGGCAGTTACAAAGGGAAATCAACCCTTCCCAACTAGAATGCTATAGCAAGGGAAAGTGATGAAGAAAATTTTCCACAATCTGTACCCCCAGTTTGGGTGGAGAGGTCAGCCCAGCATCATGATGAGTGGGAGTGTTGCTGTGGCCACCTATGGGGAACTGGGGTCAGTGGGACTAGCAGGCCACTAGGGGAAGGGTTTAGTGGTCCAGTTGAGGCCTGCAGGCTGCCAGTTTGCAATCCCTGCTTTAGAGAGCTTGAAATGTTGACCTTGCTAATGCTACATCTCAGGACCACGGTTGAGTAGCTTACCAAAGCTGGTGAGGTTCCTGTCTGTTGGGTTCGACCTCAGGAGGGTTGCAGATGGGCAGGAAGGGTTAAAAGTGAAACCAGGAAATGGCACAAGGAAGATTTTGGCTGTTTGATGTACCTGCTGTTCTGGATGCCAGCTTATCTAGTGTAGGGTAATAGTGTTGCTTTCAAAATGCCTGGTTAACCAGAAACCTGGCTTTAAATCAGTGGCAGTAAATCTGCATATACACACAATGTCCCAGAAAACAAGTATCTGAATCACCTTTCCGAGGAGTGCTGTCTCTATGCTGAACAGTTCTTTTGAAAGGGCAAAGTCGCCATAAAGCAGTGGGGGAGAACCTTTCTGGCTGGGTGGACCGGATCTTTATCTCTTTCCCCCATCCCGGTGGGCCAACTTTGACAGATGGGTGGGATCACCCACCTGTCCATCATCTGTCATCGGGTGACTAGTGGGTTGACCTGCCCAACTGTCAAAGTTGGCCCACTGGAGTGGGGAAAGCTGATGTTTGGCAAATTCAGCCGGGCTTTCTGCAGCCACGTCTCCACCTGTCTCTCACTTTGACATTACATATGATGTCAAGTGTGGAGTGGAAGGGGGTGGTTTCAGAAGAGCTGCCTTGTGGGCCAAATGGGAAGGCTTGTGGGCTGAAGGTTCTCCACACTTGCCATAAACCACTGTTCTTCAACTTTGGGTCCCCAAATGTTCTTGAACTACAACTCCTATCATCTCCAGCCAGCTTAGCCATTGGCCAATTGATCATGGGCTGTGTCGTCCAGCAACATCTGGGGACCCGAAGAACATTGCCATAGACCTTCAATACATGGTAAAGCATCTGGCTGTGGTAGAAAAGGCTTGGGTCTGGTGTTCAGCATGAAATGAATGGTTAGCCCTTCCCCCCCCTTTTTAAAAATTCAATTTCTTAAGTGTACAAATTAAAATATGTACTAACATATATAGCTTATACAGTCAAACCACAGATGGATGGGTGGGTGGGTGGGTGGTTGGGTGGTTGGGTGGTGGTTTGTTTTGTTTGTTTGTTTGTTGTTTGTTATGCAAAGGGGAAAACCCCAGAGACAAAAAGAAAAATGTTTCAAAATTATAATAATTAAAAAATAAAATAAAAAATGAAAAAGGGGGAGAAGAGAGTTACTGAGATTACTGTAAGTTTTTAACAGCATAAAATTTAATACATAGTATGTAATAGAGATTTAGAAATTCACTGTTGGTAGATGGATTTAGCTGCAATAAACTCCAGAGAGATGTCCCAAAGACATCCCTCTGTAAAGAGGCATGAGCTGATGGCTGACAGACATTATACCCACCCACTGCTACATAGTTCACAAACATAAACCACTTAATAAGAAATGTGTCTTTTTTTATTTGGGATCTCTCCTTGCCAACTTTTGTTGTGTTAGCTTTTCCATCAAAGCCATATATGTTCTGTACCTGAGAATACCTTAAATCTATTAAACGGCAGTCAATCTTTCCAGTGATGAGCAATTACAATTCTTGCTGCCACAAGTGAAGTAACTATTAAATCCTTAGAATCCAGTGATAAATTATCTCGTTGGAAAATAGACAAAAGAGCCATAAGAGGATCGGACATAATGTTCTACCCTTATCAGTGAACGATATTTCCATCAAAACCTCTCAGACGAGGTCAATGATTTCTATCCCTGCTCCTCTACAGAAGGTATGGTCAGCCCTTTTTAACTCCTGCTCTACCATCTAGGTGGTGCTGACCCATGGACAAATACCAGTCCATAGCTTTCTTTGTGGCATGGGAGCAGACTCTCCTGTGTCAACCTGCCTTACACCAGCTTGGACCTTTGGTCCATCTGAGCCATGACTGTCATTGGCAGTGGCTGAAGTTGAGAGGTCTTCTCCAGTTCTACAACCTGACATCCAGCAATGAGAGATCCCAGGAATTGAACCTGGGACTTTCTGCACACACACGTGCAAGAAATGTTGCCATTGTTGACCAGTTTGCCTCTTGCTGTCCTGTAGGAGGAGGAAGAAAATAAACATTGGGTGGTATCTATGGGTGTGTCCATTTGCACATTTGTTTTGTCAGAACTCTGCATTCTAAATATTCCTCTGGGCAAATAGTCCCTGTACAATAAATACCTATGTTCTGCACAATAAATACCTGTGTTCTGCTTTCAGTTAAACAAGATGCTATCTACATATGAGAGCTTTCTGCAAACAAACATCCTCAATTTCTGGTAAGTAACCTCACGGATGGCATGATTGGTTTGCAGGGAAAGATGTTCACTTGTTCAGAAAGCACCTGGCTTTAGCCTAGTCACAAAAGTGAATTTAGGATTGGCCTTAAATGTGGAGGTCTCAGTTTTGACTGTGCAAGCTGAGAGAGCTCATTCCTTCCTAATCCATGACTGTTGGGGCGACTTGATCTCTGTTCTTGATCAACTCTCCTCTTGTGCTGACCGGCTTTGTCAATGCACTGTGATCTCCACTTAGAGCAGGGATGGGGAATCTGTGGCCCTCCAGATGTTGTGGGACTCCAACTCCCATCAGCTCAAGCCAGCATAGCCAATGGTCAGGAATTATGGGAATTGTAGTCCCAACATCAGGAGCGCCACAGGTTCCCCATCCCTGCCTTGGAGCCACACTGATGTGACACTTGGTCAAGAACTGCAGCACAGGGAACTTGCTGGTGAAACGATTGCAGCTGCCTAAGGATGTACTGTGTGCATGGTCACCTGCCACACACACAGAGCTTGTCTACTGTTTCACAGTGTAACTTGACCAAAGTTCCCCAGGCTGTTGCCTGTTGTTTTTTGCACAGTTGCTATCAAAATTGTTACAGGAACTTCCTGGCTGTGTCTGCACTTGGCCTACTAAGTGACTTCACCATTAGTGGTCCTGTGAACTACTGCTAAATACTCTTGGGTGGTATGGAAGTGCAGCCAGCATGTTGAGTAACTGAAACAGCTTTCCCTACCCTGGTGCCCTCCAGATGTTGTTGGATTACAGCCCCCATCATTGTGGCTGGGGCTGATGGGAACTATAGTCTAAAATATCCATAGGACATCAGATGATTTAAACAGATGAGATTAGAGCCCTGTTCAGATTTTGCTTCCACCGATTCTCAGAACATAAAGAGGACCATGCATCCTAGCTCCACCCCTTTTCCACTGGTTCCACCCTTACCATCACACATTTGGCTGGAAAGTCTGACTCTTCATATTCAGCTGAACGAGCATAAAATTCTCCATGAAATATGGAACCCTGCATAATGGGATTTCCTGATCACATGGAAGATTCTACATGGGCTCAACCAAACATGAGAAGATTCCCCCTTGAGACTTCCCTGTTGAATGCATGAAAGTCGGGGTGGAGCTATTGGGAATGGAAACACTGTAGGCGGGGTTAGCATCCAAGCCCCTGCTCCCTCCAGGCATTCTGAGAACACTTTGATCTATAGCGGGTGTGGGGAACCTTTGGCCCTCTGGATGTTGCTGAACTACAGTTCCCATCATCCCTTGCCATTGGGGTTGGCCTCAGTGGCCTTATATGCCCCTTCCAACTCTACCATTCTCTGTGATCAACCTGAAGGTGCTTCTGATGCTGGTGGATTCTTTCCTCCACACAGAATGGAAATAAGGTGTGTGTGATGCAATCAAGTCTATCTCCAGAGACTCATTCTTGTGCATGGTGGTACCTAAAGCTTGCGGTTTATTGGGCGTATAGTAGGAAGTCTACTGCAAGTAGCCAAATGCATAGCTGTTGTCCTGGGTCCTCCACAGGAATGGCTCTGTGATCGTGGAGAGTGTAGCTCTGTTCCAGGTGGGAGGACCTGTTCCCACACCCTCTGACATCATCCGGACAGTTGTCACAGAGGTAGAGAAGAAGGAGATGGACACCTTCTTTCACTGGAGGGTGGATGTGAAATCTCTTCGATCAAAAGGTGAGTTTTCTTGGGATATAGGGAAGGCATGATAAAAACAAGGAAGAACTGGGGTTTGCAACAGCTATGATTACTACAGCCAGACTAGTCATAGCATGAAACAGGAAATCTGATAAACCATTGTTCTTCAGGCTTGGATCCCCAGATGTTTTTGGACTACAACTCCCATCATGCCCGGCCATCTTAGTCACTGATCAAGGAATCATGGGAGTTGTAGTCCAACAATATCTGGGGACCCAAAGTTGGAGAACCTTGTGACAAACCAGTTCACATCTTAGGCTTCACTTGCACTGTACATTAAAAGCAGTATCAGATGACTTTTCAGCAGTCATGGTTTTCCCCAAAGAATCCTGGGAACTGTAGTTTGTTACGGGTACTGAGAGTTGTTAGGAGACCCCTATTCCCCTCACAGAGCTACAGTTCCCAGAGTGGTTTAACAATCAACCCCAGGGAACTGTGAGAACTGTAGTTCTGTGAAGGGCAAAACTCTCAGTATCCTTAGACCACAGTTCCTAGAATGCTTTGGGGAACTCCATGATTGTTTAAAGTGGTGTGATACTGCTTTAAATGCATAGTGCAGATGAGGCTTTACAATGGTATAAAAATGTATGGAACATAGCATTGTTGACACAATATGTATTATAAACGATATTGAAGGATGTGCACCAAACAAACTTACTGAAAAATGGAGTAGTGATTGTTAATTACTGGAATGTAAAATTCCACAATTATGGTCAGAATTATATATTTTCACTTGCATAATTTGACACTCTGCCTAAAATATAGTAGTAATTACAGATACCTACATCTACACTCATAACTTCTACATGGATACATGATATTATGAAATGTTGTTGGCATATATAGATGAAACATTTTATATCTTTTGTAAAAAAAGTTGCATTTTTTAAAAAAGGTGAGTACCTGTCATCGGTGCAGAGCAAGCTTGATATTGTTTTTGCTGCCAAAACAGCTGTTGGGGGTGTGTGAGTGTGCGCAGCATGTTGGCAATGATCTGGTGCTGCTTCCAGAGTGATAACTGCATCCATCAGAATTACTACTTTGCATCTCTTGGTGAGGGTTGGGGTGGCTTTCAAATGAGCACATTCAATGGGCGCTCTTAATTTTATCCTAAGATCTGGAATCTGCTCTATAGATGTTATGGCTAGAGATATTAACTGCCCTAAGCGTCCAAACTAAATTGGTGGTGAGCTAAATAACTCTGGCATTTGGGGTCCTAGGTCAGCACAGTGTAAATGGCTTTCTGAATCATATGGGGAAGGGGGCTGGAGAGAGGGCAGGCAGCATACTTATTTTGCTTCTATCCTGCCCTTCCTCCAAGTAACTTGGGGGTGTATATATGGTTTCTCTTTTGTGGTCACAATGACTCTGTGAGGTAGATTAGGCTGTGAGAGTGACTGCCCCAAGATCACTGAGAAAGCTTCATGACTCAGTGGGGGAGTCAAACCCAGGTCTCTACTCCAAATCTATTGCTTTGAAACACACACACTCTTGCTGTCTCAAGATCTATTGTGTCTACAGCAGTATTAACTTGACAATTGATAACGTAGAACAGGTGTGGGGGGCCTTTGGCCCTTCAGATGTTGCTGAACTAAAACTCCCATTAACCCCATGGTTGTTAAGGCTGATGGGAGTTGTAGTTCATAAACATATGGAGGTCCAAAGGTTCTGCAAGCCTGACCTAGAGCAGGGAGGAAGTAAGCAGGCATATTCCCTGAATGTTTCCTGTATTCCCCTAGGGTTCAGCTTGCAAAACCTAGAACCAGAGAAGTTGGCTGTATCCTTCACTGTTCTGGGGCTGGGATCTTCAGCATTTTTTGGTGACATGATAAACTGGGAACACTTGGAAAGGCTGAGAAACAAGGTAACTTTGGGTGCAACACCCTCTGACTTCAGGCACGGGAGGCTTAACTTCTGGAATATGCTGGCCTTTTGTTGGTGGGTTACTTGCACTAATCTTTTTTGCCTTGCTCACTTGCACAGGTAAATCAGATGTGAGCTGGGGTTTTATCAGTCTAGTCCTTCATGGTGGCTGGCACATCCTGCCTGAGTTGATCTTCACTTAAAAGTTTATCTATTCCTCCTACAATAGCTCTCAATGTTGCTTTTATTGAGTTGTAAGCCATGTAAAATTGGAGCAAACAGCAGTAAAAAAAGTAGTGTAAAATAAAAATAAGCAATGGATTGTACCAAGTAAAGTTTTGTAAGAAGTGCTTTGGGCTTTCTTCGAATCTACGTGATGGGGTAGAAGCCTGGATGTTATGTCTAGCAGGGGTGGGGAACCTGTGATCCTTCTAATTGTTGGGACTACAACTCCCTGATCAATGGCTATGCCGGCTGGAGCTGATGAGAGCTGGGGTGTCTCAACATCATCTGTTGGGCACCATATTATTGGTGTGTCACAACAATGAAGGCCCTCTCTAGTAAGAACATAAAGAATCTGCTGGATCAGTTCAGTGGCCTGTCTAGTCCAGCATCCTGTTCTCACAATGGCCAACCAGATGCCTCCGGAAGTCTACACAAGCAGGATCTGAGCGCAACAGCACTCTCCCTAGTTATGATTCCCAGCAACTGGCATTCAGGGGCATACTGCCTTTTGACAGTAGAGGTAGAACATAGCCATCATGGCTACTAACTGTTGATAGCTTTATTCTCCATGGATTTGTCTAACTCTCTTTTAAAGCCAGCTGCCTAACCTCCAGAAACTGCAGCATCTGTGAAGGGCTCCAAATGAAGCCCTAAATGAATGGGCAGGTTCATATGAGGGTAGGTGATCCTCTAGGTGCCATGGTTGGCTCTTACCTGGTCAGTTGCTTGCCAATCAATGTAGCTGAGGACATGGCTTGAATGGGTTCTTGTAGCTTTATCTTTCCTTTTTTTTTTTTGCCAACAAAGCCCTGGGTGGTGGTGGAGGACTCCATCTTAAAAGCAGCATTGAGTTGGAGGTTTAATCCTTAAGATTAATATCTTCAAAATGATGAATTACGGGTAAGTGCAGCAATGCCTTTTTGTCTGTAGGTGAGCCTGTTGCTTGGAGCACGGTATACAGTTCAGAATCTGTCTCTTGATCAAGCTGGGTATGTACATGAGTTAACCTCCTTCAGGCCTTGGCAGTGGTGCCATTGGGCAGTGTAAAAGTAGCTTGTTCCTTATGTGCTGGGCAGGGGGAGGATTGACTCTTGAAGAAGCACACTGATGGTCGTGGCATCCGTATGCTAGCTTGTGTGCTGGCTCAAGTTAACAGCTGGTATCTCTGCAAGGCTTTATAACTGGGAAAGGAAACCTGCAGCCCTCTTGTTGTTGGATTCCAACTCCCATCAGCCCCAGCCAGCATGGCCAGTGGTTGGGAATTAGGGGAGTTGTAGTTCAGCAACATTTGAGGCTTCCACACGCGCCCCTTGCCTGCTTTATAACGTGAACCCTAGAAAGGGGAAACTGCCAAAGGGGAAACTGCATTGGACAGGCATGTCTAAGCCAGGCACAACTTGAGAACCTTCCTTCAGTTGCAGTGTTGGTGTGTGCTGATGGAACCTTTTGGCTTGGCTAGGAATAAATTGCTTTTTGCCAATAACATACTGCTTAAGGAGTACTTTGAGTATCTCTAATTCGGCTTTGTATAGACTCTCAAAAGATTTGTAAGTGTGGTATTCGGTCAGTCAAGAGACCAATCCAAAAATACTTTGTCAACAGATTTGGCAAGATATCTGCTTATCGGGATAAAAAGTAAAATGGGTAGTAAGGCTGTACTGTAGCACCACTTTGCGGACGGGAGGACAATACTCTTATGGACACAAGGTAATAAGCTGTCTGTTGCATGCAGGAATAGCCAGGGTGGCATAGATTTAAATGGAGAGATCTATATAGATACTGCCATTCATGTGGACGTTGGCTGGGCTCTGCAAGTGCTGATGGAACTTAAAAACTACTCCGTGGACCTCACATCTCTCTTGATCAATGGTCAGTAGCTGCTTGCCATGCACAACCTCTGGCTGGCCTATTTTAGGGCTGGTGATGGTCAATAGGTGAGAGCTCAGTTTTCTACACTTCATGTGATGCTCTCTGATTTCAGGGTCAAGGCTTAGCCTCCAGGTCTTTCCCGTTTCTTTCTTGGTAACCAACAGGATATTCAGTGAGAGAATGATGGATCGTTCTTCTGTGGAACACCAGAACCTTGCCAGGGATATCTCCAACACGGTAGGCATGAGATGTGAATGCAAGCAAAATGTTAATGGATGGCAGAACCTCTAATGCTGAGGTGAGGGACTTGCAGCCCATAGGCAATATGTGGCCCTCTAGAGCTCTCTATCTGGCCCTCGGTCTCTCACCAGCCCTGTTCCATTATGCCCTCCAAGTGCTTTTTCCTATCTGGAATCTGCCCTTGAACTGCTGCTCTAATCGTTCTTGCCACTTCTGGTTAACGAAAGGACCGACCGATCTTTCTGTGGGTAGAACAGATTGCTACGTCTATCCTGCCCTGTGTGTAAGAAAAGGACATCCACGTTGGCTTTGCATGCATCAGTAATGTGTCCTATGTGTTCTTATTCACTGCACAAACTTGGCATCAGCTATCTTGCTGCAAAGCTCCCCCCCACAAACACACACTTCTAGCAGGGGCTGTAACAGAATGGTGGGAAATGCCTTTGGCTGAGAAAGGACATCTATAATATCCACCCAATACTTTCCAACAGCAATAAACTGTTATATATTCTCTACCTGTCAGGCCCAGGATGTGACTCAGGAACCAGACCAATGGCTGTAGTTAATTCGTGTTTTATTAGGGTAATGTCCAAACAAAGACTGCGTTTTCTCATGAAGCAATACAGGGATACTGCGGCATTGGGAGAAAGTTGACAGAGCAAGGGACTTCTTCCCGCCTGTTCTTTAAGAAGGGGCCAAACGGGTGCGCAATCTTTCGCTCCTCCTTAACTGCCCCTCAGGTACTGCCCGCCTTCCCCCCCTTCTCTCCTGTCTTTTCAGCTGTCTGCGTGTGCGCAGTGAGGGGGGAAGCATCACCCCCTCCTCTTCTGAAGTTTCTGATTCCAGGATGGGGGATAGGGGAGGGGCTGATGGTAAACTGCCTCCCCGCTTTTCGGCTGTGAGCAGCCCTCCCTCTTTCCCCTCTTGTTCTGAGCCTGAAAGAGGGGGAGGCGTGAGAATGTCCAGGGAGGGCTCAGGCTCCCCGTTGCTAAGCGACCTTATCACTGGCAGTTCCTCTGTTTCGTCTTCGCTCCAAAGGGGGGAAGTTCCTCCCCCTTCCCTCTGCCATCCATCCGAATACTCTTCTCCCAACTCTCCGGGATCCAGCTCCCCGGGATTGCGACCCCAGCTCTGCCTTCCGACACTACCCTTGGAAGTTCTGGGGCAGATCTAACCTTGGATAAACCAACTCCAGGGGCAATTCTCCTCCAGGTTTCTGGGGTAGTGGTATAACAAATGAAACCTTGTAAGACCTTGACTTAATTCCGGCTTGTGAGGAAGGCTGATATCTTCATTTAAAGCAGGGATGGGTATGTCCAAGGCCAAAAAAGCCTGTGGCCATGCCCTTGACACGGGTGCCTGCCTGCATGTGCATGCCAGGCAACCTCTTCTCACCCCCCCCCAAGCTGGCCACAAAATTGCTCCCAGGTGCAGCGTTGCACAGCTGTTGGGACTGGGCTTGCGAGCGGGCCCAGGAATAAAGAGGCATGACACAAGCAGTGGGTTGAACTAGGGCCACATTTTATTAAAAATATATCTCCAGGGGAAATGAGTGTGGAAAACTAGCTTAACTTCAATCCTTGGGTGAGCTGAACCCTGCCTGTTCCCAGGTGCATGACAAGACACAGCCCCAAAGCCTGGGCCCCCACTTTATTTCTGTTTAAAATAGTTTATATACCACTTGTAAAAAAAACAATAATTCTAAGTGGTTTACAAGAAACATCAAAATTATCAATAAAAACGGTTTTTAAACAAATTAAAGCATTAAAACAATAAACTAAAAAGATTAAAATGCATCTGCATCTGTGTCTGGATAAGCTTGCTCAAGCAGAAATGTTTTAAGCAGGCATGGAAAGGAATACAGTAAAGGTGAGTAGGGAGGCCTTCCCCCACCCTTCCTGGGATGCCACAACTCCAGGCAGGTATGGTGAGTGAGCCTCAAGAATATCTAGGTTAAGGCCCTACAATCCAGAGCAGCTGGCATCCACAAGTTCACTTTCAAAGGTGCCTAAGGGGGAACACCTGTTCCCTTATCTAACTTTAACCCTTTCCTGCACCTTCCTGCCACAGGAGCCCGTGGCCCTCCAGATGTTAGACTGCGAACTCCCTTCAGCCACAGTCAACACGGGCAACAATCAGGGATGATGAGAGTTGTGGTTCAAGAATGTCTGTAGGGTCACAGGTTTCCCAGCCCTGCTTTAAAGCATTTTGCATGCTGGGCAGCAGATGCCTTCTTGTTCTTCTCAAGGACGGTGGGTTAACCAAATCTATCCCCACGTTCACAGGGGTGAGACAGGGCTGTATATTAGCCCCCCTCCTAACGGACGATGCGGTGCTACTTTCATTATCAAAGGTGGGTCTTAAACGTATTCTACGAGTGTTATGGCTTACTGCCTAGAGAACCATTTATCAATAAATTTCGACAAAACTAAAATCTTATTTTTTTCCAAACGAATAATTACACCAGTTTGGACAATCAATGGTCATTCAATCGAACAAGTTTCCCAATATAAGTATCACGGTATTACATTCCATTCTTCGCTGAAATGGACCTCCCATAAAAGATCGGTGATAGCGAGCGCTAGATTCTCTATAAAGAACTTGCTCCGTTATTTCTATTATAAAGGAGGACAATATATTCCGGCTATTACCCAGATATTTAAGAATAAAATTATCCCTCAAATTCTATTTGGAGTTCCAATTTGGATACATTCAGTAGACGCATCAGTTGAAGCCGTTCTCTCCCTTTTTTTACACCGCTTGCTAGGGATGCCTAGGTGTGTTCCTTCAGCGGTGCTTAGACTGGAATGTGGACTCACCTCGATGGAATGTCAGGCTTGGTTAACAACTGTTAATTTCTGGGTTAAAATATCGACCAATATCTCTTCCGGATTAATATCTCTACTCTGGAAAGATAATTGGACCTCCAGTTGGAACAACAAACTGGAATTGAAATTGTTGCAAATGGGTCTCTCTAGGGCATATTTGGCATCGCAATCCCCAAGCGATGCCTTAGCTATTATCCGCTCTAGATTTAAGGACATTGATTATCAGACCTCAATCAGTAGGGCTTCTAGTATATGCTCCCCTTTGCACTTGAAGCTACACTTTACATTCGGAAAACCCAATTTATATGTAGATTTCCTTACAATCCCTAATCTACGCCTAGCTTTCTCCAAAGCCAGGTTTAACTCCCTAAATTCTGCGGTAATGGAAGGGAGGTTTAGGGGGGTACCATACGAACTGCGTGTTTGCCCCTGTGGTGTTGATAGCGTTGAAACCCTTCAGCATATTTTTCTTTATTGCCCATTGTACTTTCGGATTCGTGTGAAATTCTTGAACCCAATATTGTTAAAATTACGTTATAAATTGCCTGAAGCTATTATTAGTCACCTGCTCTCTGGATCTGATAAAGAAATTTCTATCCAAGTAGCCAAATTTGTATATGCGACCCAGCGGATGCGTACCCTTGTCACTACCCCTTCATAATGGTACAGTCAGATCTGAGCTTTCCTGTATTCAAGCACTACTAATTGTATATAACACATTGTATATTGTTCTTTTGACTTATATTCTATACTGTATTCTCCCTCTTTTCCTTGTGGGTCTATGACCGTAAATAAATAAACTGAACTGAACAGAACAACCTTATTACTTGCCCTTCACCCAAAGGTCCCAGGGCAGGTTACAACCATTTTAAAGTACAGCATTAAAAACAACCTAAAATGACAAAATATACCCCTCAGGTGTTAAAGGCCTGGGCAAAGAGTATGCCAACTATGTGCATGGCACTTCACAAAGGCCTCCTGCCCCCTAGGGGTGTTTACAACTTGCAAATCAACTGGGGGAGGGACATGGAGAGGTGTGTGCTGGTAGCAGGAATGGACTGTGGCTCAGTGGCAGAGCATCTGCTGGGCATGCTGAAGGTTCCATGTTCAGTCCCTGGCATCTCTGGTTTGGGCTGGGAAGGACTCCCTGGCTGCTTTCACACTGCACTTTATTCCATTATTCTGACAATTTCTTACCTGGTAATTTGCCCATTATATTTGATGTTTCACACGACACACAAGCTAGCTTCGGAATTCTAGTGGAATGTAGTGGACGTTTAGTGCTAACTTCCATGATAAATGATACCAGAATAATCTGTTAGCACGGCTGGGAACCCGGAAGATTGCAGGAGTTTTTCGCTAGCTGCAGCCGCTCATGTGACAGGCATCTCAGCATGCAGTGCGTTCTCACCCTTTAGTTGCGCAGGGTTTTTTTTTTGCAGCAGCAGCATTTCCCGCACACACACCTGTCTTGATACAACTAAAACAATTTAAGAAGTCAGATCCTAAAGGGAGAGGGCTTGCATGGCGACAGGAAGAGATCTTAGACCTCCTACATAGTGGGGAACAGTGCACATGGGTGTGGGACGAAAACAAGCCGTGTGAAAGACGGTTGTGCGAAATGCCAGTGTATTGGCCGGAAAAGCTGTTGTTCCTTAATGCAACAGGTGCTGCAGTGTGAAAGGGATTTTAGAAATCGGGACAGAAGGGCCACCTTTTTAATCTGTTAAACTAATGCAATCAGCCCCATGTGTGAAAGCAGCCCTTGTCTGAAATCCTGGGGAGCCTCTGCATCCGGATCGGCAATAGTGAGCTAGGGCTCCAAAGGGAATGACAATGAGTTCAGTGCAAGAAGCCGGTAAAGAGGAGTTTAGGCTGTATGATCTCATAGGATTTTCTATAGAGCAGGTGGCCAAGTGTAACAACTTATTATTTATTCCAGCTAATGCATGTATTGGGAAAGTACAAAAACCTCCTGCAAGTGGCAATCCGAGACATCACGTAAGTAAACAACCCTGCCTTTGTTTTCACTTTGTCTAGTGCAGGACTAGCCAAGATGGTGTCCTCCAGATGTTGGTCTCCAAACTCTCATCAGCCTTGGCCAGCTTGGTTGATGATCAGAGACGAGAGGAATTGTAATTCAACATCATCACTGAGGATAAGGTTATCGTGGAGGATAAAGCTATGCAGTATGGATGCTTCTAAATACCAGTTACTGGAAATGGCTGCAGGGGAGAGTCCTTTTGTGCTCAGGTCCTATTTGCGGGCTTCCCATAAGCATCTGGGTGGCCACTATGAGAACAGGAAGCTGGACTGGATGGGCCGTTGGTCATATTTAGCAGTCTGCTCTTATGCTCTTATGCACCAGAATGGGAAAGGTGGTTGTAAATAGTTGCCCATCCGGGCTGAGGGCTGCAATACACTTTTAACAGAAAAAATGCATCCTCTCAATACCTGCAAGGGAGCTATCTGGGGCTGGTATAAAGCCAGAATGTTACCTATTTCTGTTAAAGACTTGATTACCTTAAGTAGCAGGTGATAGAACAAGATTCAAGCACTTTAAAAGCACTGGAGATTCAAATTCCTTAAGGTTGTCTCTTTGTTCTGACTGCAGTGGTGGATCCCTGATATGTCATGGAGATGTGATATTTCAGCATCCGGCTCCGACAAGCAAGGACATCCTACAGACCCTCGCTCTTTCAGTTGGCCCAAAGGATTATCTGGATTCATCCAACCTTCAAGTGGACCCATTCTCCTTTAACGTAGCAGGTATTCCAGTATAATTTTCAAAATGGCCCATTAAAGGGAAAGACACAACTTTCTGAAAATGTACTAATCGGAAATACTCTTGTTTTTTAAAAATTCATACTGGACTGAAGCTGGAAGGTTTCAAATTCCACTAGTCTAGTATTTGCTCATGGTAGCCTAGTGCAGTGCTGTTCAACTTTGGATCCCCAGATGATGTAGGACTTTGACTCCTGTCATCCTCAGCCAGCTTAGCCAGTGGTCAGGGATAATGAGAGATGCAATCCAGCAACATCTGGGGCCCGAAGGTTAAAGAACACTGGCTTCGTGGAAAGGTAGCCAACCTGTTGCCTAGCTTTCCACTAACATCATCTGGAAGGCATAATGTTGCCTATCCCTGGCCTAGTAAAATGGAGGGAGCAGGGGAACAGTGTTTGCTATCTTGAGCTATTTATTTATTTATTTATTAAATTTATTAGTCGCCCATCTGGCTGGTTGTCCAGCCACTCTGGGCGACGTACAAGATAAAAAACAATACATTAAAACATTAAAATTTAAAACCATAACAGTAAAAACCTAACCCACCCCAAAAGCCTGCCTGAAGAGCCAGGTCTTCAAGGCCTGGCGGAAGCTCATCATAGAAGGGGCATGGCGCAGATCATTTGGGAGAGAGTTCCACAGGGTGGGGGCCACTATTGAAAAAGCCCTCTCTCTAGTCCTCACCAGTCTAGCTGTTTTAACCGGTGGGATCGAGAGAAGGTCTTCTGAGGCTGATCTTGTTGAGCGGCATCCCTGACGATGCTGGAGGCGCTCCTTCAGATAGACTGGGCTAAAACCATATAGGGTTTTAAAGGTCAAAACCAACACCTTGAATTGGGCCCGGTAAACAACCGGTAGCCAGTGCAACTCCTTCAGCACTGGAGTGATGTGATCTTGCCGGCGGCTGCCTTTAATCAGACGAGCCGCCGCATTCTGTACCAGTTGCAGCTTCCGGACCGTTTTCAAGGGTAACTCCATGTAGAGCGCATTACAGTAGTCTAGGTGAGAGGTGACCAGGGCATGTACCACCGGTGGGAGCAGATAGTTGGGAAGGTAGGGGCACAGCCTCCGTATCAGATGGAGTTGATACAGCGCTGCCCGGCTCACAGCCGAGACTTGAGCCTCCATGGACAGCTGGGAGTCAAGAATGACCCCCAGGCTGCGGACCTGGTCTTTCAGGGGCAATCGTACCCCATTGAGCACCAGGTCCACATCCCCCAGCCTTCCCTTGTCTCCCACAAACAGTACCTCGGTTTTGTCAGGGTTCAGCTTCTTGAGCTACTTGGAGGATAGGTGGGACATAAATGTGGTAATAAAAAAAGTGCATCTTCTTCCCTTCCATTCCAGGGGAAGGGGAGAATTGGGAGCGCAGTGAAAAGTTCATTGCATAGTATGATGGATTGCTCTTTAAATGCTCTTGTTTGCCAAGACAACTAACTGAAGAAATCAATCCTCTAACTTGGGAATGGGGAACCTGTGGCTCCCCAGATGTTGGACTAACAACTCCCGTCAGTCCAAGCCAGCACAGGCAATGGTCAAGGATAATGGGAGTTATGGTCCAACAACATCTGGAGCGCTGCAGGTTTCCCTCGTCTGGTAGAACTCATTTCAGAGGTTCCTGCTGCCTCCTATGCGTTGGGTGCATCTTGACTCGGAACACTCCCAACATCTAGGAAGGCAACAGTTTCTTAACTTGCTCTCTCTGAATGGCACAACATTTTTGTTATGTTCTTAAGTTCCACAATGGATTGCAGTGCCAGTTTACCACAAACACCCTTGGCACTGGGTTGGAAGGGTTTAGACTGGGCAGAGGAGTCCCTCAGTTGGCCTTTGCTTGTAATGATGCCAGTGTCACTGCCAGTATAGAACTGCCTGTTCCACACATGGAATGGGTGGGCAGCCTGCAGAAAACCCTGAAATGGGATGTTCCAGAGGTATGGAGGGCAGGCCTTCCCCCATGAGAGCCACATGATGATACTGGGCATGTTGGCACAGTGACTTGCTTGCTCTCCACCTTCTGCCATGAATGGCAGGGATGCAGATGTGGTGAAGGCCCCACTGCTCAGCTAAACCCCACCAGACTGCCTGGTCTGGGTTTGGATTGCAGCCTAAGCCAGCCATATGTTCTGTCACAAGGCGCGCTTCTGCTCCAAGGTGACAGCCAATTCATTGGGTAGTTAGTTCATTAATTCATGCTACACAATTAAGAGCACCAAAAGATAAGCATCTAATGACATTTATTGCTGAGTATGCACATATAAGGAAGCATAAAATATCTCGTGTTCCTTGACAGCAGTTTGGGAGATTCCCTGGGAACAACTAGTTGCCACTCTATCCTTCACGGCCTGGATGGTTCTTTAGCTGTGTAGGGTGATGTTTATCTTCCTCTTGGGCCTCTGCCACTGCCAGACTTCTCTCTCTGTCATGCCTGCTGTTCCTGCCCAGTCTGTCTGAAAGAGAGGCCCAATATAGTCTCATGAACCCTCCTTTATAGTAGGATGAGCATAGGTCTTCAAAGGACCGCTGAGGCAGCTGGTGTACATTCCGCTAGTTTTGTGCCTATGATCTAATAAGGATGCTATGCTGACCTGCTGTAAAAGAGTTCACAGCTTTCTGTTGCCCTTACCTGTTGAGTGAGCCAAGTCACACTTCTACGCAGCCTACCGTCCACTATACAGAGTAGATGAACTTCAATAATAATCCTATGCAAGATCACACACACACTTTAAATACGGCAGAGGTGATTTGTGAATGTCACCTAACCTCCTCGCTTATACAACAATATCTTTCAGTACACCATATTGTGCTAAAAGGTAACTTTGACAGGTTTTCTGTCCTTGTCTGGCCTCATGAGCTTGCAAAAATCAAGTCATACTTGTGGTGGCGTGGATGTATGAATAAGATGCAGGCACAAGGCTAAGTGGATGGCCTTGTTGGTTTTAAGCTGAGCAGGTACAAGACATTTTTGCTGCCTGATGTGAAGTGGTGACCACCTCAGCCTCTGAGGTTTGCTCTAAAGAACACAGGGTCCTTAGAGGGAGGCACTGTGGCAGGCTTGTGGCGGCAAATTCTATTTGTAGAGCTCCACAGTAATCCAAACTGAACAATTGAAACTGTTTATTGAATGGGTGGCCTCCAGGGCCACCTCATCCACAGTGCATAGTTCCAAGGAAGGATCCTTTCTCTGCTTCTGTTTAATGCAGAGATGACCCAGACAGGTCTTTAGGAGTGCCACCGCCACCTTGTTGCAGATCCTAGAGCAAGGATGGGAACCTCTGTCTTGGGGACTGAATGTGGCTGGCCTTCCAGGCTGCTCATCTGGCCCTTGAAATGCCCCCTAGGCCTCGTTCTTTAATTGTGTTTTACCTGACTAGAATGTGTCCTTGAATCCTGACAATCCTGACAAAGGAGGATAGAGAGGTGTGTGTGTGTGAGAACTAGCCTATTGTACAAAGGTAATCCTGACTAATTGCCACCCCCACTTTTGCCTCTGGCCTTGTTCACAATTGTCATGTGGCCCTTGGAAGGGATGCTGAGAAGCTCAGGCTGAAAGGTTCCCCTGCCCCTGTCCTAGAGTCTTGGGCAGTGGGGCTGGCAAGGCAGCAGCTGGCTTACTGGGTGGATCCAGCTGGTGATGGATGAGCTGGGGGGGCACTAATCAGCCACCTCTCCTGATCCTGAGATGAAAGGGCTTGCCTTGTCTAATGGGTGGGATGACTCTGTCTTAAGAAAAGGGCTCCAGTCAGGCTAGGACAACATTCTTTGAATTAAAATCTGCTTTCTCCCTTTGTGTCAGCAGGGGGTGGACTAGATGACCTTTGAGGAACCTTCTGACTTGATGATTCCATGGCTTTTCTTCATTTTAATTCTTTACTTAGGTGATGGCCTGGAGCCTCCCTCTAGAAATATGGGTGTCCCTGGCTATGCTGTAGCCATCATTGTCCTGTGTGGCCTTGCACTAATTGCTCTTCCGATCCTGGCTTTGCTGGTAAGGCTCTCCTGCATAAACCATACGATCATACGCTTTGTAGCCATTGCCATCAGTGCTTTGGAGCTGCATGTGTTCTGCCTGCCTCGGCTTAGATAAAGAGCATCCCCCCTCTCCCAAGGTCAGATCCAGGAGCAGAGCAGGTGACAATGTCCAAGCCAAACGGACAAAGAAGCTCCTGCCACACAATTCTTCCTGTAGGCCTGGTGTGGGGAACCTTTGGACCTCCAGATGTTGCTGAATTACAATTCCCATCATGCCTGGCCACACTTGCTGGGGCTGATGGGAGTTGTAATTTAGCAATACCTGGTGGGCCAAAGGCTCCTCCTGCTGACTTGATTGCAGTTAGAATCCCCACAGGAGGGAGCTGGATGGTGTTAACCCTCTTCCCTCGCCAACATCAAAATCATTGTTTGATATTGCAAAACGTTTTTACTGTTAAACTTGGGAGTGCATTATTCATTTTTTCTTCAGTACCTGACATCTAGTAGGCAAGGTGCACTGAGTTACTACTTCACACAGTAATAAACTATGGAATTGGCTCCCACAGGAGGCAGCAATGGCCACCAACTTGGATGGCTTTAAAAAAAGGATTAGACAAGTTCACGGAGGCAGTTGCATAGTTGGAGGCAGTATCCTTCTGAAAACCCATTGCTAGAAATGGCAGGAGGGGGGAGTGCTCTTGTACTCAGGTCCTGCTTGTAGGCTTCCCACAGGCATCTGGTTGGCCACTGGGTGAACAGGATGCAGGGCTAGATGGGCCACTGGCTGATCCAGCAGGCTCTTCTGTTCTAATTAATAAGGCTGTTGGGTGGGGGTGGGGGCTGATCTGTCCAATGGGCCAGATCCTTACCTAACCTACCGCTTGTGGGCCAGATTTCACAGATGGGTGGGGCCCAATGGTATCAGGTGATAATCGTTGGGACTTCAAAACACACAGGGCATGCAGAGATCAGGAGGCTTGAAGACACCCCCTATCAGCTGATGGGTGGGGACATCAAGCCTGCTTTCTGCAGTGCCTGGCTGCACAAGTCTGGGGGACCTGTGGCCTTCCGGTTTCCATCAGCTCCAGCCAGTGTGGTCGATGGCCAGGGGATGATGAGTTCAGCATCTGGACAGCACCACATTGCCAGTCCCTGGTCTAAATTTTATTTTATTTTATTTTTATTTATTTATTTTTATTTATTAGATTTTTATACCGCCCGACTAGCATAGCTCTCTGGGCGGTGTACAACAAAGTGCAAAAATATACAAAAAATCCATAGTAAAATACAACAACAATGTAAAAGAATAAGAAAACTAAAAGCAATTACAACATATATTAAAACTAAATTAAGTTAGATTAAAATGCCTTAGCAAAGAGGAAGGTTTTGACTTGGCGCCGGAAAGACAGTAATGTCGGCGCCAAGCGCACCTCATCAGGGAGACTGTTCCAGAGTTTGGGGGCCACCACTGAGAAGGCCCTAGTTCTAGTTATCACCCTCTGAGCTTCTCTATGAGTCGGAACTCGGAGGAGGGCCTTCGATGTAGAACGTAGTGTATGGGCAGATTCATAAAGGGCCTTTTTACAGGCACGAGGGGGTTTGGTAAAGCACTAAATGGTTATTTTTCTAATACAGAGAAGTTCAAATGATCCTATGACTTAAGACCTAGAACAATGTGCATGTTTAGTGGGGGTATGCCTGTGTGGAAGTAGCTTGATCTTGTACCATGAGCAGCCTATTCAGCTGAGTGCCCCTTAGTTCCAGTGTTTGGAAAGTATACTTTCTCAAAATGCAAACCTGCTAGGCTATTGTCCTTTTGTGAGTGTTACTAACTTTCCACTTCTCCTAAGCCAAAGATGCTTGGCCGGAGAGAAAAAATTATTATTAACAGAGGACACGACCCTGAAGCAGGCATGGAGACGTTTGAACTGGATAATGCAGGATTCCACTCTACTCTTGATGAGATATATTCAAGACGGTCTGAAAATACTGAAGCATGTGAGTGTACAGTTGGCTCTAAAGGAGATGCAAGTTCTACAATGCGGGCAGGGGCCATAGGTCAGTGGCAGAGCATCTGCCTTGCATGCAGAAGGGCCCAGGTTCAATCCCCGGCACCTCCAGGTCGGGCCAGGAGAGACTCCTGCCTGAAACTGTGGGAAGCTGCTGTCAGTCAGTGTAGACGACACTGACCTAGATGGACCAGTGGGTCCATAAGGCAGCTTCTTATGTTCTTGCGTTCCCCAAAGTGGGCTTTTGGATGAAGAACCTAAGAATCTTTGGGCCAGTGATGGTATTTGGGTTTTTGTGGCACTGCATGCCTTGAACTTGGAGCAGGGAGAGGATGTGGCTTTCTGCCAAGAACAGTTTGGTTTGTGCATTGCCAACATGTGACTTCTGAAGTGACAATGTGCCGGTAACTGGATATATTAACTAAAGAGCAGCCTGTGTCCTTTTTATGAGCAGAGTACATCAGGTTTCCAAGCTTTATAATTCTCAATACAAACAAAATTTATAAAGACACACTCTCTTGATGTTGCTAAGTGGATAAAGTTCCAGGATCTAGTTACCCAAAAGGCTGCTGCCTGCCCCTGTACAGATGTCTAAGATCACTTGGATTGGGAGTGGGGAACTTTTTTGGCCTAGTGGCCAGATCTTTATCTACTACCCACCTGTCAGTTGTCTGAGATGACATCAGATGATTGACAAGTGTGTTGTCCCTCCCACCTATCAAATTTAGCCCATGGAAGTGGGGGTAGAGAGATAGAAACCAAGCAAGACTGTACTCGTAACTGATGCCTGGGCAGTTCAGCTGTTTTCTATAGCTGTGTCTATGACAGATGTGGAGCAGGGAGACATGGTTTTGGGGGAAATCCTTGTGGGCCAAATCTGCTCATGAGCCACAGCTTACCCACCCCTGACTTAGATAATCTTGGGGACTTTACATTTGTGTGGCACCACACCTACAGAATATTACAGGGCAGTGACCAAAAAATGGACATCTACCTTTGTCCCAGCACTCTGAAATGCTCTACCTGCTGCCACACATGAAGCATCATCTATCGGTTGCTTTAAACACCTTCTGAAGACATATTTTTATCCAGACTTTCCCTGACCCATAAGATTGGACCCTTTTATTACCAAATTCCTGTTTTTATTGGGTGATATTAAATGCTAGAGTAGAGCCTTGAAGTTAATGGGCATGGCTAACTTATTTATTTATTGTCTATTTATTTATTGCATTTGTATACCGCCCCATAGCCGAAGGTCTCTGGGTGGTTTACAACAATTAAAAACAAATATACACATTTAAAAACACATTTTTAAAAAGCAACCTAAGTTCATTCATTTCAATGGGTCTGCTCTGAGTAGGACAGGTTGAATAAAACCCATAATACTTTTACTAGTTTGTACAGTACTGTCATATTTTGAGGGATTTTTGTGCCACTTAGATTTTTTTATTCCAGCAGATTAGAAATATTAGTGATAGGAAGTGAAACTTCAGGCTCAGTCTGACATGAAAAATCTCCCAGTTAAATCAGTTGGTTTAATTTAGGGGGGGCTGAGTTGATAGCAATCTGTTTGCCTTTCAACCCACAGGATGGTGCTCAGCGCTCATACTCTCCTCCAAAAGCAGTTGGCTTGGGATGAAGATGGGATGAAGATGGGATGTTTCATGCCATCTGAGGTTGGGCCTTTTCGCCTGTTGCGGTGATCCTGAAAGATGTTTGGCTGAGGATGCAGGAAGGTGTCTCCTGGTGACTTCAGAATATGAAGAGTCACAAATACTGACCCCAAAGCAAAATTGCATGATGATGTATCGTGTGTTAAATAAAATTGGGAGGGGTGTGTGGAGGCATCTAAATTTTAAAAAGAGCATGTAATGGCTTCCCTTCATAAATGCCACAGGTGATTTACTGGGCATCTCTTTAAAGCTTAGGTTTTAATGCAAGGAAAGGCAAACGGTCCAGAACGAAAGTGTGTAAGGCGGCAGCTGTTTCTGTTCTATCAATACCTATAGGGAAGGGCAGTCCCAGAACTTGAGCCCACTGGTCCACAGGTTTATACCTTTCCGCTGTGTCTAGGCTGGAGGGTGTCATTGCAAAGAGCTCTCCTCCAAAAGCAGCATGGCAGTCTCGTGTTTTTTATTACTAAGTTGATCTTTTAAATGTGTCTTTAAAGCGTATCTTATCACTTTGTATGTCTATAGAAGTTTGCTGATTTTTTTCCTGATCAGATCTTGGTGGGTTAATAGCTCAAGGGGTGTTGGGGATGGATATGTGTGTCAGATTTGGTGGGTGGGAGAGCCTTGGTTATAAATATCTGCCGGCTATACTTTCTGTTGGACAACCTGCAGACTTGGAAGCTCTGAAGGCATCTCTCTGCTGAGAGTGCTTTTCACTCTGCCACTATTTTTCGTAGTTTATGTTGGATCTTGGGGGAGGCATCCATTGTTGGAAGAGTTTGGGAGGGGCTTTTGGTTTAGTTTACTAGCTAGATGCAGTGTTTCTCAACTGGCGTGCCTCCAGATGTTGTTGGACCACAATTTCCATCTTTTCTGACCATTGGGAATGCTGGCTGAGGCTGATGGGAGTTGTGGTCCAACAACATCTGGAGGCACACCGGTTGAGAAACACTGAGCTAGAGTGTCACAAGAATGACCTTGATGACAGACGTCCAGTTAGGGTTGTGATCTCAAAGAGTCATCCAGGTTGCCCTCAAAGTCAACTTGTTCTGTAACAAGCTTTCCAATAGCTCAGATTGGGATCCACAAGATCTTATTCTTGGATGCACTAAGGAAGTGGGCAAAGTCACTTTTGTGGAGAAGTGGGCAATTTCCAAATGAGATTTTTAGCTTCTTTAATTTTTGCTACTACATGTTTAACCACAGGGTTAGCAAAACATGCCAGTGGTTTATCTGCAAATGTCTCCTTCATGCTACTCCTGGCTTCAGAGCCTTGCTAGTTTAGTTGCCTTATATCTGTATTTCCTGGATGTCTAGTTTAAATCAGGAGTAGGGAACCTATCTACCTCCAGATGTTGTTGGATTCAATTCCCATTGGCCAGTGGTAAGGGATGATGGGAGCTGTAGTCTGGTAACATCTGGAGGGCTCCAGGTTCCCCAGCCCTAATTTAAAAGGTCCCTCCTAGGGAAAAATGTAATATGTTCTGCTCATGTTGCCTTTTCAAGGGAGCATCTTTTCAGTTTTTACAGCAAGGCTTTAGCATCAACTTCACTTTTATCCCTGGCAAATGGTGCCACCTCCAGGTCACCTGGAATGATCCCCTGGCTGACTTTTTTTATAGCAAAAAAAATTGAACCTGGTTACTAAACACGATATACCTTTTTTCAGGCTTCTTGCTATGTTTTCTAAATGTTATGTATTTAAATATAGTTCTGAATAAACTGTAATGTAACTTTTTTTGAAGTGTGTTTTATTTGAAAAATCTATGTGTTGAAAAGGTGAGTTAGGGCATCGCTGGTATTTGGCTGAGAAAGATGCTTGTGTCGAAACCCTGGACAGCTGCTGTGAATCTGGGTATAAAATAGTGCCGAAATAGATGGATCAGTGATATGACTTGGTTTGGGACTGCTTCATTTGTTCGTAGTATCCTGTCTACTGCAAGAAGCTTCATTGCTGGAGAGACCACCATCTTCTATGACACTATGCTTTTTCTGTAGGGAATAGTACAGATAAGCAGGTGACGTTATTGTTTTATTCTCATTCATGAGACTTTCAGAACAAGTGAACACATCTCCTGATGAAGGGTGGGCAGCCTGTGGCATCTCTGACCATTGGCCATGCTGGCTGAGGCTGATGGGAGTTGGCAGTCTACAACATCTGGAGGGCACAGATTCTCCACCCCTGCTCTTGACATCACTGATGCCAGGTGTGGGGAAACTTTGGCCCTCTAGATGTTGGTGAACTGCAGCTCCCATCAGCCCCAGCAAGCATGGCCAGTGGCAAAGGATGGTGGTAGTTGCAGTTCAGCCAACATCTGGAGGGCCAAAGCTTTCTCCCACCCAATTTACATCTTTCACCCCTTGGAGTTACCTCATGAGTGATGTTCTGCCAGTCCTCTATATCAGGGATGAGAGAACCTGTGGCTCTCTAACTGTTGCTGGATTATTATTTATATTAGTTGCTCCCCCCCCCCCGAAAGATAAACTCAAAGTAACTTAGCAAAACAACTCCAACTCTGATTAGGCCCTAGCCAGCATGGCCAATAGTTGGTGATGATGGGTTTTGTCATTCAGCAGCTTGGGGGGGGGCACTGCAGGTCGCTCAGCCCTGTTCTATACCAGAGATGGGGAAACCGGTCCTCCAGATGTCTTTTGAACTCCAGCCCCCATCTGCCCCATCTGGAACAGCCAATGGGGTGGGGCTAATTGGAGTCCTAGTCCAGTGAGGTCTGGAGGGCCACAGGTTCCCTATCCCTGCTCAGCAGAATTGTGACATTAGTTCTGGAGATGCTTGACCTGATTTCAATCACTTGGCAACTTCCCCTTTGCTTCAGTTATTGCATATTGCCATTCATAAGGTTTGCTCCTCAGCCTTTAAGGCCACATGCACCCTTTGGGGAAGGGTAGGAGGAGACTGCTCGAGCTGCTGACTCCTTACTATCTACTTATGTCTCCTCTCATGCAGTCCCTTGTGTGGTGCCTGCCTTGAGCCCACCTGCACCTCATACACTATGCAGGGAAGTGCCACAGTTCAGTGGTAGAGCATCTGCCTTGAATGCAGAAGGTCCCAAGCTCAGTCACCAGCATCCCCAGTCAGGGCTGGGAAAGACTCCTTGTTTGAAATCCTGGACAGCCACTGCCAGTCAGTGTAGACAATACTGAGCTAGATGCACCAATGGGCCGACTTGGTATAAGGCAGCTTCCTATGTAAGTTTGATCCTTCGCTCTAATTGGGTAATGCTGCCAACTAGGAGGAGCTTTGCTAGCATGTTTACCCATTAAAGGGCATGTAGGGGCAATGGTTGTGGCGGCTGTCATGGTAAAAATGTGGGGTTTTGTTGAGGAAAGCCCTTCCTGCATAAAAGTTTGTTGTAGACCGCCTTGGCACTGGATCTACTTCCAAGAGTGTTTCAGCTGGTGTGAGAACAGCTGGAGGAACAGTAATTTATTGCAGTCACAGTCCAATAAAAGCAGGGTTCATTACACAACAAAAGTACAAATAAAGCATACTGAAGTTAAAGGGGGAGGGTTGGGATTGTTTGTTTCCTCAATTAAAATCATGAGGCAGATGCTCCAGAAAGAATTTGGCCACTGTCAGTAATGTCAATTTGAGTCGACCCTTACAGGAGGGCAAGGAGACGTGTGGTCCTTTCCAGCATTGTTGGACTGTTAATTCCTGTAATTCCTGATTGTTGGCCATGCTGACTGGGGTTGATGGGAATTTGAGTTCAACAGCATCTGGAGGGCCACAGGTTCCCCAGCCCTGGTATAATTGCATAACATTCCAAATATTGCAGCATACTACTGGCCTGATTTGAGACTTCAAGGTTTTACGGATTTATTTGAAGGTGCCCTTTAATATATGAAAATGTGTGAAACCCATCATTCCCCTAATCCATGATAGAGGAACTCACCAGAGTTGTAGGGCAGTGACATTTCCTTGCAGTACAATCCTATGTGTGCTGTAAGTCCTACAGACTTCAGGGTGCCTTTCTCCCCGATAAAAGTGCACAGGAAGACAGCCTTAATGCTGCTTTTGCTCTAAGAAGCAACTAGTGCAAACCCCTCCCCCCTCCCACCCTATAATTTACAGTAAATCAATCGACATGCATTTTAGATGATGTGGGACTGATCCTGCTGTCAGGCTTCTGGCCACTTGCCAAGGTTCATTAATCATATCATTATGGTAGAAGCTGGACTGGCATGTCTTTTGATAGGCATAGGGTGGGCACATGCTCACTTCCTCAGCCAGCTGGTCATGCCCATGCACAGCAAATGGGTGGGATTCAGCTTTTGCCATGTCTTTGGAAGAGTGCATGTGTGTGTTTTAAGGAAGGACCATGGCTCAATGGTAGAGTATATGGTTTGCATGCAGATAATCCCAGGTTCAATGCCTGACATCTCCAGGTGGGGCTGAAACCCTGGGAAGCTGCTGCCAGTCAGTGTAGACAATACTGAGCTAGATTGACCAGTGGTCTGACTCAGTATAAGGCAAACACCTATGTTAATATTTGCAATAACATATCCAAAGCTGACTCCTGCTTATTGTAGCAGATGCATGTGATTGCTATAGGCTGGGAACTGGTGTATGCAGGACTTCTCCATGACTAATACACATCAATGTTCATAGGTGTGTGTTGTTGGTAAGATAGCAACATGGGCATTCTAAAAAACAGGTCTATAACAGAGACGTGCTTGTACTAAGAACTAAAAAGTGGGGGAAGCGCTTTAAAATGCTGCAGAGCTCATGTGAAGGGATACATTCTTTGCTGCTGGTGATGTTGCAGGCACTGTCCAATACATACTTGTTATAGTCTCACAGCCACATGCACTCATATTTTGCTAACAATGGAGCAGCTGCTAGGGAGAGCAGAATGGTGTCAATACAGGACTGCTTGCAATGAGTCAAGAACTGGAGAAATGATTGCAGGGGCCCCTGCAATAAAACAGTGAAAGGTGCACTCACTCTGCTCTGCAGATGCATGATTAGAGACCTCAGCTTTCGCGGGCCCTGTTCAAGGCTTTGGAAAAATGTGTGGTAGTTGAGAGCAAAGGCAGGAGGAAGCATCCTTAGGCTAAGTGTTTCTCAGGATAAAGTCCCAGTATGAGCCAAGACTGCACTGTCTCCAGCTGTGGCTCATTGCTCTTTGTTCTGTAGCTGGCAGTAGAGGCAAGAGAGTCAGCATGAAGTGGAACCCAACACAGCTGTGAAGGAGCCTGTCAGTTGCATATAAGGCCCCCAGGGTCCTCTCTGGCTATCATAGATTGTTCTATAAGCAGGCAGAATGGGACTCTCCAGCTATCTTAGTGGTATGCTTTTGTGCTTAGCAATCGGTGTGGTGGAGCCTTCCAGCCCTTGGGATGATCTGGATTGGAGATCTCCTTCCAGAACCGTCCCCCCACTGAGACAGCCCTATGGCTATGTTTTATCTCAGTCTTCTCCCTGGGCTTGGGTGGATGTTTCTCAGCCTAGGGTCTTGTCCAACCTGAACCCTGTTACTGCGCAGTGTGAGGAGGCTCAGATTGTGGTAACTGTGAACAGGGACCTTTTTGGGACTGGGAGGCTCATCCAAGCTGCTGACCTAATTCTGGGCTCTCCTGGTTGCCGGTACACCTCTCTTGATGATGCCGCAAATGTGGTGATCTTTGAAGCTGGGCTTCATGAGTGTGGCAGCACTTTGCAGGTAAGGTGACCTTATGAAATGCATGTGTTGAGGGCTTTTCCTTCCTGTCCTGTTTTGTTGTAAAACAGCGAGCAAAATCTAACGAGCGAATAGGTAAAATAGGGAAGCTCTCTGTATTTCTGATGTTCAGGCTGTGAGTATATATTATTATTATTCAGTTTTATTCTTTATGTAAAACAGAAGTACATCATATGCAATGTTAAAGAGAAAAGAAAAAAGGAAGTAAAGAAATCCAGTATGGAATGAGAAAGGAAAATATGTGTTATAATCATATAATGCTGTTAGTGTTCTATGTCATTTGTTGCGAGGAAACAAATATTTCATGTTATACCTAACAAAGTATATTGATTTACATTTTTCCTGCATTGTGTTACACCAGTACATTTTAAAAGCACTCCACTTTTCCACACAACAATCATAAAATTGTCTGCTCAGTGGTAGAGTATGTGTTTTGCATGCAGATAATCCCAGGTTCAATCCCTACCCACCTCCAGGTGGGGCTGAAATTGACAATATCAGTTTATTCATGGTTAATTATGCAGTCTTCCAGTTTGGGAGTTCTTGCCTCTTTCCAGTCATAACATACAAATATTTATGCAGCAGTTAATAAACTAATAACAATTTTGTTAACTGTAAGAACACGAGCAGAGCTTCCTCTCAGCCTCAGAGGTAAACCTCCTCTGAATACTGCTTACCATGAAAACCCTATTCATAGGGTCGCCATAAGCAGAATCGACTTGAAGGCAGTCCATTCATTCATTCATTCATTCAAGAACATGATCTTTGATATATCTAAAGAGTGTTACTAATGGATCCACACAGAGCATTTCCTGTGTAAGTGCCGTTTTCTGTAGTTAAAAGAATACTGCCCTTAAGAGGGAGCTATTGGTGGGCTTGGGGGAACCCTGACACTTGCAGACATATGAACAAATGCTTTAAGAGAGGAATGCTAGATGAAGGAACAAAACCTTTCAGGAGGAATGGGATAGAGTGGTTGGGATCCTGAACCGGGAGTGCACTATGCTGCAACATTTTCTTGCAGGTCCCTGGTGCACTGTACATATGTTAGGCTGCAATCTAGTACACACTTACCTGGGAGTAAGTCCCATTGAGCCCAATGGAGCTTACTTCTGAGTAGACATGGATTGGATTGTAGCCTTAGAGCTTTAAACTCTTTATCTTGAATTGTCCATTCAGTTCAAACTTCTAAAAATGAAAGGAATGGGAATGATTGTCATTCTTTGCAGTCTGCAAATAGAATTTTAGTTTATTTGTCTTAAAATAAGCTCAAAGTTTATCACATTCTGGCTGGCATCCTGGAGTGGGGAAGTAACTTTTTAAAGAAAGAAGTGAATGCCAAATGCTGATGGTGTTACTGCTGCAGAGCCAGCAGGGTGACCAGCGTGTTCAGCTAGGACTGGAGATGTTCAAATCCCCACTCATCCGCGAAGCCCACTATGTGATTTATTTGTGTGTGTGTGTGTATTAAAGCTGAGATTGTTGTATTTATAATTGCATGTGTCAGTTGCCTAGAGTTGTTCTGTATTAAAAATGTAAATATATACTGCATTCAAATCTATTCTGACCTATGGCAACCTATAGGGTTTTAATGAGGCTGAGAGGCAGTGACTGGCCCAATGTCACCAAGTGAGCTTCATGGCTATGTTTGGATTCAAACCCTGGTCTCCCAGGTTGTAGCCAACACCTTAACCACGACACCACACTGGGTCTCATGTATTAAGCAACACATAATAATGTCTACCTCACAGGGGTGTTCTGAGGATGAAATGGGGCTGTCTACTACCCTGGGTTCATTGGAGGAAGCAATGTAATTCATAAACAAGCTATGTAAGATTCACATTCTACAATTTTTCAGGATGCACAAGACATCTTGTGTTTGTCGGATGTGTGCCCAATGTGTCAAGTGGTTCTAGGTTCTTTCTGCTAATCTACTTAAGCAACGCACAGGGCCAGCTCTAGATCTGCATGGACCCCTTACCATGCCCCCTCCATTACAATAGGTGGAGTGGGTGAGCTCCCTGGCTCATTGCATCTCCCCTCCCTTGCATGTAGAAAATTGTGTTTTGGTGTGTGAAACCTCCCCGCATACACAGCGCTGGAGAGGAAGAGGAGGAGCTGGTGGCACAGCTGGCAGAAGCATCACCAGGAAGGAGGGGGGCAGTGGTGATGCGATACTAGGCAACTTGCTGCTGCCCATTTTTACTGCCTGTTGCCTGCCAGTGTAGGTCAGTTTCAGTTGAGTGATACAGGTCTATAAATGTCCAGGACATTAATAGTTTTTTTCCACCCATAAAGCAGGGGTGGGGAACCTTTTTTGGCCTGGTGGGCCATATCTTTATTCCCCCACACACCTGCAGCCCCACCTGCCAATAACACCCACTGTCAGGATGACATTAGGTAACTGACAGGTGGATGATCCCACCCGCCTGCCAAAGCTGGCCCATGGGGGTGGGGAGAGGGCTCTGCTTCACCAGCCCGTTCCCCTCAGGAAGCACACTGCCAAAGCGGCATCCAGCAGGATGGACTCCCTTGGCTACCAGCTGATAGGAAAGTATGGTGAGGGGAAAATGGCTTCTTGGGTCAAATTAGACCCACTGGCAGGTCAAGACTGGCCCATGGGCTGGAGGTTCCCCAGCACTGCCATAGAGAAATACATTATTCTTCATGAAAGATCTGTGAGCAAGAAAACCAGGCACCTGCATTATTTCCCTCTGATCCCTATTAAAAGAATTTAAAAGGTCTGGAAACTAGCAGGGAAAATGGAAATGGACTGCCTTCAAGTTGACCCCGACTTATGGCTACCTTATGAATAGGGTTTTCATGGTAAGTGGTATTCAGAGGGGGTTTCCCATTGCCTCCCTCTGAGGCTAGTCCTCTCCAGCTGGCTAGGGCCTGATCAGCTTGTCAAAGCTGCACAAGCCAGCCCCTTCCTTGTCCGCAACTGCCAGCTGGGGGGCAACTGGGCTTCTTGGGACTATGCAGCTTGCCCACGGCTACACAGGTGGCAGGGCACGTAACCCCTGAGCCACTCACTGTGGGGGTGATCTTTAGCTGGCCCTTGACACCTGGGAGACACGAGCGCGGATTTGAACTCACAGCCAGGCTCTCCTCCCCACTGTGGAAGACCATAAAGCAGGTGCCTGGTGCATCTCTTTAGTGGAGAGCATTCCACAGCTGGAGTGTCACCACCGAGAAGGTCCTTTCCGCTATAGCTACCCACTGTACCTCAACAGGTGGGTGTACATGCAGATGGGCCTCTGAGGATGGTCTCAGGTTGTGGGTTAGGTCCTTGTGGAAGAAAGTAACCCTTCAGGTAAACTTCCTCTTAGGGTTTTTCTGTCTGTGAAAGGAGAATTACTACTACTGATCAACAGTAACCGGTATAACACAGCTTTGGATTTCACCCTTAATAGGGAATATGTCTTGTGGCTTGTGATGGAATGATGACAAACACTGGATGTGATATTTATTTCAAGGAAGGTGTTGTCCTTATATAAAGCAGCTACAGACTCTAGAGCAGCCTTCACCAACCTGGTTTCCTCCAGATGTTGTGGATTACAAACTCCCATCTGTCATAGTCAGCACAGCTATTGTCCACAACATCTGGAGTGCACCAGTTTCGTGAAGGCTGTTCTAAAGCTATCTTTGGCACTTCTCTTTGCAGATGACTCCAGACTCTCTAGTTTATAGAATAAGCCTCTACTATAGTCCTAACCCTGGAAGTAATACTCTCATCATCAGAACCAGCCCAGCTGAAGTTCCTATTGAGTGTCACTATCCAAGGTAAGGGGGGGGGGGTCCCCTCTGATCACTCCTTCCCTAGGATTGTTACTTAGAGAACTGGTTGAGTAATGTGTTAGCAGAGTCCAGAGAGAAAAGAAATGGATAGTATTTTACTGAAGGTAAACTGAACAGTACATGTAACTTGAGAAACGGGAGGCAGTGATGGCCACCACTTGGTCGTCTTTAAAAGAGGATTAGACAAATTCATGGAGGATAAGGCTATCAATGACTACTAGCCATGGTTGGAGGCAGTATGCTTCTGAATATCAGTTGCTGCAAACTGCAGGAGGGGAGAGTGCTCTTGTGCTGAGGTGCTGCCTGTGGGATTCCCACAGTGGGCTATTGGCATGATCCAGCAGGCTATTCTTATTTTCTTAAAACAAAGAGGGTTGTCTTTCTCGTATCAGGCATACACAGGAAAACTCCTTCAGAACCACGTTCCAAGTGTCAAATCTGAACCATCTTCTTCACTGATAGCTAGCATCCAGCTGGCTAGAACTTCCCGTGAGACTGCTCTCATCCAGACTAATAACAGAATTAACTTCTTATGGAACTGACTGAATGGTCCTGCTGTTGTACGTCCAATGTAACTGAGACTTCCCTTTCAGGAAAGACAATGTAAGCAGTAAGGCCATTAAGCCGACGTGGGTTCCCTTCAGCTCTACCATTTCTGCAGAAAATAGGTTGGCCTTCTCACTGCGTCTAATGAATGGTAAGTGGCAGCCTTAGTAAAATACCATCCACTCCATAAGTTAGTGGTGAGCAACCTTTTTCAGCCTGAGGCCTGCAATCCCTTCTGGGTGATGTTCCAAGGGCCATATGCCAGTGGTGGGTGGAGCAATGAATGCAATTCTTACTGTTGTACAGTAGGCTAATTTTTATACACACTCGTACTTCCCTCTCTATTCTCCATCCAGGGGAGCAGAGGCATCATCAGAGTTCAAGGTTCATTCCAGCTGGGCAAAACTACTTGCTGTTGAGGAGTGTGGCCTGGGGAGATTTCTGAGGGCCAGATAGAGAGGCTGGAGGGCCACACTTGCCCCCTCAGGCTGAGGATCCCTACTCCTGCCACACATCAAGGAATGGGAGCCTGTGGCCCTCTCTAGATGTAGTTGGACTCCCATCACCCATCATCTCTGATCGTTGCCCATGCTCCCTAGGGCTTATGGTTGTTGGAAGTGCAGCAACATTTGGGAGGGCCACAATTCTCCATCCCTGCACAGCATAGATAGTAGTTAGCTCAACTGGGCTCTAACCAATTTAATACCCAGGCACTACAAAAATGTTAGATGAAATCCTCAAGCCTGGAGGCCGTCAGGCTGTCTGGGAAAGTTCAGATCAGTAATGCTGTCATAAAGACTAGCATCAGGGCAGCAGAAACTAGCCAGCCCCCCTTCTTGATTAGAACCAAGTTACATGGTCTTCTAGCCATGGGGTGCACCAACTCCCTATACACATGGTAGCCTAGAATGCTTCTCCCTGATGTGCTAGTTCTGTGTATGCATCGATGTTCAGTGGAGGAGCACTCAAATGTGTAACCTTACCCTGCCTGCAATGGTATAGCCCAGCAACCAGTACACTGCCCAGGTGATGTAGGGAGAGGTTACAGTTTGGTGATGGAGCACATATTTTGCATTCAGATTGTCCCAAGTTCAGTCCCCAACATCTCCAGTTAGCAGGGGATTGGGGTGGGGATGGAAAGAGAAAGGGAGGGAGACCTCTGCTGGAGAGTTTTCCCAGTTTAGCAATTACTGCATACTGCATTAGGGATGGAGAACCTTTGGCCCTCCGGATGTTGTTGGATTCCAACTCCCATTGGCCCCAGCACATGTCCAGTGGTCAGAGATGGAGGAAGCACCAGACTGCAGGGGCCCTTAGCTCTGCAACCTGATGTTGGCTTGGATCGTGGAGTGGGAGCTATACTTGCCCAGCCCAGCAGCAGGTGCCCCTCTCAGCGTGAGAGGCCATCAGCTGGTGCCCAACCTGGCTGACTGCTGGTGCTAGCCCTGGGAGTTGTAGTCCAGTAGTATCTGGAGGGTTGCAGCACATCCCTGGGCTAGATGGATGATTCTTTATTTGAAGCACTTGTACCCTGATCTTCAATGAAAAGGCTCCCAGACTCAAAGTAGCTTGCATACAGTCAGTTAAAGGAACATCGCCCCCGCCTGCAGGCTAAGTCTAAAAGCCATGACACAAAAGGGGGAAAAATCAGATGGGGAGGAAAGCAATCTTGGTCACCGGTTGTTACAAGTCCTGAGCCTTAAAACAGCTGCTTGGTGGCAGTGGTGGGGAAGCTTCACCGGATGAGCTATTGTCTATAGAATTGTTACAGGCTTGGACATCTTGCCAGAGGGTAGGGGGAGCTGGCAACTGCCTCTTTGGCACAGAGCAACCATGGCTTTTCTGTTCTGTTGACACCTGCGGTCTCCATTCAGAAGCACTTCTGTGGCCTCCAGATGTTGGTGGATTCTAGCTCCTGTCAGGGGAGATGGAAGTTATAGACCAATGATGTCTGGAGGGGCGGAGGTTCTCCATCCCTGTATGAAAACTTGCCTTCCAGATGACTGGAGTGCGGAGAGAACCACTAACAGGTACCAACTGGGAGATGCCATGCACATCCAGGCTGATGTCAACACGGAGAACCACGTTGCTTTGAGGCTCTTCATTAGCACCTGTGTGGCCACCGTGAGCCCAGACAGAGACTCTTCTCCCAGATATGCCTTAATTGACTTCAATGGGTAAGAGTGTCCTATTTGCCAGGATCTCCAGGTTGCATTAATTTCTCTTGCTGCAGACTAGTGGCGCAACATTGGTAATCATATGTTGTGTCTTAGATGCCTAGTTGATGGGAGATCAGAGGACTCCAGTTCAGCCTTTGTGTCCCCAAGACTTAGAGAAGATTCGCTCCAGTTCACAGTTGATGCCTTCAGATTCACAGGAGACCTCCGAGACTTGGTGAGACATTACTGAACGTATCAAGCTTCCTGAGCCTGGCCGAAGAGGAATCCCACTTGTTTTTTTCTTTAGCTGAGAAGATGCAATATTTCAGGGGTTGGGTGCCTCCAGCCTGTGGCCTAATTAATCCCACCAGGTTTTCCCATTTGGCTCGTGAGGCCATTTTTACCAAGCCATGCCCACCTGCCCTAAAGGTAAGGCAGGGAAAGGTGGGCTAGGATGAAAGTGCCTTTGCAAGCACTGCCAATCAGCTGAATGTTGGCGCTTGGGAAGCAGAGCTTGGAAAAGTTACTTTTTTGAACTACAACTCCCATCAGCCCAATCCAGTGGCCATGCTGGCTGGGGCTGATGGGAGTTGTAGTTCAAAAAAAGTAACTTTTCCAAGCTCTGTTGGGAAGTGCTGTGCAAGGGGCTTTTCAGGTATCGCCAATCAGCTGATTGACAGTGCCTCCTTTACTCTCATTGCTAGAGAGGCTGTACTGTGTGCTATGGCTTTCACATAGGACTACATGCTGTGTTCCTTGGTTTAACATTACAACCAGGAAGAAATAGCTTATTGGTCTCTGTGAAGCCAGTGTTGTGCAGTGCCTTGAGCCTGGAGGGGAACATGTGGCTTTCCAGATGTAGTTACTTGAACTCTCATCGTCCCTGGTCGTTGACCCAGCTGCCTGGTCCTGATGGGTGTTGGGGCCCAACAATTTCTGGAGGGCTACAGGTTCTCCAGTCTTGCCATAACCTGCCAGTGATCTTCCAAAGGAAACCAAACCTGGGTGAATGCTGCACCCCTGAACTCCTAAACGCTTGGAGGAAGTGGGACAAGGGAAATGGTGTTATACCATTTGTGTCTGATCAAGTGTAGTGACTTGTGGTGTATACCATCTGCTTGGAGAGCAGTATTGCAAAGATGGGGAGCCTATAGTCCTCCAGTTGTTGCTGGACTCCCAAATCCCATCATCCCTGAGTGTTGGGCATGCTAGTTGCAGCTGATGGGAGCTGGGAGTCCAGCAACATCTGCAGGGCTTCATATTCCCAGTCCCTACAGTAATGAGTTTGTCCTTCTCTTCCCCCCATCCCCAGGTCTATATTACCTGTCACTTGAAAGTCACAGCAGCTGATCAGCCCCTTGGGCCTCTGAACAAGGCTTGCTCTTTCAACAAAGCCAGGAACAGGTGAGGAAAGCGAGTGAGAGCTATGGAGGGCAGGACTGTTGGAGAAGCTGAGGACAACTTTGCAGGAGTAACTCTGTCCCCACCCACTTCCCTACAGCTGGTCACCAGTTGAAGGTGTGGTAGACATCTGCAGCTGCTGTGAGACAAGGAACTGTGACTCGCCTGGAGGCCAGTCTGGCAGGATTAATCCCTGGTGGAGAGGGTCAGGACAGCGCTTTCAGCGAGATGCTGCTGTTCTCATGCATGGTAAATTCTGTGTTCAGAGCAACTTGTGGAACTGGGGTGGGGGAGAGACTCCAGCCTGTGTGGCCTACCCCTCTGGCCTTCCCCCCTGTTACAGTAGCTAGGATTGAGGGGAAAAAAGCTTTATATCCCTCCGATTTTTCATACCTTAATGCAACACGGAAGACATTTTCAGAGCAGGTGGCAGTACATTGGTATGGAAGGGTAACCTTCCCCTCTGTGTTGCAGACTCCTTGCTATGAATGCTTGCATGTAGATTTTATTTATTATTATTTATTTAATTAATTTATATCCTGCCCTTCCTCCCAGAAGGAGCCCAGGGCGACAAACAAAAGCACTAAAAACTCTCTAAAACATCTGAAAGACTTTAAAACATATTAAAACAAAACATATTTAAAAACCTCTTTTTCTTTTTAGAAAAAAATCTTTAAGAATCTTAAAGTAATTCAAGCACAGCTGCAGACTGGTATAAGGTCTCTACTTAAAGGGCTTGTTGAAAGAGGAAGGGCTTCAGTAGGCACTGAAAAGATAACAGAGATGGTGCTTGTCTAATATTTAAGGGGAGGGAATTCCAAAGGGTAGGTGCCACTACATTAAAGGTCTGCTTCCTATGTTTTGTGGAATGCACCTCCTGATAAGATGGTATCTGCAGGAGGCCCTCACCTGCAGAGCATAGTGATTGACCGGGTATATAAGGGGTAAGACGATATTTCAGGTATCCTGGTCCCAACCTGCATATGGCTTTGTACACCAAAACAAGAACCTTGAACTTGGCCTGATTTGGGGGCCCATCTTCTATGGACATGCTGCCCCTGGAAGTTTAGTGATGGGCGAAGGCAGTCTTTGTACTGAAAATGTCTCCCCACCTTGGTCATGGGAACATAGAGTTGGAGGGATCTTTGTAGTCCACGGGTAGGGACGCTTTTCCAGTCTGAGGGCTGCATTCCCTTGGGGAACCCTCTGGAGTCCACATGCAAGTGGTGGGTGGAGTATATATGATTCTTATCGAAACATAAGCAGAGCCCTGCTGGATCAGGCCAATGGCCCATCTAATCCAGCATTCTGTTTTCACAGCGGCCAGCCAGATGTCTATGATAAGCCTGCAAACAGGACCTGTGTGCAAGAGCATTCTCCCCTTCTGCAGCTTCTGGCAACTGGCATTCGGAAGCATATTGCCTCTGTTCATGGAGGGGAGAGCATAGCTATCGTGTTTAGCACCTATTGATAGCCTTATTCTCCATTATCTTTGTACATTAGTCTGCATTCTAGCCATACAGGTCAATGCACCCACCACTTCCTCCCTCCAAGAGGGGTCATCACAGTTCAAGAATGAATTCCAATTTGGTAGAAAGATTTGAGAAGGGTGTGGAGGAGGGTTGATGAGTGTGTCCTAGGGAGAGGGCTGAAGGCCAGATGCATATGCCTGGGAGGCCTTCATTTGTCTCCCTTTCCTGGGCCCTGAGGTTTCCCAACCCCTGTTGTAGGCTATCCAGTCAACCTCCCTGTGCGACACAGGAGATCCAGTGCTGTAGAGCATCTCCCAGGCATGGCTGCTCAGCTTCTGCTTGAAGTTCTCCAGCTTGGGAGAGCCACCTTAGGCAACTGTTCCATTTCCACTGCTCTTACTATCCAAGAGGTTTCTCCTGATGTTCAGCCAAAACCCTAACCTCCTGTAACTTAATCCCATTAGATGTAGTCCTCTGTTGCCAACCTGACTGCATCTTGGATGTCTGGATTGGTTTACAATTGTCCCATAGGAGGAAGAATACTAAAATGAGCTGGACTTGAACTGGATTAAACTAGTTTCTGTTTACTTTTACAGGAGACTCATCTTCTGTGGGAAGAGCAGAGGCTGATGTTGTGATAGGACCTGTTGTCCTGGATGCCCAAAAAACTTCAGTGCACCTTCCTGAAAACCAAAGGACATCAGGGCTAATGACAAAAGGTAAGGTCATAGTTTGGTGGCAGAGCACCTTCTTTCCATGCAGAAAGTCCCCCTGTTCAATTCTGAGCATTTCTAGGTAGGGCTGGAAAAGACCACTGCCAATTGTAACAGGTAATAGTTGGCTAGATAAATAGTCTGATCTTGTAAAAGGTAACTTACAGTGGAATCCTAACCATGTCTACTCAAAAGTAAGCCCCTCCTGAGTTTGATGGGGCTTACTCCCAGATAAGTGAGCTTCAGATTGCAGCCTTAGATGGTCCATATTTTCCAAGGCAGCTACATTAACCATTTAAAGTGCTTTGATGGTTGCACTTTGCTAGGAGACAGTCAACAGGCTTGACCTTGCAAGTTCTGTAGGGAACTGCAGCTGCTAGGCATTGCAGGTCAGTAGGGCACAAATGGAAGGACCATATGACCTTTAAGAGTCTGGGAAGGGTGAAGGTGTAGCCCTTCACCATCTGTCTTCAGCATTTGATGGGTGAACATGGCCTTTCCAGGTCATGCAAGATCAGATCTAAAAGTGATACTGTCTTTAAGGATGTTCTGCAATGAGAAATTGAATGATGCTGCTCCTCCTGGCCAACAATAGCTCTACCACAGAGTAGAAACTTGCAGGTTTCATAGTAGTAGGACAGTGGCAGAGCACATGCTTTATATGCAGAAGGGCCCAGGTTCAATATTCAGTTGTTGGGAACCCTAGAAAGCTGCTGCCAATCACCGAAGGCAGTATTGAGCTGGATGGACCTATCGCCTGACTTGGTATAAGGCAGCTTCTTATGTTCTATAGCTCAGGGGTGCAGAACCTGTGGCCCTCCAGATGTTGCTGGACTATAGCTCTCATCCTCCCTGGCCCCTGCCCATGCTACGTGGGCCTGATAAGAGCTAGAAATCCAGCAGTAGCTAGAGTGCCATGGGTTCAAGCACTACCCACTATTGTGGGTAGGAAACAGAGATGGAGTTCAAATGAAAGAGCTCAAGTGTCAACAAATGTGCACATGGAAAAATTGTATCTGTGATCCATGTGGGCATTAATAATCTGTTGTGTACACAGCCCTAGAGTTGCACAGGCACAATGGACTCAGTGTGCACTGTTTCTCACTAATTAATCTTTGTCAGGTACCCATGAGATGTCTGTGCTTACAGTGATGGGGCTGACCATAGCAGCTGTCTTCCTCTCTTTGGCCTCAGTGATTTTGGGATTTCTCTTTGCCTGCAAGAAAAGGAGCCACTCCAATACTATTCTAATGACGGAACTATCTTGACCAGTTGTATCAAATAAAATGGGTGGACTTGAGTGTGGCTTGTCTACTGTAATGGCTGGGGGAGTATGTAAGAAAGGCATTGCTTAATGTCTTGAGGCAGAGGTGGCCAATGGAGTGGCTGGAATCTGTTGGTCTACAGTGTCCATCAGCACTGGTCAGCATGACAAATAGCTGGGGATGATGGGAGTTGTAGGCCAGTGACTTCTGGAGAGCCAGAGGTTTCCTCTCTGGGGAACGGGATGTAGCTCAGTGGCAGAGCATCTGCCTTGCATGCAGAAGGTCCCAGGTTCAATCCCCAGGATCTCCTGGTAGGACTGGGAGAATGCTTGCCTGAGATACTGGAGACCCGGTGCCAGTCAGTGTAGAAAATACAGAGCCAAGGGGCTGATTTGGTATAAGACAACTTCCTATGTTCTACTCCTAAATTAAGAGTGATGAGTACATTGAGGAGCTAAGTATTGCATGTAAACAAAGATCTCCAAGTCGGCTACTGTACAGACAGTGGAGGCTGGTCCAATAGGGTGAGTGGGGCACTGCTTCTTCCTTCTTAGTCTCTATATTGCACTTGCAGAACTCAGGAGTAGGCTGGGAACAAAATCAGAATGACTTCTCTTTGTTTGTCATTGGCTCTGACTCCATCTACTGTTGGCGTCCGGCCTTACACCCTACTAGTCTCAATAGGCACCAGCCATCACGGGGTGCAGATGGAGTGATCTGCACATCTGTGCTTTTAAAAAGAAAAAAAAATGGTGGCACTGACAGCCACCTCCCATACCTAAATTACTAAAAGTGCAGGAACTCTTTCCTCTAGGAGTTCGCAAAATGCACTAATATGAGTCCTTGATGTCTGGAGTGACCAGACTGAAGAAACTCTGTTAGAACTTTTTTTTAGCCCTTGAAAAGATGCAGGCATGAGAATCTGACCACCACAATATTCTCCAGACCACGGGACATCTCAAGTGGGTAGGCTTGTAGTTTTAGCAACACTGCTGAGTGTGTGTGTGATCTCTGTGGCCACTGAAAGAAGAGGAAATGGCCAGTTAAACAAAGTGTGGGGCCGGTCCTTCTGTTTCTCTTCCCTCAGTTATAAGATGCTGTTTCTTCCCCTTCTAGAGCAGGGGTGGGGGGAACTTTTGGCCCTCCTGATGTTGAACTACAACTCCCATCATCCCTGGCCATTGGCCATGTGTGCTAGGGCTGCTGGGAATTGTAGTTTAACAATATCTGGAGAGCCAAAGATCCCCATCCTGCTCTAGAACATTGCAACTACTCTCTAACCCTAAATTTTAGGAACAGGAGCTGTTGTCCTCTTATCTGTTCTACTGAATTATACAAGCTTTCTGTCTACAGCTTAAGATGCTAAAAGCCAAGGTTGTATTGGTCCTTATTCTGCCGCGGACATTGTTGGTGTTGATGACTGCCTGTCGTGTAGGACTAGAATAACATGTGCATATTCATATAATCCATATGGCTGATCAACCAAATGTAGGAAGAATTAATGGAAAGAGTTGATATCAGGCTTAGCACAGAATCATAGCTAAAAGTAGTTAGGACTTACAAAATAAGCAGAAGTGGTTCTTGACACAGAAGTGATAGTGCTTGGGTAAGAGCTTTGTTTAAAATATGATGAGCCCACATTTTCAGCAGCCTGCTTAGATCAGGGTTTTCAGCAGGACAGTCAGACAAATGTCTAAGTTAAGAGAGAGAGAAGGGCAGTGGGGTATGTATGTGGGGTGTGAGACATAAGATGTATGTGTTGGAAGACAAAATCTGTTTGGTTCAAATGAAATAGAAACAGTTTAGTTATATACTCTGCTAAGAGATAGATTTTGCAAAGCAGAACGAGACTTAACCAACCCTCATACAGACTAGCTAAATAAAAGCAACAGTGACAGTCTTCTTTGCTAAAAATATTACGAGAGGTTGTGAGTAAACATTCTTATGTTCAGGAAACATAGGCTCTAGCTTGGAGAGAAATGATAGAAATAGATAGTAAATTTTAGTTCATGGTTGAGATTGTTGGGAAAGGAACCTGTGGAGAATCTGTGAATAAGAGAACATCATCTCTTAACAAAGAAGAAAAAAGGGGGAAATGACACCTGTCAACAGGAAATTACATCACAGTAAATAAGCATGGAGGTGTCCCCAAATTCTGGCTAGAAGGGACATCTCCCTATTAAAAGCATGCAAGCTTGCTTATTCCAACAAAATCTCCTTATGATCTTGTCTGGAAATAAAGTAAAAGCAGGGCAAGAAATTGAATTAGAGATTATCACTGAAGGGAAAGATGAAAAAAGAGAAGGAGCCAATCTAATAGACACCCCAAATTTGAATGGAAATGGTTAAAGGGAATCAGAGGTTTGGTCTGATAGTACCAGCGGCAGCTTGCACAAAGCTTATGCAGATATTAGATTGTTTGCTGTTTCTGTTTGAATAACTGCCCCGCAAACAAATTGAGACGTTGCACAGTTGCTTGAAAGGTAGGACTAAAACCTGGAGCGGATTCTGCTGTCCCACTGTCACAGAGCCACCAGCCACCATCAGTCACTGTCAGTATTTTGTGGAAGAGATTCAAGCATAAACTTAGACTTGTGCATTTAGAGTACTCTGTCAGTCTAGTGTAACAAATGCAGTTTTAAAAAAGGGAATAGACTTTTTGCAGTTAGGAAAGTGACTGGGAAATGCACTGAAAAGTGTGGGATGAACAAATGATGAATGGGAGGACATATAAACAACCAGCAAGCAAATTGGGATGCTTATTTGTAAATAACTGCCCTTTAAACAAATCAGAACAGAAAGAACAAAAAAAGCATGAGTTTCATGCAAACAAATCCGGACGAATGCTTAATAAATAGGTCACCTGGAGGAGCCCTGAATGGAAGAGGGAAAACATGGAAAAGAAGCTAAATATGTTCAGGAGGACCTGGGGTTGGACTTGGACCCTGCCCATCTGGACCAGGATGTTTGAGGTGATTGGAAGTCACCCATGTGAATGCAAGCTAAGAGGCCATTGCACCTAAGAACCAATGTCTTTGTATATGTTGCTTATTCTTTTCTGTGTATCTGTTGCAGTTGCAGCTTAATAAAACTTATAATGTTATTTGAACTGGCTTGATCTGTCATTACCTGGCAGGAAGATGCTGATGGATTCCAGGAGTGCAAAGAAGGTGGTGGGATCCCTGCAAAAATGTGCTGGGCCAAAGTTTAAATGAGATCTCATCACAAAAAAGTTCTACACTAGCTTGAGTGTCTAGCTTGCTGTAGTTGCCAACTGTCTCACAGCTTCAGGGTGTGCTCCGTTTGGCTGCCGGCTCAGCAGGCTGGAGCAGAACTTCAGCAGATGAAGCTCTTTGTGAGAATTGCATCCTGATGGTAGGGCAAACGTCATGGCGAATTCTGCTTGGCATGTAGCTCTTGAAGGCATAAAGAGAGCCAGGAACAGAAGAATGAGCATGTTTGCCAATGCATTTATTTATTTTATTTATTTAATTTAATTTATATACCGCCCTAAGCCAAAAAGGCTCTCTGGGCGGTGTACATAAGAGATAAAACAAGCACAATATATAAATACAATAAGTATAACAAAATCAAATATCAAAACAAACAATAACAAAGAACCAACAATGCCAAAATACAATAATGAAAATACTGATAAAATACACTATAAAATACAATTTAAAATACACTTCAAAATGCCTGGGAGTATAAAAAGGTTTTCACCTGGCGCCGAAAGGATAGCAGCGTCGGCGCCAGGCGTACCTCATTGGGGAGACTATTCTACAGTTCGGGGGCCACTACCGAAAAGGCCCTAGTTCTAGTCACAACCCTCCGGGCTTCTCGATGGGATGACACCCGGAGGAGGGCCTTAGATGTTGAGCGCAGTGTACGGGTAGGTTCATATTGGGAGAGGCGTTCCACCAGGTATTGCGGTCCCATGCCGTGTAGGGCTTTATAGGTCAAAACCAGCACTTTGAATTTAGCCCGGAAACAAATAGGAAGCCAGTGCAGATGAGCCAGAACAGGTGTTATATGAGCAGACCTTCTGGTCCGCGTCAGTAATCTGGCCGCTTCATTCTGGACTAGCTGTAGTTTCCGAACTATCTTCAAGGGCAGCCCTACGTAGAGCGCATTGCAGTAGTCTAGCCTAGAAGTTACCAGAGCGTGAACAACTGAGGTGAGGTTGTCACTGTCCAGATAGGGACATAGCTGGGCTACCAGTCGAAGATGGTAGAAAGCATTCCGTGCCAC
Source organism: Rhineura floridana (assembly GCF_030035675.1). Taxonomy (NCBI): domain Eukaryota; kingdom Metazoa; phylum Chordata; class Lepidosauria; order Squamata; family Rhineuridae; genus Rhineura; species Rhineura floridana. The sequence goes on along the minus strand of NC_084493.1, from coordinate 23,894,676 downwards.
CGAGGCCACCTGGGTCTCGAGAGACAAGGAAGGATCAAAAAGAACTCCCAAGCTACGAACCTGTTCCTTCAAGGGGAGTGTGACCCCATCAAGAACAGGATGAACATCCTCCATCTGGGCAGTGAAGGCACTCACCAACAGCGTCTCGGTCTTGTCAGGATTGAGCTTCAGTTTGTTAGCCCCCATCCAGTCCATTATCGCGGCCAGGCAACGGTTTAGCACGTTAACAGCCTCACCTGAAGAGGATGAAAAGGAGAAATAGAGTTGCGTGTCATCAGCATACTGATGACAACGCACCCCAAAACTCCTGATGACCGCACCCAGCGGCTGCATGTAGATGTTAAAAAGCATGGGGGACAGTACCGATCCCTGCGGGACTCCACAATGGAGAGTCCAGGGTGTCGAGCAATGTTCCCCAAGCACTACCTTCTGGTGGCGACCCACCAAGTAGGAGCGGAGCCACTGCCAAGCAGTACCCCCAACTCCCAACTCCGTGAGTCTTCCCAGAAGGATACCATGGTCGATGGTATAAAAGCAGCTGAGAGATCAAGGAGAATCAACAGAGTCACACTCCCCCTGTCCCTCTCCCGACAGAGGTCATCATACAGGGCGACCAAGGCTGTTTCAGTGCCAAAACCGGGCCTAAAACCGGATTGAAATGGATCAAGATAATCAGTGTCATCCAAGAGCCCCTGGAGCTGGCCGGCAACCACCCGCTCTAGGATCTTGCCCATTGCTCCAGGATCTTGCATTGGTACATAAAGTACTGGTTCCTTATCCTGAGCTTATACCTCTCATTTGGAGAACTTGTTTTAGTGTGTGTGTGGGGGAGATTTCTCAGCCTAAGGGCTACATTCCCTTCTTGGCAACCTTCCAGGGGCCACATGCCAGTGCTGGGTGGGGCCAGAGGTGAAAGTGGGCAGAACAACGACTGTGAAATTTACCTTTGTATGGAAGGCTGGTTTCTATCCCCCATTCAGGCAAATGAGAAGCATCCTCAGAGTTCAAGGGCACATTCCGGCCAGGCAAAACACTCAAGGAGGATGTGAAGCGGGACCAGCAATGGGTGTAGCCTGAGGAAAGTTCTGAGGTCCAGATTGAGAGGAATGGAGAGCTGCATTCAGTCTCTGGGCCTGAGATCCCCCCCCCATTTTATTTTTTCTCCCTCTCTCATAATACCAGAACTCGTGGACATTCAAAGAAGCTGAGTGTTGGAAGATTCAGGACAGACAAAGGGAAGTACTTCTTTGCGTAGCGCATAGTTAGACTATGCAGTTCGCTCCCACAAAAGGCAGTGATGGCCACCAGCTTGGATGGCTTTAAAAGAAGATTAGACAAATTCATGGAGGACAGGGCCATCACTGGTTACTGGCCATGATGGCTGTGCTCTTCCACCGTAGTCAGAGGCAGCATGCTTCTGAAAACCAGTTGCCGGAAGCCTCAGGAGGAGAGAATGTTCTTGCACTCGGGTCCCGCTTGCGGGCTTCCCCCAGGCACCTGGTTGACCACTGTGAGAACAGGATGCTGGACTAGATGGGCCACTGGCCTGATCCAGCACGCTCTTCTTATGTTCTTATTGTATTTTAATTATAGAGATTAGTGTCGTGACAAATTCAGAAGTGCAGGATTCCTTCATGATAATCATGCCACGTCCCCTCACTGCCACGTCCCCTCGCTTACTCTCCACATTCCTCAGTTCTTCACGCATGCAACTTCTCCCATAACAGATATCCCTAGGAGCCAACTGGCAGGAAAGGGGAGTGTGTTAGCTACTGAGAAGAGTCTTCTCAGTGGCTGACTAGCCTCCTTATACTCTGCTTGGCTCCAATCAGCAGGAAAAGACAAGGAAGCATGTTAGAAGACTCTTCTCAGCGGCCAACACACTCTCCTTTCATGCTGATTGGCTCATAGGACGATGGAGACTTAGGGACCCTGCTAGAACCATGCTCCCCCCAAAAGTAAAGGGTCTAAGACCCCCTGAGATCCTGGATGACTACACCCCAGATTACTGATGTTTAGTTTTAATGTTTGCATAAATGGTTTTTGTAAAAGGCTTAATAGGCTATGTTAACACTAAGCAGTAAATTAATAACAATAATAAAAATGTCCAACAGCTGGAGGGCCACAGGTGCCCTTTTCGTGGCTTACACCCATCATTTGTAGAAATCGGACAAGACTTGAATAGGTTTACAAAGCCTTAACTAAAATGCTGGCAGTAAACGAAGCCAACAAGGATCTCTTGGTCCCAGTGTTCCAAGCAACGTTAATCTGGAGGATTGCTTCTTGCAACCTCTGTGGAGTGCTATTCCCTTTTTTTTGGAGGGGGCAAGGGTTGACAATGTGTCCATGGTTCAGGTCTCTCTTCTGCGATGTGCAGGACATGCGTAGTGCTGACTTGCCATTACAGGCTTGTTGTGAAGACATCACAGCATCTGCAAACTACTTGGAGCATTCAGCACTGTGCAAATCTATTATGTCACTGCCTGTGCTTCAGAGAGGCCCCTTGAGGTCAGCTTAATGAATCTGATGCTGGGCCTGTTGTGGAGCTCTTGTTTTTATCCAGCAATGTTTATCCACCTTCCATTAAGAGGTTCTCCTGCCTTCCTGCTAGAATAGCTGCTGCTTAAGAAATTGACGAAATTGCTTGTGATGGCTTTTCCTCTGCTGCCACTTAGAGGTAGCATGTAGCATATTAAATAAGCAAAACAGTTGCTGTCCACTTAGAGGCTATGTGGTTTGTGGGATTTCTGTATGTACACCTTAACTGAAAAACATAGGAAACGGCTTTATACTGAGTCAGAGCATTGGTTCATCTATATCGATACTGGGTAGAGACACATTTACTGCTCTGCCAGTTCCAGTGCATCTCCACCTCTCTTTTCTGAAAATGGGGGCATGCGATGCTGGTTGCACCCTGCCCCTTTATACTGTAAACCTGGTTGGATCAGCTTGAGTGCATTTTTTTAAAAAGTCAGCTTCAAACAGATTTTGCAGCTGATTGGCAGGTCAACCCGTTGCCCCATCAAGTGTGGCCAATGGAAACGCATTGCTCTAGGCAGCTAGTGCTCATAGCCACAGAGTTGGAAGGGGCCTATAAGGCCGTAGAATCCAACCCCTTGCTTGATGCAGGAATCCAAATTAAAGCACACCTGAGAGGTAGCTGTTCAGTTGCCTCTTGAATCCTTCCAGTGTTGGAGAGCCCATCACCTCCCTAGGTCATTTGTCCCATTGTTGTACTACTCTAACAGGTTGCTTTTCCTGATATTCAGTTAAAATCTGACTTCCTTTAAGCCTATTATTCTGGGTCATGCACTCTGTGATTGAGAAGAGATCCTGGTCCTCCTCTGTGTGACAACCTTTCAAGTACTTGAACAGCGCTATCATATCTCCCCTCAGTTTTTTCTTCTCAAGGCTAAACATGCCCAGTTCTTTCAGTCTCTCCTCATAGGGCTTTGATTCCAGTCCCCCGATCATCCTTGTTGCCCTCCTCTGGACCTTCTTAAAGTGTGGTGTGCAGAACTGGACACAGTAGTCAAGATAAGGCCTAATCAGTGCCAAATAGACAGGAACTAGTACTTAACACAAAGTGGTCACAGGCTTGTTCTCCACTAGGGTGAGATGGACTGAATTTCTGTCTAAATTATATAAATTATCTCTAAATATGCATGAATATATTCAAATTAGCATGTTCAAATTTCATGCAAATCTTTTTTTATGCATGTCCTCTTTTTTGGCAATGCTTAACTAGCCATCTTAACAGGCCAGCTATTTTGTAGCATAGCCAGGGGGTGTGGGAAGAGGCAGGAATTATTGCAGAATGACCAGAACATAAATACAAGAAGCTCATTAGGATGAAATGACATATTATGATATGTATGCTTTTTATTATTAAAAGATGCTTAAAGTGTCTACTTTTATTTTATTTAAAGTATTTCTAAACCATTCTTCACTGGAGGATTCCAGGGCAGAAACAGGCATAATTAAAAGTTACTCATACCCAGGGCTGCCACCAAAGGGTGACCAGGTTGGGCACTGGCTGAGGGCTCTGGTGGCCCAGAGGAGCCCCTGAATAGCCCATTGTACAGGTGGGAGAGTAGCGCTCCCCTGTGGTGATCTGTGGCAGAGTCCCTGCCATGTATCGCAGGGAGGAAGCTTCCAGGACGTCCGCCTGTTCACTTGCTCCACTTACCTCTCTCTCCTGTCTTCTGCAGCTGCGCACACTGTTAATGGGCTACCATTAACCAAGATGGCAGCACAGGCTTCTTTAAGGGGCTGATGCCCCTACAGCCATCTTGGTTTATGGCAAGCATGTGCGCGCGTATAGTGTACAATGCATGCATGCCTTCAACTAAGATGGTGGGGGGGGCATCAGCCCCTTAAAGAAGCCTCCGCTGCCATCTTGGTTGATGGTAGCCCTGCACGTACAGCGTGCACAGCAGTAGGAGACAGTGGAGAGGTAGATGGAACAGGCAGGCGCCACGTGCCCAGGCAGGCTGGTGCCGGCCCTGCTCATACCATTAAAAAGAAAATCAACAGCAACCGGGGGGGGGTATTCCATGCTAGTTCTACTCAGAGTAGACTCAGTGATGTTAACAGACATGGCTAACTTAGGTTCATTCATTTCGATGGGTCTGCTCTGAGTAAGATTTAGTTGAATGCAATCCAATAATTATAACAACAAAAATGAGAGTCATCAGACTGGTTGGGAAGTGGTGGAACCCAGTGATAAGGCTCTGATCCAGGATGTGTTTCCAATTCAGATTGAAGCCCCATACCAGTTTCCTGTGATGGCACCCTACTCTGCCCTCCAATCCTTCTAGTTGCCCCCTGAAAATCATGTTCATTGCAAGCAGCACCTCTGGAGACAAATCACAGCCAGGTGGTAAGTGTATGGGGCCCTATCCATACCAGGCATTTAAAGCTCTATGATATCACTTCAGTAGTCATGGGTTCTTCCAAAGCATCCTGCGAACTGTAGTTCGAGAAGCATGCCGATAGATGTTAGGAGATCCGTATGCCCCTCTCACAGCTACAATTCTTGGAGTGCCCTTGGAAGACGGATTGCTTGTTAAACCACTCTGGGAGTTGTACCTTTGTGAGGGGAACAGGGGTCTCCTAACAACTCTCAGCGCCTTTCATCAACACCAGTTCCCAGGATTCTTTGGGGGAAGCCATGGCTGATTCAAGTGGTATAAAAGTGCTGTAAATGTAAGGTTAGATGTAGCCTGTGTAAGTTGCAGCAGAAAACCGGCACATGGAGAGCCGATCTGGATCAGAAGCAGATTCTGGATCAAGGTCCTGCTGCCATTTTTTTCTTCAAAATAAAATCTGCCCAGTTTTTAATCATGCTTTTTTTAAAAAAGTATGCATATTGTTTTATTTATTTTTGCATAAAAGTTATACATGCTAATTTATAGATTATTAGATTATTATTGTTAATTTCATTGATGAATCACTTCTTATGAAGCATCTCGAAGCAATTTCACAGTACAATGAAAAGGTATATAGTTCAACATATATGTAAAAACAGTTAAATAAAAAACAAACGACAGGTTAAATAAAAACAGAGCAGTTAAAGTGGTGCAATTTTAGAAATGGGTGCTATGGTTCAAGTGGCATTCCAGTGCATTCCATCATTGTGGGGTAGATGGCGACCTGTCCAGGTCCTGATTGGTAAGGGGTAGCTCCAAGACCTCCCTCTTCTTAGGATCACTGATCGTTAAGCTGGGCTTGGGTCAGACGGCCATTCAAACAGAGGGCTGACCTCTGTCAAGTAGGACACATGGCCATCCTACAAGAAATAGATTCCACATTGTCTTCAGAAGTATTTGCAAAGTGGAGCCTGGGTGTGAATCTGTCTGTAACTGAAGAAGATTGGAATTGGAATGTGTGGCTTTATACTTGCAGGGGAATTGCCTTGCTTTTCCCAAGCTTTCACCTCCCCACACCTGCTGCTTTGAGGCTTGGCAGGGAGGAGGTTTTATCTGCTGTTGCCAAAGGTGCTTTGCAAGTTCTTTGATCTGCCCGAAAACTCTTACCACAGTCATTTCCTCCTCATATTTTCCCCCTCTCCTCCTTGGCTTAAATGCCATTTTATGTTCAAAGTTCTTTCTCTATATTCAGAGGCAACAAGGAGACTGCATGCGCTTTGCACCGGGTAGGGTGGATCCTCTGTGGCTGATGCGGGGCACAGTGCTTGGAAGTCAAAGGGCATTGGTGCCTTGCCTCCATTGTAGCTGATTGGTACAGACACCTGCCCTGCCTAGCCCCCTGCAATGACTCCCCCCATTGTAAATATCTCACAAATGCAGAGCAGGGCTGGGAAACCCTTTTCAGCTCAAGAGGGTAAGGGCTTGCATGCAGTGGAGGCTGGTGCTCATTCGGACTAGTGGGGCGGAAGGCAGGGAGCCCAACAGTAGATAGAACCAGAGCCAATGGCAGGAACAGCCAACTCATGCCAACCTCCTCCCTGCTGTGTTCCACAAAGGCAACACTGAGCCTAAGGAGAAGGAAGTTGATAGGCTGGTTGTAAGTAAGAAGGCAGGCAGGTGGGGGCTGGCTGAGGGTAGACTGAGGTTGGTGGGGCAATGCGTCATTTGCCCTAATAGTTTAGCCTCCTCCGGTCACATGCCAGTGCTGGATAGGGCCAGAGGCAAAAGTGGATGGACCATCAGATGTGATGCCTCCTTTGGTACAGTACAGGAGATTTGGAGTGAAGTGTTATCAGTATGCAGATGACACCCAGCCCTATCTCTTTGTTCCATCTGAATTAGGAGAGGCAGTTGAGGTGCTGGACTGGTGCTTGGAAGTGGGGATAGGCTGGATGTGGGCCAATAAACTGAAGCTAAATTCTGAAAAGACAGAGGTGTCCAAAGTTCTCCTGTCCGGGAGGTGGGGAGGTGCCCTGTTCTGGAGGAGTTGCACTCCCCTGAAGGAGCAGGTCTGTGGCTTGGGGGTATGCCTGGATCCAACATTGTCACTGGAGGCTCAGGTGGCGTCAGTGGCTAGGAGTGCCTTTCTTCCAGCTTCCTTTGGGGAAAAGATGACTTGGCCACAGTACACTGTGCTCTGGTAACTTCCAGACAGGATTATTGCAATGCACTCTACATGGGGCTGCTCTTGAAGATGATTTGGAAACTTCAGCTGCTCCAAACTGCAGCAGTCAGATTACTGGCTAGGGTTCCCTTTAGATCTCATACAACCATTGTTTTAAAACAGCTGCATTGGCTGCCAGTTTGTTTCCGGGCCAAACTGAAGGTGCTCATACTAGTGTTTAAAACCCTAAATGACTTAGGTCCCATATATCTGAAAGACTGCTTGTGACCTTCCCAGTGGCATCTGCCTGTTTACTGTGGAAAAGAGGATACTAAACTAGATAGACATTCACTAATAGGCAAAAAACCTTGTGGTTTAAGAACGTGCCTATAGCCCACAGATATTTCTTTCAAACTTTAAAAAGCAGGGAAATTGGGCAGCCATAGTGAATGCACCAGGGGAGCAGGATACCTGACCTCCTGTCTGAGATATTGTACTGCCCTACAAATTTGTCAAAATGCAAAGACAATTTGGGTTGGTCTTTCACAGTCCAATTTACTTCCTGTGTAGCTTGGAAGAATGTGGTGACATGTGCCGACAGTTGGTTCTTACTGAGCATGCCTGACATTACCATTGAGTTCAATGCTAAATTTCTTAAATTAATTAAAAATCAGCCAGACATTTTTTTAACTTTTAAACTGCAGAAGATGAAGGTCAGAGTATAGGGCAAGGTCAGTAATAGGATTACAGGTACTCTGTGAACATGGCTGATTTTTAATTACTTTCCATAGATTATGAGAACTCTGACAGAAAGAACTCCAAAAGGGATCTGGTTTTCTCTCTTGCTTTTTAGACTTTGAACTCTCGATTCTCTCTGACTGTTTTATGTATCACCATGACAATTTACAAGGGTTGTTAAGCAAGCACTTCTGAGTCCAGGACTATAGGTTTTGTAAGGTTTTGTTTTGAAATGAGCTTATGGGAAGGATCAGAATGGCATGGGGTGTATTTTCAATTTAACATTGCGGAATGCGAAAAATCCACGTTGGCTACAGTATACAGCCACTCTCGTGGCTGTATAATTTGGGAAAGGGCCGTAGCTCAGTGGTAGAACACCTGCTTTGCACAGAGAAGGTCCCACGTTCAATTCCCAGGATCTCCAGGTAGGGTTGGGGAAAACACCCAGAAGCAGGGCATGAGCGTAATTGTCATCTTCTGCTTCTGTTCCCCAGTAGTTATCCTAAAACAAGGATGGAGAACCTGTGGCCCTCCAGATGATGTTGGCCTCCAACTCCCATCTACTGTGACCATTGCTACCATAAGATGCCGCCAGGTCCATCAACCTGGATGGCTTTAGAGTATTAGACAAATTCATGGAGGATAAGGCTATTGATGGCTACAAGCCATGATGTCTATACAGTGCCTCCAGTAGTAAGCCTCCGATTACCAGTTGCCAGGGGACATAAATGGGAAGAGTGCTGTTGCACTCATTTTCTTCTTATAGGCTTCTCATACACATCTGGTTGGCTACTGTGAGAACAGGAAGCTGGACCAGAAGGCCCATTGGCCTGATCTAGCAGGGCTCTTCTTATGTTCATAAGACAGCAGGTGCAATCCCTGGCATCAGTTAAAAGATTGGCTAGCAGATGATGGGACAGATCTCTGTCTGAGGCCCTGGAGAGATAGCAGGGAGGGCTATAGCACAGTGGAGAGAGCATGTGCCTTGCATGCAGAAGGTCCCAGGTTCAATCCCTGATGCCTCCAGTTGAAAGGTTTAGGTAGCAAGTGATGTGAAATTTATCATGAGCCCGTTTCATAGCACAAGAACCCATGGGATGAAAACTTGATTGCCTTCCACTGGTACACAAAACACTTTCCATCAAAGTTCAGCTGGTTTTATGCCAGCTCATAAAATAGGAGTGGTGGACCATTTTCAACCCAAGGGCTGGATTCCCTTCTTGGCCACTTTCTGAGGGTCACATGCCAGTGGTGGGTTGGCGCTCACATGAGCTAAGAATCTAACAACATCTGTAAGGGCCACTGATTCTCCCATCTCTGTCCTAAAACCTTCAGTTAGGAAGATCTGGCTATGGGGATTATGCTCACACATCAAATCAGCATTGAACTGGGAAGGATGCTGCATACCGTCTGCTCCCGTTCCTCCCAAGGGGTTAACTCCAAGAGGAATGTGCTGAATTGGCCACTGCATTCTATTCATTCCTGACTGTCTCTGCCGTGACCTGCTTTCCCAGGCCCCGCAGCTTGAGAACTTGGCTGCTTTTTATTCGTGAGGATTGCTGTCTAACCTCAGAAGCATCAGTGGGTCAGTAGATGGAAGGCATGTACAGTGGTCTGGTGGGGCTCCTCATGTCTCTCTGATGGTGACTTTTACAAAACGTAATTGAAGCAAATCTATCAGTTTCAGTTTCTCATGTTTCCAGTCTTGAGTTCAGGCACATTTCCACATCAGTTTGCTGCTTCTTTTTTTGAAAAAGGTTATTTTGAAAATCCATCAGTATTTAGTGCAAACTTCCCCCAATATATATATTTTCATCTGCAATTTTGCCCAATTTTTGCAAAGCAATTTTCTCAAATAGACTGTATTTTCACATGCTAGTTTCACTAATGTAAGCATTTTGATACACACTTTACCCTAGTGTATGCGTTGATGTACACATTACTTGACTGGAAAACTGCACTGCAAAAAAAAAAAAGGTAAAATGTAAATTTCAAAGGATGGCTGTGTTTCGGCTCATTTATTGGAAAGTGTGAATTAGGTAGGTTCACTTTCAAATGTGAATGTCTCCCCCATTTGTAGCACCTCCAGATGGTCACCGTTTTGCAGAAAGGATTCTGGCACATGCTGGAACTTTAGTCTTGCACAATTAAAGTGGATTAAAGTGCTCTGTTGCCCTGACACAACAAATGCACTTAAACAAGCATACTTTTTGCAGTTAGGGAAGTGGTGGGGAAATGCAGTGAAATGCAGTTTGTGGGGAGTTATGTGACGTGAACACATGATTAACAGGAAAGTGTATAAACATCCTACAAGCAAATCAAGATGAATGCTGCTTGTCACATAACTCCCCACAAACAAATCAGAACAAGTGCTCAACAAAGACTGGATATGCTCTAAACTCCATGAAAGGCTGTGAGCACAGTAGTTGCCTATAGCAAAGCGTTTCCATTGGCCATCCCTGGAAGAGCAATAGGTTGATCTGCCGATCAGTTGCAAAATCTGTTTGAAGCTCTATTTTTACAAAAATGAACTCAAAATGATCACAACATATTTTACAGTAAAATGGTGCAGAGTTTGACCAGCATCGTGTGCTCCCGTTTTCAGAAAAGAGAGGTGGAGATGCACTGGAACCGGCAGAGCAATGTCTCTATCCTAAGCTTTGTGCAAGCTGGGGATGGAAGGATCTGTCAATTTCAATTCTCTCAGTGTCTCATTTATCTAATATTAAATTTAATTCTCTACATTTGTGCAGCGATTTACGATTTTTTTAAAAAAAATCCTCATGAAGATTGTCCAGCTTTTTAGTGCAAATTTCTCCCAATAAACTAATTTTTGTATGCAGTTTTGACTAAGGTACGCATTTTGCAAGCAATTCCTCCTAATATAATGCATTTTTGTATGTTCACTAATGCACACTTTCCCCTAATGTATGCATGCTACTAAACCTTGGTTGGTTGGAGAACTGCATTGTAAAATTAAGAGATAAGTGCAAATTTCACAGGATGTCTGTGTTTTGGTTCTCATATTGTTTTGGAAAGTGTGAACTTGATAGATTTAGCTTCAAATATAAAATGAATCAAAGTTCTCCTGCATGCCTAGGGTAAGGAAATCAGGGTGAATGTTCAATAAATAGGCCATCTGGAGGAGCCATGATGCGTTGGATAAGCTTCTCCAGAGCCTGTAAATTAGGCTATGAAGGAGTAGGCTATCAGATGCACAGGCTGACTTGGAATGCTTGAAATTAGAAACAGGCAGGGCTGTCTGTCAATTGATCAAATGAGATTTAATTGATTACTCAGCAATGGCACTCCATTTAAGGAACTCCCTCCCCAAAGAGGATCATCTGGTCTTGGCATCTTCTTTGCTGTCTGTCTGGGTGCCAGGCATTTTCTGTTCTCCCAGGCATTTTCAGCTTTCAAACTGAGTCTGAATTATAATTTCCAGGGTGATCCTCTGAAGGCTTGCTTGCTCAGTGTTATCCTATGAAGGCTTGCTCAGAAGTAAATCGTATTGTGTTTGGTAGGGTTTAGATTTGTAGCCTTAAACAGCTGCCCTTAGGTTGTGGTCCTAGACACACATACCTGAGAGTAGATCCCATTGAGGCCAATGCGGGTTACTCCTGAGTATTTTTCTCATTTTTATTTATTTCCTACATTTCATTGCAGATGCAATTTCAGAGTGGGTTACAATGAAAACAAATCCATATACAAAATGCAATTACTAAAAAAGAGTCCAACCGGCCATCTAAAATGAGTAGACGTATCTAGAGTCGCCCTGTTCATTAATGGTCTTAATGGGTTGTATCCAACTAAATTCTTCTCAGAGTAGACCCACTGAAATGAATGGACCCATGTTAGGGCCCCTTTAGACTTTTCCCCCCTTGGGTGTATTCTTCAACACGTCACTGATGCAATAGTAGTACATTAGTGGTGGATTTACACTGGACTGTCCACACTTTACTAGCCCTGAGAGACTTTCCCAGTATTATTGCATTATTGCCATCTTGCACTAAAGCTCAACGAAAGAGTGTGGGAAGTGTTGGGATGCAACTCAGCTTGCTGGTGGGTTTGCATGGGAAGGATACATAGAAAGGAGAACCTCCATGCTTTTTAGACTGTTTTCTAACCTAACCTGTGCTGGCCTTCCTTCAGGTGCTAGACTGCCACTCTTAGGGTCGCTGATTTCATTTCCTGCTTCTCTCCTGTTGTTTCTTCATCCCATTTTTGGAGAAGAGACACTTTCCCCCTTTTTGGCTCTTGCTTTTACAGAGAAGGAAGAGCAAACATTGCTCTTTGCACCTCCAACTTTAGTTTGCTAGAACAAGGATCTTTCCTTTCAAACATGTATTACCTTTGATAAATGTCAGTTTGATGTTTTCTTAAAGCCAGAGTCACAATATGATTGTATTCAGGGTAAAGTGTGCTCCTTCAACAGGGATCCTGTTACAGTTCACCTTCTACCAGCATTCAACTTGAAGCAGGACCAACAAAAAAACACACAACAGAACATTTGTGGTATGAAAAGTTGCAGGATTTCAGCAGGAAGCTATAGGACATGCACTGATTGACAATAAAGCAGTATGTCTGCCCTGAAACTTTTGTAGATGCAAACAGTACTGAAAGTGTGATTGTGTATATCCGATTAACTGAGCACAGATAATCATGAATGTACAATGAAAAGGATGTCTGGAGGGGCCCTTAGTGATGTCAATTCATTTCTATGGGTCTACTTTGAGTATAACTAATGTTGGATATAACCCATGGTTATTTTTTAAATCACCCATGTTTGTACTGTATTGTATTTATTGATTATCTTGTTGCTAACTGCCCTGGAAACCAACTGGCTGGAGAGTGGTATGCAAAAAAGCAAAACCAAAGCAGACAAATAAATAAACGTATTTCCTGAATAACTGCAGGTGCCTTTTTAGTTGATGGGGGGGGAGCTTTTAATTGATTAATCCATTATTAAAGGTTGGAACCTCAAAAGACAACAACACAAACCCCAATAGCTATAACTATGCCACCTTCTGGTGATGTAAGAATATGGAGTTAACCTGAAGTTGTTCATCAGCCTGACCACAATGTGTTCCAAATGCATAAGCTTCCTTGTAACTGTTCCTTTCTTTACCTTGCCCATGAGTGGCACTGGACTGTTGTCCCTTGAAATTATTTACTCTGCCCAGAGAAGCTCTGTGGTGAAGTTGGGGTGGTGGTAGTGGTTCATTTTTGTGATTTGGGGGAGGTACATGCAAAACTGGGTGAAACTGGCAACAAACTTACTGCCAATGGCCACAGCATTCTCAGGAGTCCTGCCAGCTGTTGAGTGCCACTTTTCCACCCAGAGCCAATACGGAGAATCTGTCGTTGGACTCCACGTCCCATAAGACCTACCCATCCCCACCTGTCATGGCCAATGGCAGTGATGATGGAAGCTGCCATCCAACATTTGGAGGGCTGCAGATTATCCATCACTGCCCTAGAGCGAGGGCAGGGAACACCTTATTTCTCTGTCAGTGCGTGGAGCCCTTAGAAACCACAACAAAGATCTTGGTCCTTCTTGATTGTTACTTTATAACCTGCTTGCTTTATAACCTTGTGGCTGTTACTTCATAACCTAATTACATATTACTCTGATCCTAGGTGTAATACTATCTTTCCGGTTGTTACTTTGGAATGACAAGGGGACCTGCAACAAAATGTTGCAGTGTGGAGTACTGCTTCTTCAAAATTCCAGCAGTGGTGACTGGTAGGGCAGAAGGCAGGGAGTCCAACAACAGATGGAGCCAGAGCCAATGATAGACAGAGCCAACACATTCGAGTTTAGACTCCATCCTCCTAACTAGCAGGGCAATACTGTGACTAAGAAAAATAGACCCCTGGTAATAGCAATGGAAAGTTCTGTCAATTTCAGTTCTGTCAGTTTCTCATTTTTCCAATCTTAAATTCAGTTCCCCACATTTGTGCAGCAGTTGGAGGGTTTTTAAAAAAATCCTTATGAAAATCCTCCAGCATTTAGTGCAAGTGTCTTCTAATAAATACATTTTTGTAGGCAGTTGTGACTAATGTACACAGTTTTGCAAGGAATTTCTCATCATGTAATGCATTTTTATATATTATTTTCATTCATAAATTCATTTAAAATTTATTTTTATGCACACTTTCCCCTCCCATATGCATTTTTGTAAACATTGGTTGGCAAACTGCATTGCAACATTTGAATAAATGCCAATTTCGAAGGATGGCTGTGTTTCGGTTTACATATTTGATAGATCCGGGTTGAAATGTAAATGGAATCAAATTTCTCACCCATATCTACCCATTGACAAGTCCTTGAAAACTGCCCTTGCTGCTGGCAGTATTGGGGAGAAGAAGAATTTTGTGGCCATTCACACACACATCACACGCCACCCTTCTAAACAATGTATTATCTTCACTCAAAAATGGAAACAAGGATTAAAGACGAAAGTATTTATAAAAGTATTGAAAGTGACAACTCTTTAACTTGGGTTCTCAAAACAAAGCTATGGAATGGGTGTCCTCTCATGGTAGATGCTGGTGGCTCTCAAGCCGCTTCCTCTGTGAGTTGCTACCAGCCTGAGAGATATTTGGATTTTGCAGGGTTTGGGGACAGGGAGATGGTAAAGCTTCTGCCATCTTGGTTAGGATCAAGACCTGTAAAATGAAAAGTGGAGGAGAAAGGTTTAAAGTGGAGATTCTGTGCATAGGAAGGGCACCTCCTCTTGAAGGGTGTTTTATTGCAAGGTGTATTGTGCAACATATTCTTAATAGTGGACTGGTGGTGGATTTAGTTTGTTCTGTGATGCTTCTCCAATGCTACCACATTGTTGATGTCTAGAGAGGCAAAAACAGGACAAAAATAAACCAGGACATTTATGGTATAAAAGGTTATGGGATTTCAGCAGGAAGTTATGAGATATGCACTGATAAGAAATGAAGCAGTGTGACCCTCCTCAAAACCTTTGCAGGTGCAAACATTATTGAAAGCAGAATGACGTGTGACCACCCTGACAGCATCAAGAGCATGAATCATCATGAATGTGCAATAAAAAGGATGTCACTCTGGAGGGGCCCTCATAATGATAAGAGCTGCTTGATGGTGGAACAGGCTGCCTTGGGAGGTGATGGAGTCTCCTAAGCTGGAGGTATTAAGCAGAGGCTGGGCAGCATCTGTCAGGGATGCTATAGTTGCACTCTGCATTGTGGATCCTGCATCGAGCAGGGGGTTAGACTAGATGATCTCTAAGATCCTTTCAAACTTGATGATTCTATACTAGGGATAAGCAGGTTCTCTTTTGTTCCATTCTTTTATGGTTTCCATGGGTTTTCTCTGCTACAAGTTCAATTCTTTCTGCATTCTGGTTTAACTCAGGGTGCATCCAGACTGTCACTATCTTTGGGTGGGATTCAGTCACATACCAGCAAATTCAGGTTGTGCAATTATAGTTGATTGGGAGTTCTTGCACAACAAATCCACTTCCCTGAAAGACTGGACTTTTTGCAATTAGGAAAATGATGGGGAGATGTACTGGAAAGCGCGGGATAACACTTGCTTTGATGAAACTTTATAAGATCTCCCTGCAAACAAATTAGAATGAACGCTCATTAAATAGCCAATGTTGTCTAATCTCCCTGCAAACAGATCAGGATGAATGCCCAATAAACAGCCTATCTGGAAACACCCTTAGGGGATCTCTAAAATGAATTCCTGGAGTATGCCAGGGATTGGGAAATTGTGGCCCTCCAGATGCCACGATTATCGGCCAGCCAGTATGGCCAATAGAGTTGGAATCCAGCAGTATTTGGAAGGGCACAGTTTCCTTATCCAATTTGCAGCATTGTCTTTGAGCTCTGTCAGCTGAATTGTACCTTCCACCCATCCTTCTGTGTTATTCATTCACATTGGCAAAACACTGTAAAATAAATAAACAGATAGACAGATAAATATATAAATTTGATATATACTATGTGGTGTTATGTATACTGATCAGACCTGCTAGCCAGATCTGGCCATAGCTTTGTTTTATCTGGTAGATTACTGGCTAATAGGTCAGTGGCCAGGGAAATGTATGAATGTGGGAGCAGTGGACTTCCTTTGTAAGGGTGTTAAGTTGTGACTCCATCTATGCTCAGCTTGTATATTTGCAAATAAATCCAAATATATGGAAATGCTATAAGTCTTCAGGAATAGGGGCTTCATACAAACCCATCTATGTGCATGATGGAGCTGTAGGACTGCATGGTCTGCCAGGAATAATGCTCCTCCCCACCCCAAAAAAACACCAGTCCTCACTGGAGAAGACCAAGGCTAAAGAGAGACAGTCCTGCCATATTTGTGACTCAACAACAAGCCACACACAGGCCACTGGCCACTAGCCACCTCCCTTTTCCTGCAGTCCCAAGTAGGCAACAAAAACAGATTTATTGAGCCCTTGGTTGGCCGCCATTAGGGATGGACACATCTGCCCAGTTTGATCCTCCACGTTTCTCATTACTCCAATCTTAAATTCAGTATTACACCTTTCTGCAACAATTTGCATTTTTTTTAAAAAAAATCCTTATTAAAATTCATCAGCATTTTAGTGCAAATTTGTCCTGATAAAGGTATTTTTGTATGCAGTTTTGATGAATGTACACATTTGCGTCATGCAAGTTTCCCTCATATAATGCATTTTTGTATCTTATTTTCACTAATATATGTAATATATGCACACTTCCCCCAAGAATATGCCTTTTTGTACACATTATTTGGTTGGAGAACTGCATTGCAAACTTCAGAGAAGTGTGAATTTTGAAGGACGGCTATGTTTTAGTTTGCATATTATTTCAAAAGGTGCAAATCTGATGCGTTTGCCTTTCAGTGTGAACTGAATCAAATTTCTTCTCCAGTCCTAGCTGCCTTACATGGCTAGTTGATTTGATGTGGGTCAGTGACTCCTATGTTGTGGCTCCTTTATTCTGCAATGAGTTTTTATGGTTGGTGGAAATGTGGCCAGTATGTACGGTCATCCCACGTCTGCCTCTGGTCAGCAGGTTTGAAGGTTTTGGTATTTTGATTCAAAAACCTAACTATTGACCAGAGGCAATAGTAGAACATGACTGAGCACCAAGTGAAGCAATGCCTCTTTGACACCTTTGGTCTAATCCAGCCTTTCCCAACTAGTGGGCCACCAGATGTTGTTGGACCACAATTCCCATCTTTTCTGACCATTGGCAATGCTGGCTGAGGCTGATGGGAGTTGTGGTCCAGCAACACCTGGTGGCCCACTAGTTGGGAAAGGTTGGTCTAATCCAGCCTTTCCCAACCAGTGTGCCTCCCAATGGCTGAGGCTGATGGGAGTTGTGGTCCAACAACATCTGAAGGCACACCGGTTGGGAAAGGCTGGTCTAATCTAATGCAGCAGGACTTTGATTTATTATTTCATTACAGCTCGTGGTGGTATATATCTTTCTACTCCCATTTTTATCCGCAGAACAATCTTGTGAGGTAGGTTAGGCTGACAGAGAAGCCTTGTTGCGGGCATTAGGAATGGGGCTGAACAAAGTTGTGGTGTGCGCAAATGTATTTGCATGCTACTATCTGAGCATGCCTTAGCCTACCAGTTGTCTACCAGTTGTCTACCGGGCCCAATTCAAGGTGTTGGTGTTGACCTTTAAAACCCTAAACGGTTTTGGCCCAGTTTATCTGAAGGAGCGCCTCCAGAGTCACCAATTATGCCGCCTGACAAGATCAGCCTCACAAGACCTTCTCTCAGTCCCACTGGTTAAAACAGCTAGGCTGGTGCAGACCAGAGAGAGGGCTTTATCGATTGTGGCCCCTACCCTCTGGAACTCCCTTCCTCTTGATCTTCGACATGCTCCCTCCCTGATAGGTTTCCGTCGAGCCTTAAAAACCTGGCTATTCAGGCAGGCCTATGGGATTGGGGAGGGTTAGTCTTACGATGTTTTAATTGGAAACTGATTTTAAATTGACTATGACTGCGTTTTATTTTGTATACTGTATATGATGTTTTTTATTGTAAGTCGCCTAGAGTGTCCATTAACCTGGACAGATAGGCGACCAATAAATAAAATTTATTATTATTATTATTATTAGCCACACCTCTGGTTACAGCCTTAGGCCACCATCCCTTCCAATGTTGCCCTGGATTTCAATTCTAAAGGAATTTTGGTCCTAACATCAGAAGCTGATGTGTTCCACATGAACCTAAGTGAGATCCAGTTTTGAGAAGTCTGAAATTGCTTGCAGCTGGACTTATGGATCGAAATTCATGTCAGTTCTTCTTTTGTAAGATTCAAGGAACCAGAACTGGCACTGCTGCAGTACAGGATCAAAGCTGACTGTCTAGGGAGATCTGCACCAAGCATCATGGTATCCCCAAATCCAATCCACCACCTGTGACAGCCTGCTTGCTTTTCTGTTCAAAACCCAAGTTGGAGCAAAAGGCTAGAAATTCATTTTTTTGTGAGAATTTAAGGCTACAAATGCATTTTTATGAGGGTTTTTTTTTTTTTTAAAGAGCAGCGATACAACTATATAGTTTTAGGGGAAAACACTCCCTTCCTCTTTCTTTTCCCTCTCAGTTCTTTTGTCAAAATCAACAAGCATTGCAGTGCAATTCTGGGAAGGCTCCTGTTTATACTGGCCCTCCAGCGAATGTGGTTAGAAGCATGAAAAGGCTTTAGAAGCATTAGAAAGCTCACTCTGGTCAGCCCCAGGAATCCAAACATGCAGAAAAGCTGTGCTGGGAAGGAAAGCTCGGAGCTGCAGCTTGTGCTCATGAGGGAAATGATTAGAATTGGGGAGGGGGCTTAGATTGCCATGAGCTTTTCTTGTTCTGAGCATCTGCAGCGGTATATTTACCTGGGTCCCAGCTGCATTAAACACTTTAAAGCAGGATCAGACCACTGTCAATAATCATGGCTTCCCCCAAAGCATCCTGGGAAATGTAGCATGTTAAGGATGCTGAGAGTTATTAGGAGACCCCTATTGCCTGCTCAGAGCTACAGTTACCAGAGTGGTATAACAGTCAGTCATTCTTCCCAGGAAATGTGGGGAATTGTAGCTCTGTGAGAGGAATAGAGGTCTAACAGCTCTCACTGAGGGCAAGAGAGGTTCTTGTCCTAATTTTGGAGCCTGGCGGATAGAAAAATAAATGACATCTGCTAGCAAGTCTCCCCCATCCCTATGCTACTGCTGTGTGAGCCCCCCAAAAGTCTGTAAAGAACTTCTGGATCAGCCCTAGTAAAGTCTGAAAGGAAATGCCACAGGACGAGAACCAACAGTTGGCATTTGCAAGGAGACAGATTTTGGCTAAATATTAGGAGCAATGGCCTAACATTCAGAGCTTTTTGACAGTGGAAGGCACAGCTTCTGCAGGTGACGGGCCCTTGCTCACTGACGGCTGGAGATCTGAAGGCCCCCCCAAAATGAAAAATTAGAAAAAGTTTTTTTTCCTGTTCCCCAACTCCTGTTTTTTTGAAAAACAACAAACAAACCTAAAAAAAAGGCTTAGTGGGAAAACCAGCTCTCCTCTGATTTTTCAGCCCCCCCCCAGGGCTTCACATCTCTACTGGATGTGACACAGATGGGGAAGCTGTGGCCCTCCAGATGTTATTGGACTCCAACTCCCATCAGCCCATTCCAGCATGGCCAAAAATCAGGGATAACGGGAGCAGTAATCTAGTGATGTTTTGAGGGCTGCAGCTTCTCCATTCCTGCTGCAGTTGCAAGTTCCCAGCACTGAGCAGGGGGTTGGACTAGATGACCTCCAAAATCCCTTCAATATGTAAAATTCAATGATTCTCAGGACTCTTACTGGGAGATTTTGCAGTTTGTAGTGGCAACATAGCGCCCGGTGTAGTGAACGTTGCATCTCACCACGTTGTTGGTGAAGTCTGACTCCATCACAATATACTTCGGGTTCACCTGAACCTGAGATGACAAAACAGAAAGAACAAGTCAGCCTCCAAGATGGAGTGCTGGGGGAACCGTAATCACTCATGAGGAATAGCAAAAAAGGACAGTAACAGAAGAATGAAAGCAAATAGAAGTGTACTTCTACAGGCATCAACTAGTTCGAATCTTCTTCCCTCTGTATTATTCTCTCTCTGCTAAAGAATGGGCACTACTATATCTGAGAAGTCTGGAGTTGTATGTTTTGGCTGTGCAACATTTAAAATGCCAGCCACAAAGAATAAATGATCCCATGAATATTTCTGGCACAGCAGAAGACAGAACGTGGCTTTCATTTTATGACCAGCTCATGTTAGTCCTGAGAGATTTAGGAATCTTGTGAGGAGGACAACTTACTTTGAGGATGTAATTCCCAGGCTGCACATCTGTGATATCAATCCACTGGCAGTCAATGTCAGCATTGTAAGTATCATAACAACCAGGGCTCAGACCCTGAAAAGAAAGAAAACATATGACTTCAGTGTTGTGTTATAAGGGCATCGCACTGGTGTAAGTTTTTGGAGGGAAAGCGGGGTGAGAGTTAGTCTGTACGATCTCTCAAGGATCCTTCACAGCCCTGTGGCTTTAACTGTAAAAATAGGGTAGAAACACACTCACTGTTCTGCCAGTTCTCTCTTCTGAAAACGCCACACGATGCTAGTCAAACCCTGCTCCTTTTTACTGTCAAACCTGGTGGGAGCAGCTTGAGTGTGTTTGGGTTTTTTAAAGATTCAGCTTCACAGAGATTTTGCAACTGATCGGCAGATCAACCCGTTGCCCCTCCTGGTGTGGCTAATGGAAATGCCTTGATCTGGTGTCTAGTGCGCTTACAGCCATAGACTATTAAAGAGGTCTAATGGATTAGACAAGCTCAGCCTGCAGGATTCCCTTTTGTTGGGAGGACTGGCCTCTTCATAACTGAAGAGATGGCCAAGTATTGGTAACTTCTTGTCATGGGAGCTAATGGTTGAATCAAAGCCTATGCAAAGGAAAATGCTTCACTTGACATCAAGGTGATGAAAGGTGACCGACACAAGGATGGCACTGCCCACCTGTCAAAGTGGCCTGCGGTGGTTGAGGTGATCAGGATTTCAGCTGCTGGCTCCCCACACCTAGTCTTCATTTACTGGAAGTGGTTTTATAGGGTTTCAGTCAGGACTCTGTCCCAGACCTGCCTGAGAAAGTGCCAGGGATTGAACCTCTCACTTTCTAACACATCTGGTTTGGTCCTAAGAGTGAGGCCCTAGTATCACTGTTGGTGTGCCAAACAGAGCTTGGAAAAGTTACTTTTTTGAACTACAACTCCCATCAGCCAATCCAGTGGCCATGCTGGCTGGGGCTGATGGGAGTTATAGTTTAAAAAAGTGAGCTCTGGCAAAGATAAATAGCTAGCCAAGGACCTGTTGCCAATATGCTACCAGGCCAGGTTCAAGGTTCAGGTGTTAATTCACAAAGCCCTAAACAACTTGGGCCCAAAGAATCTTAAGGACTGTAGGATTCCTTATGCTCTGCCTCAGTCACTGAGATCCCCTGATGGAGCAGTTCTTGAGGTTCTCCTGAGGCTTGGTCAGCCTTTACTAGGGACTAGTGATAGAAGGATCTGTCAATTTCAGTTTTCTCACTTTCTCATTTTTCCAACATAAATTCAGTTCTCCACATCTTTAAAAAAAATCCTCATGAAAATTCTTTGGCATTTTAGTGCGAATTACTATGGATGAAGCAGTTTGTCTGCAGTTCTGACTAACGTAAATGTACACATTTTGCAAGCAGTATCTCATAATATGATGCATTTCTATGTGTTAGTTTCATGAATATATTCATTTTCCCTCACATTGCCCCTTAATATATGCATTTTTTAAAACATTGGTTAGAGAACTGCATTGCAAACTTTGGATAAGTGTGAATTTCGAAGGATGGCTGTGTTTCAATTCTCATATTGTTGCAGAATCTGCAAATTTAGTAGATATGGCTTTAAATTAGAACCGAATTTCTGCAGGTAGAGGATTGGCAGGAACCATCTCTGCCTACTTTTAGATGTCTTCTGAAAATTGTATTATTCAGACAGGCTTTTGCAACATGAATGTCTTTTAACCAACTGGTATTCGTTGATGTTTTTGATGATTTTACTGTAATTGTATATGCTGTGTACCACTTTGCTGTATTTTTTCTTAATGAAAATGCGGTTTATAAATATAGCAATAAATAAATAAATAAGAACAGAGTCCCTCCCTCTCCCAGCTGTCACCTGTGTGTGTGATGTGCAGGCGTAGCGCTTTAGGTTCCCGAAGTCACAGGTGGTGTCTTCCAGGCAAAAGCTCGCTTTGTGGCCCTCTGCCACTTTCTTGCCCGTGGCAGCATCTAGCAGGTCATAGTGGCTGAATTCATCCATGCTGTGGTAATGCCTGTGAATGGGGACCAGGGGGATACACATGCATGCACACACATGCCTGCATCTGGGTGCAGATATAATCCTCTGACATTTCTCAATGTATAGTTTGCAAACTATGATACTACGATGCATTGCCAAAGCCCTGAGAAAAGGGCTGGCATCAGCATCTGGCATTCTCGGGTAGGGATGTCAGACAATCCCATTGAAAATGGAAAAGGAAATGGGAATTGCTGCAAGTGTTCATCTGTGTTCATCTGTGGTCGGGAATGGAAATCACTCAAGTGAATACACTTGGTATTCGTCAGAACATAAAGAGCCTTGCTGGATCAAGCCAGTGGCCCATCTAGTCCAGCATCCTGTTCTCACAGTGGATGATCAGATGCCCGTTATGGGAACCCCACAAGCAGGATCTGAGTGGAACAGCACTCTAAGTATGAATAACACTGGAAATATTGAAGTGCCCACTGTTTCTTTGCAAAAGAGGAGGGCAGGACTAGAACCACGGCAGAGAAGCAACTGTGACAACAGAGACCCCTTAGGAGCCAAAGTAGAATAGTAGATTCTATAAGGCCATCGAGTCCAACCTCCTGCTCAATGCAGTAATCCAAGTTAAAGCATCCTTGACTGGTGTATGTCCTGCTGCCTCTTGAATGCCTCCACTGTTGGAGAGCCCACCACCTCCCCAGGTCATGGATTCCATTATAAGATACTTTTCAGTTTAGTTAGTTGCTAACTGTTTGTAAAACTATAGTGCTCAAAGATCTTTGCAAGGAGAAGGATGGGGAGAAAACCAGAGCAAGCTGGCCACGCCCTTGTGACCTCCTAGCAGCCCCACCAGGACCACTGGAGGCACCAACCACCATGGACTCTCTCCACTTGTGATTCCCAGCAACTGCTGTTCAGAGGTTTCCAATGGTGGAGGTAGATCCTCACCACCATGGTTCATAGCCATTGACAGCTTTATCTCCAGAGGAAGAGTGCAGGAACGTGAGTATCAGTGGTACCACTCCTCAGAAAGGAGGAGGTGGATCCATTCAAGGAAGAAGGTCCCACATTTTGCCCAAAGCCCCTCCCCCCAAAAAAACCTGGAGTCGGAACTCTGTGTGTGTGTGTGATGGATGGACCATGGGGTATGGCGCATGGAACTTTGGGATTATACAGGGAACCCTGGTTATAGTTCACGCCTTTCCCAGTTCCAGCTCCTGACATTCAGAAAATCCTAGGACCCCCCCCCCAACACACACTCACTGATGGCAGCTGTGCCACTCCCAGGTGTGGCGAGCCCGGTTTGGCAAGAAGTCTGCTGTGCCTTGGTTCTTCACTCGCTGGGGGAAGCGCAGGAGCACCCGGACATCGTAGTCTGTCGCTTCGGGGGTATAGGCAGTGCTGGAAGGACAGAAAAGAAGGCCACAAGAATAGGAAAGAGGCTTTCTGGGAAAGGACCAGCCCTTAGTGTCCATGCTGGACTAGAAGCTACAACCAGACCCAGTCTGAGCTGCAGGCAGGGACGGGCAAAACAGTCAAGTTAAGTCTCTTTCCATTTCCCATTTCCCTCTGAATCTTAAGTTCAATTCTCCACACCAATCTGTGTCTTTTTTTAAAGTCCTTATGAAAATTCATCAAACTTTCAGTGCAAATTTCTCCGGATACACATATTTTCGTATGCCGTTTTGCCTCATACACACACCTTTGCCAAGCAGCTTCCCCCAATAGAATGCATTTTTGACACCATTATTTTCACCAACTTATGCATTTTTGTGCACATGGCTTGGCAGGGAACTGAACTGAGAAATTCAGAGTAGTATGCATTAGGAGAGATGGCTGCGTTGCAGTTCATGTAATTATTTCAGAAAGTTTTCATTTGGTAGGCTCACCTTTAAATGTGAATAGAATCAAATCCCCCCCCCCCATGCTCAGGCCCTGCAGATGCTCATGTTTACTTCCATGCCATAAAAAGCATCACCAGCTCATTTCTGCAGATTTGGAACAAACGAAGCTACATTATACCATCTCTCTTTAGCCCAGGACTGTCTACTCTGACTACTTCAGCTTAGAGGCCAGAAAATTTGACCTGGAGGTATTCCCAACTCCCTATCATGGAAACATCCAAAATGCACATTTCATGGCTACTAAGTCCTCCCTAGGCTGTTTGGGGGTTGGTTGGTTGGTTTGTTTTGGTCACCATAGTTTTTTTTTAAAACGCACTTCTGCAAAACTCAGGATTTCTCCAAACGTGCTCATGCGTTTTCCTTGTTTCTCAGGGGCCCCATTTTGGCTCAGTTTCTGTTGGCACTCACCACCTGACTCTTATTAAGAAGGATGGATGGATGCACTCAGATGTGCTGGCATATTTTACTCAGTATTGCACAGTCTAGGCAGCAATCTTACATACATTTCCTTGCGAGTGAGTCTCTTTGACCTCAGCGAGCCTTACTTCTGGATAAGTATGCACAATGACTGTGCAGGCGGCTTTGATGGTTAGAGTTAAAATAATTTGGAATTACTTGTTGCAATCAATATCATGTTCTTTTTGCATTGGAACTTGTACCATGAGTGTGGAGGTTGATGCTCTCTCTATTAAGAACTCTCCTGGGAAGATCTTCTGTAGATTTGGTACTGTTTTGCTGCAGAGAGGTTTCTTCCCATATTACTGACAGATTTGCAATCCTGCCCCCCTCCAATGCAGATTTGGAGAAAAAAATTGTTGGCTTAAAAAAAAGAAAGTAAATTTATCTTTATTTGTTTTTAATTGTTGTGTTTAATTTTATTGGTCTGTGACCAATCTTCTTCTTCTTTATTTTATTTTATTTTATTATTTGATTTATATCCCGCCCTTCCTCCCAGCAGGAGCCCAGGGAGGCAAACAGAAACACTAAAAACACTTTAAAACATCATAAAAAGACCTTAAAATACATTAAAACAAAACGTTAAAAACATTTTTTTTAAAAAGGGTTAAAAACATATTATTAAAGAAAACATATTAAAAACAATTCCAACACAGATGCAGACTGGGATAGGTCTCAACTTAAAAGGCTTGTTGAAAGAGGAAAGTCTTCAAAAGGCACCGAAAAGATAGCAGAGATGGCACCTGCCTTCTTCTTCTTGCTTATTTATTTATTACCTTTTTTGGCAAGGAAAGGGTGACAGATGAGGAATGGAGCAAAGGAGGGGGGGAAAGCATGAAAATGTTTCCAGATTTCATAACCATAAACACTGGAGCCTTGCCATTGAATAAAACGAGCCCTCTGATTCTCAGGTTGGCTTAGTCAAGGCCACTGCCACCTTCCGCAGCTGTAGAGCAAACTCCCACTTTATGCACACAGCATGAACCTCATTGACAGGTTGTCCCTGCACATGAATGCATCTTCCATCAAAATACTATTCTCTTTATTTTCAGTATCCTGATCACCCTCTGGACATTTGCCTTGGAGTGGCAATTAGAACCCAGATAAACAGTAAAGATGAATCCATGGTCCAGCAGCCATAAAACTGCAATTGTAAACACTGCTTAATCAATATTGTATTTCCCCAGACATCTGACAGATGAAAGAAAAATACAGATGGCAGGAGAGTCATTGTTTAATAGTAAGTAGGTTGCTATCTTGGAAGTTAGTGGCCTATTTCTGCCACACAGCTTTTTATAGACATGGCAGCTTTATATGCCACAGATGTGCTCTATTTTGTTGCAAGGGTGTATGGGCATGACTAGGAGCTACGGGTGGCTTCTGTAACCAGGGAGGAGACGGTTGTTCAGAACTCTGGACCACTGGTTCAGCCTTGGTTCCTGAATGATTCGTTTAAAGCAGCATTTCTCAAATGTTTTGAATTCTGGGACATTCACTCTCTTCAAAATATAGGCTCCTTATAACTAGGGGTGGACAAATCTGTCAATTCTGATGTCTTTTCCTTTCTCATTTTCCCAATCTTAAGCTCCATTTTTCCAAATCAATTTGCAATTTGCTTTTTAAAAAAATCCTCATGAAAATTCACCAATGAAGTTCTCCTAATATACACACTTGCATGCCATGTTGCCCAATACACACATTGTTGCAAAGCAGTTTCCTCTAATAGAATTCTTTGTTATGTTATTTTTCATGAATATGTGCATTTTTGAGCACACTTTAAACTAATTATGCCTTTCTGTACACCTGACTTGGCTGGAGAACCGCAGTGGAGAAGAATTGTTTTAAGGATGGGCTGCGTTCCAGTCGTTATTCTTTCAGAAACTGAATTTAAATTATTACAATAAATATTTTATTATTATTTTTAAAAAGGTTTTAAAAAAGAAAGAAAGTGTGAATTAGGCAGGTTTGCCTTTGAATGTGAACTGAATCTAATTTCTCTCCCATCTGTACATAGAACCCAGTGGCAGTCATTTGTTCTACAGGTGGATGTGTCCACTACAGGTGGATGCTTGCACCCCATCATGTGCTGCTCACTGCTGTATGCGAGGAACTGCAAACTGGGGCACTAGTTCAGGAGTAGGGAACCTGTGGCCCTCCAGATGCTGTTGGATTACAACTCTCAACAACCCTGACTATTGGCCATGCTGACTGGGGCTGATGGGAATCTAGAGTCCAACAACCAGTGGAGACTGGCGGATCCAATGGCAGTGGGGCAGTGAATCTACTTTCAGCACCTTGGACAGTTCCTTGACAGTTTCGACTCAGAGTGGATTCACTGCCCCACTGCATCTGAGCCACCAGCTTCCACTGCCAACAACATTTGAAAAGTTAGCCCCCCCACACCAATCAAGTAACAGAGAACCAGCAAAGTATGCAAGCCTGTGTGACATAGTGTTTGAGTGCAACATTCAAAGTTCAAATCCACATATAGAGTGGGTGATCTTGGTCCAAGCGCTGTTTCTTAGCCTAACGTATCTTATAGGGAGGATAAAATGAAGTGTGTGTGTGTGTGTGGGGAGAGGGCCTGGTGTTAACCTTTGTCTCTTGGTGGAATGGCAGGAAGACTGAAATATAACTAGCAACAATACTCTCAGCACACCTGTGGAAAGGGGAAGAGAGTAGGATCTTTCTGGCCCCAATGCAAAACACTGTAAGAACAAAGCTGGGGATCGTTTTCAACTTTTGTCTTCCCATTGAGATGATGTTGGGGGGGTGATCCAATCAATGAGAGTCTGTGGTTGGGCTGGAGGTTACTCAGTCAACTTGGCTGATGCAGAATTATAGCTCCTATAATAGTGATGAGGAGGTGGGTGCATTCGAAAAGGGAGACCACCTTCACCAAGCTGGAACCAGCCCTGCAGGGATGTTTCCAGTGGCAACTGAAAATTCCAGTTCTGAGACATATGACCCATGTGACAGGAAGTTGTCTTGGGCATAGGAACAGCAATATATATATATATATATATATATATATATATATATAAATGGCTGCTATCACTAACTGTCCATTTTAGTTCTCCCTATTTCTGCAATTTGCAATTTTTGCTCTTTATAAAAAAAATTACATGCAGTTTTGAATAGTGTACACATTTTTGCAAACAATGTCAGAATGCATTTTTGTATATTTTTTAAACTAATGCATTCATTTTTATGCACACTTTCCCCTAGTATATGCATTTTTGGTCAACATTATTTGGTTGGAGAATGGCATCACAAACTTTGGATGAGTGTGAATTTTGAAGGGTGGCTGCGTTTCAGGTCTCGTTGTAGAAAGTGCAAATTTGATAAATATGGCTTTAAATGTGAACTTAGCTGAATTTCTCCTCCATCCAGGGCTGTGACAGATTGGTGCTGAATGAATGAATGTAGAGGAGGAGAGCATTACCTTGCAAGACACTTCTCTTCAGCGGCGCAACGGAGAGAGTAGAGATGGGCCCTTTGGACATAAGTGGAAGCTTGGACATAGTTTGGGTCTGGCACGAGGTCGGGGAGGCCTGGAGAGAGATGCAAATGTTAGTAAGAGCTCCAGTGATGTAGGATGCAAAGCTAACCACTCAAAGGCAAACTGGGGAGCTGCTTAGAGCTGGTCCAGCAAGATCTTCAAAGCAGAAGAGGCAGCTTTTATTTTTTACCT
Source organism: Rhineura floridana (assembly GCF_030035675.1). Classification (NCBI taxonomy): domain Eukaryota; kingdom Metazoa; phylum Chordata; class Lepidosauria; order Squamata; family Rhineuridae; genus Rhineura; species Rhineura floridana. The sequence goes on along the minus strand of NC_084493.1, from coordinate 23,866,501 downwards.
AAAGATCCTGCCCGTCTAAGTCTGATATTGGTGTGGGTTTTTTTGCATTGTCCAAAACCATTTGGCTGCTCTTCTAGTTCCTTAAATTAAGTGTTTTCATTTAGCTAGGGTGCCCATCTAGTGCATACATTTAAAGCATACCACTTTAGACAGTCATGGCTTCCCCCAAAGAATCCTGGAAAGTGTGGTTTGTTAATTTGTTTTATTTATTTATTAGATTGATATCTCGACCTTTCTCCCAGTAGGAGCCCAGAGAGTTGGTGCTGAGAGTTGTTAGAAGATCCCTATTCCTCTCACAGAACTACAATTCCCAGAATGATTTATCAATCGAACCCTCTTCCCAGGGAACTCTTCATAGAGAGTGCTGGTTTGGGTGTACAAAGCCCTGTACAACTTGGGACCAGGATACCTGAAAGACTGTCTTACACCTTATATGCCCAGTCAGTCACTGCACTCTGCAGGTGAGGGCCTCCTGCAGATACCTTCTCATCAGGAGGTCCATTCTGCACAACATAGGAAGCGGACCTTTAGTGAAGTGGCACCTACCCTTTGAAATTCCCTCCCCTTAAATATTAGACAGGCACCATCTCTGTTATCTTTTTGATGTCTACTGAAGACCTTCTTCTTTCAACAAGCTTTTTAATTAGAGACCTTATCCCAGTTTGTGTCTGTTTTGGAACTGCTTTTTAAGATTTTAAAAGATTTTTTAAAAGATGTTTTAAAGATGTTTTAAAGATGTTTTATTTTAAGACTGTTTTAAAGATGTTTTGTTGTTGAGAGGTGTTAAGATGTTTTTAGCATTTGTTCTTTGTTTGCACCCTGGGCTTCTTCTGTGGGAAGGGTGAGATAGAAGAAGAAGAAGAAGAAGAAGAAGAAGAAGAAGAAGAAGAAGAAGAAGAATTTGACACGGGGTGCTTCCAGACTGTCACCATTTTTGAGTGGGTTTCATTCACATGCCAATGAATTCAGGTTGTGCAATTAAAGCTGTTTTGGTGCTCTTGTGCAACAAAACCATTTCCCCCCCAAACATCAGACATTTTGTGATGAGGAAAGCGATAGGAAAATGTTCTGAGGAATGTGGGATAACTCTTGTTTGATAAAATGTTGTCTAACCTTTTACCAACAAATGAATGAATGTGCAATAAACAGCTGACAGCATCTAAATGACTCACAAAATTTTGTGCAAACAAATCAGGATGAATGCTCATCTGGAAGCATCCAGAGACTGGGTGTCACTGCTTTCTGGTGGGATTCAAGCACATACGAGTAAATTAAATTTGGGCATTTACAGCTGATGAGAACATCTTTCACAATGGACTTGATTCCCCAAAAGATTGGATTTTTTACAATAAGGAAAGTGATAGGGATATGCACTGGAAAGTGTGGGATTAATACTTGCTTTAACCCAACATCATCTAACCTACCTATAAACAAATCAGAATGAATGCTCATTAGATAGCCAACATTTTCTAATCTCTTTCTAACAAATCAAGAAGAATGCTCAATAACAGGTTGTCTGGAAGTGCCTCCAGAGTCACTTAACTGAGATTCTATAGTTTTGCCTGCATGGTGAAGGTATCCTGATGGTGGTAGAATTAGGTAATTTTAGATTGCGTACACACCATACACATTGAAACCACATGGCTTCCGTGAAAGAATCCTAGGAACTGTGGTTGACCCCCCACATAGCTATAATTCCCAGCACTCTTAACTATTACAGTTCCCAGGATCTTTTGGAAGAAGCTGTGTGCTTCAAATGTACTTCTAATATATGGTGTGTATGCAGCCTTCTCCTCACTGGTAGTGGTGAGTGGGCTTGTGTGTTCCAATGAACCCTGTGAGCGATGCCGTCAGGAGTCATGTACTCCCAGCAGGGTCACCCATGGTGGTAAGGTCAAGTGACAGGAACCAGACAAAGAATGATCCAAGAATGTCCTCAATGGCAGAACAGGCGGAGGATAACAATGTATGTTACAACGGCTGTGAAGGCGGATGAAGGCTGCAGCAGATAAAAGACTTCCAGTCGTCGTGGTATCCATGCCATTGGATCAAAGCCTTTTTCTGTCAAGATTGTGTTGATTGTTGTGCACCGATCTCCCCACATAAAACAAATTCACGCACAGGCGTTTTCTAACCAAACCAAACCAAAAGTCTCATGGTGATTGGCAAATGGCGATGGGGGCAGGACTGTGAAATCCAGAAGCCCCTAGTCATGGACCGACACATGGGTGGTGGATAAGACTTTATCTTGGAAGACAATCTTACTCTGCCACGAGTGAGCACCAATGAACGAGTACGCAGCCTAATAGTCTTCTTTCCAATCCATACTTCTTTAGGTGGCAATGTGGATTACTTCACTTACATCAACATGTGCTAAGATAGCTCTGCAGTGCTTCCTCCTTCCCCGCCTACAGCTCATTCTGCTAAGTATGGAGTCCCCAGGCTTTTGCCACAAAGTTCTCTCTTGATGGCACCACTGCAACCTCAGGATTGTAGCCAATGCTCATCCAATTCACAGCAGACCCACTTAAACAAATGACCTTAAGGTAGTCACGTTCATTAACTTCAGTAGGTCTTCTCTGAGTAGAACTTGCCTTGAATCTAGGGATGGGTGAGTCTGCCCACTTTGGTTTCTCTCAGCTTCTCATTTGTTCCAATCTTAAATTCAGTTTTCCACATCACATTGCAATTTTTTTGTTTTAAAAAATGTCCTCATCAGCATTTTAGTGTGATTTTCTCCTCATACATACATTCTTATATGCAATTTTGTCTAAATATTGTATTGTAAACCATCCAGAGAGCTTTGGCTATGGGGTGGTATACAAATGCAATAAACAAACAAACACGTTTTTGCAAAGCAATTTCCCCTGATAGAATGCATTTTAATGTTATTTTCACATTTTATGCACACTTTTCCCCAGTGTATGCATTTTTGTACACATGACTTCGTTGGAGAATTGCACTGCAAAATCTGCAGAACTGCAAACTTTGAAGGATGGCTGTTCTTCAGTCTGCATGTTGGAAGGTGCAGATTTGGTAGATTTGCCTTTAAATGCAAACTGAAACAAATTTCTCCCCCATCCCTAATTGGATGTAACTTTTAAGTGTGTGCTGTTCCTGTGTGAAATTTAAAGCACACTGTTGGGCCATGGAGATGCTGACTGAAAAAAATATGTGCAAGGCTAAAGCCTGCCCCCCCTCCAGATTTTAATGGGAGCAACATTGGCCCCTGATCTGTTTTTTTTCTGAGAGTGAAAAAGAACAATGCCTTCTTGTTTCATGGGCTTTCTTCCTGGAGGAATCACGTCACCACATTGGCTCTTGTTTCCTGCCTATGCTTGGTCATTCCTGCTGATGTAATCCGCTGGGGATTCTCACATTAAGAGATGTCGGAGGGGAGTTGATGGGGAGGGCAAAGTCATTTCTTTAACTGAGCTATTCCCTTTAAAAAAAGAAAGAAATTTGAGACCTCCCCAACCCCACTTCCTAAGCAGATCATCAGTGTTTTAGGAGAAGCAATCTTTATGACCAAGTGATTTAGTACGTGCGTTATGGGGAGGTGGGAAGGATTTGACATCATGTCTTTTATAAAAATCTCTCCTTGCTTATAAAATCTCAGGAATGGGGAAAACATGGCCCTCTCGAAGTAACTCCCATCAGCCCAGTCCCAGTTTGTGTTCCAAGGCAAATCCATCAAATCTGCCCTTTCTGAAAGAACATGAGAACTGAAACACAGCCATCCTTTGAAATTTGCACTCATTCATATTTTGCAATGTCGTCCGCCAAATAATGTTTACAAAAATGCATATATTAAGGGAAAGTGTCCACAAAAATGTATATATGGGTGAAAACAATACGCAAAAATGATGAAAAATGGGTTTCAAAAATGTGTACAGTAGTCAAAAATGCCTACAAGAATGTTCATTAGCAGAAATTTGCACTAAAATGCTGGAGGATTTTCATGAGGATTTTTTAAAAAACAAAAATTACAGATTGCTGCGGAAATATGGAGAACTGAATTTAAGTCTGGAAAAATGAGAATTGGAGAGAACTGAAATTAACAGTTCTTTTCATCCCTAGACCCAGCGAGGATCATGGGTGCTGTCATCTAGCAACATCTAGAGCAGCCTTTCCCAACCAGTGTGCCTCCAGATGTTGTTGGAATACAACTCCCATGAGCCTCAGCCAGCATTGCCAATGGTCAGGAAAGATGAGAATTGTGGTCCAACAACATCTGGAGGCACACTGGTTGGGAAAGGCTGATCTAGAGGGTCACAGGTTCTCTATTCCTGTAATCACGGATTGGACACAGAAGGCAGAAGGAAACTGGATTCCTTTGCAGCCTGAATGGCATGTGAATGCCCTGCATTCTTCCCTGGCACTTGCTGTCTGTTATCACAGATTGGTAGCGATGAACTATAACCTTCGACAAGGTATGGGTTGAAATAGAGTGGGGCTTCTTTACTTATTTATTACACTTATATCTCACCTTTCCTCCAAGGAGCTCAAGGTGGCGTACAAACATGGTTCTCCTGCTCCCAGTGTGAATCTCAGAACAGCCCTGTGAGGTAGGTTAAGCTGAGAGGCAGTGACTGGCCCAGCAAGCTTCATGGCTGAGTGGGGATTTGAATTCCGGTCTCGCAGGTCCCAGTCCAACTCTAGCCACTACACCACACTGGCTGTCTCCTATATAACAACTCTGGCCTCTCACTAAGGATCTGACATGCCCTGGCCAACTCCAGTTATGCAGTGCCTACAGGCTCCGTTCCACCTGCTACATGTGAGGCTGAAATTGCTTCTCCTCTCTTGATTTAAAAGCCAAGAGGGGGCTCAGTTATAACCATGTGCAAATAAAGGTATTTCCCGCTATTTCCGATTTTCAGGCTGTGAGGATCTTTGCTAGTGGAGTTAAAACAGCACCATGCACAAGGAGGAGGCATCAGCAGGCTTAGAAGAGCACCGAGGATTGCAGAAGGGGGGGAGAAATCTAATGGGTGGGGTAACCCTCCTAAAGCAGCCTAGTGAAGACTGAGCAGTGCAGTAGCTACAGAATGCTGTGCAGAAAATGGGAAACTGGGTGCAAGGAGGAATGGAACAGAGTGGGTGGAATCCAGAACAGGGAGCACTCCACACCAATGGAGGCTGCTTCTTTAGGGTGAATGGAGCACTGTCCCACCAACCTCAGTCTGCCATCAGCCAGCCCCACCTGCCTACCTTCTTACTTACTTTGTATTGGAAATGTGTCTGGACCTTAGGCTAACTTAGGCTTACTTTGCATAGGGTGGTTTGACTGGGAAGAATTTCCATTTGCATTGAAACATTTCCTGATGCCCTAGGGAGTGATCATTTTACTTGTATTTAGTAAAGAAAGCTTTAAAAAAGTGCCCCATGATTAATTTTTGTCCCAATATATCACAAGCATTTGACCTGAAATATTTGGGGGGGAGGAATTAAAGCAGACTGATTATGGTTTTAATAGCTTATTTCATTTTAATACTAATGTTACTGGAATACTTATAGAAATGTAAAGACAATGCCAGGAGCAATCCTCTGAAAAAAAGCATTAATTACCACTTTGAAACTGCCAAGATTGCATCTGCAGTTAGCATCCATTCATTGTTACTAATGAACTTATGAAAGACACATTTTTCTGCAGAAAAATAAAACACTGGAGAATTTTCCACCCCATATCATTGCTCCACGTAGTGACATTTTGTTGCAGTATACATTATCAATAGTCCAAAATATACTTTAGTAGCTGCAGTGGGTGAAGGGCAAATGAAAAAATAGTATTAGTTGTGCAAAAGGAATGTAACTACTGGCAACACTGATTCTTCTTCCATACGATCTTTATTTCTGCTCTGTGTATGTTTTCTGCCTCTTCCCTGCACCCTCTTCTTCAATCTCATTAAGGCATTAATGGACAAATACACCTCCTCCTGGATTTTATTGCATGACTGATGGTATTTCTTGTGAGTTGTTTATATTATAAAATGAAATACATAATTAAAAAAATTGTACAAAAGCAATTAATATGCACAATGTTTTTAAAGCATTAGTCACCACCTTGTCACGATCCCACCTCAGGGTCCTGGTCTCTTAACAGTTCTCTCACTGGCTCTAGCAAAGATCTCTCAAGATCCCACTGCTAGGCAGCACCACCAGACACTCCCTGCAAAAATATTGCCTTGAGACTGTGCCTTCGTCTCCTCCTGGCTTATTGCTGTGTTGTGTCTGGGTGCGCTTACAGGCCTCAACCCCCCTGTATCTTTGTGCCTATAAAGATTACAGCTCCGGGTTGCTCTGGATACCTGATGATGTTATACTATCTCTTCACTGCTGCCACCATTGATCCTGTTTCCCAACCTTGGTATATGCCCTGCCCACCCTTCTGGTCTGTGTAAACCCAGCCAAGGATCAGGTGTTTTGGTAAACCAAGAACTATTTATTTATATACACAGGGAATAACAAGATTACTTAAAGGTTTAGTCAACAAGCATGTGGTTTCATAAGATGCGTTACCCTTTATGTTTCTTAGTCATCAATATCCTGCCTCACTAACATGCCTAATCCAATCCACCCAACAACCCTCTCCAAAACCAATCAAAAACCAACTGACCCCCTCTCAACTGACATCCTCTCATTTAGACCTTCGGACCCTCAAATGCTCAGCCAATCATCATACAGCACTCATCAACATTCCAACCCATGTCCTTCCCCCACTCAGTCTACTTACATCATATACTCTAATAAACCCGCAATAACCATATTAACAGTATTATATATACAGGGACATCACAGAGGGAAGCTTCCATTACCCTGCAGGTGGGATTTTTGTCAGGACATTGGCAGGGGAGGAAGGGTTAAACTCTCCCTCCACATTGTCCTGAGAAAAAACCCCTCACCTTTCCCCACAGTAGCTATATAAAGAAATGCAGATTGGTTCTGTTGATGCAGTTAACCTCACATTTTGTTTGACCCTGAAATGGCATGCTGTGTTAAGGAGCAATCCAAACCCAAGATCTGCTGGTATGAGCAGAGCTTGGAATAGGGGGATCTTCAGCTGAACTCCCTCATCCTGGTTCAGCCAGAGATTGTTGTGTTATGTGCTTTCAAGTCAATTATGACTTATAGCTACCCTATGAATCAGTGACCTCCAAGAGCATCTGTCATGAACCACCCTGTTCAGATCTTGTAAGTTCAGGTCTGTGGCTTCCTTGATGGAATCAATCCATCTCTTGTTTGGCCTTCCTCTTTTTCTACTCCCTTCTGTTTTTCCCAGCATTATTGTCTTTTCCAGTGAATCACGTCTTCTCATGATGTGTCTAAAGTATGATAACCTCAGTTTCATCATTTTAGCTTCTAGGGACAGTTCTGGTTTAATTTGTTCTAACACCCAATTATTTGTCTTTTTTGCAGTCCGTGGTATGCGCAAAGCTCTCCTCCAGCACCACAATTCAAATGAGTTGATTTTTCTCTTATCCTCCTTTTTCACTGTCCAACTTTCACATCCATACATAGAGATCAGGAATACCATGGTCTGAATGATCCTGACTTTGGTGTTCAGTGATACATCATTGCATTTGAGGACCTTTTCTAGTTCTCTCACAGCTGCCCTCCCCAGTCCTAGCCTTCTTCTGATTTCTTGACTAGTGTCTCCATTTTGGTTAATGACTGTGCCGAGGTATTGATAATCCTTGACAAGTTCATGGTCTTCATTGTCAACTTTAAAGTTACATAAATTTTCTGTTGTCATTACTTTAGTCTTTTTGATGTTCAGCTGTAGTCCTGCTTTTGTGCTTTCCTCTTTAACTTTCATCAGCAATCATTTCATACACTGGTGTAAATTCTCCAACCTGGCTCAGCTGGGGCTCAACAGAAGCCGGCTGAGTCAAGGCTGGGGTTAGTCCTCAAAAAGGGCGTGATGGGGGTGGAAAGGGGCAGGGGGAGACTTGCCCCTATTCCAAACTCTCTTCAGCTCTGTCACGTGACCTAGCAACCCAGCAGAAGTGACAATGGCAAAAAGGGTGGTGTAAAGCAACGTCTATTTTAAAGGCTTGTTCTCCCTCTGCCAGATGTGGGCCAGTGCAGAAGGCAGTTGCCCAACACCTGAACAGACTCTGGAATAGAGGTAAATTACACTGGCATAATTTACCCGGTGTAAATTACTGTGGCTTCCTACCATTTGGATTGCTCTGCCTGTGTTCATGCATAGCCATTTAGACAGATGTGCACCAAAGATAAAATGCATCCATTACCAGCTCAGACATTTCACTTCTGGAGACCTTAGGGAGGGAAATAAATCCTGATGAATGATGACTCACCCTAATACATTTTTTACAAGGAGCCCAGAGTTCCACCTCCCCCCGGCCCCTTGGCTTGTGTTACAAGCCCATTACCATGACGAAAGAGACTAAATTATAAATCATGTTTGAGGATGGTGAGGCACACTTATTTTCCTGTATTTAGCGATTCCCCAGATCTTGTGAAATTTGCTGGAGCTGATCAGAAGCAGGATTTGAACAGAACCAGCAGCCTTTTGAACTGACAGTGAGGTCACATCCACACCATGCATTTAAAGCACATTTAATGCACATTTACAGCATATGGCTTCCCGCAAAGAATCTTGAGAACTGTAGTTTACCCCTCACAGGGCTACAATTCCCAGCACTCTTAAAAAAAACAACCCTCAGTTCCCAGGATTCTTTGGGGGAAGCCATGTACTTTAAATGTGCATTAAATATGCTTTAAATGCATGGTGTCAATGTGAGATACATGAACATGCAGGAGTATTTGTACAGGGAAATTGAGGGTGAGTGAGCATACAAACCAATTTGAACGGGGGAAAGAGTTGAAATTTGAGGGACAGGGAGAAGTGGAGTCACCGTGTGATAAGCTCTCTGAAGAACTACAAGTTCCAGGATTCCTGTTGTCCAGTTGCAATTTCAAAAGCATAGGCAGGAGGGGCCAATGCAGTTTGGCAGCAGGAGAAAAGCACCATACTAACCAGGGACACTGAGATTCCAATGATACGACTGGCAGTAGGAGCAGGAAATCTGCTGCTGCTGAACTACAACTCCCATCATCCTTGACCATTGGCCATGCTGGCTGGGGCTGATGGGAGCTGGAGTCCAACAACATCCAGAGGGCCATAGGGGTTCCCCATGCCTGATTTACAGGCTCTGGAACAGATGTGAGCAAATGAGCACAACATGCATGAAGTGCTGCCCTGGACTCCAACTGAGAGGAAGGGCGGGATACCAACCAACCAACCAACCAACCAACCAACCAACCAACCAACCAACCAACCAACCAACCAACCAACCAACCAAACAACCAACCAAACAAACAAACAAACGAACAAACAAACAAAAGAACTGATGCTAGATCCTAGGGGGGTGGAACCATGTCTAGAGGGCATTTGCCACTTGTGTATAATGATGATTATATATAGATGCCACACTGCCAGGTCTGGCTAGAGAATGAGATAGAAATCAGGCATCCAGAAATGCTAGACCAGGTATATGGGGAATCTGTAGCTTTCCAGATGTTGTTAGGTTACAACTCCCATCAACCTCAGGTTGAGTACGCTGAACACTTAAGTAGGTGGAATTAAAACTAAGGACACCAGCCAATCCTTCCCTGATTGAAGGGGCCACAGCTCAGAGATAGAGCACCTGCTTTGCATGCAAAGGATCTCAGGTTCGAACCCCAGCATCTTCAGGTAGGGCTGGGAAAAAACCCTGCCTGAAGTTTTGGACAGCTGATGGTAAGCATTGTAGACCAGGATGGGTGACCTGTTGGCCTCCACCTCTCATCATCCCCAACCATTTGGCCAAACTGGCTCCAACCAATGGGAGCTGTAATTCAACAACATCTGGAGGGCCATAGATCCCCTGGCCCTGGCATTGACCATACTGGGCTAAATACACCCGTTGCCTGACACAGTGTAAGGCAGTTTCCTATGTCCCTTGCCTTTCAAAACAGGCAAGGTTTTTTGTGGGAAGGGGTCCCTGAAATACATGCTTCTACCCGAGCCAGAGAAACGAGGCTTGGGCACTGTCAGTTTCCTATAAGGTCTGGGAACATCTGGGCATGTTAAGCACAGCCCCTTCTTAACTGGAATAGACAGCTCTTCTGTGTTAGCAATGCTTTGCAAACATTGTTTATAGGAGAAGGATTTCAGTAATTGAAGCTGCACAGGGAATTTCCGATAAGCCAGAAATGAATTACTCAGATGGAAAAGTGTCCAAGAGACGCAGATTCCTCCTCTCCCTCCTGTGAAAAGTGTCAAGGAATCTTTCAGGCCACACTGGATCAGGAGGGACCTTGGCGTTTACCTCTCAGCAAAAACCCATGGAAATGCCATGAATGGGAAAGTGAGGCAAAGGCAGGTTACCTTGCCAGGGTCCTAGTGTCTGAGATTCAAACAATCTTGTAAATGGTGAAGGGGAAGGGTAAAAATCACCCCAACGCCCACGCTGTGAATTAAAATCCCGGTGGGAATCCAAGACAAATATGCAAAGCTGAGCTGTTGCTAAGTGATCATCGTACATATAGAAATAAAATGAAAATAATCTAATCAGAGACATGTGGAGGCAGCAGAGAAGGAGGAAGCCAGCTCCAAGCAGGACGCCTCTGTTGGTCATTGGGTCAAGCTTGGCTTTTGGAGATAAGTGTTTCTTTTTAAAATGGTAGACTATCACTATAAGACCTGGTCTAGGTCTCAGCTCACCACCTTTTGATCTTATCCACTGCCCTGTTACTTTGCTTTAATCAGTTTCATCTATGGCAGTGGTTCCCAAACCTTTTCTCCCCATGAGTGTGTGGTGGCAAAGCAGCTACAGACACACTTGGAGGAAGCAGATTATTTAGATCCTTTCCAGTCGGGCTTCAGGACTGGACACGGAACTGAAACAGCCTTGGTCGCTCTGGTGGATGATATGAGGAGGGTGTTGGATAGGGGAGAACATACCTTCCTCGTCCTCCTGGACCTCTCAGCGGCTTTCGATACCGTCGACCACGGTATCCTGTTGAGTCGCCTGGAGGGACTGGGAATTGGAGGCACTGTTTTACAGTGGTTCCGTTCCTATCTCTCCGGTAGATATCAATGGGTAGTGTTGGGGGATGAGGTTTCAGACCCTTGGCCCCTCAACTGTGGTGTGCCACAGGGTTCTATCCTCTCTCCCATGCTATTTAACATTTATATGAAACCGCTGGGAGCCATCATCAGGAGTTTTGGGCTGCAGTGTCACCAATATGCGGATGACACGCAGCTCTATCTCTCATTTAAATCTTCACCAGAGTTGGCTGTGGATACCTTGTCCAAGTGCCTGGAGTCCGTAAGTGGATGGATGGGAGAGAACAGGCTGAAGCTGAACCCCGATAAGACTGAGGTATTACTAGTGGGGGACAAGGGAAGGTTGGGTGATTTTGACCTGATACTTAATGGGGTGAGTTTGCCCCTGAAGGACCAGGTCCGCAGTCTCGGGGTCATTTTGGACTCCCAGCTGTCTATGGAGGCTCAGGTTTCTGCAGTGAGCCGGGCAGCTTGGTACCAACTTCATCTAGTACAGAGGCTGCGACCCTATCTTCCCATACATCTGCTCCCACGAGTGATACATGCCCTGATCTCCTCTCGATTAGACTACTGTAATGCGCTCTACGTGGGGTTACCCTTGAAGACGGTCCGGAAACTCCAGCTGGTACAAAACGCGGCGGCACGCTTAATAAAGCAGACCCGCCGCCGCGATCATATCACCCCAGTGTTGATTGAATTACACTGGTTGCCAGTTGTATACCGGGCCCAATTCAAGGTGTTGGTTTTAACCTTTAAAACTCTATACGGTTCCGGCCCAGTTTATCTGAAGGAGCGCCTCCAGTATCACCAAATATGCCGCCAAACAAGATCAGCCTCACAGGACCTTCTCTCGGTCCCACCGACTAAGACAGCTAGGTTGGTGCGGACCAGGGAGAGGGCTTTTTCGATTGTGGCCCCCACCCTCTGGAACTTACTTCCCTTTGACCTTCGGCATGCCCCCTCCCTACTGACTTTTCGCCAAGCCTTGAAGACCTGGCTCTTCAGGCAGGCCTATGGGATCTCTGGGGTGGGTTAGGTTTTACATTGTATTAATGTAAGATGGTCTTCAGATGAGATGTTATGATATTAATAATGTGATGATTATGTATATGAGTAGATTGTATTTTATATTGTATTTTGTAAGTCGCCCAGAGTGTCCGTTCAGTCGGACAGATGGGAGTCTGCTAAATAAAATTTTATTATTATTATTATGGACCACATGAAAATTGATGAGGGCCTTGGCAGACCACTTCATGATTTTTCTGCCTATTGTATCAGTTGTATTAACTTTTAAAGATACAGAAGACCTCTTGGAGGCCAGGCCTGGCAACCAAGAGGTCTTCTGTATCTTTAAAGGTTCTGCAGGGGGAAGGGAGAATTCCACCTTGTGGTTTTTCTCATTACAGTGTTGCAAAAACACCTGCACTTGGCTGACTTCAAGATCAGTCTCAGGCCAGGAACCTGGCAACCCTAATACACAATATACATTTAAAGCACATTACTTCTCCTCAAAGTTTCCTGGGAACTCTAGTTTGTTAAGAGTGCTGGGAATTGTAGCTCTGTGAGAGATAAAGTACAGTTCCCAGGAATCTTTGGGGAAAGTCATGTACCTTAAATGTATAGGGTGTATGCATCCTTAGAGAAGTGAGATAAGCTTTGCAGGAGCTGACCTGTTAGATCACTCTGGAGTTCCTTACAAGAACTCAGCTCCTCAGTGACTAGGTTAATAAACACAATGATTCACAAACACACACACACATGAGGCGGACAGAACAACGACACATACTGTGCTCTGCAGATTAGTATTGAAAGCTGAACTGCCATAATCATGCTGGTTTTAACATGTTGTTAGGAATTTGTTCAGACTGCATATCGACAGATTAGACTATTAGAGCCTGTGTAGGTGACAATTCTGGGGTAATTCATTAATGCATGGAGGGGGAGATAAGCATCAAGTCCATTCCCTACACATCTCCACACATTAATCAGCTAATCTACATAGATACTGAGAAGAGGATGCTAGACTAGATGGGCCACTGGCCTGATTAGCAGGCCCTTCTCACATTCATCCACACCAGACATTTATTCCGCTTTAAACAATCATGGCTTCCCCCAGAGAATCTTGGGAAGTGTAGTTTGTGAAAGGTGTTGAGTGTTATTAGGAGACTCTCATTCTCCTGACAGAGTTCCAATGGTCAGAATGGTTTGACTGTCTTCCCAGAGAATTCTGGGAATTGGAGCTCTGTGAAAGGAAGAATGGTCTCCTAACAACTCTCTGCATAATTCACAAACTACACTTCCCAGGATTCTTTAGGGAAAGCCATGACTGTTTAAAGTGAAATAAAGGTCTGGTGTGGACATGCGTACATGTTCTTCATTCAGTATCGACCTCGTACAGCTTCCTTCCTCAACTGTCATCCATCAGCTGTTATTCCATCAAGCCATGGGGGAGGGATAGACGGGGCTGTAAGGCCTCTCCATTGGCCCTGATGAAAGCTCAGCAGCTTTTCACTCCTCCTCTCCTTGAACTGTTTTCTGTTCCAGCTGGTTGTTATAAGAACTTTATACCAAAACTAGGGCCTGAGCTTGCTTTTTTCCTTCTTCCTTCCATGTCTCCTTTCCTCTTGTGCCATGCCTTTTAAATTGTAAGCCTGCTGACAGGGATGATCTTACCACTGATACTTTTGACAGCAAACTGGGAAAAAATGCTTTAGATCAGGTGTGGGGAACTTTTGGTCCTCCAGATGTTGCTGAACTGCAACTCCCATCAGTTCCAAGCAGGAAGCATGCCCAATGGCCAGGGATGATGGGAGCTGCATTTTAGCAACATCTGGAGGGCCAAAGGTTACCTAGACGTGCTTTGGATGATGATAATGATAATGATAAATAGTGCAATACAGAGCCTATATGCATACAGCTTGCAAGCACATAATCTCTGTGCAAAATTGCTGACTGATGTGAGGAGATTGGAGTCAGGGTGAGCAAGCACAATCCCCATCTCCCTCCACACACTGATCACCCCCACAGTTGTCATCCCAGCAGGGCTAATGTGTTTGGCATTAGAGTCGGCATGGACCTGAGAGGTGGTGAAAAATACGAATTATAACTGTGCAATTGTATGTATGCTTATTCAGAAGTAAGTCCCATCCACACTTCCTTGGCCCTCTGAGTTTTCAGCAGCACTGCTAGCATGTTTTCAAAATGTTCATTGTGAACAAGGGAACTGCACATTCTGCACAAAATTCCATGCTATACTGTACATGACCAGAGTGGTAGAATATTCAGTCCTGGAAGTAAATTGTGTATGAAGAATACATTTAACTCTTCATGTCAGGAAACCTTTTTTAACCTTTCAGGATGAGACTCTCAGTAATTTATTGGAGCAAAGATGATCAGATAAAAACAATCACTCAAATAAATGTACAGTCAGTAGTGTAGTGGCAAATTCAGAAGTGCAGGGTCCCTTCATGTTAATCACAGCCATGCCCCTCACCCTTTTTTGCTTCTGGGTTGAGAATGAGATCATGCCTTCTCCCACAACAGACGTCCCTAGTAGCCAATGACCATGAAAGGGAGGAGTGTTAGCTACTGAAAAGAGTCTTCCCAGTGGCTGACTTGCCTCTGATTGGCTCCAATCTGCAGGAAATGATAACAAAGCATCTTAGAAGACTCTTACTTTTATGCTGATTGGTTCACAGGATGCTGGAGACTTAGGAACCCTGCTGAGACCCTCCTCCCAAAAAAGTAAAGGGTCTAAGACCCGACTGAGACCCTGGACCACTACACACCTGTGTACAGTGCTCCTTGAACAGCTTCTTGAAAGTTCAGACTAAAGCACAGAGCAGATTCAATGACCCAATGACATCGGCGCCAGCAGTCTCCACTGACAGATGGCAAGTTTCTGGTATCAGAGAATCTTGGGTTGTATCCAGCGTGGGGATGGACAAATCTGTCAATTTCAGTTTCCCTCAGATTCTCATTTTTCCAATCTTAAATTCTGTTCCTCACATTTCCACAGCAATTTGCCAATTTAAAAGATCCTCATGAAAATTCATCAGCATTTTAGTGTGAATTTCTCACAATAAACACATTTTTGTATGCAGTTCTGTCTAATGTATAAAATTTTGCAAGCTGTTTCCCCAAATATAATTTATATTTTTTGTTACCTTTCACTAATATATGCATTTTATGTACACTTTTCCCTACTATATACATTTTTGTATATATTGTTTGGTTGGAGAACTGCACAGCAAAATTTGGAGAAGTGTGAATTTAGAAGGATAGGCGTGTTTTGGTTCAAGTATTGATTTGAAGTGTGCAAATTAGGTAGTTTCTCATCAAAATGCAAACCAAATCAAATCTCCCCCCTTCCCTAACTGAATGTCAGTCATATTCAGCATAGATCCATTGAAGTTATGGGGCATGACAAACTTAGATCCATACATTTCGGTGGGCCTACTCTAAGTGTGATTTAGTTGGCTACAACTAGGGCTGTGCACAGCCCCTCCTATCTGCCCTGATCTGTGGGCCCTGAGGAGGGTCAGTCCACCCTGTCCCAAAGATGGGACCACCCACACCGCTCTGGATCCATCCCCGAATTTATTTAGGGGGTGGGGCTAAGTGTTTTTTGAAATTAAAAAGATGACCTGGAGGGGGGAAATGGAGATGCTATGACTCCTTCTCCCTCCCCGACTGAGACCAGGCGGGTGCAACCAGCACAGGATGGCATTGTTTCACTTCCCAGCTGGTAAGCAGGACAATTCTGTCCTGAGCGTTGCTGGTCGCTTCTGCTTTGTGAGCAGCTTCTCTGCATGCAGGGAAGCCACCCACGAATGAGCAACAACCGGCACCACGCAGGATTAATCCTTCCGCTTATCAGTTGATAAGCAAGAAGATTCCCTACTGTAGGTGCTGCTCCTTTGTAAGAGCATGCAGGGAAGGTGCTCACAAAGGGGATTTGGGCACGGGGCTTGGGTAGGCCTGGCAGGAAGGAGGAGATTGGGTGGAAAAGGCAGGCAGCAACCTTTATCCTGCATAGAGGCACCTTTCTCATCTGGCCTTCTCCTTCTTGCCCATACCTGCCTCTTCTGCCTACCCTACACCTGCCCCATGATAGCTCCGATCACTCGGCCACCGTACCCTACCCGTAGCAAACTGGGGCTACCTCAACCAGACTCAGCCGAGGCCCAAATACCTCCGAAGAGACCCAGTTTCCTTGCTCCTTGGCCAAATACAGAGCGCAGACCTAGCTGCAACCCTTGGAAGAAATGTCCATCAAATTTCACTTTTGGGGGTCTTATGGAGGTACCCCAACTATTTTTAAAATTGAGATTGAAGTAACTGAAAAAGTCAACCTTGGAATTAAACAATGAGCTTCAAATTCTCCTGCTGGGGGGAAGGGCAGGATATAAATTAAATAATCAATAAAAATAAATAAAAATAAATTCTGACATTTGATTGAATGTTGGCAAAATGGCCTTTTCCCCACATTGTTTTGGGAGAACTGGATTGATTCAGGGCCGGATTATCCATTAGGCTTAGTAGGCTGAAGCCTAGGGGCCTGGAGCTCTTGGGGGTCCATGCATAAGCTAAAAAAATTATCGCGGGACAAGAGCTTCCGAAACACCCGCCATCCCCCTGCTTCACTTACCTTTTTCTCCTCTGTTTTTTGCGGTTTGCCATCAATCAAGATGGCGGCCAAGGTTTCCCTAAGGGGCTGAAGCCTCTGCCGCCATCTTGAATGATGGCACGAATGTGTGCTACACGCGTGCATTGCTGCCATCGACCAAGATGGCGGCAGAGGCTTCAGCCCCTTAGGGAAACCTTGGCCGCCATCTTGACTGAGGCAAACCTGTGTGAAAAAAAGCAGAAAGGTAGGGAGAAGGGTCCCCCAAACACCAATCAGCCTAGGGGCCCTCCTCAGCTTAATCCGGCCCTGGATTGATTAGGAACTTTTCCCTTAAAACAGATTAGGAAGCCCTGAGGACAGGAATTTCCTCCTATAGGGAATCCTGTCCACACTGGGGGTTTTGCACAAAAAAAGTATCCCCGTGCCTTTACCATACTGCAGAGGATTCTGCAGGGGAGATACACTCTTGGTTTACACAGGGCACTATTGCATCCTGAGAGTGTGTCTTAGAATCTACTCCACATTCTGATGTGGCTACATGTTTGCACGGGAAGATCAAGAGTGACAGGCGAGAGGGCCTTCAATGTCCATCCTTCAAAAATCTTCTGATTGAAGAGCCACTTATATGCTCTCAAGGAACTCTAGAATTCGTAGGAACACAATTTGAAAATCATTGCCTGAACAAGACTCTTTATTATGTAAACCCGCATAAGGCCTCTCTCCTTCCAGGTGAAAGGAAATTGGTTGCTCTTAAAATGTCTTCTTATGAGGTCTGCATCAAATGTACATCTAATCAGACAGAAATGGCCTGCACCTATATTGCACTAGTTGAGAGTTTGTGGGATTTGCTTCTAAGTGAGATCAGGCAAGCCCGATCCTTATAAGTTTTCAGTCAGGCTCTGAAGACACAGCTGTTCCCTGCAATGGAGGGCACATGGGGCACTGCCCCACCAACCTCACTCTGCCCTCAGCCAGTCCTCACCTGCCTGCCTTCTTGCTTAGAATCAGTCTAGGGGATGGCACTCCCTGTCAGCTTCCTCTTACTTAGTCTCAGTGTTGCCCTTGTAGGTCTCAGCAGGGAGGAGGATGGGGACAAAACTAGAATGAACCTGTCATTGGCTCTGGCTGGTGTGTCGTTGGCTCTAGCTCCACCTACTGGTGGTCTCCCTGCCTTCTGCCCAATCAGTCCCAATGGGCACCAGCCACCAGGGATTCTCTTGTTGCTTTTATAGAGTGATTCTAAACAGGCTGCTGATAGGGTGGTACTGTCTTATTCTGTTTGTGTTGTGGTTTTAATTGTTGTGTTGGCCGGACTGTTGTTTTTCTGCAGTGGCTAACTTTAAGGTTTTTGATGTTCTGACGTTTAAAGTTTTAAACTATGTTTGTATTGCTGTCGCATGCTGTGGTTGCTGCTTTGTGAGGAGATTTTGCTAAAAAGTGGTTTTTTAAAATTTATTAAATAAATAAATGCAATCAAATAACACTTTTAATGTTGTCACACACAGAAAGCCCTAAATAAGCATGTTAAAGTCTCTCTCAGGCTATTGAATTTTGCCATTGTGTGAGAGAACATGGAAGAGACATCGAATGTATGTGTCTTAGCCAATCAGTTTGATTCAAGGAAAACAATAAAAAGTGTGTGGATAGTGTTCTTATATAATTTAGCCACTAGATGGCACTGGACTTGATTGTATCTGGGTGGAGTCAGGTATTTTACTGTTGTTGTTTTGTTCTTGTTGGGGAGAAACAAGAAAACCTTGATCTAGCTTCCTGACTGCTGTGTCCTCTAAGACTTCCAAGATGAGATGATTTCCTCTATTGCTTTGTAAGATTGAATTTTAAAAACTCTGTCTGAAATGTTCCATTGTTTGTTTGTTTGTTTTCTCCATGACTCCCAAACTTTTGGGCAAGAGGACCAGGGTTTGATACTTGACCTGACACAATGTGAACTGAGGGTGGGGAACCTTTTTTTCCCTGTCAAGTGCTGTATTTCCTACAGGGTGATCTCTTGAGGATTGCATGGTGGCAGTGGGTGGAGCCACAGCCACAAGGGGGTGGAGCCAAATCAAAAGTGGGCAGGGTTTGCAGGATTATATAGTTCTTTCTCTCTCTCTCTCTCTCTTTGTGGGCTATATAAAATCCAGGCTGCCTGAAACTAGGCTGAGCACTGCAGGTTCCTCACCCATGCTGTAAGCAATGGAGGCTGGCCCATTAGGGCAAATGGAGCTCTGCCCCATCAGCCACTCCCTATCTACCTGCCTTCTTACTTGCAGTAGTGTAGTGGCAAATTCAGAAGTGCAGGCTCCCTTCATGACACAGCCATGCCCCTCCCCCTTTTTGCTGCTGGGTTGAGAATGGGATCTTTGTTAATGCCTTCTTCCACAACAGAAGACCTTAGGAACCAATAAGTATGAAAGAGAAGTGTGTTTGCTACTGGAAAGAGTCTTCTCAGTGGCTGACATACCTCCTTTCACTCTGATTGGCTCCACTCAGCAGGAAAGGATAAGGAAGGATTTTAGAAGACTATTTTCAGTGGCTAACAGACTCCTCTTTCATGCTGATTGGCTCATAGGATGCTGGAGATATAGGGACCCTGCTGGGACCCTGCTTCCAAAAAAGTAAGGGGTCTAAAATCCCCCGAGACCCTGGAACACTACATCCCTGCTTAGTTTCAACAACTCCAGGGGGTGCCCTGGCTGTCAGCTTACAGTTCCTCTTTGGTCTGTGTTACCCTTGTAGAACTCAGCAGGGAGGTGGATGGGGAGAAAAGTAGACTTAGTTGGCTCCATCTACCATTGGCTTTAGGCTCCACCTACTGCTGGACTCCCTGCTTTCTGTCCCACCAGTTCCAATGGACATCAGCTGTCACTGACTGTAAGCAGTGAAGAATGGGAGAGGCTTTGTTTGTGTCTATATGACTGGCCAGGACTTTCCTTTCTTATGCCAGGTCTATGAAAAGTGAGAGGAGCAGTCCTGGGTATGGAGCCAAGCCAAATCATACCATGCAACTTTCAGAGATGAAAAAGAGGAGCACATGTAGAACAGGCCAATTCTTTTTCCAAGAAGCCCACCCACAACTATTTTGCTAAGGGCTGTAGCTCAATGGCAGAGAATCTGCTTTGCACGTAGAAGGCCCAAGGTTCAGTTCCTGGCATCTTCAGATGCAGCTGGAAGAGACCCCAGCTGGAGAGTTGCTTCCAGTCAGTGTAGGCAATACTGAGCTAGGTGGACCAATGGTTTGACTTGGTAAAAAGCAGCGTCCTGTGTTCCTATGTACTGCACATTGCTAAAGGCCCTGATCCTCCTCCTCCTGTATGCTGTATTCATTTAAGGAGCAATCCAAACCCAAGATCCTTTGGGATGAGAGGGGGTTGTGATAGGTGGATCTTTGGCTGAGGCAGCTGAGACTGGGCTCAGCCACGACTATGGCGACTGAAGTCCTCCGGCTCAGCTGGAGATATACCAGTGTAAGTCTTGCATCCTGGCTCAGCTGAGGCTCACCTTAGCTCATCTAAGGCCGGGGTAAGTCCCTCCAAAAGGGGCATTCTGGGGAGTGTGCCAGGGGTGTGGCATGGGCAAGATGGAGCTGACGTATCTTACCCCTGTTCCACATTCCTTTCAGTTCGGTTGCATGACCTGGCAACCCAGTGGAAGTTATACTGGCAAAAAGGGTGATGTAAGTCCAACTCTATTTGAAAGGCTTGTTCTCCCTGTGCCAGGCTCCGGGCTAGTTCAACTGGCAGTAGACTTGCTCCGGAAAGGAGTTTGGAATAGGGGTAACCAGGGGTGTAGCCGTCTGGAGTCCCAGGACGGTCTTAGGCCCCTTACTTTTTTGAGAGCCAGGCCCCAGAGGTGTCCCTATGTTTCCAGTGACCTATGAGCCAATCAGGACAAAAGGGGAGTGTGTTAGCTGCTGAGAAAAGTCCCAATAAGTGTCAATTGCAAGCAAGCTGTTATTAGTTCCTGCTTCAAAAAGCCAAAGCAACTGGTGGAGTGTGAGAATTTTGTAACTGCAGAAGAAGGGACAGTGAATGCCGATGATTGTATCTCATCTATATCATCAAGCAGTTTGGATGGAATATCTCTTGACAGCAAGAAAGGACAGTCAAATGGTGACAGTGACAGAGAAGCAGAAAGCAGTATTCAAGCCTGGTCCAATTATTCTATAATTTTAGAAGGTTGTATAATCTTAGAAGAATCTTATTGGCTTAGAAGGCTGTGACTATCATGAAAGGGTCCCCACACTTCTGAATTTTCCACTACACTACTGGGGGTAACTTACTCTGGCTTAATTTAGGCATAGATTATGCTGGTTTATTATAGTTTAGACTGAACTCCCAAAGTTCTATCCAATGTTAACCCTACTTGCAATAGGCTCATTGGAAATAACAGACATTACTAACTTATGTTCATTACTCTCAAATGGTCTACTCTTGAATAGAACTTAGTTGGCTACAACCCTTAGTTGGCAATTGCCAGACTTTATCTTTTTTAAAAGTCAGGATAGTATTCATCTTCTTGGGGCATTAATGCTACACTATAAACCAGTATAAGCCAATGCTGAAACAATGATCCTTCCACATCAACTTTGCTGGGGGACTTCCGGGAAGGGTGACTTAGCCTGTGCCTGCTTTTGAGACGGGCTCCTGCCTCAAAAGAAGCTTATTCAGATATATCAGTCAGTTTTTTCTTTTTTTTTTGACTGATTAAACTTCTCCCGGGTAGGGAGAAACGAAGAGATTAACCTCAAAGCCTATTTTTGTTGGGACGACCAGATCTCATTAATTTATGGGACGAGGTCCAGCCGACGAAGGTGGGACGGATTTTCAACAGCAAGCTCTATCTGTTAAAGCGAACGTTCATCTTATCTTCTAAGAGAGAACGCACTAACAGGCAAGCACCCTTCTTTCTATATTTTTCTTTTACTTGACTTAAATTGTTGCTGTTTAAAAGAGATTTGCCAGATTGATCAGTTTTTGACATCTCACTGGGGAGCCATAACTTCTCTCTGCTACGCACTAATTAATAGCTTATCTCTGTTTTTGTTGCAAAAAGCTGTCCTGGATTTGCATTCTAAAGATATACACAGAAGAGGGATTTCTATTCCAGATTTTTATTTTGAAAAATATTATACTGTTTTGAGACTACTCTCTTTTTGGTCTATTTTATTTTGACGAATCTGTTTCTTGACGATTGCCATTAATTGTTTCGATCCTGGGAACTGCATTTTGTTTACTTAACTATTGGAGAGATAAGGCTGTCTGCTCTGTTTATACTGTGATGTCACCAAGTTTGGAGTATTAACCCAATTGTTGCTGAAATAAGAAGTGGTTTTCCTATATTTTTCTTTTAAAATGGCAATTAAGAAAGTGGCTGAAAATCTGGAAATAACTATGTTTCAGAAAATAATGGATGAGATTGAGATAACGAAAATTGAATTGAGTAAAATGAAGCAGGAGATTAAAGATATAAGGGTCCCTGTGAGAGAGGTGACCCTGGAAGGGGTCCCTGTGAGAGAGGAGACCCCGGAGATTGGAACAGGGGTCCCTGTGAGAGAGGAGACCCTGGAGACTGGAATAGGGGTCCCTGTGAGAGAGGAGATCCCGGAGATTGGAACCAACGTGGAACAGGAACAAGATTTGGAGTCTATGGACTTTAGAAATAAAATCTATTGTTTGGAACTCAATGTTATCTCTGAAGAAATGAATGAAGATTCTAGAGATAAAGTTATCAATGGCATGGATAATCTTCTGGACTGGAATGATGTGATGGAGCCCAATATAGAGAAAATCTATGGAATTAACTGCAGCCATGTGACAATGGAAAAACTTTTAAGAGATGACCCAGTGTATTTTGAAAAAAAGAACAGAGATATGATTTTACAGCAGTATTTCAGCAACCTATTCAGAATGGATGGCAAGAAAATATTTGGGATAGAGGTAATTCCCATCAGACTCTTACTATATGACTATGGCTTTGACAGCAAGATTATTATGGAATACTGATAATGGAAGATTGGATATTGAAATTACTGGACTTAACAAGACTACTGAAGATGGAAGATGGAAAATGGAACTAATAGAGATAATAGAACAATGGCTACTGAAATTATTGAACCTAACAGATTCTGATGTGATGGATTAATTGAAATGTTTATTTTGACTATGGTTATGACAATAAGATTATCATAATTAGTAATGAGATGGATTAATCGATATGCTTATCTGGAAAAAAAAATTGATAGATATATTTCTTAAAGAATTGAAACCTCTCTTTGACTTTTTGTGGAAAGAATAAAGTAATGTTTATGAGATTTGATGATTAAGTAAGATAACTACTGGAGGAAAGTGATTTTATAATATGACTTAAGAGACAGGATTGTTATATATTATAGACTTATAACTGATTTGATCTTTGACAAATGGGAAGTCAATATTTTACTCTTTATTTTTTATTTTTGTTTTTTTTTTTTTCTTTTTTTCTTTTTGTTTAACTATTTTTGATTTTGTTTTTTATCTTTGAATGTTTTATGATTTTGTCTTGTATGTTTTATGAAAATCTGAATAAAAATTATTGAAAAAAAAAAAAAAAAAAAAAAAACTTTGCTGGACTGGCCATGTTGTTCAAATGCCTGATCACCGTCTTCCAAAGCAGCTACTTTACTCCCAACTTAACGATGGAAAATGGAATATCGGTGGACCGCAAAAGAGGTTTAAAGATGTTCTTAAAGTGAATCTAAAAAAAGTAACATGAGCATCGAGAACTGGGAAGTCTTGGCCCATGAACGTCCCAAATGGAGGTCGACTATTATCAAAGGTGCTATGGACTTTGAAGAAGCACGAATACAGGGCGAACGGGACAAACGAGCTAAGCGGAAGGCATGTCAAACAAATCCTCATTGCGACCATCTTCCATCTGGAAACCTATGTCCTCAAAGTGGGAGGCTGTGTGGATCCAGAATTGGCCTCCACAGTCACTTACGGACCCACCGCTAAAGACCTTATCTTGGAAGACAATCTTACCCGGCCATGAGTGATCGCCAATGAACTATAAAAACCAAATACAATCTTAATAGCTCTGCTGACTGCGGGGTGTGAAAAGGAAAGCTGAGTGTGTTGCAGAGTGCAAGGGTGGAGGATCTTCCAGCCCGAAGGCTGCATTCTGTCATCGGCAACCTTCTAGTGGCCACATGCCAATGTTGGTGGGAGGGAGGGAACAGAGGCAGAAATGGGTGGAGCAAGAAATGTGACCCTTACCTTAGTTTTATTTATTTATTGGATTTATATCCCCCCTTTCCTCCAGAAGGAGTCCGGTACATTAGGATTCATTGCAGCCAGGGTGCCACACCTACAACACAGGACTCTCCATCCTCCAGCCAGGCACGCAGGAGGCATGATCACAATTTCAGGAGACATTCCAGCCAGGCAACAGCACTCGAGGAGGGCACGGAGCAGAAGTGGTGATGGGTCTGGCCTGAGGAGGGAGGATGTGGCTTGGGGAGAGGGCCAAAGGCCAGGCAGAGAGATCTGGAGTGCTGCATTTGGCCTCCAGGCCTGAGGTTCACCACTCCTGGCAGTGAACATGGATGTGCAGCAGGAAAAAACAGTGTCTCCCCCATTCTGAGACGCAACTTACAGAGACCCTGAGGAGGGACCTGATTCCTGAAGCATCACGATGTGAGACGCTCACTCTAACAATATAATGAAGCCCAATCCCCAAGAGGCACAAAGAATGAAGAAACATAGACAGTGATTTGCTGGAGATGAGTACCAGAAAATCAGGGACTCCCTTTGCTCAGTAAGGATAATTACAGCATACTCAGGATCCCTTTGGGCCTTTTCAGTGTTGCTAACCTCTCTCCCCCCCCCCCAAATTCTGGGACAACCTTGTCAGGGAGGCTTGCCTGGTACTCACTTTAAGAAGAGGTTTTTTTTAGAAATCAGGCTTTTAAAAAGGAGTTTAAAAAGTATTTGTATTAATTAGTGTCTGCATCTTTCTGTAGTTTTAGGTAAGGGGTGTGGACCTGTGACCCTCCAGGTTGTTGGACACCAACTCCCATGAGCCCTAGCCAGCATGACCAATGGTCAGGGATGATGGGAACTGTAGTCCGACAACTTTCGGAGGACCAGACATTCCCCACCCCTGCTATAGGTGGCATTTTAGCAACGCGTGGATAGTTTAGGAGTTTACATTATTAGAAGGTGGATGAAGTGGGATGAACTCTGCTCTGATAAATTTTGTCATGGCTAGAGATTTTGAGCTGTGATTTGTTGGTGTTCTATGATCCGATTTATTTAAAACAATTTTTCTTTCGCCCAGAAAACTTTGGTTATGGTGTGTAGGATAATGGTACTCACTCACTCAGGGCTCATTCATACTTTTGTTTAATCTGTAACGTAAGCCCCTTGTGTCCCCATTAATTCACCCTTGTCCATATGATGCCAACTGCTGCCCTCCCCAATTTTCTCCTAACTAAATCCGGAGTTTCCCTACCCAGCAATACTCTAAAGAGTTAGGGAAACTCCAGATTTAGTTAGGAGAAAATCAGGGAGGGCAGCAGTTGGCGTCATACGGACGAGGGTGAATTAATGGAAACACAAGAGGCTTACACTACAGATGAAATGGAAGTTTGGATGAGCCTTAAATTAATAAAATTCAGGAACATTCAAGGCTGTGACTCCCTCAAGATGGGCCTGGCCTCATAACCCATCCTCTAGATTCTGTGGAACAGCTGAATTCTCCCCAGGGCTTGCTTGATTAGAAATGTTTTCATTATCCCCTAATTGGCATGAGCGAATATAGGGAGGAGAATGCAAACAATAGTATCAGTGGAACAAAGGGGAGTCGAGTAGTAGTTTGTTTTTATTTTGGAGAAGCTGACATATGTCAGAGATAGCTGACAAGGATAATCACACTCAGGGCTCTCTTTTGCCTCTAGAGCCCTTGTGACCAGGCCCAAAGAAGATGAGGTCAAGCTCATAAAATTAGCCTTTTGGTCACTGTTGCGTGCATGAAACGTGGAGTGAACTCTGGTGAGGAGGTGTAATCTCAAGAACAAGCTCAGAGCTTGGCATCCTCGTGGACCCCTGGGATTTCCCACAATTCCGAGAGGTGGTTTGTGACGGTGGTGCTAGCTGCTATTTAATCAGGAGGCACCAGGCTTTCAGAAAGGGGGAAGAGGACCAAGGGCTGGCTACAGCACTGCACAAGCACAGTTCTGGCATTTGGAGCAGTTGCCTTGTTGCACCTTGAAAGGAATTCTTTCTGATTCAGAGGGAACAATCCTGTCCGGTAAAGGTTGCTAGGTACTTAGAAGATTCAGGGCAGAGGCTCATGATGCAAATGTGCACACAGTTTGCATGTGCTAATTTATAGGGATAGCTGCAAATTAAGATGTCTGGTGGCTAGGGTCTTACCGAGACTATACTTTGCAGCACACCCAGCAGCCCTATAAGCAAAGTTACATTTTTTAAAAAAAGTTGCTGAAATAGGCAGGAGATCTGGGTCTCCTGGGCTGCTCCCTTACATCATACCTGTAGTATAAGTCATAGTTTATTGGACCAGGAATGTATTGTATATCTGCTGATTCCCTCCTTGCCACTCACCTTCTCTCCTCTCCTCACACACATAGCTCTGGAAAAAATGTTCTTAAACTACAGTTTCTTGAACCACAGTTTCTAGTGATTTCCAAACCAGGAAACTGTGGTTTAAGGGCTCTCTATTACAAAGAAGGATATCAGACCAGGACTAGATCATGCAAAGATGGAGAGAGGGAAGTGAAGGGAATGTGTGGGCACATGGTTTGTTTCAAGTCTGATAAACCATGGTTTTGGGATTGTTATGACTGAACTGTATTACTATGGGGCCATGGGAGTTAGCTAAGTTTTCCAGTGATGCACTAAGTGACCCAGCTCCAGTGCCAAGCATGTACAGTATCTTGAATCAGATCATGCAAGACATGCAACATGGCTGTAGTCAGCTGAAGCAGGCTTCTCAAATGTTTGGGTTGCTGCATCTTAAAAATGATATTGTGGAGCAAGAAAAGTTTGAAAAAGGCAAACAAAATGATCAATGGGCGGGAGCAATTGCCCTACGAGGAAAGGTGACAATGTTTGGAGCTTTTAAGCTTAGAAAAAATGTGAGTAACGGGGAACATGAATGAAGTGAATAAAATTACATGGTGTGGAGAAAATAGGAGACACTTTTGTCTTTCACATGCGACACTAGAACCCGGGGTCATCCACTGAAGCTGAATGTTGGAAGATTCAGGACAGGCCAAAGAAAATACTTCTTCATGCAGCGCATAGTTAAACTATTGAATTTGTTCCCCGAGGAGGCAGTGATGGCCACCAACTAGGACAGCTTTAAAGGGGGGAATTAGAAACATTCATGGAGGATAAGGCTACCAATGGCTACTGGTCCTGACAGCTATATATTGCATCAGGCCATATGCCGTATGAATACCCATTGCCAGGGATCCCTCGCAGGAGAGTGCTATTGTACTCGTGTCCTACTTGACCACGGATTGTCCATAGACATCTGATCAACCACTGTGAGAAACAGCCTGCTGAAAGTTGTTTACTCTGATTCAGCAGAGCTCTTGCTATGTTCATTGCCTGTTCAGAAGCAGCATATGCTCTGACTATTCCTATTTATTCTGGACAGTCCGAATATTCATAAGAACATAGGAAGCTGCCTTATATTGAGTCAGCCCATAGGTATATCTAGCTCAGTACTGTCTACACTGACTGGCAGTGTCTCTCCAAGATTTCAGATAGGGAGTCTCTCTCAACCCTACCTGGAGATGCTAGGAAATAAAGCTGGGACCTTCTGCATGCAAAGCAGATGTTCTACCACTGGGCTATGGCTCTGCCCCTAATTCTTGTCCTGATAAATTGTCCCCATTTTGTCTCTGTTTTCGCTTTTTTTTGGGGGGGGTGCACATGAGTGCACGCCTTGTTGTGTTCTGAGTTGCTATAGTTGTCATTGTTCAAAGTTCAGCTCAGCTCAAGAAGCCAATGGGACAATCCTATGCATGTCTACTCAGAGGTTAAGCTCCAATGGCACGAATGGAACTTACTTCCAGATAAGGGTATATCTGAATGCGTAGACCCTCCAGATGTTGCTGGACTACAACTCCCATCATCCCTGCCCTTTGGCCAAGCTGGCTGGGACTGATAGGAAGTGCAGTCCAACAAAATCTGATGGGCATCAAGTTCCCCATTCCTGGGTTAATGCATGCCCATGAATGCTAAGGCTACAAAGTTGCCTACAATTCTATGCACATGTACCTGGGATTAAGCCCCATTTGAACATAGTAGGTCTCACTTCTGAATAAAATACATACGCTTGCACTGTAAGTCATCACTCTGTGTGCAGCCTGCCATTTTACAAACTACAGTTGCTAAGCTATGTTTTGAACCACAGATAATAACATCCTGTAGGACAACTATGCTTTCCCCGTATATTTTTAACTAATCATCACCCTCTTGGCTTCTAAAGCAGGAGGGGATGAAGCTACTGCAGAGGAAACAAATGCACTACATGGAAAATGGTGAAGGGCCTTCAACAATGTTTCATGTTTGCTACACCAAACCACAGATCTTCCCACAGAGCCTCAGACTGTAAGCACACATTCTTTGCACACATCTCTGGGGATTGAAACAGGTGATTGGTGCTGGCTTTGCAGGGCCCAGAAGGTACCCTAAGTTCAGGAGGGCCCCGTATATTTAAATTGTCTGAGCAACGCTGGGGTAGCTTGTAGTTTGCCCCTTAAAGGCAAGGGAGTGGTCTCCTTAGGCACTGGTTCATCAGATTGGAGGGGGCCTAGTTAGACTATCGATGCAGGGGTTCCAGAGTTAAAGCACCCTCATCAGATGGCTCCCCAGCCTCTGTTTGAAGACGTCCAGTCAGGGACAGTTCACCAATATTCTAGGTATGCAAGAAGAAGAGCCTTGCTGGATCAGGACAAACGCCCATCTAGTCCAGCATCGTATTAGCCTACATTTCAAGCACATCAAAAGGACATTCCTCCCCCCCCCATGAATCCTGGAAATGTAGTTTGCTAAGGGTGCTTGGCATTGTAGCTCTGTGAGGGGTAAACTACAGTGTCCAGGATTCTTTGGGGGAAGCCATGTGCTTGAAATGTGCTAGAAATGTATGGTGTGTGGTATGCAACCAAAAAAGTCTTTCCTATCATCTGTTACCCAATGCTTTTAAGTGGAGATGCCAGGGGACTGAGTCAGGGACGTCTCTCTCTCTTTCTGCATACTAGGGTTGCCAGGCTCAGGGCCGGATAATGATTCTGTATCTTTAAGAGAAGAGACAATTCAGCCAAGTGCAGGTTTTCTTGCAACACTATAATGAGAAAAACCGCAAGGTGAAATTCTCCCTTCCCCCTGCACAACTTTTAAAGATACAGAAGACCTTTTGGAGGCTGGGCCTAACAACCAAGAGGTCTTCTGTATCTTTAAAAGTTGTGCAGGGGGAAGGGAGAATTTCACCTTGTGGTTTTTCCCATTACAGCATTGCAAGAACACCTGCACTTGGCTGAATTTTCTCTTCTCTTAAAGATACAGAATCATACTCAAGCCCTG
The DNA here is from genome assembly GCF_030035675.1 of Rhineura floridana. Taxonomy (NCBI): domain Eukaryota; kingdom Metazoa; phylum Chordata; class Lepidosauria; order Squamata; family Rhineuridae; genus Rhineura; species Rhineura floridana. Next base: position 23,837,196 of record NC_084493.1, on the reverse strand, counting down.
AGCCTGGCAACCCTACTGCATACAAAGCATGTGCTGTACCACTGAGTTGTGGCCGTTCTCCTGTTTCCACTGCTAGGAAGCACTTCACTTGGTTAATTTCTTTGTGTTTGGTGACCATTAAAGGCATCAAAGCAGATTTTAAAGTCACAAGAGGCATGGAGTTGAAGAAAGGACAAACAAGGCAAGGAAGAGGTAAGGGTATATGTGTGTGTGTATGCGTGCATATTTTATAGGGCTAAAGGGGTAGCCTTCTTTGTCCGGAGGGCTCTTGTACCTTTACAACAGGGCTGGGAAACCTTTCCCAGCCCAAGGGCAACATTCCATTCTGGGCAACTTTCTAGTTGCCACATGCCAGTGGTGCGTGGGGCCAGATGTAAAAGTGGGCGGGACACATAATGTACATTTTACTTTTGAATAGTAGGCTAGTTTCTTTGCATTCATACACCCCCTCTCTGCATCCTCCCTCCAGGCAAGCGAGATGCATGATCAAATTTCAAGGACACATTTCAGCGGCAAAAACACTCAAGGAGGGTGCAAGGGGGGCAGTGAGGGTGTGGCTCAAGAGGGTGTGTGGCCTGAGGAACATCCCAAGGGGCAAATAGAAAAGCCTGAAGTGCCACATTGGATCCTTGGGCCTGAGCTTCAAAGCTTACAAGTTGCATGTCAGGCAGGATGGGACAAACAGCTGCAGTTTCCCTGCCCTTCCTCCCCAGTACAAGGGAAAGTTACACTTGTTGAATTTCTGAAACACACCGTTAAGGATGGAAAGACCTGTCAATTTTGGTTCTCTCCGTTTTTCACTTTTCCAATCTTAAATTCAGTTCTGCCCATTTCTGCATCCATTCGCATTTTTTTTAAAAAAAATCCTCATGGAAATTCTGCAACATTTTAGTGCGAATTTCTCCTAATAAACACATTTTTGTAAGCAGTTTAATCAAAGGTACACACTTTTTGCAAGCCACCTCATTATCAAATGCATTTTTGCATGTTATTTTCACTAATGTATTCATTTTACACACACTTTCCCCCTATATATGCGTTTTTGTAAATATTGTTTAGTTGGCAAACAGCATCACAAAATTCAAATAAATGCATATTTCTAAGAATGGCTGTGTTTCAGTTCTCATACTGATTCAGAAAGTGCGAATTTGATAAATTCTGCTTAAAATTCAAACTGTATCGAAATTCTCAGCCATCCCTACATGCCATGCAGCAGTCCCAGTAGCAGTGAATGTGTTCTCTGGGGACTAGCTGTTGCATTGAGAGATAAAACATTGCTGTTTGAATGCTGGGGAAAGGAGAAAAATGCTGCAACCGTAAAGAGTAGCGACTTGTGAGAAGGTGTGCATATCACACAGAAGAAATGCAACAATGCATTGATTGCACAAAAACAGCCCCAGTTGCATAGGGAAGCCCACTTTGCCCCAGTGCCCCTGTTGCAGTTTTCAGACAGCAGGGATTGCTGTGAGAAAAGTAACGTACTGAACAGTGCATAGCAGGTTTCCTTTTGCTGAGCCAGATGGTCTGTTTAGCTCAGTATTTACACTAGCTGGAAGCAGCTCTCAGGGGTTCAGGCAGAAGTCTTTCCCAGTCCTACCTGGAGATGCTGGGGTTTGAACCTGGGACCTTCTGCAAGCAAAGCAGTTGCTCTACCACAGAGCCACGCTCCTCCCCTTGAATGCCATTGGACGTATGAAGCTGCCTTACATGGAGTCAGTCCATCAGTCCATCCATTCAGAATGGTCTACACCACTGTCCTTCAACTTTAGGTCCCCAGATGTTGTTGGACTCCCATCTTACGTGGCCGTTGGCTAAACTGCCTGAGGTCAATGGGAATTGTAGTCCAACATCTGGGGATCCAAGGTTGAAGACAGTGGTCTACACTGACTGACAGTGGCATTCCAGGCTTCAGACAAGAGTCTTCCCCATCCCTAGCTGGAGATACCAGGAATCAAACCTGAGAACTTTGTATACAAAGCATGTGATCTTCTACTGAGCTACATTCCTTCTTCAAAAATGGTAATTCCCCTCTGGTGAAGAATCTTGTCTAGCAGTTGAATCCAGGACTTCTAGTACTAGGGCTGTGCATTGCTCCTCCTGACCTGATTCGGGGCCTGATCCAGTGCTTCAGAGTGGCCCCAATCTGACCCAGGATGATCCGGGCCCCCAACTGATTTGGTGGCCTTGCACAGTATTTAATTAGCGTAAAACACCTTAATTTAAAGGGTGGGAGTGGGGGGAGAAGGAGGTGCCTGCACGCAGGCTGTCTGCACACATCTCCTTTCCCTCCTCTCCTCATTGTTAGACTGCCTTCACTTTTGACAGCCCTGGATCACTCTGAGTGGATCTGATCTGACCTGGGGTGATCCAGAGCTGCTTCAATCCCAGGGTGACCCAAATTGGCCCAATTCAGCTCAGGATCCAGGGTTTGGCCAGAGCCAGTGCACAGCCCTATCTAGTACACTGCAAATAGAGAGTCAAGAATACATTCTGGAACAGAGTGTGACTATAGGTGACAACTCTCAGAGCCACCTATGACATAATTCAGATGGTTTTGTCAATTAGAAATCAGCCATAATCTCTCTCTTTCTGTTTCCCTTCCTCACCCTGCACTTCGTGATAGTTGTTCCTCCTGTGCAGTTCCCTTTAAGAATCTTCACCATAGTTTACCACCACAGCCAAACTGGGAATCTATCGGTAGTGTTCATCTTCCAAAGCAGAATGAGAAACCATGGCTTGAAGTGTATTTCTGGCTCTGGACTAGAGGCCAAGCGTTAAGCATAGTTTGCTAATTCAGATGTCACAGCAAACTATGCTTAATGTTTGGCCTCCAATCCACAGCCAGAAACACACTCCAATCCATGGTTTCGCATTCTGTATTGGAAGGCAAGTGCTAACCATAGTTTTTCAGTTCAGATGTTGTGGCAGACTGTGGCTAGTGCTAAACAGGAAACTGCAAGGAAAGCCATGAGAAGGGAGTGGGAATACAGCACTTGAATCTGCAGCTTGTTTCTGATCCTATAAACCAGAAGTAGCCAAAGTTGAAACTAAAGATAGAAGTTGTAGTCCACAACCTCCAGGAAGCACCATGTTGGCTATGCTTGCTCTGAACAATAGCATGGATGGTTACCTAAATTGAGTCTTTGGTTTCCATGTATCTGGAGGTGTGCTAGGAGGACCTCCCACAGGTGCAAAAGCCATACAAACTATTAGGAATCAACCATCAGTTCCTTTTGCCCAAGGGTGGAGAACCTGTGGTCCTTCAGATGATGTTGGACTCCAACTCCCATCAGTCCTAGATAGCATGGCCAATTATAATTGGTGATGGAAGGGGTAATCACTGATTCTTCAACCCTGCTTTTGCCCAAATCAATATCAGCTAAAAAGAGTTCCAGAAACAATACCACTAGCCCCTTAACTTCACTTGGCAGGAACCATCAATAAATTAATAAGATAATGCCAATGGCGTAGCCTCTACAGCTGAAGACCCTGCACTACAACATAATAGCTGTTTCACATTTACAAGAAGCTCTGGCCCAAATATGCCCTAATGTGTGGTCCTAGACACCATAGCTACGTGCGGCTTCTCTGAAGTAGTCCTCTTCATGGCTCAAATAGCTATATTGGAGGGTATTTTTTTTCCCAGCTGGGCTACCTGTTTTTTTCTGAGAAGAGTGGGAGGGAAGCTCAGGCAAGGTGCTGTGGGCCCTTTCCTAGATTGCCTTTTTGCTTAGGGGTCTACACAAAAGAACCATCCAACAATTCACTGCTTCATCTCCTCCCCAACTCTCCTCCCACAGGTTCAATGGGGTCCATGACTCACCCCGTCCATTCTGATTGGGTCTGTAGATGCTGCCCACGCTGACCCGGCCTTGGCTAACACTTTGGCTGTCTGGAATCAGTTGGGGAGGCTCAGAGTTCCGGATGGGAAGGTAAGGTTCAGGCCTAGGGACCCCATGGGGGTCTAAGGGCCGGAAAGGTGGCTGAGGTTCCATGTTGCGGGGAGGAACGTAGGGCTCTGCTGGCACCTCCCCAAAGGGAGGATACTGCCCTGCCCATGGCTCATTCCTGTACCTGGTGCCGGCACTCACAGGAGATCCAGAGTTAATATGCAAGTTATCTGCAACAGGAACCCCTTGTCCTACAGACTGTTGGTTCTGGGTGGACACATAAGGGTCCTGGACACTTTGGTCGTAGCTAGTGCCAGTATCATGATAGAGGCTGTGTGAGTACCTTCTATCCAAGCCATCGGAGGGCTGGAGCTGTTGGGGGACAGGTACGTAGGGTCTTTCCTGTGCAGGGTAGTATCCTTGAGCTCTATATGGACTTTGGTCCTCTGCATACTCCTCATATCTCACCCTGGGCTGGAAAGGATATATGACTCCTGCGCTAGCTGCGGCTGCAGCGACAACACCCCCTCCAGTGCCGGTGGTGCGATAGTAGGTGTAGCTCTCGTCATACGGGCGGGGAACCTGTGGGTCATAGGTCTCATATTGGTTGGCAAAAGGTGGCTGAGGCTGAGGGAAAGAGGCCTGGGGGTAGAGCTGTCCAAATGAGGAATGTGCAAAGGAGGAGGAAGAGGAGCCAACCTGACGCTGCCGAATGGTGGGTGAGTGGGGACGTTGGGAGTTGGAGCTACTGTCCCCAGTGGTTCCATCCCTCCAGTTGTCTGGGACCTGTCCAAAGCCAAATGGATGCCGTGTCTGTCCCCGGATGGTATCAGATCCTGCCCGGATTGGCAAGTTGGGGGCCTGTCGCCGAGTGTTCCCCGGAACCCTTTGACCCTGGCTTGTGGCAGCATCGGCCAGCATGACCCTTGCGCTGCTGTCTGCCCTCACCTGGCTGGCAGGGATGTACTCCGAGCCTGAGTTCAGGAGGCTGTACACCCGGCCATTGTTCTCCCACTGGATCATCTGCCTCCAGCGTCCGTTGTCTGCGTGGCTGCCCTGTGGATGTTGCCCCCGGACCAGCAGAAGAGCCCCAAAGCCCATCAAAGCCCACAGGTCCCAGAAGCCAAGAGAGGTCATGGTGAAGCCAAGATGCAAGGGGTCGACAACCTCGACGGATGTTCTTTCTGGGAGGGAATTGCAGAAGAGCACCCTGGACGTTCGGTTGTGGCAGCTTGCCTTGTCTCTTCCTCCACTGCCTTTTCGTCTTCCTTAGGTGAATTAATCTCAACTTTGTCCATTCCTGGCTTGTTTGAAGCTGCTCTGGGGGTCTCCCGCAAGCTTCATATTGAGCTTGTTGGAGGGGGGAGAGAGAGAGAGAGAGAGGAATGAGGCTCCGTAGAACTCCAAAGAATCTGGAACTTCCCCCCCTTTCTCTTTGGATATTTGCTGTTGTTTGTTTGTTGCTGTTTCTTCACATTGCTGCTCTGCCCGTTGCAGGGGACGTCACTTCATCCCGCTTGCTCATTCCTGTTGACTGGACGGCTTTGCTCCTGCTCTGAATGAATAAGCAATAGGCTCTGAAAAATGTTGGGAAGTTTCAGGACTCTGTTGCAAGTGTCGGCTACGCAGGGTCCTAAAAGCCATCCAGTTTTATTTTGTCGGCTTCCCAGGGCTCCCCCACCCCCACAAATGCACCGAGGCCAGGCTGTTTGAATCTGACGTTTCAGAGCGAAATCCTTCCTAAGGGATAACAGAGAGATACCCTGAAACAAATAGGCAGAGCAGCTGAGCAAATGTTTAGAAGGGTTCCTTGTGTTTCATCAATCCGTGTTAGCCAAGAAACCTTCTTAAGTGGCTAAAGGAAGCTCTCAAGTTTATACATGAATAGACACACACAGAGAACATACACAGAAAATAGAGCTGAAAGGGGGGTTCAACATGCAAGGGATCTTTTGTCTATATTTGACTCTGCATTCGACAGCCTTAGTTGTGTTTGGGAGGAGGGGGGAAGGGAAAGAGATGAGACATTGAGCAAATGCATTGCCAAGCTAGACAGGGATGGTGAACCTGTGGCTCTCTTGGTGTTGGTGGACTCCAACTCTCATCCGTCCCAGCCAGCACAGCCAATGGTCAGGGATGATGAGAATTGTAGTTAGGGATGAAATTTGATTCAGTTCGCATTTAAAGCCACATTTATCAAATTCACACTTTCCAAAACAGTATGAGAACCAAAATGGAGCCATCCTTCAAAATTCACACTTATCTGAATTTTGTGATGCAGTTTGCCAACCAAACAATTTGTACCAAAATGCATATATTGGGGGGGAAATGTGTATAGATGAATACATTTGTGAAAATGTCAGATAAAGATGCCTTATATTAGAAGAAATCGCATGGGGAAAATGTGTACGTTAGTCAAAACTGCTGACAAAAGATGTGTTTCTTGGGAGAAATGCACACTAAAATGCTGAAGAATTTGCACGAGGGTTTTCTTAAAGCAACAATAACCCACAATTTGCCACAGAAATCTGGAGAACTGAATTTAAGACTGGAAAAAATGACAAGCGGAGAGAGCCCAAACTGACAGATCCTTCCATCCCTGCTTGTAGTCTGACAATATCTGGAGGGCCTCATCCTCATCCCATCCCTGATGCAGAAATAGGTGCAGCTAGGTTTAGTTGGCTTTAGATCAGGGGCGGAGATCTGGGGACAAATGTGCTCCTCCAGGTATCTCTGTCTGGCCCTTGGGGTTCTCCCCAGCCACACACCCACTCCCCAGGACACACTCTTTACCAGCCTGGCTTTGCACCCCTCCTCAAAGGGTTTTTGCCTGTCTGGAGTGTGCCCTTGAATTCTGGCCATGCCACTTGCTCGCCTGGAGGGAGGATAGAGAAGGGTGTGTGCAGGTGTGTAGAAACTAGCCTACTGTACAAAGGTAACATTCACATTCATTGCTCTGCCCATTTCCCCCTCTGGCCCTGTCCACTACTGGCATGTGGATGACCCTTGGAAGGTTGCCCAGAAGGGAATGCAGCCCTTGGGCAGAGAAGGGTTCTCCACCCCTGCTTTAGAATGCAGCATCTTGACTGGCAAATGACTTGGTGGCAAGGAACAGGAACACACCTAGGACCATCTTCTGACTGTGGCCATCTGCACTATATATTTAAAGCAGTATCAAGCACTTTAAACAGCCATGGCTTCCCCCAGAGAATCTTGGGGACTGTAGTTTGTTAAGGGTGCTGACCCCTGTCTCCCTTACAGAACTACAGTTCCCAGAGTGATTTGTCAGTCAGTCCCCCTTCCCAGGAAACTCTGGGAATTGCAGCTCTGGGAGGGGAATAAGGGTCTCCTAGCAACTCTCAACACCCTCTATGTGCTCAGATCTATGGCACAATAGGATGGGCGTCAATATTGGACAGTCCACACGGTCAGGCCTGACTCCATAGATCTTGTCCACTTGATAGTTTCCTGATTGGCAGGGAAAGACTCATATCAGTGGCTTCTGTATTTGTCTCAGACAAGTGAGACCTGCAACAAAATGTTGTAGTATAGAACTGTTCAGGATTCCAGCTACACCATTCTGTTTTCATCTCCTGCTTTCTAATCCCTCCCAACATTCAGTACACATTCTGGGATCACTAAGCATGCTGAGTCCTTATTAGGCTGTTTTGGAGTCATCCTCTTTAAGGTTCCCCTTTCCTTAGATTTTTGTATTTCTGCAATTTTCAGGCTTCTCCCAAGCCTGGTGATATCACCCTCTTGTGTGTTGGCAGTGCCTTTTTGCCCTGATAGCAAATGGCATTCACAACCTGAATAGTGGAAACAGAGATGATATATGGCAATGGTCTGGGACTGTGTCACAGGGAACGGGCTCTTGTGCTGCCAGCCTGCCGTGGGTCGATGTGAATAGGGCCCCTGTGAACAGGGCCCAGTAGTGGCCCCATCTGTAGCTTACATTTAAAGTTTATACAGCTTTAACAATAATTGCTTCCCCAAAGAATTCTGTGAACTGTAGTTTGTGAAGGGTGCTAAGAGTTGTTAGGAGACCCCAATTCCCTTCACAGAGCTACCGTTCCCAGAGTGGTTTAATAGTCATTCCCTCTTTCCCAGAGAATTCTGGGAACTGTAGCTCTGTGAGTGGAACAGAGATCTCTTAACACCTCTCAGCCCCTTAACAAATGACAGTTCCCAAGAGCCTTTGGGAGAAGCCATGACTGCTGTAGTGGTATAATTCTGTTTTAAATGTAAAATGCAGATATGCCCAATGTGTATTATTTGTGTGCCACAGTCTCAATGAGCGGGTCTCTGTTCTTGATTTCATCCCAGCTTTGAAGGCAGCCTGCTCAGTGTTTGCAGTGCTTTGAAGCTCCTCGAGATGGAAAACCATCTGCACATAAGGCAGAAGAAATATTGCAGCCTGGTGCGTGAGTTTGATCACTATATAGAAAGTGAAGTTTGTACCTTGGGGATGGGGGAAATCAGTCATTGTGGAGGAATGAGTTCACCATCAGTGAATATGCTACTGTAGCCTGAGGGGGATTTGAAGGGTTGACACAGCTGGCTTGTTTACCGAATGTTCTTCTGTGAATGTTGGCATTCAACCAGACGTTCCTGAACGTAATTGCTAACAGTCCAGATTCACAATTGACCATTCCTTTCCTGATAGAGGCTCTTGAGTCTTTAATGTCCGGGTAACATGTCAATTGCACCAGCAGTTTCCCACCTTCTATCAGGAACCCACTACCACCATTATTCAATCCATTGAATTCTGTCCATCCAGCTAAGGTAGAGGGTGGGGAAGTTTTTGCAGCCTGCTGGGTGGGGTCAGAGTTAAATGTGGGCAGAGCCAGTGGTAAAAATGGGCAGAATAATAGATGTGACTTTTACCTTTATACAAGAGGCTATATTCCAGCCACAAAAAAGTCAGCGGGTTCTACATTCCCATGTACCTGTCTCTGTCCTCTATTCAGGCAAGCAAAAGGCATGATCACAGGTCAAGGGCACATTTCTAGCCAGGCTAAGGCCAGTGGCAGCCGATGGCTGCATGTCAATCGGGCAGTGGAATTCACTCCAGGTTTTAGTCTGACCTTTCACGGAGCTGTCCAAGGTGTTTCAGCGGATTCCAGTGCCCCACCGACATGGAGCTATCAGCCACCACTGGCTAAGGCACTCAAGGAGGGTGCTAAGCAGGGTTGTTGGTGAGTTTGGCCTAGGTAGAGGGTGTGTGTCTAGAAAGTGCAGTGGTCAGAATGAGACCAGGGAGACGAGGGTTCAAATCCCTGCTTGGCCATAAGGCTCACTGGGTGACCTTGGGCCAGTCACTGCCTTTTAGCCTAACCTACTTCACAGGGTTCTTTAGAGGTTAAAATCAGGATCGGGAGAACTGTTTGTATGCCACTTGAGCTCCTTGGAGGAAAGGTGGGATATAATAATGAGTCACAAGGGCCAGACAGAAGGCTTAATTTGGCCCCCAGTCTGGAGATTCCCAACCTGTGTTTCTTTTCTTCCTTTCTTCCTGAGCTGAGTTTCTTTTCTTCCTTCCTTTCTTTAAGCAAACCAAATCCATACCCTCCATCCTTCCATATATGAAAATACAGACTTGATTTTAATACCCCCTCTCTTCTCTGTTCCTTGACAGGGTTAGAGATGGGGTTTCCAGAGAGAGTTTCCTCTTACAGAGATATCACTGGAAGGTGATACCAGTGGGTATCAGCTCCCTGGCTTGACCCTTCAGTGTGGACATCAGACACCAGGCATGAGAGTCTGTTGGTTTGCTCTAGGGCAGGGGTGGAGAACATTTTTCAGCCCAGGGCTGCATTCCAGAGGCAGAAGTGGGTGAAACAATGGATGTGAATGTTACCTTTGAACTGTAAGCTAGTTGCTACACACCCTCACGCACCCCACTATATTATTTATCTATTTATTTACTAATTAACTTTATATTCTGCCCTTCCTCCCAGTAGGAGTCCACAACCTTTTTGTACACCGCCCAGAGAGCCACTCGCTATGGGCGGTCTATAAATGAAACAAATAAATAAAAATAAATAAAATAAATACGGCACACAAAAACACTCTAAAACATCATAAAAACAGACTGTAAAATATATTAAAACAAAATATCTTTAAAAACTTCTTAAAACGCAGTTCCAGCAAAGACACAGACTCTACTTAAAAGGCTTGTTGAAAGAGAAAGGTCTTCAGTAGGAGCTGAAAAGATAACAGAGATGGTGTCTGCCTAATATTTAAGGGGAGGAAATTCCACAGAGTAGGTGCCACTACATTAAAAGTCCACTTCCTATGTGTGGAACGGACCTCCTGATAAGATAGTATATGCAGGAGACCCTCACCAGCAGAGCACAGTGATTGACTAGGTATATAAGGGGTAAGATGGTCTTTCAGGTATCCTGGCCCTAAGTTGTATAGGGCTTTGTATACCAAAACCAGAACCTTGAACTTAGACTGTTACCCAATGGGCAGCCAGTGCAATTCTTTCAGCAGCAAGGTGACATGCTGGCAATAACCTTCCCCAGTGAGCAGTTGCACCACCACATTTTGCACCAGCTGCAGCTTCTGGACCAACCTCAAGGACAGCCCCACACAGAGTGCATTACAGTAATCCAGCCTGAAGGTTACCAGTGCATGGACAACAGTAGTCAGACTACACTGGTCCAGAAACGGCTGCAGCTGTCTTACCAGCCGAAGGTGGTAAAAGACACTCCTAGCCACTGAGGTCACCTGGTCCTCTAGCAACAAAGATGGATCCAGGAGCACCCCAGACTATGAACTTGCTCTTTCGGAGGGAGTAAGACCCAGCCAATGGATCCTATCCCTACCAGCAACCTGCTTATGCATTCTTTTGCACAACAATATTCCGCTGGGGCATAACATTTTACCAGTGTTACAAGTATATCGCTCAGTGACTTTAACTTAGCATTGCATTGGATACAGTCCTATGTCTTTGAAACTAGACTCTTCAACTCATCCAATGTACCTAAAAGATGTGAGATCCCTACTAGCTTGCTCCTGAATCTCCATTTTGGAGATAAAATAACTGATCTGATGGATATTAAACTGGTTGACTTGGACACTGGTTACTCTGTCTCTCAACTGTTCTTCAGGAATGGATGGATGTTGATATAGAAGCTTAAGCTTGTACAGCCTCTTCCCTTCCGAAACTCTAAACTGTGTCTTTTTATCCACACGGTAGTAGGATGGATGATTCAAATATGGGTTTCAGGGGAAATCTGTTTGGGATTAATTTGCATTGCCATGCCTTCCGCACCATAAATGTGCCCTGTTGAAAGTATTATAGAATATTGCAATCATGTGGGAGTTTGTTGAAAGGAAAGGTGGTGCCCCCAGAGAGACATCCGTTGACCCTGACAGTTACTTCTCCACCCAGGACGTGTCTTTATTGCCCAGCATTAGATAAACTGATTGGCACAACTGAAAAGTTCTATAATTTTTCCCCCCAATGTAGAATTCCCCACCCTCCATGGATTGTTCTTTTGTGTAATAAATCACATCCAAGTCTGACTGTTTTATTCTTAAAAAATAAAGTTATCAATGAAAGTTTGCCATTTTCCAAGCACCTTTCCTGGAATTTAAAAGGGAAGCACCTGAAACATAATGAACTACTTGGGGAGATTGACATTCTGCTTAAACAGGACCATTTTAAGCTTCTCCAGCGTAGCCTGGTGAGAGTCCTGATGGCCAAGCCTGGAGAGTCGCATTTGGCCCCTCTGCATGAAGTTCCCCACCCCTGGTTTAAGGCATACCGTTTATTTAGATTTTTTTTTTTTTTAAAATGGACCCCTGAGTATCTGACTGATTTAAAGTTAGGCATAATCCCCATAGCACACTTGATCTCCATTGGCACTTGGGGGCCAGTATTTACAAAGAGGGATTCAGACTTCTCATAGTTAATTTTTTTAATCCTGCAACAGCTCTGTAGCACACCGACTCCTCAGTTATTTCAGCTAAGGAGACTCCTGGGTTTGACAGCGTTACCACGGCATCATCTGTGAATTAACTCTGCAGGATGTTCTCTGCTGTCTATGGCGCACCCTGCAATCCTGACATGTCCCCACAATGCAATGGTACAGGACTTGAGAGATCAAATAAACAATAGGTGAGACAAGGGACATCCCTGTTTAGTCCCCTGATGCAGTTCAAAGCAACACCTTTGTTCAAATATGTCTTTACCAGAAGAACCAACTCTTTCCTGCCTTGTACGTCGGTGGAGGACAGCCCTATTGCAGGCCAAATGAACACAGCACATGGCAAGTGACTGCGGTGAAGACACTTTGTTAATGTGCAATAACGCTAAAGAATAATCTAGGGCAGGAGTGGAGAAACCTCAGGCCCGAGGACAGAATGCGGCCCAATAGGCTTCTCTATCTGGCCCTCGGGACTCTCTCTAGACCACACCCTCTTCCCAGTCACACCCTCCTCCAGTGATTTTGCCTGGCTGGAAGATGTCCACAAGCACTGATTGTGCCACTTGCTTACCTGGACGGATGATAGAGAGGGGTGTGTGTGTGTGTGTGTAGAAGCTGGCCTCCTGCACAAAGGGACATTTGTTGTTCTGCCCACTTTTGCCTCTGGCCCTGCCCGCTGTATGTGGCCCCTAACAGGTTGTCCAGAAGGGAATGTGGCACTTGGTCTAAAAATTGGTTCTCAATCCCTGAGGCAGAGGATAGGGCTCACAAAATGATCTTCAGTATGAGAAGAAGACAGCTGTTACAGCACAGTGGGGAGGAGAGCCTGGCTGGGAGTCCAGTCTGTGAGTTCAAATCCCCTCTCATGTCTCCTGGGTGTCAAGGGCCAGCTAAAGATCACCCCCACAGTGAATGGCTCAGGGGTTACGTGCCCTCCCCCCTGTGCAGCCGTGGGCAAGCTGCAGAGTCCCAAGGAACCCAGTTGCCCCCTAGCTGGCAGTCATGGACAAGGAAGGGACTGGCTTGTGCAGCTGTGGCAAGCTGAGCAGGCCCTAGTCAGCTGGGGAGGGCTAGCCTCAGAGGGAGGCAATGGTAAACCCCCTCTGAATACCGCTTACCATGAACACCCTATTCATAGGGTAGCCATAAGTTGGGATCAGCTTGAAGGCAGTCCATTTCCATTTCATGAGAAGAAGGAGGTATTATACGTAGTGATTTGTGTGTGTGTGTGTTAGGGTTGCCAGGTTCATGGCCTGAGACTGATCCTGTATCTTTAGGAGAAGAGAAAGTCAGCCAAGTGCAGGTGTTCTTGCAACACTGTAATGGGAAAAACCACAAGGTGGAATTCTCCCTTCCCCCTGCACAACTTTTAAAGATACAGAAGGCCTCTTGGAGGCCGGGCCGGGCAAGTACAGAGCACTTGCCCCTCTTTTTTTTCTGCCCATGGGAGCTATTTTGTGCTGGCACCCACAGCACTTTTATCAAGATATGAGTACTGCCACCTCATTTTTTTAACCCCCAAAACAGCACTCATTATAAGCATGTCTTCCCATCTGCAGAGTGCGGGAGAGTACCACGTGGAGTCAGGAATCCCGTCCGCCTTCCACCTCCAAACTTCAGGCTTGCTTGCAGCCATCTGAGCATTGCATCCTATGCAACTGACGACATGGGGAACCAGGCTGTTGAAAGGAAACGTTACGAGAGGATTTTGTGTCTTTAAACTCTGACCGTGTTTTAATTTATTTTCCCCCTGCTGCTTCCAATTCTCAGCTTGAGTGCCGGGGAACGGGGCCAGCTCAAGCAAAGGGAAGAGGGAGACGTGTGGAGGCCGAGTCAAGCATATTTCAGAAGGCCCTGTCAGGCCACCGGTTGCCTTGCGCCCCGGAGTGGGTTGCTGGCAACCAGAGCTTTCGGCCAAACAACTGCTCAACATTCAGGACCCTGAAGAACTTTGTACAATCATCTGCTATTTTCCTGTTTATCCGCCCCCAGCCTCGTCTCTTTCTTCCCCCTTTCCCCCCTTTCTCCCCTCAGGGACTGGAAATACCAGAGCTGATGTCATGAGCAGGCAGCACTCGCCAGAAATAAAATCTTGGATAAACTCACAGGCTCCAGCCAGTGCTTTCCAGCCCTTCTCTTTGCTATCTATATCCTCTTCCCCTCCCCTCCACGCCCCCACCCCCACATCCCAAGGTCTAGGCCTGAGCCAAATGACATTTCCCCCCTCCGGAAAAAAAATTATAATAAATATTTGCATTAAGAACTTCCAAGCAATTGCTCTTAGAGGGCAGACCCCAGCCCAGAAGCCACTTGTAAAATGGGCGCTTGTGGATCCATTGCATCCAAGCTGGCGTGTATTACGGTGGTTTAACTGGTTTGTGGATTGCAGGCTGCTTGCAGGGGTATTAAAACCAGTGGCGACTGGTTCATTGGGGCGAATGGGGCTCTGCCCCACTGGCCAGGCCCCACTTGCCTGCCTTCTTACTAACAACCAGTCCAGGATGGGGACAAACACAGAATGAATTAGCTCCACCTGTCATTGTCTCTAGCACTACCTGCTGTTGGCTCCGGCCTCCTATCCCACCAGTCTCAATGGGCACCAGCCACTGTTGCTTAAAAGAGTCAGGGGACAGGCCCCTAACACAAATCTGCATAAAATCTGCATCTGCTAATTTATATATTTAGAGAGATGCAAATTTAGGTCTCTGAGCAAATTAAGGTGACGGGTGGAGGTGTCACTGGTGCTGCACTTTGCAACAGGTCCAGCAGCTCTGTAAACAAAGTATTTTTTTTAATATATATACCCACTGACCCACCCACAACATTGGCTCTGGGTGCTCCTGGACCTGGACCTCCTTCTCATCCCCCTTTTTATTTATTTTTTTAAAGTTAAACCTTACTTAGTGTTGACCTATAAAGTCAATGGCTTTATGGGCTTCATCGCAGAAGTCAACCCTTTCCTCTTGATGAGAGTCTTGTTGATTGCTTTGAACTATGTGAACGGACTGTCCAGCCAAGCAGCCTTTTCTTGGTGAGCATCGTTCCCCTTCACAGCAAGCTCAAGTGGCCCTGTGCCAAGCATTTTGGAAAGCAAATGGGGACCACCCACAAACCGAGGAAGGTTTCTCCATAGCAGGGGGAGCCCCATAGTATGCAGAAGCATAACTCTTCCAACATTGACCTCCCCATCCCACCCCGGGTCAAAATCTCCCCAAATAAGGAGAAAGAGGACTTGCATGTGCTCTACCCTCTTTAATTTAATTTAATTTAATTTAATTTATTGGATTTCTTAGTCACCCATCTGGCTGGCCATCCAGCCACTCTGGGCGACATCCAGCCACTCATTAACAGATTTAAAGTGTCTTTAAAATTGGCTGAAGTATGCTGGTGTAACATTGTGCTATGAGACTAAGCTATGAATGGAGAAATCCCAGATTTTAATATTGTCTCTGCCATGAACTCATTCCTCTCTCTCTCTCTCTCTCTCTCTCTCTCTCTCTCTCTCTCTGCTTCAGTGACACCATCTTCAATTTTTTTTGGGGGGGAGGAATAACAAAACTGACTTCTTATAGAGGCTTGTTGTATGGATCAGAACTATTTTATAAAGCATGTGAAGAGCTTCCATAAGAACATAAGGACAACCCTCTTGGATCAGGCCAATGGCCCATCTAGTCCAGCATCCTATTCTCAAAGGGGCCAACCAGATGCCAATGGGAAGACAATAAGAAGGACCTGAACCCAATAGCACTTTCCCCTCCTGTGGTTTCCGGCAACTGGTATTCAGAAGCATATTGCCTCCAACCGTGGAGATAGAATATAGCCATCAGGTTAGTAGTTCCAACTTTTCAGAGAGCTATGTAAATACTGACTTATTATTAAGCCACAGAATGTTGAGTATCAATTGGAGAAGAAAAACAGAAGAAATGTGTGTAGCAAAGGGAGGATTCATCTATTTGGGCCTCTTGCAGCTTGTAGCATCGTAGAGGAGGGCATGGCTGGTTGTTGGTTGGAGCCCAGTTGCGAGCGAGGCTGCACTGCAACATTTTGTTGCAGGTCCTATGTGCCTTCTCTGTTTGGGTCAATTCTCTTCATCATTTTGTGCAAACACATGCTTGCTGTCTCTCATCCAGATCTAAAAACTTATCCTGTTTCTGGTGCATTTGTTTTGAGATGGTTGGCATGCATTTTCAAGCAGATCTCCTCCATGGTGAGTGATAAGAACATAAGAAGAGCCTGCTGGATCAGGCCAATGGCCTAACTAGTCCAGCATCCTGTTCTCACAGTGGCCACCAGATGCCTCTTTGGGAAGCCTGCAAGCAGGACCTGAGCCCAACAGCACTCTGCTTGTGCCTCCTGACAACTGGTATTCACTGGTGTACTGCCTCTGACAGTAGAGGTAGAACATGGCCACAGTGGCTAGCAGCCGTTGATAGCCTTCTCCTCCATAAATTTGCCTAACCCTGTTTTAAAGCCATCCAAGTTTGTGGCCATCACTACACCTTGTGGGTGTGAATTCCATTGTTTGACTATGCACTATGTGAAGAAGGGCTGTAAAAGAGGCTTAGACAAACACACAGACAATAAAGGCTATCATCAGTTTCTATTAGCCATGATGGCTATGCTCTGCCTCCATGGTTGGAGGCAGTATGCTTCCGAATACCAGTTGCTGGAACCTGCAGGGTGGAAGCGTGCTCTTGAACTCAAGTCTTGCTTGTGGGCTTCCCATAGGCCTCTGGTTGGCCACTGTCACAGTGGCGTCACTAGCGGGGTGTGGGGTGTGTGGACCGCACCCAGGTGACACCATGAGGGGGGTGACACCCAGAGCCGCCCCATTGCGGGGCAGGGCGCCCGTGCCATTGCCCAGCAAAGGAGCCGAAAAGTGCTCCGGGTCGGTGTCGGAGCAGCCAACTCCTCCTTGGAGGCAGGTGGGCGGGTGGGCGAGACTGGGAGCAGTGTCGGCGGGGTGAGGGAGGCGTGCCAGCGTTCCCAGACCTGCTTCTCTGGCTGGGTGCCCCTCTGGCGTGCGCCCTCCCAGGGGCATGGCTGGCTGGCCTCGTGTGTGCGTGCACGCGCACATGCACGCACACTCAGCAGGAGATTTAGGGGCTCGCCAAGGAGTTACCGCACTGGGTGACACCAACCCTAGTGACGCCACTGCCACTGTGAGAACAGGGTACTGGACTAGATGGGCCGCTGGCTTGATCCAACAGACTCTTCCTATGTTATTAAGAGGTTCTTTCTTTTGTCCGTCCTGAATTTTCCAACATTCAACTTATTGGATGGCCTTAGGGAGCAATAAAATAGCATATATGTGTAAAGCACCATCTGTGTGCAGACACCTATGCCACAGGAGATAAAGGGGAAGCTTTTGCTGAACACTGGGTTGTTGTTATATGCCTTCAAGTCGATTATGACTTATGGTGACCCAATGAATCAGGGACCTCCAATAGCATCTGTCGTGAACCACCCTGTTCAGATCTTGTAAGTTCAGGTCTGTGGCTTTGTTTATGGAATTAATCCCTCTCTTGTTTGGTTTTCCTCTTTTTCTACTCTGTTCTGTATTTCTCAGCATTATTGTCTTGTCTAGTGAATCATGTCTTCTCATTGTGACAATCCTGAAACTTTCTCAAGTCCCAAGTCTCTGGAGCTGTGAAGACTATCAGCAACAGCCAACACTCCTGCAGTTGTGTTCCTATGGAAGATTAACCCAGGCTGGAAGAGAGGCCCAGCTGAGAATGCAATCTTGTTAGGGATGGCTGGACCCATTTCAGGTCACTTTTGCCTCTGATTCATCCCGCAGACATGCAAACAAATCAGAGCGTAGAGGTTATCACTTAGAGGTTTTTTCTTTAATATTAAGCGGGTTATAATTTTTTTTCAATAAATAACAAGGATTGTTATCACAGGATCTAGGATCTTAGGTACAGGGCTACGTTCAGGGTTCTAGCTTTGGTGTATAAAGGCCTATACAGCTTGGGACCAGGATATCTGAAACACCGTCTTATTTGGTATATATACCCAGTCGATCACTGCGCTCTTCAGGTGAGGGCCTCCTGCAGATACCATCTTATCAGGAGGTCAGCTCCACACAACACAGGAAATGGACCTTTAGTGTAGTGACACCTACCCTTTGGAATTCCCTCCCCTTAAATATTAGACTGGCACCATCTCTGTTATCTTTTTGGCACCTACTGAAGACCTTCCTCTTTCAACAAGCCTTTTAAGTAGAGATCCCAGAATATTTTTAAACCTTTTAAAATGTTTTTAAAGCTTTAAAAAAATGTTTTAAAGATGTTTTGTTTTAATATGTTTTTAATGGTTGTTGTGTTTTAATAGATTCTGAAGTCTGTTTTTATGATTTTTTAAATGTTTTTAGTGCTTTTGTTTGCCACCCTGGGCTCCTACTGGAAGGAAGGGCGAGATATAAATAAATAAATAAAAAGATAAATAAATAAATAGGGAGGGGGGAGAAATTTGATTCAGGTCCCATTTAAAGCCAAATCTAGCAAATTCACACAATATGAGAACCAAAACACAGCCTTTACCTGAATTTTACAATCCAATTCTCCAGTCAGTTTTTACCAAAAGCATATATTAGGGGGAAAATGAATATCTTCGTGAAAATAAGCAAAATTCATTATATTAGGAGAAACCTTGCAGAAATGTGTACATAAGTCAAAACTGCACACAAACATGTTTATTAGGATAATTTCGCACTAAAATGTAGAAGAATTTACATGAGTTGTTTTAAAAAATTGCAAATCACTGCAGAAATGCAGAGGACTGAATTGCAGATCAGGAAAATGAGAACCCAAGAGAACTGAAATGGACAGATCTCTCCATCTCTGACAGGATCACTGGTGTGTGTAAACTCAGCAGTTACTGTTGTTTTGGCTCTTGGATTTGCATGCTTGTAGGAATGGGATCTGTGCTGACTCCACTGCGGCAGAGCATCCTGGGCTGTAACAGCCTTGTAATCATCTCAGAAAGAACAGTTCCTCCTAGTCTCTGCTTGCACAGATGTGGAAGCAAGGCTGTATTTGACATGGGAAAATGAGAGAGAGAGAGAGAGAGAGAGAGAGAGAGAGAGAGGCACTGTCTGCCGAGTGAGGAGGAGATGGTTGGTTGGTGGTGGTGTGGGGGTGGCATCATTCCCCAGGAAAAGATCTGACTCAGAATAAGGCCAGTTCTTATATTCCTAAGGAATGAAGACAGCTTGTTGACCTATTTTCACTGGCATGGGAAGCTCATTCCAGAGAGTGAATAAGGAGGTTTATTTTTATTTTATTTATTTTATTTATTATACTTGTATACCGCCCCATAGCCGAAGCTCCTGGGTGGTTTACAGTAACTAAAAACAAATACAATTTAAAATACATCTTTTAAAAAACAATTTAAAACACAATTTAAAAATTTAAAACAATATAAAACACATGCTAAAATCCCTGGGAGAAGAGGAAAGTCTTGACCTGGCACCGAAAAGATAACAGTGTTGGCACCAGGCGCACCTCGTCACGAAGTTCATTCCATAATTTGGGGGCCACCACTGAGAAGGCCCTCTCCCTTGTTGCCATTCTCCAAGCTTCCCTTGGAGTAGGCATCTGGAGGAGGGCCTTTGATCTTGAACGTAGTGTATGGGTGGGTTCGTATCGGGAGAGGCATTCCATCAGGTATTGTGGTCCCAAGCCGTGTAAGGCTTTATAGGTCAAAACCAGCACCTTGAATCGAGCTCGGAAACATAAAGGCAGCCAGTGCAAGCGGGCCAGAATTGGTTTTATATGTTTGGACTGTCTGGTCCCTGTTACCAATCTGGCCACTGCATTTTGCACAAGCTGCAGTTTCCGAACCGTCTTCCTAGAAAAAAAGGGAGATTTGCCTCTGGGGAACTGGAGCTTTGAGAGAGTGATGGGGGTTAGGCTGAGGCTGGACTCCAAAGTACTCTAGATAAAGGCATCAGAACATCTCTGCTGGGTCAGAACAAAGGCCTATGTCAGGGGTGGGGAAACTTTTTCAACCTGAGGGCCATATTCCTTTCTGAGCAACTTTCCTGGGGCCACATGACAGTGATGGGTGGGCAAGAAGCAAAAGTGGGCAGAGCAACGGATGTAAACTATACCTTTGTATATTAGGCTAGTTTACTCTCTCTCTCTCTCTCTCTCTCTGTGCAAGCAAGAGGCATTATCAGCATTCAAAGTTACCAGGTCTCCAGTTTTCGGCCGGAGTCTCTGGTTTTTGGGGGGCCCTCTGGCTCTCCGGCTAGCACCCCTTAATCTCCGGACTCTCAGCTTCAATATTTTTTTTAAAAGTTTCTAGGTGGTCTGGTTCCCGAGATATACACAAAAACATCAGCCGCCCCCTCGACTGTTTAATCTATTTAACTGATACGACGCTGAAGTTGGTTCCTAGTTCCCAGTTCCTTATTTGCTTGGAAGTTCAAAACACTAAAAAAGAAGAGTCGACAACTACAGCAACTTCAAACCAAACTTAACATGTCTCTGAACCCCAAAATATATGTTGGAGTACCCTGTATGATATATCACTGTGATCGGGGGACTCTCCCCATCAAGAATAACAATACATTTATGCAATTAAAATCATCAGGCTTCTGATATTATCATAAATACATAATGATGTCATAAAATCATAAAAAATAAGTAACTGGGGGTGCCCACCCAAAACTCTGCTCTGGGACAGGACAAATCATATACCCCAGGAAAGGGGAGGGTGTCCTCTACGAGAAGCCACTGCGTCCTGCCTGGCCCAGAGCTTCTGCTGGGCGCAGGGCACGGAGGAGGGCATCTATGCAAAATCAAAGCAGACCAAAACATACAGGAAAAAATAAGTAACTGGGGGTGCCCACCCCAAAATCTGCTCTGGGCCAGGATAAATCATATACCCCAGGTAAGGGGAGGGTGTTCTCTATGAGATGCCACTGTGTCCTGCCTGGCCTGGAGCTTCTGCTGGGCGCAGAAGAAGGATGAGGACATCTATGCAAAATCAAAGCACACCAAAACATACAGGAAAAAATAAGTAACTGGGGGTGCCCACCCCAAAATCTGCTCTGGCCAGGACAAATCATATACCCCATGAAAGGGGAGGGTGTCCTCTATGAGATGCCAGTGCATCCCATCTGGCCCAGAGCTTCTGCTGGGCACCGGGCATGCACGGGTGCATCAATGCAAAATCAAAATGGACAAAAACACATAGAAAAGAATAAGTAACTGGGGGTACCCATCCCGAAATCTGCTCTGGGACAGCACAAATCATATACCCCAGGAAAGGGGAGGGTGTCCTCTACGAGATGCCACTGTGTCCCACCTGGCCCAGAGCTTCTGCTGGGTGCAGGGCACAGAAGAGGTCATCTATACAAAATCAAAGCAGAAAAAGACATACAGGAAAAATAAGTAATTGGGGTGCCCACCCCAAAATCTGCTCTGGGCCAGGACAAATCATACACCCCATGAAAGGGGAGGGTGTCCTCTATGAGATGCCACTGCATCCCGCCTGGCCCAGAGCTTCTGCTGGGTGCAGGGAAAGGATGGGGGCATCTATGCAGACAGAAAGAGTAGAGAATCTTCTTACTCTTACTCATTTCTCAGACCTCTTTCTTTTTTTTTTACAATAATTTTTATTCAAATTTTCATAAAACATACAAAACAAAATAATAAAACATTCAAAGACAAAAAACAAAACAAAAATGATTGAAGAAAAAAATAAAATGTTGACTTCCCATTTGTCGCAGATCAAATCAGTTGTAGGTCTACAATATATAACAATCCTGTCTCTTAAATTATATTATAAAATCACTTTCCTCCAGTAGTTATCTTAATTAATCATCAAATCTCATAAACATTACTTTATTCTTTCCACAAAAAGTCAAAGAGAGGTTTCAATTCTTTAAGAAATATATCTATCAATTTTTCTCCAAATAAACATGTCGATTAATCCATCTTGTTAATAATAATAATAATCTTATTGTCATAACCATAGTCCAAATAAACATATCGATTAATCCATCTCATCAAAATCTGTTAGGTCCAATAATTTCAATAGCCATTATTCCATTATCCATATTAATTCCATCTTCCATCTTCAATAGTCCTGTTAAGTCCAGTAATTTCAGTGTCCAATCTTCCATTATCAGTATTCCATAATAATCTTGCTGTCATAGCCATAGTCATATAATAAGAGTCTGATGGGAATTTCCTCTATCCCAAATATTTTCTTGCCATCAATTCTGAATAAGTTGCTGAAATATTGTTGTAAAGTCATATCTGTGTTCTTCTTTTTTACAAAATGCACTGGCTCATCTCTTGAGAGTTTTTCCATTGTCACATGGCTGCAGTTAATTCCATAGATTTTCTCTATATCAAGCTCCATCACGTCATTCCAGTCCAGAAGATTATCCAAGTCATTGATAACTTTATCTCTAATATCTTCATTAATTTCTTCAGAGATAATGTTAAATTCCAAACAGTAGATTTTATTTCTAATATCCATAAACTCCAGATCTTTTTCCAATTCCACATTTGTTCCAATCTCCAGGGCTTGTATCTTCCCTTTATTTTTTCTTTTCTCATCTCTGATCTCATTCTCCTCTCTCCCCTATTTCTTTAAGCTCCTGCGTCATTTTGCTCAGTTCAATTTTCAGCTCCTTACTGCCCTGTCGCAGGGTTTGTTTCGTTATCTCAATCTCATCCATTATTTTCTGAAACATAATTACTTCCAGATTCTCAGCCACTTTCTTGATTGCCATTTTTAAAACCACGAAAACAAAACAAAACAAAAATAAAGAAGAACCACTTCTTATTTCAGCAACAATTGGGTTAATATTCCAGGCTTGATGACATCACAGTATAAACAGAACAGCCTGCCTTATCTCTCTATGTTCAAGAACACAAAACAAATTTAGTTCCCAGCATCAAAACAGTTAGTGGCGTCGTGAAGAAGCAGATTCGTCAAAATAAAATAGACCAAAAAGAGAATAGTCCCAGACAATATAATGTTCCTCGGAATAGAAATCCCTCTTCTGTTTATATCTTTAGAATGCACTTCCAGGACAGCTTTTTGCAATAGAAACAGAGATAAGCTGTTAATTTCGTGAATAACAGAGAAGAGTTATAGCTCACCCAGAAGTTCTTTAAAGCTGATTCATTTGACAAATCTCTTTTTGCTGCAACAATTTAACCCAAGTAAAAAAAATAATAGAAAGAAGGGTGCTTGCCTGTTAGTCCGTTTTCTCTTTGAAGAAAAGATAAATGTATCGCATTAATCAGATAGAGCTTGTTCGGAAGTCCGTCCGGCATTGCTGGCTGGACCTTTTCTCATAAATTAATGAAATCCAGTCCTCCCAACAAAAACAGGCTTTTGAGGTTGATCTCTATGTTTCTCCCTGCCCGGGAGAAATTTCATCAGTCAAAAAAAAATGTTCTGACTGATTTATATCTGAATAAGCTTCTTTTGAGGCGGGAGCCCGTCTCAAAAGCAGGCACATGCGAAGTCACCCTTCCCGGAAGTCCCATTTCTCAGACCTCTTTCTGAAGTGAAGGGTCAAATCTGTAAAGAAGTTTGGAGCAGCCACATTAAAAGATAAGGGCAGGGCATTCCAGGCAGGGGGTTGCCAACCCTGCTTGGATATGGATGTCTTTGCAGAGGATCTCTAGTCAAGCTTTACCAACAGCACAA
The DNA here is from genome assembly GCF_030035675.1 of Rhineura floridana. NCBI lineage: Eukaryota > Metazoa > Chordata > Lepidosauria > Squamata > Rhineuridae > Rhineura > Rhineura floridana. Next base: position 23,813,681 of record NC_084493.1, on the reverse strand, counting down.
TCCAAACTATATCTACTCAGAAGTAAGTCCTGTTGAGTTCTATTGGACTTAGTCCCTTAGTACGTGTGTTTAGAATTGCATCCTTCAGGGGCATCCATCTTTACTCCCGGATGCTCCCATCTAACATCTCCACAACACTAGGCTCCTTTCTTCCTACAGTGACCTTCTGATGACTGGCCTGGCCTGAAGGCACTTAAACCCTTCTTGCCCAAAGCAAGTAGGCTAGATTAAATGTTCCCTACCCAGGCTCCATCTTTTAGCTAAGATGTCTAGCTTAATTTCCAGTCAGATTTTTTTTTTAATTGTACGCTCCAAGCAACTGTGATTGATGCTTAATGTATCATGCTTAATGACATCACTTGGGCCCACCCTGTGACATCACTTGGGCCCACGCCATGACATCACTCGGGCCCACCCTGTGACATCACTTGGGCCCGCGCCATGACATCACTCGGGCCCACCCCGTGACCACTCGGGCCTGCCCCTAAAATCTCAGGTTTTGGGATGCTTCTGACCTGGCAACCCTAATTCAAGGGCATATTCCAGCCAGGCGTGACTCAAGGGGAGGGGTGAGGAGAGTCCTGAGGGCCACACACTACACTTGATCTTAGCCAAAAGGCCAAGAAGCGGGCCAGATAGAGAGGCTTGGAGGGCCACGTTTGGCCTCTGGGACTGAGTTTTCCCATCCTTGTACTAAAACATCCTTGGTCCTGAAGACTGAAGGTTGCAATTGGCAAAGGAGGCTTAGAGGGTGCACTAGATGGTGCCATAATCCAACAGTTTCGTCCAGCCAGCTGAATGATCTGTGGATAAAATCGCTCAAGCTGCCTTTGACAGGGTCGGACTTGTTTGCTGAATCCTGGGCCTGCCCCAGGAATGTACCAAGTGAGGGGGAGGGAAGGCCCCCCAATTTTACTATGGTTCTGTCCAAGAGAGCATCCAGACTTTGTGTGAAAGTCTGCTGAATGCACACTGATGTGAGGTGCCCTTGAGTGTAACCCTCCTCCTCTTAACAGCTGGCTTCCCCATGGAGAGGGGGAACAATAAGTTACATAACTTGGTTAAGAAAAAATGGATTAATTATATCTCCTGTTTCTTTTGTGCAAGGGTGTGGAGGCTAGCAATCTGCCTGCCAGTTGAGGGATGCTGAAATGATTCCCGTTCAATTGACTTCAGGCAAGGTATCTATTATCTGCTGTTTACTTCTCAAAGGAACAATCCCCCTTTTATTTCAATGGATGCCTACTTGAACTCTGCAGGCGCTGCTGTCAACAGTCTGCAAGGTATATGTCTCAGCGTAATGATCCCTTTGGCTCCGCTTTCTGTCACGTTGGAAATGAATCCTGATGTTGCAGGAGACTCGACATTCTCTCCAACGTTTTGTCTGCAGATGAACCTATTTTCAAATAGAAGGCAGAGGAGAGAAAAAGAGTGGAGTCACACAGCTAAATAATGAATTCTCTTTATAGCTTCTGTTGTAATTTACAGATGCGTCTCGATTTGATCCTTGTTGCAGGCTACATTGCTTAACCATCTGGCATACAGGGTTGGATTCAAATGAGAGGTTTGGAACAAATCATTGCTTTCACCCCCTTTCCTGTCAACATACATAAGCCATAGTGTCGTTAGTGATGGATGAATCTGTCAGTTTTGGTTTCTCATGTTGCTACTCTTACATTCAGTCCTCCACATTTCCACACCAGTTTGTGATAATTTCCTCCCAAAAAAAGTTCTCACGGAAAATCATCAGCATTTTAGTGCAACTTTTACCCAATATACACATCATTAAATGCAATCTTATACCTAATATGCATGGTTTTGCAAGCAAATTTCCCTAATAGAATGCATTTTTAGCGCTGTGCATGCCTCCCCCCTCTGACTTGGGCCCCCAGATTGGCCCTGAGCCGGGCTGAGCTGGAGAACACCCAACCTGGATCAGGCCCTGAATCAATTTGGAGACTGGGCTAATAGGCAGGAAGGGAGTGGGGGAAGAAGGAGACTTTGTGACTCCTTCTTCCTCTTAGAGCAGGAGGATTCATGGGTGCTGTGTAATCCTGTGGGGGACATGCCAGTTAGCAGACCCCTGCAGCCAGCAGGATTGAACCCTCCTGCTCTGGGGCAGAACGAAGCAGCATTTGCTTCCGTCGCAGTCTGAGAGTAGGTGGGGTGGACTCACTGTGCTAGCTTCTCAGCTGGTGGGTCCTGGTGTTCCTTGCCAGGTCAGAGGGAGAAAAGGGGAGGCAAGGCAGTGGGGAATGGCACAGTGCAAATGCACCAGCAGAAGCACTGGATTGGCTCCAGCACTGCATTTGCATTGCACCAACCTCCCTGCCACTTCATTCTCCTGTAAGCAACAGTGTGACCTACCTGCAAGGAAGCTAGCATATAGAGTTAGACCAAAGGAGGGGATTGACAGAAATACTCCCTCGCACCCTAATCCTGTCAACGGGCTTATTGACCTAGTGAGCCACTTCTGCTCCTTCTTACATGACCAGCCTCAGGGCTTTTCTTCTTCTGCTTTGCATGTTAGCCCTCAGAATGAATCATAACGATGAAGCCAGTGCATGCGTTGCTCTATCGGTCTCTAACAGTTTGGCAGGGACCAAGGGGATGTGGGTTGACTTGTGAGCTGCACGGATGGTGGTGGAACAGCTTCACGACTGCTCGTTCCCACGATGAACTTGGTGTTTGATAACCTGCACCAGCCTTCAGATACCAAAGTCCATTTCTGGCTGATTACATCTGGGTGGAGGGATGGCAATGGGGGCTACCAGTCCCCCTTTCTTCCTTGGGATTGATTCTTTGTCATCTTCCTTTTTTGCCTACAGTTACGAGAAATGTGTTTCTCCTCCTTTGTTCTCTTCTGTTCTTGCCTTCCGATACTGAAATTCTCTGAAGGTCAATGGTGCAAAGCGTAGGCATCTCTGTTACACAAGCCCGGTTTACAGTGTGTGTTCTGAAGATCAAAGCATTTTAGAATGTTGGTTAGGACTTTCTCGAAACCGGGAAGTGGTCACTGCTGGTCCCCTCCCCCCCAAGCAAAAAGGAGAACTTTTCACTGAACCATTTTTGCCACAGGGATCTTTGAATGGGGAAATCATCTCCTGGTTGTTCTACCTCAGATTCGGTTGTATGGATTGACATTGTTCTGGTGATTGTAAGGATGATATGAATCATGGAATGCTTTTATACTCCGAAAGATCTGTAGCAAATATAAGCTGCAGGTGGGACTGGCAACCAAATGCCACAGTGTGGGGCAAGGGTGTAGTCGTCCAGGGTCTCAGGGGGTCTTAGACCACTTACTTTTTTGGGAGCCAGTTCCCATCAGGGTCCTTATGTCTCCAGCATCCTGTGAGCCAATCAGCATGAAAGGGAGGCTATTAACAACTTCTGAGTCTTCTAAAGCAGTGTTCAAGCCTGGCCAGATTATTCTATCATTTTAGAAGGTTGTATAATCTAAGAAAAGGCTGTGACTATCATGAAGGGACCCTGCACTTCTGAATTTGCCACTACACTACTGGTGTGGAGTGCTCCTGTTCAGGGTACCATGCATTCTTCCAGGATACTCCATTTCCCCTCTTTCAACAATGAACTAACATTCTGTGCTACTAAGTTCAGTCCTCACTGGAGGGTATTTGAGTTCCCTCCCCTCCCTTAGGTTCCCCTCAATATCTTTTTTTAAACTTCTGCAAACTTATAAAACGACATTTTATAACATACAAGGCATTTTATTAAGGAAAATTGCCTGAAATAATGTGCATATTAGGCAAGCTGGCATCCAAAAATGTGTGTTAGAAGAAATGCACGCTCAAATCACTGACGAGTTCTTGCGAGGAGATAAATTCACAAACTGATGTAGAAATGTGTAGAACTGGCTTTAATTGCGGAGAAATAAAAAAACACAGAAAAATTGACATAGTCATCCATCCTTAGTCAGGGGCTTGGTTGTAACACTTGCCTTCCCCACCTTCTGTTGAGCTTTACTAGCCTCAAAGGTCAGAATCACCTGGTAGCAAGAACTGCCAGAGAGGGTACTAGTGTTTCTCCTTCCACTCATAGACCATCATGGCTTTGGGGTGCTATGAGAGTAACACTCCCCCCTTTATGGTGATGGTTTTGGGTTGAGTGCGAGGATGTGTGGCACTGTCTCAGAGTGAGAGCATGAAGGGGAAGGGGTTGGCATCTGACCTCATAACACAGAAAGCTGCTTTCTGTTTAGCTCAGGATTGTCCAAATCAGCTGTGGGGAACCTTTGACCCTCTGGACTACAATGAATTACAACTTCATCAAGTTGTTGATGAACTACAACTTCCATCACCCCTGACCATTGGCCATACTGGACAGGAGTTGTAGTTCAGCAACGTCTGGAGGGCCAAAGGCTCCCAACACTTGGTATATACTGACTAGAAGTGGCTCTCCAGGGTTTTGGACAGGTGTCTCTCTCAGTCGAACCTGGAGATGCCCGGGATGAACCAGGGACCTTCTGCATGCAAAGCAGATGCTATGCTACTGAACCACAGCCCTTTCCCATTTCTCAGGTGGGAGCTGGGAATTTTTGGCTGTTAACTAGGGTGAGAGCTTTGATCCTCATGCGTAGACAGTAACTCGATGTGAATAAGTGTTGTGGGTCAGTGGTTTGAAGGTCTTATTGGGGTTGGTGGAGTCCTAAATTAAGCTTGGTCTTTGATGCTAGTGTTGTAGTGTAATCTTCTGTATTGTAGTTAGGGGATTGTTTGATTGGTAATTGTTGAGAGTGGGGGAGTGAATTGGTGTGGGTGGGTGTGCATGGGTGTAGGTGTAGGTTGATTCAGGTACAGGTGCATTCGTAGTAGATATGGGGGAGAAATTCAGTTCAGTTTGCATTTATGGCTAATTCAGACTATCGTAAACAATGTGTGAACCAGAACATAGCCCTACTTCGAAAGTCACACTTCTCTACATTTTTGCAATGCAACTCTGCAACCAAGTAATGTGTACAAAAATCCATACACTGGGGTAAAGTGTGCATAAAATTGGATATATTAGTTAAAATAGCATATAAAAGTCCATGATATTAGGGGAAATTGCTTTGCAATAATGTGAATATTAAAATTCCATAGCAACATGTGCATATTTGGAGAAATTTGCATGGAAATGCTATGAATTTTCATAGAATCATAGAATAGTAGAGTTGGAAAGGGCTTATAGGGCCATCGAGTCCAACCCCCTGGGGGCTGTCCAGCTGCCTCTTGAATACCTCCAGTGTTGGAGAGCCCACCACCTCCTTATGCAATTGGTTCCACTGTTGTACCACTCTAACAGTCAGGAAGTTTTTCCTGATGTTCAGCCAAAATCTGGCTTCCTGAAACTGGAGCCCATTATTCCATGTCCTGCACTCTGGGACGATCGAGAACAGTTCCTGGTCCTCCTCTGTGTGATAACCTTTCAAGTACTTGAAGAGAGCAATCATATCTCACCTCAGTCTTCCCTTCTCAAGACTAAACATGCCCAGTTCTTTCCGTCTCTCCTCATAGGGCTTTGTTTCCAGTCCCCTGATCATCCTTGTTGCCCTCCTCTGAACCTATTCATTTGTCTGCATCCTTCTTAAAATGCAGTGTTCAGAACTGGATGCAGTACTCAAGATGAGGCCTAACCAGTGCCAAATAGAGGGAAACTAATTCTTCATGTGATTTGGAAACTATACTTTTGTTAATACAGCCTAAAATAGCATTGGCCTTTTTTGCAACCACTTTGCATTGTTGGCTCATATTCAATTTGTGATCAACAACAATCCCAAGATCCTTCTTACATGTTGTATGGCTGAGCCACGTATTCCCCATCTTATAATTGTGTATGTGGTTTCTTTTCCCGAGGTATTTCAAGGGGACTTCCCCCCCCCCAAACTGATGTGGAAATATCAAACTGAATTTAAGACTGGAAAAATGAGAAACTGAAATTGATAGATTCGCCCATCCCTAGTTAGCAGATGTGTGATTTGTGTGGAGTGGAATCCTATTTTATGGGTTTTGATGTTTTCTATATTGCAGTTTAACTTAACTTACAGTTTTACATACTGTATTTAATTTTTGTTGCATTTGTTTTAAACTGCTTTGTGATATTGTCTGATTAAAAAGTGATATATAAATACTTGAAATAATAATAATAAGGCACAGAGACAGAATGGGTTTGGCACAGGGCTAGTCCTACTCAGAGCTTGGAAAAATTACTTTTTTGAACTACAACTCCCATCAGCCCAATCCAGTGGCCATGCTGGCTGGGAATGATGGGAGTTATAGTTCAAAAAAAGTAACTTTTCCAAGCTCTGGTTCTTTTCAAACCCATTGAGAAGAATGGGCATGACTAACTTTGGTCTCCTAAATGAATGGGTCTGCTACTCTGACCAAGATTCAGTTGGTGACAGCCCAATGTCACTGAATGCTGGTTGCTGAAAAGCAATAACAGGTGAGAACTACATCGCTTCCATGCCTTGATTGTGAGCTTCTCAAAGGCATCTGGTTGGCTGCTGTAGGAAACACGTTGCTGGAGTAGATCAGGGATGGGGAACCTGTGCCTCTCAATATATTGCTGGAATACTGGCTTGTATTAGCCAGTAGGTCTGGCTATCTGTAGGTCCTCAGAACGCAATAATACCATCAATAGCCCGCTGTAATGAGTTTGCGAGACACTTCCAAGATAAGATCACAAACATCCGCCGGGACCTTGACTCCAATATTGTAGCAGTTGAGCCTAATGAGGTGTCCGGAGCACAGTCCTGTCCTGTTTTATTGGATGAATTTCAGTTGGTTCAGCTCGAGGACGTGGACAAGGTGCTTGGACAGGTGCGGGCGACCACTTCTGCTCTGGATCCTTGCCCCTCATGGCTAATAAAAGCTAGCAGGAACGGAACAGCCGGATGGGCCAAGGAGGTGATCAATGCCTCTTTACGAGAGGGAGTGGTACCACCCTGCCTGAAACAGGCAGTGGTGAGACCGCTCCTAAAGAAACCCTCCTTGGACCCTGAAAATCTTGACAACTATAGACCGGTAGCAAATGTTCCGTTCCTGGGCAAGGTTTTAGAGCGTGTGGTCGCTCACCAGCTCCAGGCTCTCTTGGATGAAACTGATTATCTGGATCCATGTCAATCGGGCTTTCGGCCGGGGTTTGGTACAGAAACAGCCTTGGTCGCCCTGTATGATGACCTCTGTCGGGAGAAAGACAGAGGGAGTGTAACTCTGTTGGTTCTCCTTGATCTCTCAGCGGCTTTTGATACCATCGACCATGGTATCCTTCTGGGACGTCTTGCGGACTTAGGAGTTGGAGGCACTGCTTGGCGGTGGCTGTGCTCCTACCTCAAGAATCATCTCCAGAAGTTGGTGCTTGGGGAGCATTACTCGAGTCCCTGGATACTCCAATATGGGGTCCCACAGGGTTCAGTTCTGTCCCCCATGCTCTTTAATATCTATATGAAGCCGCTGGGCGAGGTCATTAGGAGATTTGGAGTGCGTTTCCAACAATATGTTGATGATACGCAGCTCTACTTCTCCTTTTCATCTTCAGGTGAGGCTGTTAATGTACTAAACCACTGCCTGGCCACGATAATGGACTGGATGAGAGCTAATAAACTGAGACTCAATCCTGACAAGACTGAGATGCTGTTGGTGGGGGGGCTCTCTGCCCAGATGGTTGATGTCCGACCTGCCCTAGATGGGGTTACACTCCCCCTAAAGGAACAGGTCCGTAGTTTGGGGGTCTTATTAGATCCGCTCCTGTCACTGGAGGCTCAAGTAGCCTCGGTGGGACGGAATGCGTTCTACCAGCTTCGGCTGGTAGCCCAACTACGACCCTACCTGGATAGGGAGAACCTTGCCACAGTTATCCATGCTCTGGTAACCTCTAGATTGGACTACTGTAATGCACTCTACGTAGGGTTACCTCTGAAGACGGTTCGGAAACTTCAGCTAGTGCAGAATGCTGCGGCCAGAGTTCTTACTGGGACAAAAAAATTTGATCATATAACACCTGTCCTGGCCCAGCTGCACTGGCTACCAATATGTTTCCGGGCCAGATTCAAAGTGTTGGTTCTTACCTATAAAGCCCTTAACGGCATTGGACCGCAATACCTGGCGGAACGCCTCTCCCGCTATGTACCTACCCGGTCGCTGCGCTCGACGTCGAAGGCCCTTCTCCGTGTCCCAACGCATAGGGAGGCACGGAGAACGATAACTAGAGCTAGGGCCTTCTCAGTGGTGGCCCCCGAACTATGGAACGCCCTCCCTGATGAGATACGCCTGGCGCCTTCTTTGTTATCTTTTCGGCGCCAGGTAAAGACCTACCTCTTCGCCCAGGCATTTTAAAAATTTTAAAAATTTAAAAATTTGAATTTAAAATTGAAAATTTTTAATTATGTTTTATTGTGTATCTACATCCACTTGTATTTTAACCTGTTTTATTATGCTGTACACCGCCCTGGGAGCTTATTGCTATAGGGCGGTCTAAAAATGTAATAAAATAAATAAATAAATAATAAATAAATAAATAAATAAAATTGTATTAAACCAAAATCCTACTCAGAGTAGACCCATTGAAATTAATGAACCTAAATTAGTCATGCCCATTAACTTCAATGGGTGTACTCTAGTTCTCATCATGCCTGACCATTAGCCATCCTGGTTGGCGTTCATGGGAGTTGAGAGTCCAATTACATCTGGAGGGCCATGGATTCCCCACTAGATGGACTTCTAAAAGGGCTCTTACGATATTCTGGTGGGGAGTGAGTGGTGAGGCAGTACAGGAAGTGCTTATTATTCCAGTTATTATATTGACCCCTCTCTGAAAATTCTTCTTCGGCTCAGTTAGTGGATCTAAGAAAGTCCCTCTTCAAGGGATGAGCAGCAAAATGAATTCCATCAGAGGTGAATGTCAGTGTAAGCAGAGATGAGGCGGAAAAGGTAATTCTTCTGTGCTTGTTATGCTTAATGGCTTTCCCCTATACAGCAACCTTTATAAAACACAATTAAACTGGGTAATGAATTGAAACAAGAATGGCAAGACCCTTGTCGCTAGCCCAGCGTCGTTCTACTTGACTAGCAATATACATGGATGCTAATGATTACAGATGAGGTTAGCACAACATAGGAGAGGAAGTGGTCTCTGGCTGAATTTGGCATGGCTAAGAGAAATCTTGCACTGCTGTTCAAAGGAAAAATGAGTCTATAATTCCCTCTTTTTTTGTAATGGATATTTTTCATTTTTTAAATGGATAACTTGACAAATGGATGAAATGGATAGCTAAAGAGCATAATAACGCAAGAGTCTTGGGTCACCTTAAGAAGTGGCAAATTTTATTGTGGCATAAGCCGGCCTTTGCCAACTTGATGCCTTCCAGATGCTTTTGGTCTACAACTAGCATCAGCCCCTGCCAGCATGGCTATGATAACTGGGGCTGTTGGGAGTTGTAGTCCAAAATGTCTGGAGGGCATGGCTGTGCTTGCCAAGACTGTTGGGACCTGTAGTTCAAAACTTCTGCAGGGCGCCAGGTTGGGGAAGTCTGGTGTCATTTTTCATGGCCTTCAGACCATGGATCATAAAAAAGCTTATGACATAATCAAATTCTTTAGTCTTTAAGATGGCACAACACCTTTGGTTGTTTTTGCTGCAATGTACTACCTCTTTAAAAATGATTAATGTTATTAATTATTATGTTTATGCCCCACCTTTCCTCCAAGAAGCTCAGGGTGGCATACATGGTTCTCCAACTTGCCATTTTATCCTCATAACAACCTTGTGTGGTATGTTAGTCTGAGAGATAGTGACTGGCCCAAAGTTACCACATGAGCATCTCTTACCAGCACACTGGCTCAGCATGTTACATCCACTTAAACATGTAATATTGAGTACTTAGATACACCTTTGCTTTTGCATACATTAAAGATCACCTCCATTTTTCACTGTGTGTTTTTTTCACTCAAGATTTTCATGAATTTTAACCTGGAACCATATGTATTTGTAATAAGTTGTAAAAGTGACTTTCTTGCTTAAACGCAAACTTGTTTAGTGAAGAACTGATGTTTATCTATTATAAATTGGTTCTGCCTCCAGGCAAAGTATTATTGAAGATTGAAAAAATATTCACTAGTAGACAAAACCCCCTTGCGATTTAAGAACTTACCTGTAGCCAACAGATATTTCTATCAAACTTTAAAAAGCAGGGAGATTGGGCAGCTATAGTGAATGCACCAGGGGACCAGGAGACCTGACCTCTTCTCTGAGATATTGTACTGCCCTACAAATTTGTAAAAATGCAAACACAATTTGGGTAGATGTTTCACAGTCCAACCCACTTCCCAAGTAGCTTGGAAGAAATTGGTGACAACTCCTAACAATTCTCAGCACCCTTCACAAACTACACTTCCCAGGATTCTTTGGGGGAAGCCATGACTATTTAAATTGGAATAAATGGCTGGCATGGGTGTGGTCACCTAATTAGCCAAGCCGAACAGCTGTTAGTCTGTCTTTTAGAACACTGACAGTTGGTTCTTACTGAGCATGCCTGTGCTACCATAGACTCCAATGTTATATTTCTTAAATTAATTAAAAATCAGCCAAGAATTTTTTTAACTATTAAATTGCAGAAGATGAAGGTCAGAGTATGGGACAAGGTCAGTAACAGGATTACATGTACATGATTACATCAGACTATGGCTGATTTTTAATTAATTTCAACAAATTATGAGACTATTGACAAAAAAAGTCCAGCAGGAGTCTGGATTTTTCCCCTCTTGTTTTACATTGTGAACTCTAGAGTGTCCGAGTGTTTTGGGTATTGCCATGAAAGCCTAGAGAGTTGTCAAGCAAGCATTTCTGAATTCAGGACTGTAAGTTTTCCAAGTTTTTGTTTTGAAATGAGCAAATGGGAAGCAGCAGAATAACATGGGGGTATTTTCAATTTAACATGCCAGAATGTGAAAAATCCATGCTGACTATAATATACAGCCACTCTGGTGGCTCTATAGTTTATCAGAAAGCAGTGGCCAGTTAAAATCTTTGGAAATATTTGTTTATTCATATCAGTGGTGACGAACCTTTTTCAGCCCAATGGCCACATTTCCTCCTGGGCAGCTTCCCAAGGGCGGTGGATGGGGGCAGAGGCAAAAAGGGGATGGAGCAACAGATGTGACTCATACTTTTGTATAGTAGGCTGGATTCTAACCACACAAAAAACAGATGTTTACACACAAAAAACAGATGTTTACACACACATATAGACACAAATCCCAGTTCAGTGCCACGTTGCAGTCAGGCCAAAGCATTCAAGGAGGTATAGCTTAGGGAGAGGACATGTGGTGAGAGGCTGGTGAGCCTAAGGAAAGGGTGTGTGGCCTGGGGAGGAGGCATGACTTAGGGCACAGGTTGCCAGACTGGGGCTCATGGACCACCAGTGGTCTGCAAACTTCATTCAGAATGTCCACGGCCTGTCCACCTTGAACATTTATATTATTTTTTGATTATTTTTGTATTGCTTCTTTGATTTCTTATATTGCACTTTATTGTATTACAATTTGAATTCTATGGAATAAAAATTGTAATATAATAAAATATAATATAAGAAATAAAAGAAGCAATACAGCAGTGGGGGCTGGTGGCTTCATCTGTAGGGCAGTAGAATCCACTCTGGGTTTTTCCAGAGCTGTCCAAGGTGCTTAAATAAATTTTGGGATTAAGTTTCAGCACCTTGGACAGCTTTAGGAAAAAATGGAGTGGATTCCATTGCCCACTGACATAGAACTACCAGCCCACACTGCAACACAGACATACTTAAAAATCATACAGCATCTTGCACAGCACATGACAGTTGATACAACAGGCAGAACTATCATTAAGTGGTCCCCCAAAACCATCAGCAATTTTCTAGTGGTGTGTGAGGAAACAAAGTTTGAGAACTGCAGGGCTAGGGAGAATCCTGAAGGCCACATATGACCTCCAGGCCTGAAGCTCCCCATCCCTGCTTTATGTCCTCAGGGGCAGAGCTTGGAAAAGTTATTTTTTTAAACTACAACTCCCATCAGCCGAATCCAGTGGCCATGCTGGCTGGGGCTGATGGGAGTTGTAGTTTAAAAATGTAACTTTTCCAAGCTCTGCTCAGGGGTGGCATCAGGAGCTGGCATTGTTGGGCATCTGCCAAGGCCCACACTCCAGGAGGAGTTCCCAAAACTATCTGGCCCTGCTGCTCCTTCTTGTTGCTGCTGCTTGATCACTTGCCATCTTTGAGCCTAGCCAGCAGTGAGTAGAGCAGTAGCTTCAGCATGTCTTGTTCTCATTCTCTCTCTCTGGAAGGTAGTACCTATTGCCCTGAAGGAGAAGCAAGCAAGTGGGCCAGAGCAATGTAGGTAATGCTGGGAAGAGCAAGGAAAGGTACACTCAGGGAAGAGAGAGCCAGTGTGGTATAATGGTTAGAGTGCTTGCCACCTTGGAACCAAACATGGAGTCCCTGGAGGACAAACCAGCCATCCCACAGGTCAAGGACCTTGATGAGCAGGTAGAACCCCCTGAATCCAACACTGAGGATCTCTTTGAGGGGCCTTCTGGGTTTATACTTGATGAAGAGCCCCTGGAACTGTCAGAGAAGAAAGTGGAGCTGCACCCCTGTCCTCAAGAGCACTGGTACCAAAGTTTCAGGTCCCGATGAAAGAGTGAGGACACACTATGCGTCTATGGACCCAGAGTTTTTTGGCTACTTGTGAGTAAGCAATCCCTTGATATTCATTCACTGCCAGCAGTGGTGGTTAGGGTGTGGTTTAGGAGACCAGAGCATATAAGGCTTCCCTCTGGAGCTTTCTAGTATCTGGAAACAACAGAGATTGTCGGTTACTTGTTCTGTCTGCTAGTGCATTTTCCTTGCTGAACTCTCTGTGATATTGACCTAGGATTGTTTCCTGGCCTTGCTTCTGCTTCAGCTTGGCTTGCTGAGGCTATGCTGCATTTGAACCCTGTTTGCTTGAGTATGTGTGTTGGGAAAAGGCTTTATCCTACTTGGACTGAGACCCTAGCCCCCGAGGGCACCATCTAGAGCATGGCACCAGCCTTGCCTGTCACCCACCTTACATTACTATAAAATGGATGACACAAACTCATGGAGGATAAGTCTGTTGTGATAGCTATATGCAATGTCCAGGTTCATAGGTGTTGGAAGTGGGACAAGAGCAACTCCTGTTTGGGTTCTTTTGTTTGTATTCCAGAAGGAAGATAGAGTGAGGGTCCTCCAGCTGGCTAGGCTTGCCTACGTTTACCTGTGCTCTTCTCTGCCTCACTTCCTTCTGTTGTAAACTGATATGCTCAGGGAAGCTTATCTGCCCCTCCTTCCTTTGTCGTCTTCCTCAACTTTCCAAGGAGAGAGGAGACATCTCTGTCTTTGTTCTCTCTCCTGAGCCATGAGGGCAATACCCATGTCTGGGCATTGCGCCTCCAACTTAGCTAGTTAGTTAAAACTAGGTATGCCTTTCCTATCTACTATGAATTTCTATACATAAAGTAACTTTTCTTATTTTACTAAGTCTTAAGTCTTAGTGATCTAAATGCAGGGTAAAAGCCTGCTACTTAGGTAAATACACACACTGGCACACACGCAGCTCAGACGCTGAGTATCTCTGCATATTTCCATAACAAGAGGGTGTATGTCACTAAATACTAGTGTAGGGGCGGCAGTTAATTCATTCATGCCCTGCTTGTGGGATTCCTCGTTTGCTAATGTGGGAAGCAGGATACCATGCTAAATGGTCTCTTGACCCAGGATGGTGCTTCTTAAGCTCTGACCTTAGAATGTAATGGCAACCAGGAAAGTCTGAGACTTCATGATGTAGCCTTGAGATGTTCATGAGGTCACTGGAATGGGGCAACATCATTAGATTTGTGATGTTTCTAGTCAAGACAGTGCCACCACAAGGAGAACAAAGTTGTTATTTATTAATGGATAGATGATACGACAGGCCCTGGATAAGGACGTGTCTTCATTTTCCTCCCCACAACTGTCTGGAACAGAGTTTGGAACAAAAGCAACAGGCATGTGTAAACACAAGCAGAGTCTTCTGTGGTCTTGTCATCTGGCCATGCCCTGTGGTGTGACCGTAACAAAACAAACTTGTCATTTGCTGAATATTTTAGTAGGAAGCACACGTACCATGAGCTCTGGGAGTGATCTACTACCCTGGAGTCCTTTCTGTCTTGAGCTGGTTCAGGCAGATGAGAGAGAAATTAGCTAAGCAGCCGCCTGTGGTGGGTCAGTTCCACGGGTGGAGGCTGTGACCTTCCAGGGCCATTTAGGTTTTCCAGCACCAATGACTGCTTTCACAAAAACTGAATGGATGGGATGAAACAAGAAAGACAAAGTATCTCATGCAGTTTGTCTAATCACTGCTTGTTCCAAATATCCTATCCCCATCTTATGATATGCTGTTTTTGTCCTGCAAGGAGCTCAGCATGCCATATCCTTAATGCTGTTGTGGTACAAGGGTTAGAGCAGTGATGGAGCAGCTCCAGATGTTCTTGGACTCCAGCCCCAGCTAGCACAGCCAATGGTCAGGGTTGACGTGACTTGCAGTCCAACAGCATCTGGAGGGTTGCACTTTGGCCTAGGGGATCTCCACTCAGCCATGAAATTTGCTTCATGACTTTGTGGCAGTCATGTTCTCTCAGCCTAACATACCTCACAGGGTTGTTGTGGGGATTAAAGTTGGGTGACCCACATGCATCTCTGCCACCCTCTGTTCCTGATCACCAAAGTTCCCAAGTTATGACTGAGCCCCTCTCCCATTGCTTCCCAGCTTAAAATCTCCCCAACCTGAAGAAGTTGCTGCTGTTGCTGATTTTTTAGAAAAAACAGACAAGGGTCATCTAGTCCAAGGAATCTTGAAATGTCAGTGTTCCAGCCTCAGGTTAAAATATCTCCAGCGAAGGAGAGCCCACAACCTCTTGAGGCAAACTGTTCCACTGTGAAACAGGAAGGACCACAGCATCTGCCTTGCATGCAGAAGGTCCCAGGTTCAGTCCCCGGCATCTCTTGTCTGAAACTCTGGAGAGCTGCTGCCAGCCACTGTCGGCAATACTAGATCTAGATGAACCAACGGTCTGACTCGTTGTAAGGCAGCTTCTTATGTTCTTCTGTTTCTCCCAATGTTTAACTGAAATCTGCTTTGTTGCCGTTTTCATCCCTTCGTTTGAATCCCACCTTCTGGAGCAACATGTGTAAAGAACGTAAGAAGAGTCCTGCTGGATCACACCAGAGGCCTGTCTAGCTCATCCAGTTTCCCCGCAGTGCCCAACCAGGTGCCTATGAGGGTAGGGTTGGTCCTACTGTAAGCTCTGCCCATAGGCACCTGGCTAGGTACAGCACAGGGCTGTGCACACAGATTAGTCTGAATCTCAAATGGCATCAAGCCAATCTGGGCTTCAACTGAGCTGGATTGAGACAACCCCAGATTGCCCTGGGTCAGGCTGCCCAGAACAATCCAGGTTTTTAGGGGTGTCAGCCAGGAATGCGAGGAGGTAGCCTCTGCAAAGAGCAGTACAGGTCTGTTTGCAAAAGGGTTTGCAAATAGCCCTGCACTGCATTTTGGCTGCGTGCACCTGTTCCCAGCAAGGGAACATACATACACACTCATTCTGAGCAGGACTGAATCCTTGGCTCACCTGCCGGTAAATGGAGGGTTCAATCCTGCTGGTTCCCTGCATTGAAGGTGCTTGCGAAGCATCACCCAGAAGGATTGTGCTCCCTGCTCACCAGTGAGCAGAGGGGTCAATCCTACTGGCTGCAGGAATCTGCTTCACCCAAAGCAGCACCCAGCAGGATTGAACCTTCCTGCTCCTCTATAGTGTGGTTCGGAGGAGGGGAAAAGAAGATGGAGCATCTCCTTCTTCCCTGATCCCTCCTAACTGTTTAATTAGAGTATTATTATTATTATTATTTAAAAAAAACCCTATTAAACATTAGCCCTGCCTCTGAATTGATTTGTAGTCAGATCTGGATCAAGCTTTCCCTGGATTAGGGGGCGGTGGCAGTATGCACTACCCTAGTACAGCATTCCCCTCAATCATTCCTCCTAAGCCTCCCCTGGCCATTTCCCTTTGTTAGTGGGCAGAGCTGCATGCCCCACATGGCCTGCCCGTTACCCCCCAAGCTAACCGGCTGCTCATGGCTGCAGTGGAGATGGCTGTCCCATCGCTGAAGTGAAGGAAGCTTGGAATCGGGTGGGGGCAGGGTCCTGGAATGGATTTTTGACTGCAACCAACTATGCACTCAGATCCAGGACTGGAAACAAAGTCTTGTCTGAAACCCCAGATTGCTGCTGCCTGTCAGTGCAGGCAACACTGGAGGTAGATGGACTAACCGTCTGACTCGGTATAAGGAAGCTTCTTACGTTCCTATGTTTCTCGTAAGAAGCTCCCTTATACCGAGTCAGACCAGCAGTCCATCTAGCTCCAGTATTGCCTACACTAACTGGCAGCAGCTCTCTGGGGTTTCAGACAAGACTTTGTTTCCAGCCCTGGATCAGAGCTCACAGTTGCTTCCACACAAAAATGTCTTTGGAGGCATCCTGGTTTGAAATTTAAGTTGCTGTTTTGAATTTCTCTCCAGGGGTTCTGGTGTGTGGAGTGGTGAGTGTTGTGGGAACGCGGCCCCCGGAAGGTTGCCCAGAAAGGAACATGGCCCTCAAGCTGAAAATGTTCCTCACCCCTGTCTTACATGAAGTAATTTGGGAAAGAGCACATGGAGGAGCTTTCACACATATGATCCCAAAGTGGTGCAGCCCAGCCAGGATGGCTGCCTCAGTCCTAGCACAGCTCCTCCTGTGACTCACCTGTGGGGGCTCCTGGGGTCCCTGTAACCTGGCTTGGTTGTCCTTCTTTACTGCTTCTCTCCTTGGGCCCAACCAGGCCCCATGGTGCACCTTTCGGCCAAAGAGGGGCAGTGGTAGCAGCTGCCGAAACTGCCACGCTAAAGCCCACCACAGGTACCGTCGCTTCACCATGCCCCCATGGCAGGTGGTCCAAGGCATGTTTTGCTGTCCTCCTCTTGGCCTGTGTTTCCCTCTCTTGCCCCTCTTTTCTCCCTCCCTCTTTTCTCACTCCCTCGAGTTCCCTCTTCCTATGGCCACTCGGAGCTGGGACAGGGTGGCTTCTGGAGAAAAAAAAGTAAATCTGACAGTTGGAGAAAACACAGTATTCTAGAACTCTTTCCCTCACTGGCCTTGGCCAACAGCTCTTGACCTTAGAATGCTCACCTCTCCTTTAAGATGGGGGGGGATGGGAAGAAACTGGAATTGACAGGTTTATCCATTCCTAGTAATATGTGTATCATGACATTAACAGTCCTTTATTAGAATAGGCCACCCTTGAAATGTATTAATATAAAATTTCCATTTACAGTCATGGAGCGTCTCACAAATAAGAGTAGCTATTTATGAACAGTTTCTTGAAATAAAGAACAGACAGCAAGGTTTGTTCTTGGCTATAGGTTGTGGTTAGGAGGGGTGGAAAGATGTGTCAATTTCCATTCTCTCAGTTTCTAATTTTTCCAGTCTTAGGGCTTATCCACACCAGAGCATTACTTTGTACTAAAGATGCTGTTTTTAACCTCAGTTTTCTATTTGAACCATTCACAGTAAGGGCTCAATGCCAGCTGCAAACACTGTGTTTTCTATTTGCACTGAGGGGAATGATCAATCACGCAGTTTCCTAATGACCATGCCCTCTAATTTAACATTTCCACTCTCTCTGATTACTTGGAACTGAGCATACTCAGTTTGTTCTACCAGCAGCAGTATGTTCCATTACAAAAAAACCCAACAACCCGGAATCATGATTATTTGTATTTTCATTGGTACAATATAGCTGAAAAACAAATCTTTGTTTGAGTGGTGTTATGCTTTTGTGCATAGTTAAGGGGGAAAAGAAAAATAATAGCACCATTTGCAGCAACATGAAAAAGGCCAGCAAAAATGGAGGAGAGAAGCCAGGAGTTTCTTGTCAGCCCACAGGAATTGAAATGAAAGAAAGGAGGAGATAGTGGGCATGGAGAGGGGAAAAATTGTCACACCCACCTAAAAACATCAGAACAAAGTGTCTGCAAGGAGGAGTGCAGCACAATGGAGATGGTTTTTCCTCCATTTTTCATATTATCAGCGGATTGGGTTAGTACAGATTTACATGGGGAAAACTGTGATTGCTTCTGTTTGCCAGTAATGTCATGTGAACCATGTGAATTAAAAGGAGATGTGGGCAGCACCAAACAGACAATAAACCACAGTGTACATGATCCCTTAAATACAGTTCTCCACGTTTCTGCAGCAATTCGTGTGTTTTCAAAAAAATCAAATGAAAATTCTCCAACATTTTAGTGCACATTTTTCCTAGTAAACACATTTTTATGTGCAACTTTGAAAAATGTACACATTTTTGCAAGCATTTTCTCCTAATACAATGTATTTTTGTATGTTATCTTTATGAATATATGCATTTTAATGCACACTTCCCCTAACGTATGCATTTTGGTGAATATTGGTTGTAGAACTGCATTGCTAAATTTGGGTAAGTGTGAATTTTAAAGGATGTCTGTGTCTCAGTTCTCATATAGTTTTGGAAAGTGCACATTTGGTAGGTTTGGCTTCAAATGTGAACTAAATCAAATTTCTCTCCCATCCGTAGTGGTTAGTGAGGAAGAGGATTAAACCACGAGCCTGGGTTCGGACTACTTAGCTTCGCACAGGAGTAAAAAGGAATAGGGAGAAGCAAAGTTGCTGCAAGATTTTCTCTGGGAGTTCGCACATTTGAATGGTCCTAGAAAGTTGTAGTTTGGCTTACTGTGTCATGCTAATAATAACAATAATAAAATTACTACCAGCTCTTCACCACAAGGTTCTAACAGAAATATAAAAAATACAATATTAAAAACAGTTTACAAAAAGTTTCAGTCGCAACTAGAGTGGATCTTAAAATTATGGATGTCAGGTGTCAAAGGCCAGGGTAAAGAGGAGTGTCTTCAGCAAACGATGAAAGCTGTATAATGAGTGTCCCAGAGGTACCTCTGTGGGGAGGGAATGCCATACCTTAGGGGTGCCACAGAGAATGTCCTCCCCAAGCTTCTGAGGGCAGAGGAACTACCCAGAGGGCCCCTTCTGCTGATCTAAACACCCCACAAGAATCTGGGAATCCCTAGGAAGGGCTGAGAGACATTTTTTGCCTGAAACCGTGTTGAGCCACTGCCAGTCGGTGTGGACAATACTGAATTAGATAGACCAATGGTCCAGTTCCACATAAGGCAGCTTCCTATTTGCAGATATTTAGGGCCTAAGTCATGTAGAGCTTTAAACACTAACACGAGATAGCGTGTGGCCAATCTCATTCTTGGAAGATGAAAGCATTTTTTAAAAAAAGTAGTAATAAACCTGTACAGATGTATGACACCTGTATTTCCTTAAAAGGCAGAAGGAGCCAAACCCCTGGGGGCATTTTTGCAGGTGCGTGTACCACAAAGTAAAAGTGTGCGATCAGATCGTCTTTCCATTTTACTGACAACTCTTGATAAATTAAAATAATTGCTGGTGTTTCATATTCCTTTACATCAGAAGTGATTCAATTACTTAGAAAGTTAACTGCCTAAATATTTTGAAGTAATTTGCAAGAGCTAGTCAGGCAAGTAATTGGATATCATGTTATCAAATTACAAGGCATTTTGGTAGAGTCAAATGAATGAAGTAAAAATAATTAAGGTGAGGAGCCTTTTTCGGCTCAGGGACTGCATTGCCTTCTGGTCAACTTTCCAACCTTCCACTTGCCAGTGTTCAGTGGGGCCAGTGGCAAAAATGGGAGAAGCAATGAATGCAGATTTTACCTTTGTAAATTTCTACCCACACTCGTACAACCCTCTCTATCCTCCATCTGCTCAAACAAGAGACATGATCAAGGATTCATTATAGCCAGGCAAAAACATTTGGGGTGGGAAACAGGGCCAGTGAGGAGTGTGGACTGTGGAGAATTCTGAGGGCCAGGTGGAGAGACCCAGAGGGCCACATTTGGCCCTCAGGCCTGAGGTCTCTCCCCTGCTTTCCTCTGTTCTGAAAGAGCCAACCTCTTTTTCAACCATCAAAAGCATTCAGAAGAAACCACAATCAAGATTCAAAGAAAACCAGAGAATGAATTTTCTCCGCTTCTTTCTGATCCATTTAATTCTCGAGACATGCTCCCGCAGAACAATTTCATGTCGAATTACTCAGTGAAAGGGCAGCTTTGTTTTCAGCACCAGCAGTCCTGCTATTCTATCCCCCCCCATTTATTTGTGCTTCCCTTTGAAATCCCAACTAAACCTACAAAAGAAAAAGAAATCATCCATGAAAGTATCTTGTATAAGCCCTTTCTAGAGAAATGTAGATAGGTTAAGACATTGTACCATATTTCAGGCGAGCTGGGCTTCAATTTGCCATTGTGCCAGGAATAGGTTTCCCAAAGTCATATGCAGAAATTACCTAGGAAGCTGCTTTAAACTGAGTCCTGCTCTTGATTCTTTCTCGCTCAGTATCTTCTACCCTAGAGATGGGAAAACTGTAGCCCTCCAGATGTTATCGGACACCAGCTCCCATTATCCCTGACCTTGCCCATGCTGGCAGGGGCCGATGGGAGTTGGGAGTCCAACAATAAGAATACAGGAAGAGCCCTGCTGGATCAGGCCAGTGGCCCATCTAATCCAGCATCCTGTTGTCACAGTGGCCAACCAGATGCCTGTGGGAAGCCTGCAAAGCATGACCTGAGCACAAGAGCACTTTCCCCTCCTGTGGTTTCCAGCAACTGGTATAAATGATCTGGTTCACATGACATGTATAGTCCATCTATGGTTTGGCTTAGTATGTTGTTTGAACCCAGACTTGCGACTAAGCTCTCCTCAGTGGATTTTTGTGACTGTACTCACAGGTACAGAATACCATCTCCTCTTTTTTTGCTGCCCATGGCAGACATTTTGTGCTGGCACCTACAACACTTTTATCACAATATAAGTACCAGCACTTCATTTTGTACCAAAATGTCCACACTGCTCCTCACTATCCATGAACTCTGTAGCCAAGAACAAACCTTAGCATAGCATGAGAGCAATCATGGTAAACCATAATTTGGCTTAGGGATGGGTGAGGGGAAATCTGATTTTGTTTGCATTTTAATAAGAAATTAAGTAAGTTGCACTTCTTGAGCCAATACAGTCACTGAAACCCAGCTATCCCTTGAAATACTGCAGATCTTGCAGTGTTCTCAAACCAAACAAGGGGCAGTATTCATTGCTAGTTCCACTCAGAGTAGACCCATTGATGTCAATTGACATAACTTAGGTTTATTAATTTTAGTTGGGTACAACCCAATGTGTACATGAATGCATATATTAGGGGAAGATGTGCATAAAAATGTAGGTTTTCATGAAAATAACATGCATGGATGAATCATATTAGGGGAAATTGCTTGCAAAATATGCATATTAATCAAAACCCTTAAGTGTTTATTGGGAGAAATTTGGGCTAAAATGCTGACAAAGTTTAATGAGGGGTTTTTTGCTGCGGAAATGTGGAGAACTGAATTTAAGATTGGAAAAATGAGAAACAACTGAAATTGGCAGATTCGTCCATCCCTAGTTTGTCTTACCATGTCACATGAACTTGGTTGATATCTAGAGAGCCATGTATACCCCAAACCTGATCTACACTGTCTACATAAGAACATAAGAACCTGTTGGAGCAGGCCAGTGGCCCATCTAATCCAGCATTCTGTTCTCATAATGGCCCACCAGCAGGGCTGGATGATCCATTAGGCTTAGTAGGCTGACGCCTAGGGGCCTGGAGCTCTTGGGGGCCTGCAATCCGCAGAAGCAGGACAGGAGCTGCGGATTGCAGGACAAGAGCTTCCAAAGTATCCACCATCCCCCTGCTTCACTTACCTTTTTCTCCGCTGTTTTTTTGCGGTTTGCCATCAATCAAGATGGCTGCCGAGGTTTCCCTAAGGGGCTGAAGCCTCTGCCACCATCTTGGTTGATGGCACGCATTTATTTATTTATTATTTATTATTTCAATTTATATACCGCCCTTAGCAGAATAGCTCTCAGGGCGGTGAACAAGCAAGATAAAATACAATATATCATAATAAAAATCATAAAAACATATACAAACAAACAACAAAAAACACTACAAAAACACAATACGACAAAAATTAAAAATACGGATTAAAAGATTAAAGTGGTTAAGAAAATTAAAATGCCTGGGAGCATAAAAAGGTCTTTACCTGGCGCCGAAAAGATAGAAGTGTAGGCACCAGGCGTACCTCTTCGGGGAGGCTGTTCCACAACTCAGGGGCCACCACAGAAAAGGCCCTAGATCTAGTAACCACCCTCCGGGCTTCCCAATGGGTTGGTACCCAGAGGAGGGCCTTAGATTCTGAACGAAGTGAACGGGTAGGTTCGTATCGAGAGAGGCGTTCCACAAGGTATTGAGGTCCCACGCCGTGTAAGGCTTTATAGGTAAGAACCAGCACCTTGAATCTCGCCCGGAAGCAAATAGGAAGCCAGTGCAGACGCGCCAAGACAGGTGTTATATGCGAAGACCGACTGGTCCTCGTCAGTAGTCTGGCAGCTGCGTTCTGCACCAGCTGAAGCTTCCGAATTGTCTTCAGGGGCAGCCCTACGTAGAGCACATTACAGTAATCCAATCTTGAAGTTACCAGAGCGTGAACAACAGTGGCGAGGTCGTCCCTGTCCAGATAGGGGCGTAGTTGGGCTACCAGACGAAGATGGTAAAACGCATTCCGTGCCACCGAGGCCACTTGGGCCTCGAGAGACAGGGAAGAGTCGAGAAGAACCCCCAAACTACGTACCTGTTCCTTCAGGGGGAGTGTAACCCCATCCAGAAGAGGGTTAACATCCACCATCTGAGCAGGGAAGGCATTCACCAACAAAGTGTTGGTCTTGTCTGGATTAAGTCTCAGTTTATTAGCTCTCATCCAGTCCATTATCGCGGTCAGGCAACGGTTCAGCACATCAACAGACTCACCTGAAGAAGATGAAAAGGAGAAATAGAGCTGCGTGTCATCAGCGTACTGATGGCAACGCACTCCAAAACTCCTGATGACTGCACCCAGCGGCTGCATGTAGATGTTGAAAAGCATGGGGGACAAAACCGACCCCTGAGGGACTCCGCAATGGAGAGTCCATGGTGTCGAGTGATGTTCCCCAAGCACTACCTTCTGGTGACGATCCGTGAAGTAGGAGCGGAACCACTGCCAAGCAGTGCCCCCGACACCCAACTCCGCGAGTCTCCTCAGAAGGATACCATGGTCGATGGTATCAAACGCCGCTGAGAGATCAAGGAGAATCAACAGAGTCACACTCCCCCTGTTCCTCTCCCGACACAGGTCATCATACAGGGCGACCAAGGCTGTTTCGGTGCCAAAACCAGGCCTGAAACCAGATTGAAATGGATCTAGATAATTGGTTTCATCCAAGAGTGCCTGGAGTTGGCTGGCAACCACCCGCTCCAAAACCTTGCCCAAAAAAGGGACATTCGCCACCGGTCTATAGTTGTTTAAATTATCTGGGTCCAAGGAGGGTTTCTTTAAAATAGGTCTCACTACTGCCTCCTTGAGGCTACCAGGGACCACTCCCTCCCTCAAGGAGGCATTAACCACCTCCTTGGCCCAACCGGTGGTTCCAGCCCTGCCAGCTTTCACTAGCCAAGATGGGCAAGGATCCAGAACAGACGTGGTCGCCCGAACCATTCCAAGCACCTTGTCCACTTCCTCGAGCTGCACCAACTAAAACTCATCCAATAAAGAAAGACAAGGCTGTGCTCCGGACACTTCAATGGATTCATCTGTCACAACATCAGAGTCAAGGTCCCTGCGGATACATGCAATCTTATCTTGAAAGTGTCCAGCAATTTCATTACAGCGGGTCTCAGATGTTTCCATAGTATCGTGGGGGCCAGAGTGTAAGAGCCCTCGCACGACTTTAAAAAGCTCCGCTGGGCGGCTTAAAGATGATCTAATAGAGGCAGCAAAATAGAGCTTCTTTGCTGTCCTTACCGCTTTTGTATACAACTTATTGGTGGCACTTACCAAGGCATGATTGTATCCACTGGGAGTTTTCCTCCATCTGCACTCCAGCCTCCTCCTCTCATGTTTCATCGCTCTCAGCTCCGGGGTATACCACGGAGCTGTATGAGCTCTACAGCGAAGGGGGCGCGCGGGAGCGATCGTGTCAATAGCCCGGGTCATTTCTGTATTCCACAGTGCGACCAGGGCCTCGACAGGAGCACCAGTCCTATCAGCCGGAAAATCTCCCAGAGCCCTCTGAAAACCTACAGGATCCATCCGGCTCCGGGAGCGGATCAACTTAATAGATCCTCCACCTTTGCAGAGGGAAAGAGCCGCTGTAAGTCTAAATCTCAGCAAGCGGTGATCTGTCCATGACAATGGGGTAGATGAAAAACACCCCACCATCAGATCACCATCTCCATGTCCAGTGGCGAAGATCAAATGAGAGTATGTCCCGACACATGTGTTGGGCCAGCAGAAAATTGAGACAGCCCCATTGTTGTCATGGAGGCAATGAAGTCCTGAGCTGCGCCAGATAAGACAGCCTCGGCATGGACGTTGAAATCCCCCAGTACCGAAAGTCTAGGGGACCTCAAAAGGACCTCCGAGACTATCTCTGTCAGCTCAGCTAAGGAAGCTGTTGGGCAGCAAGGTGGACGGTACACCAACAGTATTCCTAGTCTGTCTCCCTGGCCCAGCACAAGGTGGAGACATTCCAAACCAGTCGCCGTCTGGACAGGGTGCTTGGTGAGAGGAAAAGAACTCCTATAGACCACAGCGACCCCCCCTCCCCGGCCCTCAGATCTACCACAGTGCTGAACCAAATACCCGGGTGGGCAAAGCTGGGAAAGAGCAACTCCTCCCTGATCAACCACCCAGGTCTCGGTTATACATGCCAGGTCGGCACCCTCCTCCAGAATTAAATCATGGACAAGTGAGGTTTTATTATGTACCGACCTGGCATTCAAACGCATGCGTGCTACACGCGTGTATTGCTGCCATCAACCAAGATGGCGGCTGAGGCTTCAGCCCCTTAGGGAAACCTTGGCCGCCATCTTGATTGATGGCAAACCTGTGAGCGCAGTGCGCGCAGCTGCAAAAAAAATGGAAAGGTAGGTGAAGCAGGGGGGATGGGATGGGATGGGACGGCGGGCGGCTCAGAATCAGCCTAGGGGCCCTCCTCAGCTTAATCTGGCCCTGCCCACCAGATACCTATGGGAAGCCCACAAGCAGGATCTGAGCGCAAGAGCACTTGCCCCTCTTGCAGTTTCCAGCAAATGGTATTCAGAAGCATATTGCCTCCGACGGTGATGGTCGAACATAGGCATCAGGGTTATGGCAGTGGCTGTCTTGGGATTCAGATATGAGAGTCTTTCCTAGCCTTTCCTGGAGATGCCAATCAATGTCTCCCTCCTGGGAAGCAGGGCTGTTCCACTGCTCTAGGTAGGCATGAATGCAGCCTCAGCTCAGCCATTTGCAATCCCATTAGCCATCCCTATTGGAAAGATAATCAGGAAATATGACTTCTAAAGATTCCTCGCAAGAAAATCATTGTTGTAAGACACACTTTCCCTATTTCTCACCTCTACATGCCAGCTGTGGCAGCTAGTAAGTGCTTTCAGTGAGGCAATGCATTCTCAGCCTCATTTGTGTGTCAGCCTAAATGGGACACACTTTATTACTTTTATCCCTACATCTAAAAACAAAAACAAAAAAGAATCCGCTTTGCTATTTGAGTGGAAAGGCAACCAGCACCCTTTCAGTGCCATGTGCTCATACATTTGTAACTGAGGTTGCTTCCAGACAAGCTGTTTACTGAGCATTCATTCTGATTTGTTTGCTTACATAAAGTTTGCAGGGAGGTTAAATGGCATCAGCTATTTATGGAGTCTTTGCTTTGACTTGTTCGCAGGGGAATTAGGCAACATTGTGTCCGGCAAATGCTATTCCACACTTGCAGTTCATTTCCTCATTGCTTTCCTGATTGCAAAAAATCCAATTTTAGGGGAGGGAGGGAAGTGGGATTGTCATGCAAGAGCTCCAAATCAATGTTAATTGTTCAACCTGAACCTGCTCGTATGTGATTGAATTCCACCCAAAAGTAGCAAGAATCTGGAAGCACCTAAAGTCCCACTCTCTCAAATTGATTTTTTAGGATAGAGGCATGGGAATTCACAGATCAGGAGGGCTATATCTCAAGTTTCATTTTCTGAAATGTATTAATTTGGCTTGAAACATGATTGGCTTCATCTCTCCCCAAGCCTATGCTTGACTGCCCTCTATTGGAAGCAGCATGATTTTAGTCCATTGTGTATGATAGACTAATTGGGTGGAACAATTGAGGACATTCTGAATTCTCTAAGGCTGGAGGCAAACCTCTCTCTCTCTCTTGCTCTCTCTCTCTGTGTATTCAGAGAGTTGAAGGTGTTTTGGTATAGAGATCACCGCTCATGATGCTCATCCCACTTTTGCATGTTGGTGTTAATTGTATGTCTTGTTACATTAGTCAGTTTGGGTACCACCATTTGGAGAGGGGAAATGGGAATATATATATATTCCCAAATAAATAGGTTTGGGGGCTGGCCAGCGCAAGACATTTTGCTGCCTGAGGTGAAGGGCAAGATGGCATCCTTCCCATTCAGAGCCAACCAGTTTAATTTTACTTCGTCCTTTGCAATGGGACAGGAACTTCTGCTGCATCTGCAGGTACACAGGAGAAGAGGAAGCTGCTTCATGCCAACTTAGACAATTGTCTCATCTAGCCTGGTATTGTTGACAATGACCAGTTCCTCCTAACTGGGTTCTTGAAATTCAGCTACACCTTTAGCATGTGGCAACCGGTGGGAATAGGCACACGCTTATCATTTGGCCTGCCGGAAACAAAATGGCTTGGTTGTGCTCAGATGAGGAGCAAACTGATGTAGGAATGGGGCCAGGCTGGTGCCCATTGGGACTGGTAGGGCGGAAGGCAAGGAGGACCACGGTAGGTGATCCCAGAGTCAATGACAGGCAGAGCCAACTCATTCTAGTTTTGTCCCAATCCTCCTCCCTGCTGAGTTCTACAAGGGCAACACTGATGCTCAGGAGGAGGAAACTGACAGGCCGTGCTGCCCCCCCTCCTTGCAAATAAGAAGGCAGGCAGGTGGGGCCTGGCTGAGGGCCGATTGAGGCTGGTGGGGCAGTGCCCCATGTGTCCTAGTGGAGCAGCCTCCACAGGGTCTGGCATTAGAGACAACCCACTGAAAAGTCACCACACACGACAGACCACCCACCATTTTAAAGCAGCCAAATGAGCTTCCACGCCAACAGTGACTGCACATTTATAATGGGGTTGTTTTTATGTATAAAATCTTCCACAGTAAAGGGAAATCTGGATTAAATGTGAATAAAGTATGGGGTGGCTTTTTAAAAAGTAACACTCACTAATTAATGAAGAAACTGATCTTAGGATTGGAAAAATGAAGTGAAAGAAACCAAAATTGACAGATCCAGCCATCCTTAGTCCTGACCCCATCAGTTGAAAACCACGGAACGTGGAGGATATTGGGAAAGTTGGAAGTGTACATGATACCAAGCTTACCTTTAACGTTGCCTCATCTAAGGACTTCACCTCCTCTATAAGCTTCTCCAGTTCTTCAGGGGTGAGCAGAGAGATGACCGCCTGTCCGGACAGACCCAAAGATTGTGGCGAAGACTGTTCCCTTTTGCCTTCTTCTTTTTCGCTGTCTGACCAACCTGCATTGTAGTCTCTCAGCTCTGAGAGGCTGAGAACAGGAAACAAACACTGAATTGTCATAACCAAACTTTCTCTGTGATCCATTATATATATAACAGGCTGTTTAGGTCCCTGTCTTTTTGGTCCTCTGCATTCAAGGATCGGGCTGCAGTGGATTTACTATTATTTTATTTATTGTATTTGCATCCTGTCCTTCCTTCCAAAGGAACCCAGGGCAGCAAACAACAAAATGTTAAAGCAATACAATAAAACATATTTAAAAACCATTTAAACGATTTAAAAACCACCTAAAAACAATTAAAACCACCTAAAAGCATTCAAAAACAATCACATACCCTCACAGTTAGCAATTTCAAAGTTGTCACAGCCAGTATCTATTAGCTGTCAAATGTTCTTTTCATCACATAATCACTTTAATGCTCACATTCTTCTAGCAATTACATACTTAAAGAAAAAAGTAAACACAGGCCTGATTTAGATTGGGTCTTTTGAGGTGGAAGGAAGGGTTCAACCCTTTGCACCTCCTTGCATTTGCAACCCAAATCAACCCCCCCACACCTCTTATTTGCATTGGAAGAGGAACTCACTTTCACACCAATAGCCACTTTTCCACTAATGCAAGTCACTGATGTGATATCTGATCTGGATTCGAGACCCTGTATCTGTTGTTTACTTTTTACAAAAGCCATTCACGCAATTGTTAAAATCCCCCAAACTGTCCAATGAAGACAGAGCGTTACTCATTGGCCACAGAATGATGGCTGATGGGGGTGGAGAGTGGTGAAAAGGGGGGAAGGGGATGTGGTTCCCTGGAAGAGGATATGACTGGAAGGCTGCAACCCGGAGCCATCTACAAGAGCATTCCATACTGCAACCATCTGTTGCAGCTCCCACTTCTTCATTATCATTGTCTATATAAGTGACCATATGTCACACAAACTAGTTCCACTACCTTGATTGACTGAATAAGATATACTCAAATTCTGTATTCTTGGGGGGCCCACTATTACGCAATCAGGGGTCAAGAAACTGGGCAAATCTTTTGCCACACCAACTGGCCTCTTCACAGGTGACCATGCTGCATAGTAAAGTTGGCACCAGTTGCCAGCAAGAACCTCATCACTGTTGTGTATATCTGCTCAATAGTGCTTAACAGTGTAAGATAGGTATGGTCGTTTCCCCCTCTTATATGGTTGACCTTTCTTTTCTTAACTAAAAGTAGTATCCTTGTGGTCTATTGATATATTTTAAAATTTACACTCAGGATCTCTGATCAGTTAAGGCTTAACTAATCTGTCTCCATATAAGTTTGAGATATAATAAATATGTTCGCCTTTAGGGTCCTACAAGCCTTTTTTTAAATTGCTTTTGCTACAACAGACTAATGTCACTAACCCTTTAGAAGTTTTGGTCGGTGTTAAGTGATCCTCAGTGTGCACTCTTGGTTAAGGAGATAAAGAGTCCCTTGCTGGATCAAGCCAAGGCCAAGGTAGTCTAGTATGCTTTGCAAGAAATTCTAGCACTCAGTGATCCTCTGGGAACTGGCCAGGAGTCCACCAGCGGACAACAGGGGTGGAAGGCCCCCCACTGCTATATCCCTAAGCAAGAGTGTATATATCTTTAATCAAGTCCACTATGGATGTCAATTTCATTTCTCTCAGTTTCTAATTTTTCCAGTCTTAAATTCAGTTCTCCACATTTCTGCAGCAATTTGCATTTTTTAACATGCATGAAAATTCCTAATAATAAACACATTTGTGTAGGCATTTGACTAATGTACAGATTTTTGCAAGCCATTTTTGTCATATAATGCATTTTTGTATGTTATTTTCACTCATATTCATTTTCATGCACACATTCCCCTAACATAAGTTTTTTTGTAAAAATTGTTCGGTTGGCGAACTACATTGCAAAATTCAAATAAGTGCAAATTTTGAAGGAAGCCTGTGTTTTGTTTCTCATATTGTTTTGGAAAGTATGAATTTGATTCTGCTTGAAATGCGAACTGAATCAAATTTCTCATCCATCCCTAGCAGCCACTAGAGGGACTATCAATGAAACGGCCTTTCCTGAAGCTAGCAAAGGGACTACCATTTCCATCAACTCCAGAAAGCATGGCCAATGGTCAGGGATGATAGGCGTCATGGTCCACCAACATCTGAAGGTTCCTTATCCCTGAGCTAGACAGAGACTGAAGGGAAGCCAACCTTAAGGGAAACAGTGAGAGAATGTTGGAGAATTTTGAAGCTCAAGGGCCAATAGTGTTATCCTAGATGCAAGGCCTATGGTTCATGGCTACTACTGTGGAATGCCCTTGTGTCGTTTTGTCCCTGTTTTACCAATAAAAACATATAATGATGGCCTTCTCCGAAGAAAAGGCCTGCATGGCTGAATTGCTAGAGTAGGCCCCAAGAAGCTGTTTTTAATGTTGGTCCCAGTCAGAGTGCCCCATTGAAATTTATGGATATAACAAACTTAGATCCATTAATTTCAGTGGGTCTGTTCTGAGTAGGACCATCAGTGGATGCAACCCATTGACTACACAACAATATAAAGCCCACAAGAACATGTGGCAGTGAAGTGTGGACCATCTCTCTCTGTTACAACTTGAAAAACATTTTGCCTTTTAGCAAACATTGATCAAATGTGATAGGGACTGGCTAATATGAGTATGGAAGCCACATTTGGCTCATAATGGCCTGCCAGTTTATCATCTCTTGCTTAAATTGTAAAGTAGGGCTGGGAACCTGTGGCCCTCTCAATGTTGTTGGACTACAACTCCCCTCATCCCTGATCATTGGCCATGCTGGCTTGGGCTGGTGGAAGCAGAGAGCCCAGTAACATCTGAAGAGTCCTGTTTAGGGTCTGGTTAGGTCCTGTTTGCAGGCTTCCCATGGGCACATGTTTGGCCACTGTGAGAACAGGATGCTGGGTTAGATGCGCCATTGGCCTTATTCATCAGGCTCTTCTTATGTTCTTAGGTTCCCCATCCCTGCTGTAGAGCAACTGATGAGCCACAGGACATTGTTTACTGATCAGAAACCCGTTTAAAAAGCCCAGATAGGAGGGTCTTACTTAAGAGAAAAGCCGGTGTCTGAAGAAAGAGCTTCATTCGTGTGCAAGAGAGTTGTCCCATTTTCTTCTGTGTGGGGCTTTGGCAACCCATCATGTGACCTCCATGGGTTTTTCCCAGAACACAGAGGGGACTGAGGAAGGGAATGCAATGACTTCATTAAAGCCGTCGAGAAGTGGCTGCTGATGGAATAGATTTTGCTGTATTTTTCTCCGTCAGTTTTCAGCATCTCACAAGACTGTCCAGATGTAAGTGGAAAACTCTGTGCCCTTTGGCTTGGGGCCTTTGTGACTTGTGAGTAGGGATCTGTGCCTTGCAATGATAGCAAAGTCAGCAATGATTCAGCAGGGGTGCTGCTACTTGTTTTTGCACTCAGGGCATATTCCTCTCTCGAGCAAGGTGATGAATCATTTCTCAACAAATGTTTCTGAAGCAGCATACAACAGAAATATCAAAAGAACAACATATATAGTACAAAAATGAAGTATACATAAGAATTTTTTTAAAATGTTAAAAGCATCAAATTATGAAGACACAATTCACTAGAAAAGGCAATAATGCTGGGGAAAACAGAAGGGAGTAGAAAAAGAGGAAGGCCAAACAAGAGAGGGATTGATTCCATAAAGAAAGTCAAAGACCTGAACTTAGAACACCTGAACAGGAACATCTGGAGGTCGCTGATTCATAGGGTCGCCATAAGTCAAAATTGACTTGAAGGCACATAACAACAACAAACGCAATATAAAAGATCTGAGACATCCAATCTGCATGTTAATGCTCCAGTTTTGCTACAATTTATCTTTCTACATTTAAAGATAGTTGGGATTAAGGCTACAGTCCTATGCACACAAGTGAGATTAAGTCCCACTGGACACTAGGGATAGGCAAGAATTTCAATTCAGTTCACATTTCAAGCCAAATCCATCAAATCTGCACTTTCTGAAACAATCTGAGAACCAAAACACAGCCATCCTTCAAAATTCACACTTATTCAAATTTTGCCATGCAGTTCGCCAACCAATGTTTACAAAAATGCATATATTAGGGGAAAGTGTGCATTAAAATGAATATATCCATGAAAATAACATGCAAAAATGCACTATATGACATGAAACGGCTTACAAAAATGTGTACATTAGCCAAAACTGCCTGCAAAAATGTGTTTATTAGGAGAAATTTGCACTAAAATGCTGGAGAATGTTCATGAGTTGTTTTTAAAATGCAAATTCCTGCAGAAATGTTGAGAACTGTATTTAAGATTGGAAAGATGAGAAACTGAGAGAACCGAAATTCACAGATCTTTCCATCCCTACCGGACAAAGTTCCTCCATGCATTAGATTGTGCTGCATGTCTCATTGAAATTAGTGGGACTTTAAGGTTTCAATCCTCTGTATCTAGAATAACAGAGCGACATTTTCATTAGGACTTCTCAGACAGAATGAACTGATCATTAAGGGCGCTTCCAGGCAGGCAGTATTTTGCATGAGGGATTCAAGCGCATATGGGGAACTATTAGTGCTAGACTCCTTTAAGTTAATAGACATGCGTAATTAAGGTTCATTCATTTCTGTGGGTTTACTCTGAGTAGGTCTTAGTTGAACAGAATCCTTAGAATTGTGCGATTAAAGTAGATTAAAGCTGGGGACGGACTTCTGTTTCCATTTCTCATTCCAGTCTTAAGCTTAGTTCTCCACATTTCTGCATTAGATTGCAATTTCTAAAAGTCCTCATGAAAATGTGACAGCATGTTAGTGCCAGTTTCTCCTAATATATACATTTTGCAAGCCATTTTCACTAATATAATGCATTTTATTTTCACTCATATATGTATTTTTTGCACACTTTCCCCTGAAACACCCAATGATGTAAAGGCATCATAAAATTCAGTTTCGAAGGATAGTTGTGTTTTGGTTTACATATTGTTTTGGGAAATGCAAATTATGTAGGTTCACGTTAAAATCTTAAACCAAATCTCCCCCATCCCTAATTAAAGCACTCTGTCACCCTAGCTACACAACAAATCTACTTTTAAACAGAAACTGAGTTTTTGTAGTTAGGAAAACGATGGGGAAATGCATTGAAAAGTGTGGAATAAACAAATGATGAATGGGAAGATGTCTAAACACAAGCAAGTCAGGGATGAATGTGCATGGTTGAACTACAGAAGAGGCCACCAACTTAGACGGCTTCAAAAAAGAATTAGACAAATTCACGGAGAGTAAGGCCATCAGTGTCTACTAACCAGAGCTTGGAAGATTACTTTTTAAAAGTAATAAATTACAGTTACATGGCCCAAAAAAGTAGTAATTACCGTTACAATTACATTTGCTCCAAAAGTAACTGATTACTTTACTTTTCCTCCAAAGTAATCACTACAATTACATTTCAGTTACTTAAAAAAAACACCTACAAGGTGCTGGCCTTGGCTGCTGCACATCTAAGTAGCCTAAAACAACATTAAAAATAAACACACACATACAGAGGTAGTAGAATAATTATTTTTATTCATAAGATAGCAATGGTGGTCTCTCCGCTGGTAAGGGTGGTGGGGAGGGAGGCGGACGGCACTACTCAGATCTTTGCATGTCAAACCAAGTGCAACCCCCCCCCTCAGCCAGCCAGCATAATCTCTCTCACTTAACCACCTCCCAGACCTGGCCATGCCACCAACTAAGGGACATCCACTCAAGTACACATTTTCCCCTGAGATGCAAAACAGTTAAAATACTGCAAATGCAGCACAGTAGCCAGAGAGGGTGGCGGAGGCCACTTTGTGTGCCAAGTGCAAACACAGTATTCTCTCTCTCTCTCACACACATGTCATCTTTCACCTCCACAGTTCTTTATCTCCATTCTGCTGCTGCCTCCTTCTCCTCCTTTATCCATGTTCTTGACCTCCGGATCCTTTTCCCCTCCACTCCATTCTTCACCACCACTATTTGTTTTTTTAAATAATTGTTTTCTCTATTCCACCCTGTCTTTCTCCGCCTCCCCCCTCGTCGCCTCCTCCCCATCCACAAAGCATGAGGAAAGAGCAACACTGCACAGAAGCCCAGTTTAAGGCACATGATTTTCATCCACAAATCAGAGGAGCAGAAGACTTCCCCTGCCCCCCAAGTAATGCCCCAAAGTAATCCTGGAAATGTTTGTTACTCCACAAAAGTAGTAAAATTACTCCTAGTTCTATTACAATCAAAATGTAAAGGAATTACCCACTCGTTACTCAAAAAAGTAATGAATTACAAGTAACTAGTTACTTCCAAGCTCTGCTACTAACCCTGATGACTGTGTCCTACCTCCACTGTTGGAGGCAGTATGCTTCTGAATTTCAGTTGCTGGAAACCGCAGGAGGTGGGGAGTGCTGCTGCACTCAGGTTCTGCTTCGGGCTTCCCATAGGCAGCTGGTTGGTGTTGACCACTGTGATAACAGGCTGCTGGATTACAAGGACCATTGCCCTGATCCAGCAGGTTCTTAACACTCATTGTCCTATAACCTCTCTGCAAACAAATCAGGATGAATGCTCAAGACCAGATATGATCTGACCTCTATCTAAGCTCTGTGCAAGCAAATCGGGAGGAATGGTCAATGGTCAAGGATGCTGAAAGTTGCTGTCCAACACTATCTGGAGGGCACCTGACTGGTGAATACCAGTCTAAGACTGATCTGACTAATATTAATGAACATCTGTGGGTGCAGTGTGTGTATTTGAATAGCAGGAGACCCGAAACCCCACCTACAATTTTTCACCATAATTGCCCCCCCCACTTTTATCACTGTGCATAGTTTGGTACCTTCCTCCAAACCTTATATTGTTGATTTCTTTCTTTCGCTTACTTTGCATATACTGCTCGGTTCTTTCCATGTTTAAGGTCATGCTACTCATGGGTAAAGACTAGCTCCTTTTACACTAAAAATGTGCAATCCTGCACCCTTCTAGAAACTCTCCACATTTCTGCAAATGTATTAGAACAATGGTCCCCAAACTTTCCCTGTGGACCACCTGAAAATTGCTGAGGGTCTTGGCAGATGAGTTTTCTGCCTGTTGTAGCAATTGTAATGTGTTGTGCTGCATGATTTTTTATTGTAGTTTTACAGACGTGCCACAGACCACCCAAATGAAGCTTGCAGACCACTCCGCTGAAGCTCCACGGCCAGTTTGGGAATCCCTGTCTTAGAAGAAGGGTGAACTCACAGTTTTCTTGGGAATAGGTCAATTAAGGGGGATGTGAAGGGCCACCAGAGACCGCCCCATTGCCCCCTGGGATTCCCTCCTGCGTAGATGCAGGATCAGGTTACTGGCCAGCAGTGCTTGCTGGTGAAGAATGGCTGGGAGACAAGCCAAATAAGGAACAGCTGGAGAGAGACCCAGCTGTTGACAGTGAACCTTCAGAATCCCATATAACAGAGGGGAAATGGAAGGGGTGGGGAAGAGAGGGCCTGAGTGGAGTTCCAGTGATGCCAAAGCCCAGTAGAGGAAAAGGGCTGGTGGGCTACAGGCTGAGGTGTGAGACCTCAGCCAAGGTCCAACAGGGAACTGCTTTGCAGGGTATTCACTGGGGGAAGTGTGGGTGTGATGTAACTCCCTGTCCCCAATAAAAAAGAACATGGACAGTCCTGTGGTTGTGGCTCTGTGGGCGCTGGAAGAGGTGGGAGTGGAGCCATGGACACTGGGCCTTTTTATTTATTTATTTATTCATTATTTGATTGATATCCCACCCTTCCTCCCAGCAGGAGCCCAAGGCAGCAAACAAAAGCACTAAAAACACTTTAAAACATCACAGAAACAGACTTTAAAATACATTAAAACAAAACAACTTTAAAATACATTAAAACAAAACAACTTTAAAAACATTTTTTAAAAAGCTTTGAAGACATCTTAAAGAAAAGGTTAAAAAATTCATAAAATAATACAGCAGTGTACAATAAAATCATTAGAACACCATCAAATGGCACCCCTCCCAACACAAAATGGAGGTATCAGAAAACTGGAGGGGGGACCCAAAGATTTGCAGAAGTACAAACAAAATAGGGGGAAAACAGATCAATGAAGATCAAGCATGCAGAGTGGGCACAGAATGTTGAGTGGTTGTCGAGAAGATAAAACAGAAAACTGGGGCAAGGATAGAAATGGAATGGTGTGTCTTGAAAAAGGGCATGGCTGGCTGGCTAACATGCTGAGCAGGAGCACTCTACACTGCAACATTTTGTTGCAGGTCCTACTAGTCTGGAGTCCTTCTCCAGACTAGTTCTGGAGGAAGAATACAAGGAGCTGGGCTGTCTTGTAACTGGTGCATCAATACTATGTCCTTTTGCTTTCATATCAGTCAGCTGGTAAGCCAGGCCATTTCCTTTTTTTTTTTTTACAATAATTTTTATTCAAATTTTCATAAAACATAGAAAACAAAATCATAAAACATTCAAAGACAAAAAACAAAACAAAACAAAAATGATTAAACAAAAAAATAAAATAAAATAAAATGTTGACTTCCCATTTGTCACATATCAAATCAGTTATAGGTCTACAATATATAACAATCCTGTCTCTTAAATCATATTATAAAATCACTTTCCTCCAGTAGTTATCTTAATTAATCATCAAATCTCATAAACATTACTTTATTCTTTCCACAAAAAGTCAAAGAGAGGTTTCAATTCTTTAAGAAATATATCTATCAATTTTTCTCCAAATAAACATGTCAATTAATCCATCTCGTTAATAGTTATAATAATCTTATTGTCATAACCATAGTCCAAATAAACATTTCGATTAATCCATCTCATCAGAATCTGTTAGGTCCAATAATTTCAATAGCCATTATTCCATTATCCCTATTAGTTCCATCTTCCATCTTCAATAGTCCTGTTAAGTCCAGTAATTTCAGTGTCCAATCTTCCATTATCAGTATTCCATAATAATCTTGCTGTTGTAGCCATAGTCATATAATAAGAGTCTGATGGGAATTTCCTCTATCCCAAATATTTTCTTGCCATCCATTCTGAATAAGTTGCTGAAATACTGTTGTAAAGTCATATCTGTGTTCTTCTTTTTTACAAAATGCACTGGCTCATCTCTTAAGAGTTTTTCCATTGTCACATGGCTGCAGTTAATTCCATAGATTTTCTCTATATCAAGCTCCATCACATCATTCCAGTCCAGAAGATTATCCAAGCCATTGATAACTTTATCTCTAATATCTTCATTAATTTCTTCAGAGATAACGTTAAATTCCAAACAGTAGATTTTATTTCTAAAATCCATAAACTCCAGATCTTTTTCCAATTCCACATTTGTTCCAATCTCCAGGGCTTGTATCTTCCCTTTATTTTTTCTTTTCTCATCTCTGATCTCATTCTCCTCTCTCACAGGGTCCCCTATTTCTTTAAGCTCCTGCGTCATTTTGCTCAGTTCAATTTTCAGCTCCTTACTACCCTGTCGCAGGGTTTGTTTCGTTATCTCAATCTCATCCATTATTTTCTGAAACATAATTACTTCCAGATTCTCAGCCACTTTCTTGATTGCCATTTTTAAAACCACGAAAACAAAGCAAAACAAAAATAAAGAAGAACCACTTCTTATTTCAGCAACAATTGGGTTAATATTCCAGGCTTGATGACATCACAGTATAAACAGAGCAACCTGCCTTATCTCTCTTGTGCAAGAATGCAAAACAAATTTAGTTCCCAGCATCAAAACAGTTAGTGGCGTCGTGAAGAAGCAGATTCGTCAAAATAAAATAGACCAAAAAGAGAATAGTCCCAGACAATATAATATTCCTCGGAATAGAAATCAGGAATAGAAATCCCTCTTCTGTTTATTATCTTTAGAATGCACTTCCAGGACAGCTTTTTGCGACAGAAACAGAGATAAGCTGTTAATTTCGTGAATAACAGAGAAGAGCTATATCTCACCCAGAAGTTGTCCAAAGCCGATCAATCTGACAAATCTCCTTTTGCTGCAACAATTTAAACCAAGTAAAAAAAATAATAGAAAGAAGGGTGCTTGCCTGTTAGTCCGTTCTCTCTTTCAAGAAAGGATAAACGTATCACTTAAGCAGATAGAGCTTGTTAGAAAGTCCGTCCGGCATTGTTGGCTGGACCTTATCTCATAAATTAATGAAATCCAGTCCTCCCAACAAAAACAGGCTTTGAGGTTGATCTCTACGTTTCTCCCTGCCCGGGAGAAATTTCATCAGTCAAAAAAAAAAATGTTCTGACTGATTTATATCTGAATAAGCTTCTTTTGAGGCGGGAGCCCGTCCCAAAAGCAGGCACAAGCGAAGTCACCCTTCCCGGAAGTCGTAAGCCAGGCCATTTCCACAAAATGGTTTAGGGGTTGTAACTGCTGTCGCTGCTGGAGCGGATCATTAGCTTTTGGGAGCGATGGCTCAAACGAACATTGTTCCTCTCCAAGTACTTTTCACACGGAGGTCTCTTATGCCAGCTGTTTTCCAGGCTTTTAACACCTGCAGTAAAGAAAACATTTGGAGTAAATAACACAATGGCCAGAATCTAAAGATCCACAGAACTAGCTCCTTGTGCCCAAAGAAGCTTTGGATGTGTTCAAGACCTACATAGGTTGCATGGTAACAAATAATGATAGGAGTTACAGATAGATAGTCTCTATTATATGGCATGAGAGGCTGCAGATCAAAGAAAAGATTAAAAAAAAAACTTTGGATGACTGCAAATGACAAACCTACATGCCTTCCAGCCACTAGGACAGGTGTGGGGAATCTTTGGCCCTCCAGATGTTGTTGAACTAAAACTCCCATCAGCCCCAGTGAGCATGCCCAGTGGCCAGGGAGGATGTAGTTCAGCAACATCTGGAAAGCCAAAGGTTCCCCATAGCTGAGATAGACCTGTGGTCTGATGCGGCAGGGCTCCTTTTGTGCTCTGAACCAACGTACCAAATTTTTAATCATCTCTAGACCAATGGGATCTCCTTACCTTCGGTGCGCCACTGGTATCTCTCTCTTTCAAACTTGTTGCTTTCCACAGCTTGTGCAATAGCTTCCTTTAGCTGCTGTTCAGAAACCTAAAAAATGTCACAAGTCACAAAGTTACCTTGTGGAAGTGAGAAAGTTTGGCAAGAGACTGTATTTATTCCTTTTTCCTGAATATCTTTCTCACACAAACTGTGTGTGTGTGTGTGAATTCTGAAGCACAGCGTTTTTCTTTTTCATTTCTTTCTGTCTTTTTATTTTTTGGTGGTGACAACCCCAAAACTGCACAAGGAAGGCTGAGGTCATATCCATGCCATGCATTTAAAGCACTCTTATATCACTTTCATAGTCATGTCTCCCCCAAAGAATCCAGGGAGCTGTCATTTTTTAAAGGTGCTGAGAATTGTTAGGAGACTCCTTACAGGACTACAGTTCCCAACAACTCTCAGCAAACTACAGTTCCCAGGATTCTTTGGGGGAAGACCTGAGTGTTACAGTGGTATAAGAGGATTTTAAATGTATAGTGTGGATGTGACCAGAGTTTTCTCAGTGGCCATGAAATGCTGAGTGACTGTTGGATGAGGGTGGAAAATTGGGTGCGGGGTTGAATTGAGTAGCTGGAATCCTTAACAGCAGCAGTCCACACTGCAGAGTCTGCGTTAGTGATCTCTAACAATCCAGCCATAGAGACATCACATGAGGCCGCTGGCTGTGTAGCTTGGCTTGAAGAACACGCATAAGATGATATTTTAAATGCTGTATCTGACCTGATACTGACAGTGTACCTAAAACCTGCAGGGTTACAGCCAGCTAACTTCTACTCAGAGAAGACCCATTGAAAGTAATAGTTCTAAGTCATGTCTCTTAACTTCAATGGGTCTGTTCTTGGTAGGACTAACGTTGGATACAAGCCTGACTTTATAAGAGGACATCTTTGGTGTTATAAGCAGCAGAATCTACTTCTTTTTCTGGCCATCCATTATCAAAAACTAAAATGTTTGATATAGATTGCTAGGTAGGAAATCTAAAATGGAATCACTTTAAGAATGTCTTTTTTCTTTTCTTTTCTTTTACATTCAGGAAGCTAAAAGCCACTAAATGAAATGTGAAACATTTGAGTTGCTGTTGCATGGTACTGAGCTGGTGAGGCATAGAGCCAAACAAAGCACTAAATGCAAATGTCTATAAACGCTAAGCACTAATACATGTTTTAAAGTCAACGTTGATGCAGATAGGGATGGAAAGAGCCACCCATTTAAGGCACCCATTCCTCACTTTTCCAACCTGAAACTCAGTTTTCCATGTTTCTGCAGCAATTTGCGCTTAAAAAAACCACGTCAACGTTTTAGTGCTAATTTATCCGAATTTATAATTTATTTTGTATGCAGTTTTGGCTAATGTACATAATTTTGCAAGCAATTTCTCACACTATAATGCATTATGTAACTTATGTTCACTAACACTATTCATTTTTATGCACACTTTCCCCTAATATATGCTTTTTTCTAAACACTGGCTGCCTGGAGAACTGCACTGCAAAATTCAGATAAGTGCGAAGTTCAAAGGAAGGCTGTGTTTCAGTCCTCATGTCCTTCCAGTAAGTGCAGATTTGACAGATTCAGCTTTAAATGTGATCTGAATAAAATTTCTCCCCTATCCCTGATGCAGAGAAGGCCCAATTTAAGATAAGAAAAGAACCATAACCTTTTCCACACCTGAAGCATCTCAGTTCCAGTGCTTTTTCTCACCTGTGGGGTTCCAAATGCATATTTGCAACCCTGCAGGGAGACACAGGACACATCCGCACCACACATTTAGCACACATTTAATCTTCATTTAAAGCATGTGGCTTCTCCAAAAGAATCCTAAGAACTGTAGTTTAACCCTCACAGATTTGCAACTTCCAGCACCCTTAACAAATTACAGTTCCCATGAGTCCTTGGGGGAAGCCACATTCTTTGAATTAACATTAAATGTGTGTTAAATGTATAGTGGGGAGAGCCAGTGTGGTGTAGTGGTTAAGGTGTTGGACTACGACCTGGGAGGCCAGGGTTTGAATCCCGAGACAGTGATGAAGCTCACTGGGTGACCTTGGGCCAGTCACTGCCTCTCAGCCTCAGAGGAAGGCAATGGTAAACCCCCTCTGAATATCGCTTACCATGAAAACCCTATTCATATGGTCGCCATAAGTCGGGATTGACTTGAAGGCAGTCCATTTCCATTTTCAAATGTATAGTGTGGAGGTGACCATTTGAGGTTAGGAAAAGTGTTAGTACACTTCTTCCACATGTTGCTGTCCCTCCCCACAATGAAGCAGCTCTTCCCCTTTTAAAGAAATGCTATCAGGGTTTCATTATACATACATACCTCGCTGGTAGTCTTGGCTTTACAACAGAAGACAGAATTCAGCTAGAACAGCCTCCTTCAACCTTGGGTCTCCAGATGTTGGACTACAACTCCCATCATCCCTGGCTATTGACTAAGCTGGCTGGGGATCATGGCAGTTGAAGAACTCTGGGCTAGAACCCTCTGCTCTGTGTGAGCCTGTCCCATGTGGTGACCCACCAGAACTGCAGTTTGGATATCTTTCTAGGCTATAGAAGCGTTGGTTGTCAAGCCCTGGACTGTCCATGCCATGCCCACCCACGCTGGCCATTGGGGCCTTGTAGACATGAAGAGCTATAAAGGGCAATGTGGTGTATTCCTTGACTCTTACTCCATGGCTCAGCTCTGACAGCTGCTAATAGTTCTGACGCTCAAGCCTCACCAAAATATGGAAGCTTCATATAGCGGCCATCTTACCTGTGGGTCCGGGTGCCTGCTGATTATAATCTGCACAGTTCCAGAACTGCAGTGGCTTAAGACTGCATGAACCTCATTCAGTGTCATATTTTGAACTGATGCTTCATTGATTTCTACTATTTCATCTCCGCACCTTCCAAAAAAGATAGTCTTTAAAATCTAGTATATCAAATGTATAGTTCATAAATGTTTGTCATTATTTTTGCAAACATGGGTTTATTATCAATAACAAAATGATGGATTATTTTTGTAGGCATTTATTGTTTGTGGCCTAAGTGAGAGGCCACAGCAGCTTCATCTTTGCGCATTCTGACTGCAGATGGAAAACACTGAAAGAATACATGAAGGGGTCTGCAGGGCGGTATGGTTTAGTGCAGGTGTGGGGAACCTATGGCTCTCCAGATGGTGTTGAACTGCAAACCCCATTGGCTCTAGCAAGCATAGCCAATGGTTGGGGATGATGAGATCTGAGGTTCAGCAACATCTGGAGGGCCAAAGGTTCCCCACACCTGGTCTAGAGCCCCACCACTGTGCAATCTCACCCCACCCACTGCCATGTTCCCCCAACATCTACATATTCAATGGATGTTGAAAGAAGGTCTGTACTTGTACAGATGTACATAGGTAGCATTCTTCCACGTCAGAAGAACCTTGACTGGGATGCTCAAGCTCTGAATTGCAGTCATCGTCATATCTGCGTCAAGCAGAGGGTTGAACTAAATGATCTACAAGACACCTGCCCCAAGTCTTACGATTCTATTTTTTCTTTTGCTCCGTAATGGGGGTGGGTGTAGAATTAGGTTCTAAATTATTACTTCTCTAAGGGTGGCCTGCCCAGAAGAATATCCCCGACATCTGCTGTATGTGAAAGACATGTTGTTGCCATGCGCCTGCTCTTTCTTCACACTTCTGTGATTTCTATGAACTTTCTGCTGATGCGCCTTTAGCAGGAAACAGACCTGCGGCACGTAATGTGGCAACAGTGTTGTACCCACAGTTTCCTTCCTGATCGCTTAGTGTGGCCTTTTGCTTAAACCCTTCTAACTTAAGCACAGAAGGCAGGAAGAGCAATGGAACCCAAGGCCTT
The DNA here is from genome assembly GCF_030035675.1 of Rhineura floridana. Classification (NCBI taxonomy): domain Eukaryota; kingdom Metazoa; phylum Chordata; class Lepidosauria; order Squamata; family Rhineuridae; genus Rhineura; species Rhineura floridana. The sequence continues at coordinate 23,770,948 of NC_084493.1, read as the reverse complement.
CATGGTGTATGCAGCCCAATTGAGATGGCTCATGGGCAGCTTTCATGTAGTTCCATAACATGTGTATATGGTTTTTTTAAAAAATGCTGGTAGTTTTGGCATGAGAGTGGCTGCTTTGTTGACCCTAAAAAATATGCGTCTTGGGTATGAAGGCTGTTTTAGAGTCCGTCTGGTATAAGTTGGTCATGTGGACATGCCTTTGTCACTTACACTTAGTAGCAGCTGGTGCTGATGAGATATGTGCAAATGTGTCCATTTTTGTGTCTCTCTATTTCTCACTTTAAGGTTGAAAAAGTTCTCTTCTCCACATTTCCACATCAGTTTGCATTTTTAAAAAAAAGAAAAGTCCTCATACTAATTCATCAGCATTTGAGTGTAAATCTCTCCTAATATACACGTTTTTGTATGCAGTGTTGCCTAATAGATATAAATATAATTAAATAAATAATAGACACGTTTTTGCAAATCCTATTTTGCCCTGATACTTCTATTTTCTGTAGCCTTTTTGCCTAATTTGTCATATGCATTTTATTTACACATTGGATAGCTGTGTTTCAGTTCATATAGCGTTTTGGAAAGTGCAAATCAGATTCACCTTTAAACACAAACTGAATCAAGTTTCTCCTCCAGCCCTAGTGCTGATCCCAACACATTGACTATGAATGCTGGGGCTGGTGGGTTTAGCTTTCAAATTTCCTCCACCTGTTTCTTCTCTTCCTGTACTATAATTAGGTTTCCTGATTGATTGCTATAGTCCTTCAGCTAAAGGCAGCCTTTAATATAGAAATGAATCTCTCTCTCTCTCACGCACTCACATATGTGTATATATATATCTGCTGTTGAAGCCTTTCACTGTTGACATACCTGAGCCTTCTATCCATATAAGCCGCAGACCCCGGAGAGAGGGTGTGGATGAATATTCCTGAAGTACACTGGAAATAAGGGATGTTGCATAATCCAATGCCCAAACCCACACCAGCTTCTGGGGGAAAATACAACAATAAGATACAAATAAAAAAGAAACCATTCCCTAACCTAAATTATATAAACTGCCCATCAGTCATTAGTTTCAAGATTCAAAAATTAGATTTGTTTCTTCCCTGTCCTTCTAAATCAGGAGTGGGAGACATCAGGCCCGAGGGGCAAAGTGGCCCACTGGGTCTATCTATTTGGCCTTGGGACTATCTCCCAGCAATGCCCCCTCCTGAGGCCACATCCCATCACCCCCCCTTTTCGCCCACTCTGCTCCATGCCCTCCTGGAGTGCTTTTGCCTGGCTGGAACTGTCCTTGAACTGTGATATTGCCTCTTGCCTGGCTGGAGAGAGGTGTGTGTAGGAACCACTGACAATTGCACAGCTGGAATGTTGTCTACTGTACATCTGTTGCTTAACCTACTTTTGAAAACCAACATTTGGAAATTAAGATTTACAGTTTCCCCCTTCCCCTTATAAATGCTCGAAATTCTTCCTCCATCCAGCCACTCTCTTGTTTTAAAGGCCCTGTAGCAGACTAGGATTTTGTTTTTGGACAAACAATTGGCACACACCCCAAAAAAGGATGTATGTGTAGCCAATTAAATCATACTCACTGAAATCAACAGAATTAAGTTAGCCAAGCCCATTCATTTTGATGGGCCATTCTGAGTATAATTTAGTTCAGGAGTAGCCAATGTGGTGCCCTCCAGATATTTTGGACTACAACTCCCATAATTCCTGATCATCTGCCATGCTGGCTGGGGCTGATGACAATTGTAGTCCACAATTGTAGTCTGGGCAAAACCTTCCAAAGAACAATGGAGCTGCTTTTTCTGATCCTTGGTGTTTGGTTACTGTTTGACACTCACCTTTATATAAAGAAAATTTCACAATGATCCTGTCATTGGGGTTGGCAGCATTCAAGGGAAAAGTGGTGTTTTCTGAGCCAAAGGAGCTGTTCTCCTTGGTGATGCACATGCTGGTACTTAGGGAACAGCAGAGATGGAATGATGAGTAGCTAGCTGCAGAATGTGGCGTAATGAGGCTTGTCCGGACTGTGAGTGTGAGAAGACCTTTCTTGGCCTGCTAGAAACAAAGAAGCATCATGAGTCATGTTTGCTTAGACCTGATAGTCATGTGTCTGCTATGTTTATAAAGAGAGGAAACAAGCATCAGTTCTTCACATTTCCACATTAGTTTTTGAATTTTTTTAAGTCCTCATAAACATTCCTTTGCATTTTAGTGTGAATTTCTCCCAAAAGACATTTTTGTATGCAATTTCGCCTAATATACACATCTTTGCAATGCTTTTCCCTAACACAATGCATTTTTGTATGCTATGTTCACTAATATATTGTTTGCGTGCCACCCCAATCTCTGAGTGGTGTGAGACTTCTAGGGGTACCTGCGCTTACCAAGGGTTTGGTTTCCTTGGAAAGAAGGTCAGCAGAGACTGTGGTGTCTTATAGGATATATGGTTTTTATTTACACACATTCCAACCTGTGGTTAGGTTGGAGAGGTAACAGCATTAACAGTCCACAAGATCAGGCCTGTAGGGTGGCACCCCCAAAGCCATGGTGCAGAGAGCAGGCTTCTCTGTGTATCTCCCAGTTCCCAGCTTCTCCAGACTAGACTGAAAACACAAGCCTCTCCCTGGCTTCAGGATGGGGGGATGAGGGCCCCTCTCCTGAAAAGAGCTCCAATAGCCACATAATCTCTCTTGGCCACATCCCTTTGGACATGCAGATTTCATTTAATAAGTCCATTAACTCACAAGCTAGCTTAACAAAGGAAACTAGTCTGACCAGTAGAGCAGGTTCTTGCTTGCATATCCCAACTTCAGATATATGATCACAGGCTGGAAGGGGATCCATAGAAATCATCTATCTCAACCCTCAATCCCATAACACTATGCATTTCTATGCACACTTTACCCAAATATGTGCACACATTACTTGGCTGGAGAACTGCAGGGCAAAACTTTGGAGAAATGTGATGACTGTGGTTTTCGATTGTGTACTTTCTTGGAAAGTGCAAATTAGGCAGGTTTGCATTTAAATGTGGCTGAATCACATTTCACCCCCATCCCTAGTGCCAAAATAACTTGGCTGACCTTCTGTACTATGCACCTTGACCTGTGGAGGAGGGATTTGCTGTTCTACCTCATGCAACAAAATATATTTGGCCAGCCCTGAGAAGAGACATTGTGTATGTAGAGGGGCATAACCTTGAATTTCTACAGAGCTTCATAGTGTGTAAGTCCATGCACTGATTCTCCATTCAGTTCCAGGATTTCATCTCCTGTTAATAAAAAAATATTATCCTGTTTGCTATTCCTATTTTGGGTTAATCTCTTTCTCTCTGTCTTTCTCCCTCTCTCACACACACACCAAACAGGATGCAATACACACGAGAAGTTATTTATTTTTATTTCACAGCCACCCACTTGCTAGTTAAAAAAAAATTAAATGTCACAGAATTTAAACCCAGCAGATGGTAACTGATTGAGTCTGCACAAAGCACACTGAAATAAAGAGCATGACTCTCTCTTCCTTCATTGAGGCTGAATGCCAGTGGATTGTGTCAGTTTATGTATACATGCATAACAGACAGTTTTGGGGGGCTTTTTTGTAATAGTGCTCACCAGTATGGAGTACCTACACCTCTTTTTTTGATGCCACTGGCAGCCCTTTTGTGCTGACACCCACAGCACTTTTATCAAGGTATGAGTGCTGGCATTTCATTGTTGACCAAAAACAGCACTGATGTCCTAATATGACACATGTATAGGTGTCCTTTATTATAGTTCTTTATTAGGCCAACCAAAATATCACTAAAAAGTGTGCAATCTCTCCAAAACTTAGTGTTTTTTCTACTCAGTGTTGGTCCTTTGTTCTTTTAGGATTTTATAGTTTTATGACTTTATTGCACATCACCTTGATATGTTTTATGAGTTGGTGGTTTATAAATATATGTGCGTACATGTATAAACACATACACCTGCCTTATACTGAGTTGCACCACTGGTCTATCTAGCCCAGTATTGTCTACACTGACTGGCAGTGGCTCTCCAGGATTTCAAAATACAGTTCCCTGCCAGCCCTATCTGGAGATGCCAGGGGTTGAACCTGGCACCTCCAGCATGCAACGCATGTGCTCTACCACTGAGCTATAGCTCTCCCCCAGATCCAGTCTACACATATAGGGGCAAAGTTCTCCCACCTTCTTGCAGCCTTCCATCTGCAGCAGCAGCTCCGCCAGGAAAGATTGTCTTCACATATATGCCAATGGGGCCATAAATGCTATCTTTACTGCCTACGATGGTGAAACTGAGGCCCTGATGGGAGGAAGCACAGAGCACATTTTTACTTGAATAATCAAGTGCATTTTTTTTAGAGTTTCCCCAACTAAATGAACATAATGCATATTATAAAAGTCTGTGTAATGTGCGCTTTCTGCTCTATGAATGCAAATGGGAGAGAACTTCTAATGTGATCAAACAGACCTACAATTCTGAAGACATACAGCCTGATCCTATACAAGTTTACTCAGAACGAAGCCAGTGCCACTGAGTTCAATGGGATTTACAACCAGGTAAGTGTGTATAGAATTCCAGCCTTACCAAGCCATATTTATAAGGAGAAAAGATGAGGATACTGAAATGGGTTCTTCTTGGGGCTGTTTTGGGGGTCTGTTAAAATCAGAATTATGCTTCTAGTAGTTGATTGCCATAGGCACATAACTAAAAAGATGGCTTTTTATGTTTTTCTAGCATATCAAAAGTGTTTTTTTAGGCGGGGGTATCCGATTCTAGTCCTAATCAGAGTAGACCCACTGAAATGAACATAACTAACTTGAGTCTACTAATTGCAGTGGGTATACTCTAAACAAAACTTAGTTTGATACTACTCTTGCTTTTTAATCATTGTCATAGGTAATTTATACCCCACCTTTCAACCCCACCTTTCCTGGTTAAAATTGGTTCCTACCACTTAATCAACTCAAGCTCTGCTTGATTCATCTATCAATCAAAGCTTGTAGTCCTAACCACTTATTTGCTCCTGTCTTTCCCTGGCAATAAGACTGCCTGAAATAGAGATGACAGAACTGCCTGGGAAAAAGTGTGTGTTTGTTTTTATTTCTATCCTGTGCTTCCACAACAAGATCATAAAGGTGGCTAGTAAACAGTAAACAAACAAACAAAACCTTTTACAGTTTCAACCACAAACTCATAAAAATAGAAGTTGAGAAATTCATTTTAATTCCAGCCCCCTCCTGTAAACATACATATATATATATATACATACACATTTGAATACATGTCGCATGGAATGCAATGCAGTAAGGAAATATGTACTTTCCAATGGGCATTTGACTGCAAATTCTGATGCATTTTCCAATGAGCATTTGACGAGGCATCCAGTTTAAACCCACAGTTCCTGATTTAGTAAGCGCTACCCATAGAGAAATCTGCTTGTGTATGTAGAAAAATGACCTAACTGCACTTGTGAACTTGGCCTTGGATTCAATCAGGGCTGGCAACAGTGGGTGGCTAGGTTGGGCCCAGGCCAAGGGCCCCTGCAGCCCAGAGGGACCCCTGAAGCGACCCTCCTTAGTGTGGGAGGGTAGCACTCCCATTCCATGATCTGCGGCAGTATCAGCTCCTGACCCTGCTGCAGATCACGGAGAGGGAGCTCCCAGGCACCTCCCCCCAATACAGTCAGTGCAAGCTTCAATAAGCATGCACGCATGCCCCACCTACCTCTCCCGTCCCTATGAATGACATGCGCACTGTGCACATCAACCAAGGAGGCAGTGGGGGCTTCCCTAAGGGACTGATGCCCCTGCCGCCATCTTGGTTTATGGCAAGCATGTGCGTGCAGTGCACATGTCATTCACAGGGACAGGAGAGGTAGGTGAGACATGTGGGTGGGCTTATTAGCCCTGCGCCGCCTGTATGGGGGGATTGGGCTACGGTGACATGGGCCCAGTCATGCCTGGCTCCAGCCCTGGATGTTCCTTCTAAGCACACAGTAGTATTGCTTAGCACTGCAGTCTCTTGGAAATCTTTCCTGATCAAGCTATTGTCCTTATTAAACAAGGGAAGACACATGATAAAGATTAGTACCTCACCTTCCCTTGGCCTTTCATTAAAACAATACTGGAGATTACAGAGGCTTGCAAACTACACGATACATGCATCGGTTGGGCAGTATTCTGCGATTGTGAAGACCTGGAAAGGGGCTGCATGTTAAACACAAAGCAATTAGTTAATGCCACTTGAATGGGTAGCAGACCACTGATGCTATGACTATGGATGGGGGAGAAATGGGGTTTGATTCAAATGTTAACGCAAAATGTATATTATTATACATATATAATTCCTATAAAAGAGTCAAGCTCCATGCTATGCTATATTTCTGCACCATAATTTTGTATATACATTAATATATAAGTATTTTTATACAGTTATATGCATTGGAACAGCTGGTATAGCACAGTGGAGAGGAGAGCATGGCTGGGAGTCCAGAGTCTGTGAGTTCAAATCCCCGCTTGTGTCTCCTGGGTGTCAAGGGCCAGCTAAAGATCACCCCCAGAGGGAGTGGTTCAGGGATTAAGTGCCCTACCACCCAGAGCTTGGAAAAGTTACTTTTTTGAACTACAACTCCCATCAGCCCCAGCCATCATGGCCACGTGCACATTGCTGCCATCAACCAAGATGGCAGCAGAGGCTTCAGCCCCTTAGGGAAACCTCGGCCGCCATCTTGTTTGATGGCAAACCTGTGCGCGCAGTGCGCGCAGCCGCAAAATAAGCAGAAAGGTAGGTGAAGCAGGGGGATGGGATGGGACGGGACAGCAGGTGGCTCAGAATCAGCCTAGGGGCCCTCCTCAGCTTAATCCGGCCCTGACCTGCCCACTAGCCATGCTGGCTGAGGCTGATGGAATCGAGAGTCCAACAATATATGGAGAGCCACATGTTCCTCAATGCTGCTTTAGCTCTTTGGAGTTGCCTGGAAGACCTGCGTCACTCTGTGACTGGAAAGCTGTTCAAGCAGTGGCTGGCATTTTACACTCCTCTAGAGACCACTTCTAGAGCACACAATGGAAGAAAACAATGTACTTGGCTCACTGCAATCTTAGTTAATATTCAGCATCCTTTCCTTCTTCCTCTTCTGGCCAACCCTGTGGAAAACTGGCATGTGTGCTCTCTAAAGCACTTTAAGGGAGCAACACACACACACATACACACACAGAGAGGGAGATGAAGTGTATTGCGGCATGGAGCATGCAGCAGCATTGGAATGAGTGAAGGGTTAGAGCACAAGGTCAGTGTCCTGCAATTCTGATACATACCGGGATTGAACTGCGGGTTATGCTCATAAATCTAATGGCAATTAGTACGGGTTTCTGGATTAGAGAGGACAGGAAAAGGAAAGGAGTAGGTTAGAGTGCACGTGCCATCACCCTTCTCTCAAAGAAGTACTGGGCTTGCTCTTGGCTGCAAGTGTGAGAAGCACAAGTAGATTACAAGCCATTGTGTGCTGCATAAAAGAAGTGGATTAGCACTGGTTATGTACTCCCAATACAGCATGCTGAGAAGACCCGAAGCACCCATGCTTGCTTCTGGCAGTATGTAAGTCACCTGCCACATGACCAGCCAAGCCCCTATTGTATAAGCAGGTAAAATGACACGTTACAAAGCCTGCCACGTATTCAGCTCAAAACAGAGGAGAAAACAGGCCATTTCAGTGCTGGCGACTGCTTTTCAACTCAGCAGCCCAGCTAAGAGTGCACAAGCTTTTTGTATCTCAGAAAGGCAGCGAGGTAAGAGGAAGCAACCTGCTAGCAGGAGTTTAGCGCAGGCTGGACTGAAATACGTATGGTAGCGTGAGCCCAGACTCTCCACTGGCACGTGCCATGTGGTAGGGAGGCAAATGAAAGCCTGTCCTGTGTCCGATGAGAGCACTGTGGGATTAAGGAGAACCAGACACCAAGAAGGCTTGCTCACAGAGGAAGGCCAATTACACACAAGCTAAAGTGGCCCAAATCCACTAATGTCACTGTGGGAGAAAAAAATATCAGACTCCCGACCCCAAAAGAAACAAACTAGTTGCCCTTGTGGGAAAAGGCCAGAGACACATCCATCTTCTCTGTGTTTTGCTTTGCATATGTTCGCAGCTCTGTAGACTCAACCTGTGATAAACAAATCTTTAGCTTCTGTGTTGGACCCAGTTACGTGTAAAAGGGTTTGAGGACGTGTAAGGATTGGAAAGATGTGAAGAAGAGGAGATATGGGGAAGGAGGAAGAAGAGAAAGAGGGAACAGATGGCTTTCTACCCAATTCCAAATAAATTAACTGACATGCATGTGTTCTCAGTTCCAAGAGATTGTATTAAACAAATATGCTATTAAACATGTATCGCTTTGACACAAACACACAATCATCTCCAAATTCTCTCTCAAAGAAGAAAGTTACATCAACAAATGTGGGCTGGCTGGGGGTGGGGAGACCATGGATCCCTGTATAAATTTCTGCCTAGTTTGATGATCACCCTGGCATTCTCTCAGTCCTGCCCCTTACCATAGATCTGCGAATCGACAGCCGATTCATGCGCTCCAAAACAAGCAACTCTACACAGCTGAAAAAGAAAAAAATGTCAAGAGGGAAAGTGGAGGTGTGAGGCCAGTTAGCTGAGGTAGATCTGACTGCAGGATGTACACACAAGAACTTGGAGAACCTTTTCGTTTTGAATGCGATGACTGAGAAACTAGAAGACCTCGTCTATCCAAACAGCCACCTTTTCAGGTATCTCAATTTTGTTGCGGTAGTCCCTGCCCCCCACCATCCATATGATTGACAGAGACAGTCGCACTATATGTCATCCTGAGGGTTTATCTTGCAAGAGTCTCCACAATTCCACTGTGCATTATATGCAGGTACTAAGGCTGCCCTCAAGATTACCAAAACAGGAATTTCTGCAATTGTGTGTGTGTGTATATATAATTATTAGAAGTGCTTCAGCAGAAGGGTGTGGATGCTGATTGCAGTTGGGAGGTTAAACACCACTTTTCTCCCCCCTGCCCATTTCTGACCATTGGAGGGGAGGGTGTAATTTTTCACCATGCACAAAGAAGTTTCTTTGAGACAGTTGGCTGAATGCAGTAAACTGAGCTAAGGATAGAAGGCGCAATCCTGCTCCTCACTATACACAATCAATCTATGCAGGAGAAAGTCTGAGAAGGGCTTTCACAGACTTCAAGGCTCACGAATAATTTACCACTAACAAGATGCCCAGACAGGGAGAATGCGTGCTGAAATGTGGCCATAAAGAAGGTGGGAAAGTGACGTATCTAGTTTTCCTTCCTAGTTGGTTTTGTTTCACCTTTCTTTCTCTTGACCTCTGCACCTTCTTCCTCTACTTCCATCCCTTGGGATCTGAGTCTTGGTCCCTGCACATATGAGTTCTGTACTGTCCCTCAGTTGCCTTTTCAGACAACAGCTGTGTCAACTGTTGGTCACCTCTATGTGCCCGCATTTAATCTTGAACCTTTGTTTTCAGGCCTAGTATAGATGGCAGCCTTTCCTTGGTGTGATGTATGATGGTTGCTAATCATGCACATCAGCCTACGATGAGAGTGTGGTCAGTGGAATGGCCGCTAGTATCTCAGGTAGTCATGACTACTTAAAGCTGCAAAAAGCAGCTATATCCCTATGCAATTCTTAGCGGAAAGAGGCACTTGGGGGGTGCCGCCTATATGAAAGGTTTCCCAATTGGTCTATTCTTCCCCACCCTCTCAGCTTTCAGAAGGTACCTCCCTTTCCCATGCAGGCAAAGAAGTTCAAGAGAAATAGGCTGACAGGCTCCCCCTCTTACCTTATGGTTTTACTGACGTCCTGAGCACTCTGCAGAGGGTCAGTGGTGTCTGGACAACGAAGGATACAAGGAGCAAATACAATGGCCAGGGCATTGGGTGACATTCGATTGCTCTCCTCTTGCAGGGCAATCCTGAACAGCATCAAAATTTTACTCTGGTTATAGGTAGCTCCAATTCCCTTTTTTGGGGAAAATGCACAAAGTCATAGATTGGAAATTAAGAAGTTTGGACACAGGCTAAAGAGAAAGACAACTGTATATGCCGGGAAAGTCCTCTAAAAGTCTGCAGAAAAAGTTCTTCCTTAAAACCTGAGGCCAATTAATGTGCTACATCTTCCACTTGTATGCACAGAATTGATGGTATACAGAGATGTCAATGTCTATGATCTGTTGGGCACATCATAAGAGGAACTCCACAGCTGCACTAACTGTAATATGCTAGTTTGCAGTGCTGCTGTAACACTTTCCCGCTAATATGAAGACCAGGAGTAAGTAAGGACTCAGATTTCAATGTTTTCCTTGAGAAGGAAAGTGGTTCATTACTCAAAACAATCCGATTGGTTGCTGCTATGTGTGCCTGGACTGTAGTGCTCCTTGGGAGATCATAATCATTGTGATTTTAAGCAAGGCAATGACATATAGAACTTGATCTCCAAAGCTGCTCTCTTGCCACACGGCATGCCTACAATATACACGCACAAATCTCTGAGCAGGCAGTGGTCCTTTAAAGATAGCAGCTGTCATCACAAGGATGTTGAATGGATGGTAGGATACATATTTGTGTCATATGGTGGGCTCTTTTTGTGTCCATATCAGGTGTTTAGGAGGAGTCTTAGTAAGGAGGGACATAGGTGATGCCATCCCAATTTCAGTGATCATGGGTAGAGGGAGGTTTGGGGAGATGGTGAGCTGCCATAGAAGATGAAGGCAAGGCTATCTACGCCTTGTTTCTCTCTCTCACTCCTCCCATGGACAGGTTCCTCATTGCTCATCTGCTGTGCCTACTGGCCTGTGTGGAATCCACTGGATTCCTCAATGTCCTGGGGGAGTTCCCAGTAGATAAAGCAGGTAACTTTGTTGAAGCCCTTGTCACGCTGTGGAACAGCAAGGCGTGTTGGGCTCTTAACATGGTTGCCCTGAGTGTCCTCTCCTCTCTTGATCAACATTATCTAACAGCTCTTCAATCCACAGCAGTGCTGCCCTAGCGAAAACCGATGCAGCCACCAAAGCCCGAATTGAGAGGGCATTAGCATCATGTGAACGTTTAAGGGCAGTATCTGACCTGCGTTCATTGGGGTCCTTCAGCTGCGCATCTCCATCCCGTGGCAAGAGGTCGCGGGGAAGCAGAGCAGAGATTGGACCATGCACTGCTGGTGTCCGAAGCTGCTCCATGACATCTGCATCCAGAACATAAAACTTATTGGCAATGTTAATACCCTTTCTACACTGTAGCGGGGAATCCCACTCTGCTTTCATTACAGCCTTGAATGGTGCAGGTAATGGAATGCATCTAGCTGATGTCTTAGGGACTGGTAATACCAGAGCACTTTTAGAGAGCGATTCCTGTTGTTGTTGCTGCTGTGTGGGAGACAAATCCAAAGCAGCCAGCACTTTAGCAAACAGGGTGGAAAAATACACTTCCAAGAACAGTCTAGTTGACACTAGGTCATCCATGCCTGAATCATCGCTCCAGTCACCCCCATCCAACATCGCCTCTCCCTCAGCCTTGGGCATTGAATCAACATCATGTGGTGTTTGTAGTCTAGAACTCAATTCTGAAGTTTGTCCCCTGGAAAATGCAAAATAACTGGGGGAGGGCAAATTATCCTGCTGTTGCCCAGTTGAGCCTCTTCAAGAGAGGGGGATCCAGACTTGTTGAGGCGTGTGTGGGAGACCGCACACGCTTTGGGGCACCCCCTGCGGATATTTCTTTAACCAAGTCTCCCATCATAGCCTCCCTTATCTGTTGGAGAACTCCAGGTGAAAAAAGATCAGCCCATAAAACTTGTGGCTGATGCTGTCGCAGCGGGAGCCCTGACATACGCTGGGACTGTGAGACTGGGAGGAGGGGCTAAAGGTACGCAACCCAACTGCCCCTGCCACATGCCATTGCTCCATTTGGCTGCACCGCTCCTGTAGGGAAGCCCCTGTGCTCTCTTCGTCAGAAGATAAAAGCTCAAGTCGCGTAGTGTCATTATGTGTTAGAAAGGGCGGCTCAGAAAAATGCATTTGCCATGTTGCTGACAGGGTGGACATGCATGAGGTTACAGGTGGCAGGGAAGATTGCATTTGCCATGCTGGTGGCAGGGCATGAATGCAGTGTTTCGGGCATTTTGTGAAAAATCAGGCGATGGCGGTCCGCTATTCTGTGAACTGGCGGGGACTGTGTCGCCCCTTTGTGCCGAAATTGCAGGCCTCGCCACCTTGCCCTTATCCAAAATGGCAGGCGCTCCGCTTTCGGCCCCCCAAATGGCAGGCGCTCTCATTCCATCAGCCAAAACCTCAGGGGTTGCAGGAACCACCTCTGTGGCCTCCCTACCTGGGTATACTTCCATACCGGGGCCACATCTACCGCCATAGCTTGGAGAAGTGCCCTCCTCAGGGTCACAAACAATCGAAGGCTTATTTCTGCTCAAAATGGCAGGATGTTGCGAGGACCGGGGTCTGAGCATGGCTGCGGCCGAGTACTGCCCCAATTTCCCCCCCTGCTTTTTCTTGGAAAGCTGAGCCTTAGAGCTGTGCTTCTCCATGACAGATTGACGGATTTGGTACGAGATAATAGAGAAAGAATAAAAAACAGGTGGCAGGGAGACAACTCTGAGGGCTCTGAAGAAGACTGGTAAAACAGCGTTCAGAAAAAGAAAAAGGACAGCAGTAAATGATAAATAGATGGATAGATAGATAAGAGAGATAAGATAGATATATGATAGATAGATGACAGATAGGTAGAGGATAGATACATGATAGATAGATATAGATAATGATAGATAGATATAGATAATGATAGATAGATAGATAGATAGATAGATAGATAGATAGATAGATAGATAGATAGATGATAGATAGATAGATGATAGATAGATAGATAGATAGATAGATAGATAGATAGATAGATATAGATAATGATAGATGATAATGCTAGATGCTAGATGATGCTAGATGGATAGTTAGATGGATGCGCTAGATGGTTGCGCTAGATGGATGCTACATGAGATGGGAGATAGATAGGGGATAGAGGGATAGAAAGAAGACAACGAGAGGTCAGCAGATTGCTGAGAGGAAGGAATGGACTAACTGACAGGTAAGACACAGTGTGAGGTAAATTACTGGAGAAAAACAGTCATAAACATGAAGGGAGGGTAGAAAAGGTTAAAAAATGCTAAAGAGTAGCTCAGAAGAGATATAAAATTCAGTAAGGAGAATAGAGAAAACCATACAAGATGTTCTCCGAGCTGACAGGAAACTAAAACTGAGCCTCAGCAGGAGGGGAGGAGCTTAAGCGTCGGTTGAACAGTTTCCTGTCTCTGAGCTACAGGAGGAGCTACAGTACCTGCTTGGAGACCTCTTGTCATCCATGAGAGAATAGCATTGTATAAATACAGATCAGCTGGCTGCTGATTTTTCTGGCTATAATTTCAAAGAGGGACCACAGTGAACATTTTCATATGCAAGGAGCCACTTTTATATTCAGTATATCATTCGGCCCCAGCCAAACAGAGCAGACAAAGGTCCCTCGAGAAAAAAACCCCACACCCTCTTTTTTAAAAAAGAAAGAAAACAGTGCAGGTGAGAAAAGAATATAGCAGAGCAATAAGAGTAACACTTCATGCTTACATTTACAAACAGAGGCCATGTCCATGATCCATATCAGGGAGGAACAGAATTCACAGTAGGTGGGAATGCTGTACTGAGTGGCCTTAAAAATGTGACCGTTATGTTCTTCTACCTACAAGAAAAATGCAGTTTGACATTCAGCAACAGCGGAAAACAGTTTCCAGTGTTTATTCTTCTGCTAAAAAGCTAAACTAAGCTACATCGAAACATTTCAGGCAGCTGCTATTTCATTGTTTGGGTGGAATGCCAAAAGCGCATTCTTGGCCACACTGACTCCCTGACACTCAGAATGCCCAAGAGCGGTATCTTAATATGTTGAACAATTTAACAACATGTAAAAATATCCTTCTTGATCAGACCCATAAGTCCATCCAGCCGTGTGGGTGTCCCAGAAAGTGGCAACCCCTCAGGAAGTTCACAACTTCAGCCCAAGAATACTGGCAAAGCATTCTAGTCCCTTCTGCTCACACCTGGACTCTCACACTGTATGGCAGAGGTGGAGAACTTCAGGCCTGGGGGCCAAATGCAACCCTCCAAGCCTCTTTATTTGTGGTGAGTGAGTGGTGGCTGGCCAGTTGGCAGCACACTTGGATGAAATGGATTATTTGGATCCATACCAATCGGGTTTCAGGACTGGACATAGTACTGAAACAGCCTTGGTTGCTCTGGTGGATGATATGAGGAGGGCATTAGACGGGGGAGAATCCACCTTTCTTGTCCTCCTGGATCTCTCGGCGGCTTTTGATACCGTCGACCACGGTATCTTGTTGGATCGCCTGGAAGGATTGGGAATAGGAGGCACTGTTTTGCAGTGGTTCCGTTCCTTTCTCTCTGACAGGCATCAACAGGTAGCATTGGGAGATGAGGTTTCAGACCCTTGGCCCCTCACATGCGGAGTGCCACAGGGTTCTATCCTCTCTCCCATGCTATTTAACATCTATGTAAAGCCGCTGGGAGCTATCATCAGGAGTTTTGGGCTGTGATGTCATCAATATGCAGATGACACGCAGCTCTATCTCTCCTTTAAATCTTCACCAGAGATGGCTGTGGAGACCTTGTCCAAGTGCCTGGAATCCGTGAGTGGATGGATGGGAAGGAACAGACTGAAGCTCAATCCTGATAAGACCGAGGTGCTACTTGTGGGTGACAGGGGGAGGTTGGGTGCTGTTGACCTACAGTTTAATGGGGTGAGTTTACCCCTGAAAGATCAGGTCCGCAGCCTCGGGGTGGTTCTTGATTCCAAGCTGTCCATGGAGGCTCAGATTTCGGCAGTGAGCCGGGCAGCTTGGTACCAATTACATCTCATACGGAGGCTGCAACCCTACCTCCCTATTCATCAGCTCCCACTGGTGGTATACGCCCTGGTCACCTCTCGATTAGACTACTGCAATGCGCTCTACATGGGGTTACCCTTGAAAATGGTCCGGAAACTACAACTGGTGCAGAATGCGGCGGCTCGGTTGCTTACAAACAGCCGCCGCCGTGATCACATCACGCCAGTATTATTTCACCTACATTGGCTGCCAGTTGTTTTCCGGGCCCAATTCAAGCTGTTGGTATTAACCTTTAAATCCCTATACGGTCTCGGCCCAGTTTATCTGAAGGAGCGCCTCCAGTACCACAAATTAAGCCGCCCAACCAGATCAGCCACACAGGGCCTTCTCTCAGTCCCACCAACAAAAACAGCTAGGTTGGTAGGGACTAGAGAGAGGGCATTTTCAGTGGCGGCCCCCACTCTCTGGAACTCCCTCCCATTCAATCTTTGCCATGCCCCTTCCCTGGATATATTTTGCCGGGCATTAAAAACTTGGCTTTTTGGACAGGCCTTCAGGAATTCCGGGGAGGGCTAACTTTTTTGGGATATTTTATTATCTATTGATCACCCTAACTGATTTCATGCTGCTGTGATTAATGATCGTACTGATTTTATTGTATTTTATCTGTATTGTATTGTAATTTACTGAATTTTAGTTTGTACGTCGCCTAGAGTGGCTTCGGCCAGATAGGCGACACAAAAATTAAATTTATTATTATTATTATTATTATTATTTGGCCTCAGGGCTCTTCCCAGGCCACACAGCCTCCCACAGTCCATATCCTGGAGTGCTGGAAAGTGTCCATGAACTGTCATGCCTCTTGTTTTGCCTGGATGGATAAGGGTGTATCTCTGTGTTTAGAAACCTCTGACTTTCCAATGGCTGGAATGTAACCTATTCTACAAAGGTAAGTCAAATCCGTTGCTCTGCCTACTTGTGCATCTGGCCTCGCCCACCACTGGTATGCAGCCCCCTGGAAGATTGCCTATGAGGAAATACAGCCACTGGGCTAAAAAAAAAAAAAGGTTCCCCACCTCTGATGTATGGTATGACTTTGACACACACTTCAGAAAGCATAAGGACTTATGCCCTCAGCCTACATTTGCAGATACGTAACTATATGCTTTCTACAGAAAGCGCTAACATTCATGAAAATGCATTAAAGTGAAATTTGTAAGGTAACAAGTGATTTATTTGCCTTACGAGTGAAATTCTTGTGGCTCATTCTATTTTTATTTATTTACAAAATTTATTAATTGTTTTATATTTCAAAAATGTCAAGGAGATGTACAACCGGAGTTTTACAATACAGAAACATGCAAGAACACACAATAAACTGTTATGCTGCTCTTTCATATGGTAAAGCTAGGGTCACCCCTCTGGAAAGGCATACCTGGCATCCTGAAAGTATCTCCAAGATATGCTTGATGCAGATGGCAGCATGCGCATGGTTATTTCATTTCTATACTACTGTTCAATTAAAAAATTCCAAGGTAGTTTACAATAGCTCATAGAGCAGAACAAGCTAGCAATAATCATGTCGGATAAGGTACAGTACTTGAGATAGAGGCCTCCCCTCTAAGCACAACCTTAAAAAATATTGGAAACATGGATTAAGGGGGGGGTTTACACAGGCCTCTGGAGTCCCTACTTTACATGTTCCTTTAAGTGTATGAGGAAGTGAAGGATATGTTCCTACAACACACAAAGCTTGTTACTTTCCAAGGAGGTTGGCCTATGGACAGGGCAGACCGGATCTGAGGGAAGGAACAGAGGACAAAGGATGCAAAAGATGCATGGACTTCTGCTATTTCATACTAGTTTTTGTTCATGGCTTGTGTTTTCAAATAGTGAATTTAAGGCAATCAATTAAGATGGGAGTTCTACAGGGCAAGGATAAATGCTGGAAAGCTCAGTGCCCAAGCAATTTTGTGGTTGACAGATCCATGGCACCTTGAAAGCACTCTGCTTTCAAGGGGAAGTTGAGATTATGTGATTTTGATATCCCCCACGTCACCTCTTAGTTCATGAGAGACCAGGATGGGAGGCCCTAAGGTGTTTTTTTTTATAATCAATAACGATGCTAACACACCTGGACAAGTTCTTGGCCATTCAACAGGGAGACAGTAGTGTAATCATTCACATTACAAACTGATTTGGGTCTGTAATTCATAATAAAAATGGTTGTTTGATAAGCCAGCCATATTTATACATTCAAACACAGCCAAGCTAATGTGAAGAGCGTCAGTCTGTGTTACTAGGTTGACGTAAACTGAACTATGAATCCCATTGTCCATAAAGGCAAGTGTATTTGTTCTAGATGTTTGAGTTATGGCTACCTATGGTTGAACAGCAGTCCATAAACACAGTTATGACATTGTCCTACTGCAGTCTTTGCTAACCTTGTGCCCTCCTGGTGCTTTGCATTACAACTCCCCTCACCTGGGGCTGGAGGGCACTCAGTTGGCAAAGACTCTCCTACAGCCACTGTGAAATTAACTGAAAAACATGGTATGTGAAGATCTGTTCCTGACCTATAGTTCTGAGTTGCTTCACTAGGTGGTGCAACAGTTATAGAGCTGATAGCTTAATTTTTACACTACAAAAACACGTTTTTCCCTTTGTGACCACCAAAATACAACTTTTTGGCTCACACAAGATTATCAGCAATCCTGTGGCTGTTACTTCAAAAGGAGCTTGATGTGACTGCATCCCGACAGTGAAAGGCAAAATAATGCAACAGGCACGCAAGCAAAAGTTACTGGAACTTATGGGTCAATAGTTGTCATGTTTGAGTACATCACATGGGAACAGACCAGAGATGAAGAACTTGGTACCCTCCACATATTGTTCCAGTATAACTCCTATCAGCTCCAGTGAGCAATGCCAATAGTCAGGGATTACGAGAGTTGTAGTCTAGCAACATCTGGGGAGCCACTCCTGGAATAGATCTTCCTATATCCCTAATAATTCTCAGTGCAAAACAATGCACTTAAACTGAACACTAAAATATTTCAACTTACAGCATCTGCTTCCTTCTTCCTTCTCTTTTTTCTTTCTGTTTTGGTAACCTGCAACAGTAAGGAACTAAATTAGAGATTAACAAATTCAGAATCTTTTGAAGTCGTCCCCCCCATCTGTTAAAGAACAATAGAGTGTTAGAAAGACATGGGCATTCAGGTGTACAATTACGGTTTGTAAAAATTATCTTCATCCATGTGCCTTTTCAGAACTATGTGGTCCACAAGCACACAGCTACACCAGATCAAGGAGATGTCCACTTTCAAGTAAGCACTATGCCCTGCAGCAGTGGGGCGTGTATGTGTATGGGGACAGCAAAGTGGATGCTTCCTGGGGGTGATGTGCTGCTGGGACAGGGCAAGGTGGCTGTGAGATCTGGGTTGGCAGTGGCTGACCCGGAGGTATGTGCATACTGCCTCGCCTCATCCCTACCTGGCATGCCCCATTGCTGTTGCTTTTTAATCCTGATTTTATGTTGATTACTGCAAACTAGTCTTTTCTAATTGCATTTGTTATTTAACATGCTAACCTGGGAGACTATAAGAAATATGACAAACTGCAAGGAAAGTGGCTACTGCCAAATGCCTGTATTGCAAAACAAGGCTTTAAGAGGGCAGTAAGGGCACAAGAAGGAGGCCTGAAAGTGCATAAAGAATGTGATTCCTTATTCCAATGGAGTGGAAGACTAATCATTTCATACACTATGCCAGATCAGTTTACCTTTAAGGCAGTATAATTCAAAGGCATGTACTCTGTCATGTATTCATCCAAAAACACCTTGAAGGTATTGACCCAGACCCTGACAGGGGATTCACTCCAGTCTCTCTGTTCAAGCTTCATAGTTTTCTCCAGAATCTGTTCAAACAGGGCATACAAGTCCTTGTACCGGATGCTGTTTCCATCACCCATCTATTAAGCACAGAAAAGTGAAAGTGTATTTCTCTTTATTTACAATATTTTAAATTTATTTTTAGAACAGCAAATATCAAAGTTTAAATTCAAGCTTAACAATAGTACATCTATACTGCAAACACAAATTATAAGTAGCAAATTTATTTAACTATAATTGTTCTTAATATTTTTATCATATAGAGAAACATGCTTAAAGTGATAGGAGAGGGAAAAAGGAGTGAGAGAAGAGTGTTACAGTCATTTCCAGAGATAGCACTACAAACATTATAATATATAATTACATCTATTCCTAAACATTTACATTTCATCCACTTGATTATACGCATCAACTATATCCTGCACCCTTATTCCAAAACAAGATAGAAACTAAACTCATACCATATTCATCTGCTTATTCATACAAGCTATATGTAATATTATTAACCATTCTTCTGCTGTTTTGGGATTATCCTTTTCCCAATTATAATAAATAGCCATTCAAGTTGCTGTCAATAAGTCAGCTCTTATTTCCACATACTGCACAAAAAACAGTCTCCTTAAGACAGGGGTGTCTGCAAGGCCATTTTCTATGAGAGCTAATGGGTGACTGTGGTGTGTAACAATCAGGAAATATTTCAAAGCTTCTGCAGTTCTGCAATTTGGTAGCAACCAAGAGTGTACCATTTGCAATTTTTAATTCAAAGCATAGTAACCTTGCAACTTACTGTCAAAGCTGGAGAGTAGAAACTAAAGATATTTTGCCGGAACTCTTTCAAGGCTTTTTTGAATACAACATCCACCAGAGTATCCTTCTTGCAATCCTCACTATCCAGAGCATTCATCTGTGAAACACAGAATAAAGTTATGCTTCAATATTTATTGACCAAAAGAGAAGGGGGGGGGAGATGATGAGCTCAATTCCATAATGCTTTGTGTGAACTAATTTGTGACAGTCAAAAAGGAGATAACCTGGGGAAGGGAACAGGTTTAGCCCCATGCCAAAGGGGGACTGAGAGAACAGTTCTTAACCATTGCTATGTGGAAGACTAACAAACTGCACTTGGCTATTATAGGGTTGGGAACATGCCCTCCACCCCATTGTCAAAGGTCCTGTGATGAGGACATAAAGACACATCCCCACCTTCACTGAAATATATCAAGGTTCTCCCTCCACAGGCATATCATCTGTCATATAATAGCAAGATGCCCATCATTAAAAGAACAACTGATAAGCATGACTGCTTATTTATAACATAAGAGGAGCCCTGCTAGATCCAGCCATGGGATCAATCTAGCCCAGCATTCTGTTCCTCACAAAGTCCCAGACAGATGCTTTCATGAAACCCACAAAACAGGGCTGCAGGCAATATCACATTCCGCACAGCTTTCGGTGCCCAACTGAAATTCAGTGGCATGTTCTCTCCAAATATGGTGGTCTCACTTAGCTAGAATGGTTAATAGTGGTGACAAAACTATCCTTTGTGAGTTTGGTTACAAATTGGATGAAATACATGACTCTGGGAATGTCCATTTCTAAAAGAAAGTTACCTTTTTCAAGAGGAACTCATCCATGCTTTTCAAGTCACTGACACTGGTTATGATCTGAAGAGCGTCATTCTGCCAGTGCGCAGGCTCCATAGTTTCATTGCTCATTTTGAGGCTGAGTTTTTGTTTCAGTTTGGGAGATGGCTCTTTGTTTTCCTTACATTCCCTTCGATAAATGCCAGACAACTCAGGACTCCTTGGAGGAGTAAGCTCTAAAGGTGCAAAGCAATGTATGTCACATCAAGAACTTCCCCAACAAGGAGCAGCTCTACTTTCTAACTCAGATGTACATTGTAAACATCAGTGCCCCAATCCCAAGGCTCTTTTATGTACCTGGAACCTTGATGTTATCTCGTTGTTGCTTTGAGACTTCTTCTTTTGTATAAAGTGACAAACAAATGTAATAAATACAAATAATAATGATGTGCACACAAAGAGCTCCTGCATGCACAAAGGCTTCTCCATGCATTGCACTGTGAGGATCATTCTGGAGAACTTAAGATTCAAGGCAAATTATGGGTGGATACAGAATACAGCTAGAGAGGTAATTTAGCATAGTGAAATTGCAACCACTGCAATAACCTGGTCATCTGTATGGTTCTTTAAACAGTGAGGAGAATTTTGCCACTCTCTTGCTTTCCTGGATTTCTGTTCAAGTGTAGAACAGTGACAACATTATCCTCACTATTTGGCAAGACAAGAGAGAACCAACTTACCAAGTGATAGGTTATG
Source organism: Rhineura floridana (assembly GCF_030035675.1). Classification (NCBI taxonomy): domain Eukaryota; kingdom Metazoa; phylum Chordata; class Lepidosauria; order Squamata; family Rhineuridae; genus Rhineura; species Rhineura floridana. The sequence goes on along the minus strand of NC_084493.1, from coordinate 23,749,757 downwards.
ATTTGGCAAATGCATTTGTCTGCATTCACCCTGTATCAAGTCCTATGCCAAGACTCCTTTTCCCATAAACAGTTTGGAACAAAAATGATTTGTCATAAAATGTACACATATACAGTATACTGTACATGCACTCCCCTTTGCGTCTGTGACTCACCACTTAATATTTTCTCTGTGCCTCATATAAGCAATTCAATTGCTCAACACCTCACTATTAGAATTCTGTATAAAAAATGCCATGGTGCCATTTCTCTGCTTTTACCTTCTTCAAGATGTAGACCTGAAATCATCTCTCTTCCTGGTGCATCTTGATCAGGATACAACTCCAATAGCTCTGACAGGGTCTCAAGCTTCTCCCTGCTGGTTTTTTTCTCCCCCTGCCTCCCTTTCCCCCAAAATCTCATCTTGGCTTTTTGAGGCCTGCTAAAAGACAAACGATGAGAGATATTACCTCAAATCAGGCTGTATGTTTATTCCATGTGTTCTTGTTGCAATGTAAACATCGCCCCCTGCACCTTGACACTTTTCTGTTACTTGGAAAATGGTAAGAATTTTTATTTATTTATTTATTAAATTTGTTAGACGCCCATACATTCCACAAAAAACATAAGCAGAAAAATTAAAACCACCCCTAGAACCACCCCTAGAACCACCCCTAGAACTTAATGTAAGTAAAAATATTCAACCCCATGCATTCAAGTCTGTACAGTATCACACTCTGAGTTTGGTAGAATAAGATTCAAACATGCATAATGTGTGATGTATAGTACACACACAGGGCTTCACCACCTGAGTTTTCAATATGGGATTTATTTGATGGCACGCCATGTCCAAACAACCACATTATCAGGAAGGTTTGCTCTTTTAATGTGGATCACTGCATTCTTCTCACCTCAATTACAGGCATTTGAACTGGCCCTATGATAAAGCCATCAACTCTCAGGAAGATTTGTCAAGCAATCAAGTCAGTTAATGTTGCAGTGCTTAAATTGCTACCTGCTGCTATTAAGTCAGAGTGCCTCTCTTTTATATAGGATCTTGTATTCTGTATCCCCAATAAGATCAGGTTGTTTGAATGCCACTCTTGCATTAAATGCAGTCCATTTAGTATAGATGTAATGCAGGGCCTTCTACTGAGGAAGAGGAAGCTCTCCCCTGCCCTCCCTATCACAGGCTACGTCTCTCTTGGCAGGGCCAAGAGACAGTCTTGCCCTCCCCACCAAATTTCAGCCTATCTTCATCAAACACTATAACCAGAGTCAGCTACACACCTTCTCATTTGTGTTGGCTGACATTGATGGTGACTATAGGGATGTATTTGGTAGCCAATTAAATTCTTCTTTAGCTGAGAACATTGCAAGTAGTGGCGCGAATGACTTGTACTCGTTCCCTTCTTTCTTTACTTGTGTAGAAGGTCTTAAGTTGCCACTCACACAAATTCTCCTCCTTAGAGGTAATCTATGAGTTTTGAGAAAATCTGCAATACAGTGTTGGTTTACGCTATTCACTTTTCTTTGCTGTTATACTGCTGGGTGACACGGATGCAGTCAGGCTCTTGTACTACCAGACTCAAAGTCTCTGCAATGCGATGGGCTGCTTGTTAATTTTTCAAAGCTAAACACTTCCCTTTGATCATAACTGCTTCCTTAATCTGCATGAATTTAACCCCAAGCCGCAAAACAGACCAGCTCCCTGTGAAAACTCATCTGCAAAATAACTCCTCATGTAGAGAAAAATACATCACTTGTGAAAACATCTTGTAAAAAAAAAGTTATTGTAGACAAACGCTTCTGGTCATTTGGATTCAGTTTAAATGAAAGCAGATTGATTTTATGGTACAAATTGTCCTGGGATAAACTGTTTGAAATAAATCTTACAATGTTCTACTTGCCACAGGTTTTAGGCTGATCATTCCACGCATATGCAGTTCTCATGTCAAGAGAACAAACTCTGCAAATGGAGCCAGACATTTAAACATTTTCTTTCTTAATTAATCTCAAATATGCATCAATGCACCTTTCAAATGGATGATTTTTTATGCAAACATGAAGACAGGGTATATAGATGACCAGAACAGCTTTCTGAAATAAGTCCATATAAAGGAAATAAACTGTGCATACTAAGGAAAAAGAAAATCAGAAGCAACTTTATCTTCCCCTTCTTTTTGCTAGACCTTTGATACCTTCCATCTGTAGCTACAGTCTTCTGTGCAGCTGCCAGTTTTCCAATCTCTCCTTGAGACACTGTTTTGTGAAGCTTTGTTTGGCCTTCACTTGATGTGAAACGCTGTAGCATCTGCAACAATTATAAGCACAATAAATATTCAAAACCCACAGTGTCATTGGATAACTGCAAGGTCACAGAATCATCTTACAATGGTTGAGATATTTAAGCTGCTGCAGAGAACACCACTCACTATGAAAAAGATGCTTTCAGGAAGGGGGGCTTGCCTTGACTTCTGCTTGGTTGCCAAAGAATCAGCTATATAACAAAAGCATCTACAGGTCCCTTGTTACAGAAGAATGAAATATGCAGTACATCAGTCTTCCACCACTATTGGCTCAGAAAGTCAATAGCAGAGAAAACAGCGAGCTCCCTATTTTTCTTTTTTGTCTGATGTATTTTTGGAAGCTGCCAGCTGGTGCCTATGGATTTGAGTTATACTTGTGAAAATGTTTCACACCTTCCTCATAAGGTGCTGTTATGGTAGAGGGGCTTGTTATAACAACTTTTCTGGGCAGAGGGAGAGTTGTGGGAAGGAATGTTTATTGGAAATTCAGATATGAGAAAAACACAGAGATTTACTGGAAATGATATTTTTAATTGGGATTGAGTAAGGAGGCTGGAATAGGAGAAATGGGAGGGAGAAGCGATGGAGCCCTCCTTCCCGCCAATCAAAATCAATGGGCTGTGTATTGTCAATTCCAATAGTGACACTGAACCAGTTCTGCTAAAAAAATAAAAATAAAACAAATAATCATAACTCACTCTCCCTTACTCATCCTGTTCCCCACCACTGAGCTAAATGGACCAATGGTCTAATGGTATAAGGATTCTTCCTGAGATCCTATGAATAAAATCAAATTTACTGATCAAGTCTAGTTCTGCAATTTCATGCTGGATTCTTCCTTTACTTTTTTTCAGTTTAAAATTTTCAGATCAGCAGCAGCAGAGGAGTGTTCTCCCTCTAGTTTTTGAAACTTGCTATTTTGATGTAATTTCATGTCCGTTGGGGCCCAATGTTTACATTTGTTCGCTGCACCAAGGAATAAACGATATGCTACATGTATCAGATGAAGTGGACACTAGTCCATAGCAACTTGTATCACAACAAGTCTGTTAGCCTTTAAGATGCCCCAAGATCTTATATACAATATGTCCTTTGGATTCCAGTTAACCGATCAATTACCTTCCATTTTCTAAGGTAATTAATCCCTGAAGGTGGTAGTTCACCTAGTGGATTTTTCATGATAAATCATGCTGAATTTGGAGCAACTGACAAGTGAAAGAGGAACAAGTGTAATTTCACTTAAGGGATATCATTCAAGTAACTGGCAGGATTTGGCTCAATGTTTCAGTTTTCAGTGTAAGTGAACTTTGAGGAAGCACCTAACAATGCAAGACTGTTTAGATTGATATAGTTATATTGAGAGAGCATATGAGAACCTCACCAAAAATCTGGTAAGAGACCAATTAGATAAGAATTGCTAGGATCTGGCTCAATGTTGTGTTAATGCACTTTTGTAAGAAGCATTTATTATTCCATATGGGATACTAAGGCAAGTTTCATTTTAACCTATTACTCAAAACAATAGAATGTATATACTATACAGAAATATTCCATTAATTGCCTTAAAGGCTGTAGAGGAGCTGCTTACTTAAAATTATGCCTGTTTTCTGCAAAGACAAGACAGGATTCCAGAATAGCGCTTCTGGAAGCAGTCAATCAAGGCTCTTTGTTCTCACCTTTTTGCAGCAAAGCTTGAACCTTGTTATTCACCCTTGGAAATCAACCCTCATACCTTTCATGGTGACACTCTAGCTATAATTGTTTTCCTGACTCTTCTGGAAAATAGCAGCCTAGGAAACCCGCTCAATCTCCATGCTTTGTGAGAAGATGAGTGGTAACCTCTGCATACATCTCTAACTGCAACAGATTAGGGAGGATAACTTGTTCAATCTCCCAACTTCTCTACGTACTGAAAATTGTTCTGGAGCTCCATCACTATTAAACTCCATTTATAAGCCACTATATATTCCATCACCATACACCACTTAGAGATGAATATAATTAAGTTGTATATGCAGTGTCGAAATAAATAACATAAAATAAAGATTAAAAAAGACTTTCCTGCCACATAAAAAGTTGGATTTTCTCCTGAATTTGCACTCCCAAGCACACAATCTATTCAAAAAGAATGTAACTTGTGAGGCAAAACTAATAAAAATGGTAAAATAAGGCTTTCTCAATGCTATGCAATGCAGAATACGATCAACTTCATTTTTAAATAATGAGTTAATTTATATTCATGTACTGTATACACTGCTATGCAAAGTTGGTTGCTGCCCAGAAACAGATGTTAAATCCTGTGCAGCAGTGGATTAGGACTGCGGTGGCCCATGCCCTGCCTTGCCATGGCCAGCTGTACTAGTCGGCTATCACTTAATCAGATTTGTTTATTTAAATCAATGCCATGCCTAAGATTGCTTTAATATACTCAAAAGCCAATGATAAATGCACAACTTTGTTGGTTTTGTTCACTAGCAACTAACCGGTGCAGAGGCGATCATCTATTTTGTTTCTCTCATGAAATCAATCAACTCTGCATATAGTTGGATTGTCTGACTTCCCTGCTTCTTGTGCTGAAAGGTCAAGATAAATATCCAACATGCTTGTGTGCTCAGTGAATATACGCCAATGTCCCTTCCTATATCCACTATTGTATTGCAGGTTGCTTTATTACTTGATTAAAAATCAGCCTCTTCAAAGGCTAGCCATTAACATCTGAACACTAATGAACTGCAAGAAAAATGGTCAGTACGACACAGACTATATCCTATTCCAAGCAGGCAGGTTAGAAAGAGAAACTGGCCCTGAGATACAAAGGTAAAAAACTACAATCTTTAGGAAAGCAGTTCTGATTTAGTCCTGAAATACAAAATACACAAGGGGGAAAATAATCACACTTCCCTTCCAGGTTCACCTGTTTATACAGTATTGTTTATACACATGTACCTGCTATCCATATGTACACATTTATACCATTTTCATATGTAGTAACGAGAATGTAATTCAGCATAAGCTAAAAAGCAGAGCTTGAGTGTGCAAGCAGCTAATCCAAAGTAGGTGTGACAAAGGACCAGTGAAAAAGCTGGTGGAGCACCAAGGGTAGCATAGGAAGAAAGAGAAAGTCAAATGGGATGAGGTCTAGGACTATATGCATGCAAATCACACCTGTTAACAGTGGGATCATAATCAGATGCACATTTTGAAAAGTGGCAGGAATGAGGCTCCTTCTGAGCATGGAGCTCTCCAAGCAAATAGTAAGCCCAGCACCCTTTGCACAGCAGTGATTCCCAGCGTGAAAGGCTTTACTGATAGTGGAACTAGTGCTTTGTAACAGGTAAGCCTCCAAGAACATAGCACATTTCCTGTGTGTGCAAGGGAGAAAGCTTAAAGCTACTTCACTACCCTCAGCTACCTTTAACCACTCATCATTTGTGTGTGGCAATTACAAGAACAACTGGATCAATGAAGATGTTAACCACCTGCTCTGGTACCAGTTATGTGATACCACTGCATTCCCAAAGTTACCTCCATTATTAGCCCTATAATAAGGAATATGTAGAGATAGAATAGCATGGTCACCTCCCTCTGATAAACAAGATGGGAAAATGAGGCTGAGAGAACACTTACAAGGCCACACATATTCACTCACACGTTGAATACGCCTGGGATAGTGTTGATGTTTTCAAGGAAGTGTTTGTTTCATCCAGGGCTGAGCGAGACCAACTCTGCCTCCCTTCTGAACAATACTATGAAAGATCTTGCTACCTGCAATTGTGCAGATGCACTGGGTGAAGGAACCCCTTCCCAAAGAGACTATATCATCTGGCAGTGAGTGGTGCTCAGCAGCCATTTCTGACATTTTGAATTAAGAGTATTATGAGTTTGAACTGAACTGTATTAACTGTAGCTAAAGCTGGTTTTCCTTTATATACTTTGATATTATTATAGTGACAGAAATGTTTGCTAGTGTTTAATGCTATTATTATTCTGAGCTGCCTTGAGCTCAATGTTATATAAATATTAAAATATTTGGTACCAACCCTCCTTAGCCAAGCGCTAGGAATTGCTAGAGGAAGGCAAACCCATTCGCTCACACTGGGGTATGTATGTATTTAGTGTGTCAGAAAAAACAGTTAAGATAGGGGCAATCTTCCTCCACAGTCCATCTAATTTCTTTGTATCACTCTTGAGGTCCATCAACAGCCTCTCAAGCATCCTTCCCCAGACTAGTATCCTCCAGATGCTTTGGAATGGAATTCCCACTGGCCTCAGTCAGCATGGCCAATGACCAGAGATGATGCAGTTGCAGGGCAAAACATTGGGGGCACCTGGTTGGTGATGGTTTAAAGACTACAGGTTTAGCTGGCTACCCAGAACACTTGGGCAGGTAATGCTTAATTTCTGGGGGTTTTATGACAACAACATAATGCTACCTGCAGGAAGTGCATAAACCAAAATCTGTGCAAAATTATTTTAGGTAAGGAACTGCTTGAGTTCTGTGAAGTGCACAATGCAGAAGTAGTATAAAACCAATTTCTGACTCAGGCCTTCCAGCTTGTCTTTCTCAGGATTGCCTCAATCTATGGCAAGACATTCTTCCCTTAAAATTACTGGATCAAACTACAAGACTACACAAGATTTTAGATTGGCCAAACTGTGTTTACTTGAACAGTCTGTCAAAAACCACCCTTATTTGGGGATTCCTGGTTGCATCTGTAATTGACTGCATGCATCATTATGGATTTTGAAGGGGATTTGCTACAAATGAAGCTTTGGCACTGGAAGCTCAAACAAGTAAGCTTGATGCCACATACCTGGACATAGCCCAAGCTCCCATGGCTTCAAGTACTTAAAAGCACTCTCTGCTGTGAAGGCTAGTAAATGAATCTGAACCTCAGGAAATTAAGAAAGACTTTCCATGGCTATGGCATAAAGACAGTTCCACCACCACTTCCAGAGGTACACTATGCCCCTTTCAGTTCCAGTTTCTCTATTTGAAGAACAGGCAAGGTAAAGAACTTTCCTCTCATTTAGTGTTCTCTAAACTTGGAGGGCAAACCCCACTCTAGCATCATCTGTCTTATTTTATTTGAGTTTGTCATCTGCTGAAAATATTGATTTCACCAAGTATTTTAGAGAATTAATTTGATTCAATGTTAGTCATTTGCTCTGTATTTTATGATTTTACAGTGGTTTAATGATTTCATTGTATTCCATCATGATAATTTTTATGAGTTGGCAGTTTGTAAATAAAATAAAATAAATGTGTCCGGGATGGAAAGCAGGTTTTGCCCCAATCGGAAGGGCGCTCCCAAGAGCAAAAGAGCTTTGCCCCCTAAGATAATCATGTTTCGCAGTCAAGGATGCCACTGGTGTGGCTAACCCTGTTCCTTGCACCTGAAAATTCCCATATCTGGGTTCTACTTCATGCTCATGCTAAATCAAGATGCAATGCTGGTAACTGGCAGAGAAATGGCAATAGTCTAACTCAAAATGGCTACCTTGTATTTCAGAAGCTACCTTTACCAAGTCCATCCTAAGATGTCCTCAGAACTTTTGCTGTTCTCTTTTCAGCACTTGTTTAAAACATTTTTGTTTAGGCTAGCCTATCCAGACATGAAGGAATTGAGATTAAAACATGTCTTTTAGTCTACTGTTGATTTGAATTATATTTTGAATGTTTGTAAAAACCTGTTTTTAACTGTCTATTACTGATACTTTTCATGTTTTATTTTAATTTTTATTGTTTGTAAATCACTTAGAGGTTTTATGACAATCAAGAGGCATATAAATTTTGTTAGATAAAAAAAATAAGAAAGCATGCTCGTGACTATGTTCTTGGAGGCTACCCACTAACTATTACAAGAAGGGAGAAACAGGAGTGGAAGGCGTCAGTACAGCGACTGGTTAGCCAAAAGATGCTCCCACACAGCTGCTTGTTGGATGAATTACCATTTCAGAGTCACTGTGACAGGGCTGCCCAAGTCTGGCTGCAAAGCCGGGCTCAGGGTGAGGAGGTTGGTCAAGGGAGAGAAGGAATTCAAAACTGTCATCGCAATCCTCTTCCTCTGTATCCCCCTCTCAATCAGCAAAAGCACCTCCAGTCAAGAAATCAGAGCGTGTCCGTGCCATGCGGGCTTTCTTTTCATGGCCTGGCCTGGAGACCTGCTTGATACCAAACGATAAAACAAACAATGTGAAAATGTTTTAAACAAACAAAAAAGACAACAGGTGATTCTGCTAGTTTTTAAGTCAAACAAAAGGGAACATGCAACTGTAAGGATTAAAATAAAATGCCAATTCCAAAGTGCAACAGTTATTAGGAAAAAAAGTTAGCAAGTTGGCAACGAATGACACAAACGAAGGACAGCACAAAGAAAATGTAGTGGAAGCTGATAAAAATAATGTAAAACCCCCCAGAAAAAGCACAATTGCCTTTGGTGCAGCTTATCTAAAGGGTCAACATAGGGAAGATCATGGACCCAGTTCTCACTGGGATGGTAGAACTGTGGCTGGGCTACACTTCAAACTCCTCCTCCATATAAAATATTCCCTCCATATAGAAAACTATGTGTCAGAGAGAAGGATCTTTGCTCAGCTTTTTCCTGAACATGCTAGTTTTCTATATACACAGATTTGTTCGTTGAAAGACCGTTCACTTAATGTGATCCTCCACCTGCAGTCTTAAGTAGTACAGCTCAGAAACAGCCTTACCATCTCAGTGAAAACCAAGCAAATGGTTCACCTTTGTACTGCTGTGTATAGAGTGCTCTTAAATCCTTCAACTCCCCTACTGATAAAATCTTGTGCCCCTGCCCTCACCAGTACCCACTCTTTACAGTTTTGGAAGGTAGCCAGCAGAATAAAAAACTCTTATCAAGGAGAAAATGTTGTTGCTTACCTCTTCCCTGCCTTGTCCAGGAACCTTTAATGGCTTTCTGTGCTCTTCTTTTGGAAGAAGCTGACGTGCTGAAGATTCTTTGGTGAAACGAGAAAACAAAATTATTTTAAATTCATCCAAAACAGATCCTATAAATATTTAAGGATGCATAGCTTGGGAAAGGCACCATCAAGTCACTAACTGTAATTCTGGACTCATGTCCAGATAGCGGTGTGCAACATTTGCTGATCACAAGCAAATGCATTAAATAGACAGCTTCCAACACAGAGTGTCAAGTTGTGATCCTTGAAGCACAAGGGCAATCTCATGTACCTTCATTGCTATTCTGCTCAAACATATAAAAAAGAGAACCACCATGCAGTCTTGCCACCTAGATTGGGTGCACAACAAACAAAAGAGGAGAGGATGCAGGTAAGTTGTTTGGGGCACAGAATTCAACATCCTGAAAATACTATTTTAGCAAGCTTCTAGGGTTGTAGTCAATGTCAGTCCTACTCAGAGTAGGCCCTAAAATTAATGGACATGACTAACAGGTTCATTAGTTTTAATAGGTCTATTCTGAGTAGGACTTAGTTGGATACGACCTCTAATCTTTAGCGCTGGAAAGATAGGCTAGAGAGTGATGATACTAACCAGATATCAATGTTCAAAGTGCTTCACATACATTATTGTAATCCCGAAATGGAAACAAACGGCCTTCCAGTTGCTGCTAGACTACAACTCCCATCAGCCCCAGCCAGCATGGACAATCATCAGGGAATAAGGGAGCTGTAGTCCAATATCTGGAGGGCCACATGTTCTGTAAGTCTGTTGCAATCCTTACAATAGCCATTTAAGGTAGATCAGTATGATTATTTCCATATTGTGGGAGAGGTTAGTTTCAGAAACTAACAAGGACCAAATAAGAGGACAGACATTTCAGCACTCTGAATAGGTTCTTAATCCTCACTATATATAGAAGAAACCTAGATTATGAAAAACAGAATATATGGAAAACCACTCAGACTGAGTATTTCAATTAGGTTGAAGAATTTGGGGGGCAGAACATTGATTTGTCAAGTCCAGAGTATAACATCCCCCACCCCTAGCATCAACAGGTATATAGACAGCCCTTCTCTTCATTAATACTGGGTTGGAGGTAGGTTACATATGCTCCTATGTAAGAAAGGATAAGGGAAAAGCCAATATGCATACAAATGGAAAAGAAAAGAGAACATACAATGTATACTAAAAATATAACCTATTTTTAAAAAACACAAATAGAACAATAGAAGTATGAAACTAGTACATTAACAATCCATCTCCCAGGATCAATTAGCTGTAGTATGCCATTTTGATGTTGACAGCTTGTATGCATATTGGCATTTTCCTTGTATGTTGCTGACAGAGGACACAGAGCAATCACAGGCCGTATTAACAGATGAGCAAGCAGCATGCAATGAGCAGCCAAACTACTCACAACAGCAGGGTGGACCTTGATGGACTATCATCCAGGAGAAATTGCCTTCAAGTAAGGACCAAGTCCTCTTCTCCCTGGATGACAGGCCATCAAATGGGATGTACTCAAGCAGTACTAAGCGGTCTAAATAGGGTGGGACATAAGGCTCAGCTGCACCCTCAGGGAATAACATGTTGAAGCACATGTCGACCAAAGGCCACCTCAGCCAAGGCATAATCATCAACCTTGTAATGGTGAATGAACGGGTTGGGCAAAGACCAAGTTGCAGCCCTGCAAAGGAGCATTAACAGAAAAGGCTGCTGTACCTGCTTCCAATTTCATGGAATGGCCAATGACCCCCGAGGGAACACGTAAGTGCAAGCATTCGTAAACTAATTTAATACAGGCTCATAGCCAACATGAAAGAGTAGAATTGGAAGCTTTCTTTCCCAAAGAACATGGATAAAAAGACAAATAAGGATTCAGTTAATCTGATGTCCCTTGTGCAGTTGATATACACCTTTAACACCCTCCGAATGTCAAGCGAGTGCTAAGCCTTCTCCAGAGGATGGACAGGATCCTTGCAAAAGGCAGGCAGAATGAGTTCTTACTCTTGATGAAACATGGAGTTCACTTTAAGGGCAAAGGACGGAATCGGACGTAACACCACCCTATCCATATGGAAGACACAAAGATGTTTTGCCACAGACAATGCATTCAGCTCAGAAATATGTTGGGCAGACATAATTGCCAGAAAAAAATAGGACTTTAAAAGACAAAATCCACAACATACCAAACGGAGAGGTTCAAAGGGTGGATACTGAAGAGCAACCAACACCTTGTGGAGATTCCACAAAGGAAATCTGTGCATCACTGGAGGGCATCCCTTTCAGAAAACACTTGATCCATGGATTAAAAGCAAATGACTGTGAGGAACTCAGCAAGAGGACCAAAGTCATGGCCAACATTTGTCCATGCAACATATTTAGTCTGAGGCCCAAATTAAGATTGTCCTGAAGAAAGCGCAGAATTTGTGGCACAGAAGCTTCAAGGGGCATAATGAGATTACATGAACACCAAATTACAAATGTGTGCCATGTAGAGCTATAGATCCACTTGGCAGAAGGATGGCAGGATGCCACAATTGTGTCAATGACATCCTGAGACAACCCAGCTTCACTTAGGTAGCACCGCTCAATCATCAAGCTGTCAATCTCAGCCACAATGGGTCTGGATGAGATACCAGTCCTTGGGTCAGAAGATTCTGGTGAACAGAAAGAATCCAATGGTCCCGTCAACAGCCGGAGCATCTCGGAAAACCTGCGGTGGTGAGGCCAAAACAGAGCTATCAGGACAACTTCCACCTGTTCCTCCCATACTTTCCTCAGAATGCAAGCAATGAGGGGGATTGGCAGAAAGGTGTAGAGAAGTCACGGGCCAAGAAACCGCCAAGGCATCCACTCCTGCCTCCCGGGATGATGGATAACATGAGAAAAACCTGCACATCCGATGACTGGACAAGGAGGCAAAAAGATCTGTGTGAAAAGAACTGTAACACCTCTGGGGTTTGATAAACACTGAGTGGATGTATTATTCACTCCCCTGATTTGACCTGCTGTTGACTGAGCCAGTCCACAGTTGAATTCAGCCCTCCACTGAGGTGTTCAGACAGAACAGACTTGGTGTGGGTCTCTGCCCAAGACATTAGCTGGGCAGCCTTGGCCTGGAGGCGCCAAGACCACCCCTCCCACTGATTGACGTGGGCTTTCACAGCATTATTGTCCATGCAGAGGAGAACATGGCAGATATTGAAGCTCCGGATGAAGTACTGAATAGCCAATCTAGCAGTGCGGAGTTCCAGTCCATTGATGCTGTGAAGACTTTCCTCTGGCATCCACTGACCCTGAATGAACTCAAAATGATAGTGTGCTCCCCATCCGGACACAGTAATCACTGTGTGGTGGAGATCTGAAAGGGAGTCTCCCATTGTAGATTGGGTAATGATGCCCACCACCGGAAGGACTCTCGGAGGACTGGTGGCTGCATGCGATGCCTGGTGTACATGATGTCTTGCTGGTAGGGGGAGAAGGAACCATTGAAGCTGCCACATATGATGATGGGCCCAAGGCATAATTTGTATCACCAAAATGAACAGGCCAAGAACTTTGGCTAGAAACATCAGGTCTGCCAAGGGCGCTGTCAGGAGGGTCTCAGCAGTCTCACAGATTGTAGTCACACATTCCAGGAAGAGCAGGATCAGGGCAGCTAGAGTATCCAGAACCATCCCCAGATGTTAAATCCTTTGTGTAGGCACCAGATGACTTTTGGGTTTGTTGACTAGGAATCCATGAGCAAACAAGAAGTGCAAGGTGAGGCAAACATCCCTTTCCGTGTGAGCAGCACTTCAGAACAAATCAACAGGTCATCAAGATATGGATAAAGATGGACACCCCGGAGCCGGAGGTTGGCCACTAGGGTGACCATCACTTTCATGAAGACCTGAGGGGCGGAGGACAGTCTGAAGGGCATTGCCTGATATTGATATTGGCAAGCCCTTTATGCAAAGCTGGGTTATTTCCTGTGTTGTGGGTGAATGGAACATGAAGATAGACCAGAGCTTGCAGGGCCTCTCTGCTGGAGACGAGGGACTGCATCCTGAATCTTCTGTAATGGACAAACTGATTTAGAAATTTAAATCTAAGATAGCTCTCCACACGATCGCTCCCATGTGCCCCCTCCTATGTAGAGCTCATACAGCTCCATGGTATACCGTGGAGCTGAGAGTGATGAAGCAAGAAAGGAGGAGGCTTGAGTGCAGATGGAGGCGAACTCCTGACGAATGCAATTATGCCTTGGTGACTGCCTCTTCTAAGCGGTATATAGTAGCGGTGAGGGCAGCAAAAAAGAGATATTTTGCTGCCACAATTAAGGCATCTCTCTCCCGCCCGGCGGAGCTTTTTAAAATCGTACGAGGGCTTTTACATTCTGGCCATCGGGACATCATAGATTCATCTGTAGCCCGCTGTGATGAGTTTGCGAGGCACTTCCAGGATAAGATCGCATGCATTCGCCGGGACTTAGACTCCAACATTATGGCAGTGGGATCTAATGAAGCATCCAGAACACGGTCTTGTCCTTGTTTATTGGATGAGTTTCAGTCTGTACAGCTTGAGGATGTTGACAAGATCCTTGGACTGGTGCGGGCGACCACATCTGTGCTGGACCCTTGCTCCTCTTGGCTGGTGAAAGCTGGCAGGACCGGAACCGCTGGCTGGGCCAAGGAGATAATAAATGCCTCTCTGAGAGAGGGAGTGGTCCCTGACTGCCTAAAAGAGGCGGTTGTGAGACCGCTCCTGAAGAAACCCTCTTTGGACCCAGATAACCTGAACAATTATAGACCTGTGGCAAATGTTCAGTTCCTGGGCAAGGTGCTAGAACGGGTGGTTGCCGGCCAGCTCCAGGGGCTCTTGGATGACACTGATTATCTTGATCCATTTCAATCCGGTTTCAGGCCCGGTTTTGGCACCGAAACAGCCTTGGTCGCCCTGTATGATGACCTTTGTCGGGAGAGGGACAGGGGGAGTGTGACTCTGTTGATTCTCTTTGATCTCTCAGCTGCTTTTGATACCATCGACCATGGTATCCTTCTGGGGAGGCTCACGGAGTTGGGAGTCGGGGGTACTGCTTGGCAGTGGCTCCGCTCCTACTTGGTGGGTCGCCACCAGAAGGTAGTGCTTGGGGAACACTGCTCGACGCCCTGGACTCTCCATTGTGGAGTCCCGCAGGGATCGGTACTGTCCCCCATGCTTTCCAACATCTACATGAAGCCGCTGGGTGCGGTCATCAGGAGTTTTGGGGTGCGTTGCCATCAGTACGCTGATGACACGCAGCTCTATTTCTCCTTTTCATCCTCTTCAGGTGAGGCTGTTAACGTGCTAAACCGTTGCCTGGCCACGATAATGGACTGGATGGGAGCTAACAGACTGAAGCTCAATCCAGACAAGACCGAGACGCTGTTGGTGAGTGCCTTCTCTGCCCAGATGGAGGATGTTCATCCTGTTCTTGATGGGGTTACACTCCCCTTGAAGGAACAGGTGCGTAGCTTGGGGGTTCTTTTTGATCCTTCCTTGTCACTTGAGGCCCAGGTGGCCTCGGTGGCACGGAATGCTTTCTACCATCTTCGCCTGGTAGCCCAGCTACGTCCCTATCTGGACAGTGACGACCTCGCCTCAGTTGTTCATGCTCTGGTAACTTCTAGACTGGACTACTGCAATGCGCTCTATGTTTGGCTGCCCTTGAAGACTGTTCGGAAACTACAACTAGTCCAGAATGCAGCGGCCAGATTGCTGACGCGGACCAGAAGGTCCAGTCATATAACACCTGTTCTGGCCCGTCTGCACTGGCTTCCTGTTTGTTTCCGGGCTAGATTCAAAGTGCTGGTTTTGACCTATAAAGCCCTACACGGCATGGGACCGCAATACCTGGTGGACTGCCTCTCCCAATATGAACCTACCCGGACACTGCGCTCAACATCTAAGGCCCTCCTCCGAGTGCCATCCCATCGAGAAGCTCGGAGGGTGGTGACTAGAACCAGGGCCTTTTCTGTGGTGGCCCCCGAACTGTGGAACAGCCTCCCTGATGAGGTGCACCTGGCGCCGACGCTACTATCTTTTCGGCGCCAGGTGAAAACCTTTTTATACTCCCAGGCATTTTAAAGTGTGTTTTAATGGTATTTTTATCATTATTTGTATTTTTGGATGTTGTTTGGTTCTTTTATTGTTGTTTGTTTTGTTTTTGATTTATTGTATTTATTGTATTTATATATTGCTTGTTTTTTATCTTTTTGTACACCGCCCAGAGAGCCTTCGGGCTTAGGGCGGTATATAAATTAAATTAAATAAATAAATAATAAATAATAAAAATTTGTCTCGTTTGGGCATGACAAAGAAAATGGAGTAAACTCCTAAGAATGATTTGTTGGGATGCACTTCCTTGATGGTTGGATCAACAGATGGTGTTGAATAGCTTCCTCCGCTGCCCAGCACTTCTGGAGGCAACTGGAGATGGGGATGAGGGAAGGAAACAGTTGGGAGGAAAACTTTGAAGCTCTATCTTGTAACCTTCCTGAATCACTTCGAACACCCATTTGAGATGATATGGCGCCATGACTGGGGGGAAAGTAGCAGGCATCCCTCCATTGAAGGGGTGTCACTGTCAGTATTGACAAGACTGCTGCTGCAATCTACCACCTTTGGCTCCTGAGGCACCAGATAATCACCCTCCAGACTGTGCGTTGGAGCATCAGAAACAGTTCTGGCCCTGGGCCTGTCTGCCAGAGCTGAGATCTCCTGCGAGGTGAAGCCATTTTGTGCTTTGATTTTTTAAGTGCCTTCCTGGGAGGCAAATCCGTAAGTGGAGGGACCGATGGGGAAAGGGAAACAAGCTGCTGTGTTGGAGGAGTAGTGCGGGCAGAGCCCGAAGCTACTGCCTCAGAATGCTAGCCCATGGCAGTGGCCATTGAAGCAGTCTGGCTTTCAGCAATAGAGAGGTTCAACTTGTGTACATGGGTTGTGGAGAAGAAAATGGTGAAGCCAGCTGTAACATTAAAAAGAAGGCCCCGAGCACAAACGCCAGCAGCAGGCACTGATTCAGTCCATAAATACTGAGTCCTGCTCCAATGTATCAGGAAGGTGACAGGAGAAAAGGCAGATAAACAGGAGAAGGGATGGTTGTTGTTTTTTAAAACGCAAGTGGAAAAGGAAAAGGTAAGTGAAGTTGGTGTGGAATGAAAGCTGAGGAAACCACTGCCTCCCAAAAGAGAGGAGGGAAGGGGTGCCAAGGGTAGTAACCAGGAGTGGAGGAAGACTCACCATTCACGAGGTTAGGCAAGAAAGGGAGATCCAGGGGCATATAAAAGTCACAATAAATTAGAAAAACAGAAGACTGAAGGAGCTTAAAGAGCAACTGTCTGGACGCAAGGCAGAAAATTAACTGGGGGTCACATGACAAGGGCAACCTAATCCCCTTGCAATTCCTGCCTGGAGGCACTATATACCTACTTGATAGACTATCATCCAGGGAGCAAAAGGCATGAGCAACTGATCCCCTGGGGAAAATAATATAACAGCCTGGACAGAAGACAGTATCTTTTGAGATAAGAACTCCACACCCTCCTAGAACAGCATAACACATCTGGCACCACAGCCCCCACTCCTCCTTCCTCCTTGTCATTCTGAACTACTAGACTGATGTGGACAAGGTGCTCTTGACGATGCAGCCAGCAACATATCTTGACGCTTGCACTTTTGGCTTATTAAAGCTTGCTAAGGGGGTATGACTAAGTCAATCCAGGGGGTGGTCAATGCATCCTTGCAGGAGAGAGTGGTCCTGGCTCCCGGAAAGAGGTGGTGATCTGGCTGCTCTTGAAAAAGCCCACCCTGGATTAGGGATGGATTCTCTTAATAGAATGCATTTTGTAAGTTTATTTTCATGAATACATTGTTTTTTATGCACACTTTATCTTAATAAGCGCATTCTTGTAAACATTGGTTGGAGAAATTCAGATAAATATGAATTTCGAAGGATGGCTTGTTTTGGTTCTCATATTATTTCGAAAATCATAAAGTGACAGATTCAGCTTTAAACATGAACTGGTTTGTGACAACTACCACCCGGTCACCTAGTTCCTTTTTAAGGAAGGTGATCGAGACAGTTGTGTAACAATTGGAAGCACTCTCGGATGAAACAGATGGTCTTGAAACATTTCATTCTCTGTTCAGATCTGGGATCAAATCAGCGTTGAATCAAGAGGAGGCCAGAGGAAGTGTGACCCTGTTATCTTTATTCAGTCTCTCAGTGGCTTTTGATCCCATTGACCATGGTATCCTTCTGAGCAGACTTGGCGAGATGGGTATCAGAGGCACTGTTTTACAGTGGTTCTGATCCCATCTCCAGGGCTGATTTCAGAGAACATGATTGGGTGATTGTCTTTCAGCCCCCTGGCAGTTGTGCTGTGGGGTGCTGAGGGTACCATCTTGTACCCAATGCTGTTTAACATCTATATGAAGCCTTTGGGAGAGGTCATTGGGAGATTTGGAGGGAGATGTCAGAACTATGCTGATGATACTCAGCTCTATTTCTCAGCAACATCTGAATCGGAAGAGGCTGTGCAAATCCTGGACTAGTGCCTGGACTCAATAGTGGGCTGGAT
This sequence comes from Rhineura floridana, assembly GCF_030035675.1. NCBI lineage: Eukaryota > Metazoa > Chordata > Lepidosauria > Squamata > Rhineuridae > Rhineura > Rhineura floridana. The sequence goes on along the minus strand of NC_084493.1, from coordinate 23,731,921 downwards.
GAGGGCCAACAAACTGACTCGGAATCCTAGAAAGATGGAAGCACTGAGGGTAGGTGGTTCCCACGTCTGGATAGCTGGTCAACTGCCTCTTTGATTGGGGTTGTACTCCCCCTGAAAAATCAGGCCCGTACTCTGGGGTTGTTCCTGAATCCATCTTTGTTGTTAGAGGCCCAGGTGATCTCAGTGGCTAGGACAGCCTTTTACCAGCTTCAGCTGATACGACAGTCATTTCCGTTTGTGGACCATGCTAGCCTAACCAATGTTGTCCATGTGCTGGTAACCTCAAGGCTGGATTACTGCAGTGCATTCTTTGTGGGGCTGTCCCTAAGACTCATCTGGAAGCTGCAGCTGGTGCAAAATGGAGCAGGACATCACCAACATGTTACCCCACTGCTAAAAGAAGTGCACTGGCTGCCAATTAGTGACCGCACTAAGTTCAAAGTGCTCGTTTGGGTGTATAAAGCCATATTCAGTTTGGGACCAGGAAACCTGAAACATCATCTCACCCCTTATATACTCAGTTGATCCTTGCACTCTGCAGGTGAATGCCTCCCGCAGATACCATCTCAACCATTCCGCACAACATAGGAAGCGGACCTTCAGAGGTTTGGCACCTACACTTTGGAATTCACTTCCCTTAAATATTAGACCTCTCTCTTTCAACAAGCCTTCTAAGTAGACATTATCCCAGTCTGCCTCTGCTGGATTTGTTTAACATGATTTATCACTCGTACTTTGCTGCCCTGAGCTCATCTTGGAAGGAAAGATGGGATATAAATTTAACAAATAAACAGATAGGTAGACTCGCCATCTAGCAGTCAGGGCACCTATCCCTGGTCATTATACCTCTACAGGGTATGTTTTAATGTGTGAGAAAGTGTGTGTTTATGTTAAGGTAATGCAGTGTTGTGCCTCCCCCACCCCCATATAATCCCAGCCAGCTGAACAAGGGGAAGGCCCAGGGCACTACCATCACCACAAGTCTTATAATGCACCTGCACAGACAGAACCACCCCTTTTGCTCAGGGAAGAGTCAGAGAAGTCAGTCAAGAAGGGCAAGAGGGGTGCAGGGCAGGTGTTGAGCCTCAGCTAAACCAGAATGGACAGGGAAGGGGGAGGCATGAGTTTCAGGCACCTCCACCGCCAGAGGAAGCAGAGTTGGGAATTGTTGAGTCTGGACATGACCTTGCGGGTGGGGGTCAGCCTGCACACCAGCCAATTCCCACGGTTACCGCACTCTCAGAGGAACAGAGAGCGTCGCCCCCAGCTGATGCAGAAGACTTGTTGGGGGAAGCTCCAGAGACAGTGCCAGCTCCTCCCTTGCCAAGCAGTTCCCAGGAGGATTCCAGTGTGGCACAGCCCCCTGATCTTGAGCCTGTTGCTCAGGAGCAGGTGTCTTCCGATGAGCCATTGGAAGCACGCCCTCTGTCCCCGCGCTCCCGCCGCCGCAAGAAACGGACAGGACAAAGACAGGAATTACGTAGGAGTCAGAGATTACGTTCGAAAACATTCCCTTCATAAGCTTGCCGCTTAAAGTGGGGAGTCGTTGAGTCAACTTCCTTCACACGCTGCAGAGCATGTCTAGAGTATAGTTAGGGATTCTAGTGAGTTAGCGCAGGGTTTCCTATGAAGCGCAATGCTTTTGATGTATCCATTACTCTAATAAAACGAGATTTACTTGCACCCACACTTCAGCCTCATTCTTTCAGCTCTGGACGGAACAGCAGGACAAGAATGAAATTCCCCTTAGCTGAACTATGGAAGATTTGGGTGGAGGAATGATGGGTCCATGAGGTGGAAGTTTCCAATGCCCATACCAGCCTACTCTCCAAATCAAAACACTTTGCTTGCTGCTCTGGATGTAGTATCTTTTGAGGGCACCTACCTAATGCCACTGAATTAGTGTCTACAGGGAGAACAGCAAATCCCATTCTAGTCCCCATCTACCACACAAATCAACTTTAAAAGGTGTCTAGCCCAAAAACTATTTTTTTTGGAGGGGGAATCATATTTTTAGAAGTTTCCCAGCACAAAAACCCTCAAAACGTTTTCCTCTAATTTGGCAAGTAGTACACACTCTGGAGACGCTATTACATCTGTGGTTTTCACCCACATCTGTCAAAGTGGGAAAGTTATAGGCATTCTGATGTCCTTATAATAGTCAGTGGGGAAGGAACACGGTTTCATTTTTTTAAAAAACAGACTGGCCCAACTGAATCTTGTGGGAGGTGCAACCCCCCCGTTTCTATTCTTCAAGTGATCACCCACCCTTATTTCTTCTGTAACCAAGCAGGTCCAAATAGTTCCCAAGGTCTTCTTTCATGTACACCAGAGTTCACTGATCTTTTGATGAGCTTATAAAGTTGTCAGCAACCCCAACCCAAATTCTTAGGAATGAAAATGAAATAAAACAAAAAAGAAAAATCAATATACAACATTTATTCGCTTTGGGCTCCTTTGGGAGGAAGAATGCGATATTAATAATAAAAATAATTATTATTTATTAATACTCAAATCGCCATTACTAGGAATAATAAAATGTAAGAAATAAGGAAGTAAAGAGAAAATAATGATACCATACTTTTGGCCAATCTGACTGGCTAATCAGCAATCTTAACAAAAAAAAGGGGAGCAACTAGTTGCAAAATTTTGACATTGAGGGTCACAGCCTGTTGGACTTTTCTATAACAGTGATAGGGATGCCAACAGATCCAGCAGCATTGACTAAAAGGGAGAACTTTTGCCGCCCTGGGCTCCTGCTGGGAGGAAGGGCGGGATACAAAATAGATAAATAAATAAATAATGTACTCTCTGGACACATTGGCACCACATGGCCTGAACCTGGAGGACAGTACCAGCATTACTTAGCTTCTGCAAGTGAAGCCCCTCTGAGCATTCCATCCTCAAAGCTCTATAACTGCCACCTTGGTAACAGCATTTTTGTATGGTAGCAGCTGATGAAGGCGGAAGCTGAAACGTTTTGTTAATACAATAAAAACCTCTGTTTTGTTAATCACAATTACATTCATATATTTTTAGGTGATGAACAGAATCCTTATAGGGATCCAGAGCAAGCTTGAGTGAAATATAAATCATGTCTGGCCAACTATCAGTAGATTTGTTCAAAGGTACTTTTCAGGCAAGCAGTAGATCAGCATATATTTCAGTAGACCTGGCAATATTGGAATAGGTTTAGGGCACAAACATAGATCTCCCTGTCTTTCCCTTTGTCTGGCGGCCTTGTTGTGCTGCTTCAGCCTTCATAGTGCAGCCTGTTGGGCCTCGTCTCTGTTAGTTGAGGAGTCTCTGAGCTTGTGATGCTGCAGCTGCTATAAACTGAGAGGTTTGAGAAGGAAGGATGAGAAACCTTCCCATCCTGAACAAAGAGTTTGGGCTTGTCCTGTGATGTTTGTCTAAACAGGGCACTAACAATTAATTATTGCTGTAAAAGCTTAGCAGAAGCAGGATTCATTTCTCTGAAGGGCTGAGGAAGGTGAGTTTCCAGACTTTCACAGTTTCCAAATTGTGTCAAGTACTAGTTCCCTTCTATTCAGCACTGGTTGGGCCTCCTCTTGAGTAATGTGTCCTGTTCTGGACACCACATTTTAAGAAGAATGCAGACAAACTGGTACAGGTTTAGAGGAGGGTGAGGATGATCAGGGGACTGGAAACAAGGCCCTATGAGGAGAGACTGAAAGAACTGGTCATATTTAGACTTGACAAGAGAAGACTGAGGGGAGATACGATCACACTCTTCAAGTACTTGAAAGGTTATCACACAGAGGAGGGCCAGGATCTCTTCTGGATTGTCCCAGACTGCAGGACATGGAATAATGGGCTCAAGTTAGGCAGATTTCGGCTGAACATCAGGAAAAACCTAATGACAATGGAACCAATTACCTAGGGAGGTGGTGGGTTCTGTAACACTGGAGGCATTCAAGAGGCAGCTGGACAGCCAACAGTCGATTATGATTTAAGCTGGATTCCTGTATTGAGCAGGGGGTTGGACTCGATGGCCTTTTAGGCTCCTTTTGACTCTTACTGTTCTAAGGGCAGAGGAGAATTGTACTTGCTGCTAGAGACAGTTTGGGCATTCCTTGCTGGCTAAGATAAGCCCAAGCCATGGTCGGTATCTGACTCTGTGCAGGGAGGTTTTTACTTAAGAATGGGGAGACCTGCTTTCCTGTTTTTTTTAGCCATATGTATGCCCCTCACCCCTGAACCCACAAATACACAAGCAACAATACCTTATGGTGTCAGTACTGCAGGCCTTTTTGACTGCAGTGTAAAATGGCCTATGGCCTAGTTCAGAGCTTGGAAGATTACTTTTAAAAAGTAATAAATTAGTTAGTTACATGGTCCAAAAAAGCAGCAATTACCGTTACAATTACAATTGCTCTGAAAGTAACTGATTACTTTACTTTTCCTCCAAAGTAATCACTACAATTACATTTCAGTTACTTTAAAAAAAAAACGCCTACAAGGTGCTGGCCTTGGCTGCTGCACATCTAAGTAGCCTAAAACAACATTAAAAATAAACACACACATACAGAGGTAGTAGAATAATTATTTTTATTCATAAGATATCAGTGGTGGTCTCTCCGCTGGTAAGGGGGGGCTGAGGACACTACTCAGATCTTTGCACGTCAAACCAAGTGCCACCACCCCCACTCAGCCAGCCAGCATAATCTCTCTCACTTAACCACCTCCCAGACCCTGCCCTGCCACCAACTAAGGGACACTCACTCAAGCAAACATTTTCCCCTGAGATGCAAAAAAGTTAAAATACTGCAAATGCAGCACAGTAGCCAGAGAGGGTGGTAGAGGCCACATTGTGTGCCAAGTGCCAACACAGTATTCTCTCTCTCTCTCTCTCTCTCTCTCTCTCTCTCACACACACACACACACACACACATGTTGTCATCTTTCACCTCCACAGTTCTTTATCTCCATTCTGCTGCTGCCTCCTCCTCCTTTATCCATGTTCTTAACCTCTGGATCCTTTTCCCCTCCACTCCATTCTTCACCACCACTATCCATTTTTTAAAATAATTGTTTTCTCCACTCCACCCCGTCTCACTCTCTGGCTCCTCCCTCGTCGCCTCCTCCCCATCCACAGAACATGAGGAAAGAGCAACACTGCACAGAAGCCCAGTTTGAGGCACATGATTTTCATCCACAAATCAGAGGAGCAGAAGACTTCCCCTGCCCCCCCCAAGTAATGCCCAGAAGTAATTCTGGAAACGCTACAATTACTCCACAAAAGTAGTGAAATTACTCCTAGTTCTATTACAATCAAAATGTAAAGGAATTACCCACTCGTTACTCAAAAAGTAATGAATTACAAGTAATTCGTTACTTGTAACTAGTTACTTCCAAGCTCTGGCCTAGTTTCAAGCCACCAGCTGTTTATCAGGCAATCTTGGTGGAAATGGGAGAAGCCCAGTGTTGGAGAGGTACCAGTTTTGGCAGCACAGGTTTCATGAGCCAACAGCAATGGACAGGCAACTTTCAGGATGATCCAATGGCCCTTGCACTGGCGTGTCACAGAGTTGGGATTTATATCTATACAGGAGCTATTGGATTCTTGTGTTAGTGAACTAAGGCAAATTCATAAATGAATTGTTGCTGTATAGTAGATAAGAACTACTGTCTCCTATTGAGAAACTGCCAAACCCTGCTTGTGTGTGTTGGTGTGGGGTGTCCAATGGGGAATTTGTTCAGTTGGAAAATCTGCTTTAAAAAACTCTGATGGTGGATGGTTTGGGCCTCTCCAGTCCTATGCTTTGCAGGGAGCCCAACTGTACCATATGCAAAGTAAAGAGATTTGTTTTTTTCATTTTAAAAAGGAGGGAAGGGCAGGAGATCTAAAGTCCACCACAAACAACCTGGGGCTCAGGTCCCCTAGGCCACACCCTACTTGAGACCCTCCTTGCTTGGCTGAAGCCTCCATTGAGGCTTTTGGAACAGGAGGTAAGGCTGCAAGTCCAGTGGTCATTCTGGAAAGGTTTCTGATGGCCATTTAACATCCATGTGCCTCCTGGAGTGTTTTGGAGATACCCTTTGCTTTTTAAACCTGGATGTCAGGAAAGTCATGTCACACATCAGTAACATCCAATCAAGTTACCTGGATGACCTGTTGGGATTTGACGCACGGATCCATTTGTTTCATGGCACTTACCATTTTACATAGACTACAATGGCAAGCGCTGCTGGAACAGACTGTGCACTTCATGCACTTAGACCTGTCTGATTTATTTGTCCAGGAGTGAGACCCTGTCAGCATATAACACCTCTGTTCAAGGATCTGCACTGGTTACCAATTTGTTACCAGGCCAAGCTCAAGTTCTTACTATTGGTATATAATACCCTTAACACCTTGGGACCAGAATACTTGTGGGACTGCCTTACCTCCTATGTGGCCATTCGACTGCTTCGATCTGCTGAACAGGCACGGTTACAGGTGCCACATAGTACTGTACTCATTCCGTACTTGTAAGGTTTTTTTTCTTTCAGTATGGTAGCACCTACTTTTCAGAACTCTCTGCCTATTGACATCAGGCAGGCACATTTGCTCCATTCCTTTAAGCACCTGCTTAGAACTTTTTTCTTCAGGCAAGCCTATCCAGACACATACATGTTGATAGGTTTTAATCTTTTTAGTCTGTTGCTGTTTTGTATCAAAATGTTTTTAATTACTTGTTCTTTACTGTCTTCTTGTTAGTTTTAATGTCTTTTGTAAATTGCTGATGTGGAAGCCAAAATAAACACCAGAAATGATTTCAAACTTTATTCAAACGACATGTTGGGATAGTTCACATGGACACCAAAGTGCACACAGAACTCCGCCCAATTATAATGGCTGCAAAATACTTATTGTCATAACTGAGTTTGTTTTTAACACATGACTAATAGCTGCTGTAACAGTCTTTAGAACAATGGAGAAAATACAAACTGCGTACATCTCACTCCTTATTTTCCACTCTCTCTCTCCTTCCTCTTTCTCACCTACCGTATAACTTGGCTTATTGAGGATTCTGCAGAAAAACCCATTTAACCATATCAATTCCCCCCTTTGGAAATACAATTTCCACAATCATTTACATCAGTTTGCATAATCTCATAGATCTCCTGATCCCTACATTCTTTAACCTTTTCCATTTCCAACACCATTTGCCTTACTTCTTTGCTTAACTTCTCCATCACCTTTTCACTATTCTTTAGCACTGGCTAATATAACACTCTATAAGTTTAAAGCATACATATAAAGCAACTATGCAGCATAAAATAATAAATGCAAACTTTAGGGTGTTTTTTAATAATTTGCCTACCCAACCCCCTATCTTTATGCACATTTTGTCCACACCTGCTCCCTTCAGCAATGTGGGAGCCTCCTGTGCCTTTAAACCCTATCCTGGGAAGCCAAGGCAATGTCCTCCAGGTGTCCTTGGACTACTACTCGTAGACCATTGGCCTGGATGGCAGGGCTGACATAGCTTTTAGGGGCTGATGCAACTTTGCCAAGGGATACTATCTCAGAGGCTGGGCTCAGGGTAGGGATGGAATAATCACTATCTTTTGGTTCTCACCGTCTCTCATTTTTCTAATCATAAATTCAGTTCTCCACATTTCTGCAGCAATTTGTGGTGGTTGTGGTTTAAAAAATCCTCATGAAAATTCTTCAGCATTTTAGTGCAAACTTACATTTTTGTATGCACTTTTGACTAACGTACACATTTTCTTCAAACAGGTTATCCTAATATGATGCATTTTGTATGTTATTTTCACCAATATATTCATTATGGGGGTGGAGGGTTGTTCACTGTTGAAGAGGTGCATATTCCATGTGTATTTTTGCTATACATATTCATTTGTATACTTGAACTGTCTCTGAAATTTAGCGCTGAACAGTTCCTGATTTCTCTCAGCAGTTCAAGAGACCAAACATCACTCCTGAGGGCTATAAGTTGGTTAGTTTTAGCAGATAATGATCTCTTGCACCGTTTGATGAAATCAAACCTGTGGCTTATTTATATTACTAATTAATGGAAAGGGTAGGTCTACACTAATTCTAACATTAATATTACGGGTCTGAAAGTCTGTACGTGGAATATTAATGGTATGGGCAATCCAGTTAAGAGAAGAGTATGCTTTGCATTAAAAAAGAAGCTCCAGACATTATAATAGTACCAGAAACTGCCCCCCCAAAATCCACAGATTTAAAACCTTTGATCCCTTGCACACATGGTGAATGGCATATGGCCCCAAGCACCTCCAAGGCTAGATGTGTGGCAATTTCCCTACAAAGCCATAAAGTTCTAGCTTACGAGTTAGTGGCTGCTGCCCCTTTAATGCATTCTTCTCTAAAAGGAAGGGGCAGAAAATAGGAGGGCTGATATGGCCCCATAAAGCCACCTGGTCCCTTGCTCTATCCTGCCTCCCTGCGGGCTTCTTCTCAAGCTCAAGACTGGAAAATGAGCCTCTCTGTTCAGTCTTTCCTGTCCGTTCTCTCTATTTCTTGTACATGAAAAAGGAAGAACTCCTCCGGGGTGAGTTGCTGAAAGGGGAAAAAAGTCAGGGAAGCTTTGGTTGAGAACGGGGTGCTCCCAGATCCCAGGAGAGCAAACGATCCAGAATGGACATTTTCCTGGGTTTGGGAGGGGGAGAGGCAAACTCCTGCACCAAGAGCTTTTGTACCCGGCCTTCACTTCTGCTCCTGAAGATACTAACCTCAGGCGAGGGGACAGATTTATCCACCTGCGGTTCTGCAATGGAAGAGATCAAGGAGCAGAAGAGTCAAGTCGGTACCCCACAGATTCAGGAGGGCTGCTCCAGCCCCAACCTCAGGGACTGACTTCACTTGAAATAGGAATTTCCCTTCGAAGTCCCTGCAAATTTCTCCCCTCTGCTAGTCCCACAAGGGTCCCTTCCACAGAACTTGACCCCCATCCCATCCCCAAGCCTCCTCCTGCCCATCTCCCCATTGGATTGCTCACCCTGCCTGCATCTCACTCCACAATGGCCTGAGCTGGTGAGACTTTGTCATAGGGAAGGGTATCCTGGCCCCTCACCCAGGTGTCTCCGCAGGTGGAGGAGACACAAAAGAGGAAGAACTCCTCCAGGGTGAGTTGCTAAAAGGAGAAAAAAATCAGGGAAGAACGCTCTGGTTGAGAACGGGGTGCTCCCTGATCCCAGGAGAGCAAACATCCAGAATGGACATTTTCCTGGGTTTGGGAGGGGGAGAGGCAAACTCCTGCACCAAGAGCTTTTGTACCCGGCCTTCACTTCTGCTCCTGAAGATACTAACCTCAGGCAAAGGGACAGATTTATCCACCTGCGGTTCTGCAATGGAAAGAAAGGAAAAGATGTGAAGGTTCATTCCTCACATGCGTTATTCTGACCTCTTCGCGTTGATCTTCCCGCTTCTTCCCTTAAGTCTGTCCCCAACCCTTTCAAACCTCTCCATGGCTTCCATCCCTCACTCATTATGCTTCTCCTCAGACCCTTCCCTGTGCAGGGCCTCGCTATCTTTTAACTGAGCTCCAGATGGTCCCCTCTGCCCCCTGCCTGCCTGGTGGCCTCCATCCTTCCCCTCACATCTCCCCCTCGTGGAGGGCTTTCATTGGGCCAGGCATCCAACTCCTATTCCTCTCTTTCACATGTGGCACCTTCTCCTCCCCCTCCTCCTCACCTTTCCTTTCTTTATTCTGCATTGTAAGGCGGGAGGTGTGAAAAATGGTGCATGGAGTGGACCGGAAGAGCTTTTTCTCCCCCTCTCGTGATGCGAGAGCCCAGTGGGCACTTCCAGTGAAGCGGAAGGATGGGAGATTCACGACACGAGAAGAGGAAGGGCTCCTTCCTCACACAGCACTGCATCGCTCAAGGATGGAACTCCCTACCACTAGATGTGGTGATGGTGGCTGCTGGAGAAAATAACTACAGAAATTCATGGAGGAGTAGGCAATTGATAGACTGTGATGCAATTACAATACTTTCACAAATATTTAAGAAAGATTTAAATTTAAATTTTAAGAGGTCCTGCTCATAATAAAAACTTTGGCACTATTAATCAGGTCATTGCTCAGCTCTCAAGAACGGGATAGGGGAGTGCTGGATGTCTAGAAGAGCTTGTAGGTTGCCTGCATGTTGTTTAGTGTATTCCAGTGTCCTGCAATCTACATCGTCCTGATTTAAGATACGCCCCGACTCTTGAGACTCTTCAAATAGTAAATCTGTGTAGACTTGGATTACACACAAACGTTTTCTAAATGGATTTACAACTTTCCATCTTCCAGCTTCGCCCCCACTGAAAGGTAGACCAAAAGGGGGTTTGGCAATTTTGATTTCCACTTCCCTGGATATGCATGTAATCTGCCTTCATCACCTGAACACCTGCGCGATGGCAGTTCTAATTGAATTTGGTGACTTCTCTCTACTCCTTATCAATGTATACTTGTCTCCCTTGGCGACACGTAACTCTATAGAAAATCGCTGGGCCGAGTTAGACCTCTACATTCTAGATCTGAAATATGCCTATCCTCATTCACAACTGGTAATCATGGGTGATTTTAACACAAGGATCGGTCCCAATAACGCCTCCCTGTCTGCGTCGAAATTATGGCGCGGAGAGGATTACGATTATTTCCCCTACCCTCTCTCTAGAAAATTGAAAGATCTCAAGATTAACAGTGGGGGAATCTGTCTAACTCGCTTTGTAGCTAGCCACCATCTGATTATTCTGAATGGGCTCAAACATCTTGATGACTGTGCAGAATATACATTTATATCTAAGATAGGAAGTAGTGTAATCGATTACGTGTTATTATCCACTAAGTTATTTAATTTGATAGAAAAATTTGCTATTGGCACCAAGTTTAATAGTGATCACCTTCCTCTTACCTTCTCATGTCACTTGCCCTTGAGTCCGCGTTTTTCCTCTAACCATAATTACATAGTTAATCTCTCTCATTCCCATTACAAAAGACCCACTTGGACCTTTTCCTTAGCTTCCAAGATAGAAGTTTTCCTGTCCTCACCAGATGCTCTGGCCTTTCGAACACACTTAATTGAATCTGATTCTCTGACCCATGTAGCCGGTCATGCTCTCGACCTTGTGTTTGTCCTGGGAGAGGAGAAAAGTGCTCTGAAGTTGGGAGTGGTTCTTTCCACTCCTGTGTCATGGTCAGATCACCATCTGGTAAACATGGACTTCACGCTGCCACACCCTCTCCGCAGGGGTGATGGACCTATTAGAATGGTCCGCCCCAGGCGCCTGATGGATCCTGATGGATTCCTGACTGCGCTAGGGGAACTGGAACCTGCTGAAGGTTGCCCGGTTGAAACCCTGGTGATAGAGTGGAATGGAAAGATCACCGGGGCGTTAGACCGGGTGGCTCCGAAACGTCCTCTCCCCCTGAATAGAACTCAGTTAGCACCGTGGTATACACCACGGCTGCGTATTCTGAGACAGGAGGTGAGACGACTAGAACGCCGGTGGCGGAAATCCCGCTCCGAAGGTGTCCGGACACAAGTTAGAGCAGCAGTAACTGCCTACCAAGTGGCAATAAGGACAGAAAAGAAGGCTTTCTTTACTGCCTCTATAGCGTCTGCAGAGTGCTGTCCCAGGAGGTTGTTCCAAGTGGTCCGAAGCCTGGTCGGTCCAGTTGCTCAGGAACCCTTGGAACAGTCAAAAGCCTCCTGTGACACTTTGGCTAAGCACTTTGCTGATAAAATCGAACACATACAGAGCTCGATCCCGTGCACCGTGGATACAGTGAATGAATCGGAGTTGACCAGTTGCATGCCGGTATGCTGGGATCATTTTCAGCCTCTCTCTTCTGAGGATGTGGACAAGGTGCTCTCGACTGTAAGGCCTACCACCTGTCTAACTGACCCTTGCCCATCGTGGCTCATCATGAGATGCAGAGAGAAGTTGGGTGAGGGGATCAAGGCGGTGGTAAACACATCCTTGAAAGAGGGTGTGATGCCATCAGCCCTCAAGGAGGCAATTGTAAAGCCCATCTTAAAGAAGCCCTCCTTGGATCCCCAAGTTTTTAATAACTTTCGCCCAATTTCGAATTTACCATTCTTGGGCAAGGTCATTGAGCGAGTGGTGGCCAATCAGTTGTCGACACACTTGGATGAAACGGATTACTTAGATCCATACCAATCGGGCTTCAGGACTGGTCACGGAACTGAAACAGCCTTGGTCGCTCTGGTAGATGATATGAGGAGGGCATTAGATAGGGGAGAATTTACCTTCCTTGTCCTCCTCGATCTCTCAGCGGCTTTTGATACTGTCGACCACAGTATCCTTTTATATCGCCTAGAGGGATTGGGAATAGGAGGCACTGTATTACGGTGCTTCCGCTCCTTTCTCTCTGATAGGTACCAACAGGTGGCATTGGTTTCAGACCCTTGGCCTCTCAATTGTGGTGTGCCACAGGGTTCTATCCTCTCTCCCATGCTATTTAACATCTATATGAAGCCGCTGGGGGCAATCATCAGGAGATTTGGGCTGCAGTGTCACCAATATGCGGATGACACTCAGCTCTATCTCTCATTTAAATCTTCACCAGAGTTGGCTGTGGAGACCGTGTCCAAGTGCCTGGAGTCCGTGAGTGGATGGATGGGAAGGAATAGGCTGAAACTGAACCCCGACAGGACTGAGGTGCTGCTCGTGGGGGACAAGAGAAGGTTGGGAACCGTTGACCTGAAGTTCAATGGGGTGAGTTTACCCCTAAAGGACCAGGTCCGCAGCCTCGGGGTTGTACTTGATTCCAATCTGTCCATGGAGGCTCAGATTTCGGCTGTGAGCCGGGCAGCTTGGTACCAACTACACCTTATACGTAGGCTGCAGCCCTACCTTCCTGTTCATCAGCTCCCACTGGTAGTACATGCCCTGGTCACCTCTCGATTAGATTACTGTAATGCGCTCTATGTGGGGTTACCCTTGAAAACGGTCCGGAAACTACAACTTATTCAAAATGCGGCGGCTCAATTACTCACAAACAGTCGTCGCCGGGACCACATCACGCCAGTGTTGTTCGATCTACACTGGCTTCCAGTTGTTTTCCGGGCCCAATTCAAGGTGATGGTTTTAACCTTTAAATCCCTACACGGTCTCGGCCCAGTTTATCTAAAGGAGCGCCTACAACGCCACCAATCATGCCGCCTGACAAGATCAGCCACACAAGGCCTTCTCTCAGTCCCGCCAACCAAAGCAGCTAGGTTGGCGGGCACTAGAGCGAAGGCCTTTTCAGTGGCGGCCCCCACCCTCTGGAACTCCCTCCCACAAGATCTTCGGCACATCTCTTCCCTGAATATGTTCCGCAAGGCCTTAAAGACCTGGCTTTTTCAGCAGGCTTTCGGGACTTCTGGGGAGGCTTAATATTCTTCTGTTTTAAATGCCTCCTATTATGTATTGTTTGCTCTTATAATTTATATATTTCACTGTATTTTTATATTGTATTCTGCCATATTTATTGTATGTACGTCGCCTAGAGTGGCCACTGGCCAGATAGGTGACACATAAATTAAATTTATTATTATTATTTATTATGGATGCTCTCCTTAGAGTATACGATTCCCTTATGGCCAATATTAAGAGCATATTATTTCCTGCGCCATTTAGCTCCAAGGTATGTAAATCCATTGGTCCCAAATGGTTTGATAAAGAATGTCAACTGCTTAAACGTCAGTTAAGGTCCATCTATCTAAACTATCGTCAGAGCCAACTGAATCATCTTCCCCATATATACTATCTAACGAAAAGGAAATACAAGGCAATTCTTGTTTCTAAAAAGAACTTAGCAAAACAGGATGAATGGAAGAGTCTTATTCATGCATCAAGGACCAAGGACTCTAAAAGTTTTTGGTCTATTATTTCGAAAGCTTTTAGACCTTCATGTCCGATTATGTGTAACATCCCCCCCCAAACTTGGGAACGATATTTCAGGTCTATGTACAAATCTGAAAATCTGGAGGACCCCAATGCATATGTTCCCCCGGATCTTAACTCCCTATCCTCATGGCCCCCCGTCAACCAATGGAGATAAGAAATTTGATCGATGGTCTAAAATCAGGCAAAGCGCCGGGCTCCGACAATATCCCCCCTGAACTCTTAAAAAATTTTCAGGAATGGTGGGCCCCCTTTCTAGCAAGGTTTTTTACCGAACTTAACAAATCTGGCCGCTTTCCGATAGCGTGGCGAGAAGCAATAATCATTCCCATATACAAAAAAGGAGATAGAGACGAGCCTTCCAATTACCGCCCTATCAGCCTCCTATCTGTCATTGGGAAACTTTATGCTTCGTATTTGAAAACAAAACTCCAGACTTAGATGGAGGAACAAGATATTCTTAGTAAGGAACAAGCAGGTTTTAGAAAAGGGACCTCTATCCTGGAGCATTGCCTTCTTTTATACCATCTTGCAGAAAAGTATGGCAAGCATAAGGGTAATGGCCTATATGTAGCCTTTATTGACCTAAAGGCTGCATTTGATTCTATTCCTCGCGATATCCTGTGGTCCAAGCTATCCAAAACCTCCATAGATAAACGGCTCTTAGCCTTGATATACCACTTGCATCAACACACATCTCTTCGGGTACGCTGTGGAAAGGACGGTGGGTTAACCAAATCTATCCCCACGTTCACAGGGGTGAGACAGGGCTGTATATTAGCCCCTCTCCTTTTTAACTTATTCATCAATGACCTGAATGAATGTTGCCTTTCCCACGACCACCACTCTCCCAAGCTTGCGGATCTAAGTTGCCCCTTATTGCTCTACGCGGACGATGCGGTGCTACTCTCATTATCGAAGGTGGGTCTTAAACGTACTCTATGGGTGTTTATGGCTTACTGCCTAGAGAACCATTTATCAATAAATTTCGACAAAACTAAAATCTTAGTTTTTTCCAAACGAATAATTACACCAGTTTGGACAATCAACGGTCATTCAAACGAACAAGTTTCCCAATATAAGTATCTCGGTATTACATTCCATTCTTCGCTGAAATGGACCTCCCATAAAAGATCGGCGATAACGAGCGCTAGATTCTCTATAAAGAACTTGCTCCGTTATTTCTATTATAAAGGAGGACAATATATTCTGGCTATTACCCAGATATTTAAGAATAAAATTATCCCTCAAATTCTATTTGGAGTTCCAATTTGGATTCATGCAATAGACGCATCAGTTGAAGCCGTTCTCTCCCTTTTTTTATGCCGCTTGCTAGGAGTGCCTAGGTGTGTTCCCTCAGCGGCGCTTAGACTGGAATGTGGACTCACCTCGATGGAATGTCAGGCTTGGTTAACAACTGTTAATTTCTGGGTTAAAATATCGACCAATACCTCTTCCGGATTAATATCTCTACTCTGGAAAGATAATTGGACCTCCAGTTGGAACAACAAACTGGAATTGAAATTGTTGCAAATGGGTCTCTCTAGGGCATATTTGGCATCGCAATCCCCAAGCGATGCCTTAGCTATTATCCGCTCTAGATTCAAGGACATTGATCATCAGACCTCAATCAGTAGGGCTTCTAGTATATGCTCCCCTTTGCACTTGAAGCTACACTTTACATTCGGAAAACCCAATTCATATTTAGATTTCCTTACAATCCCTAATCTACGCCTAGCTTTCTCCAAAGCCAGGTTTAACTCCCTAAATTCTGCGGTAATGGAAGGGAGGTTTAGGGGGGTACCATACGAACTGCGTGTTTGCCCCTGTGGTGTCGATAGCATCGAAACCCTTCAGCATATTTTTCTTTATTGCCCATTGTATTTTCGGATTCGTATGAAATTTTTGAACCCAATATTGATGAAATTACGTTATAAATCGCCTGAAGCTATTATTATTCACCTGCTCTCTGGATCTGATAAAGAAATTTCTATCCAAGTAGCCAAATTTGTATATGTGACCCAGCAGATGCGTACCCTTATCGCTACTCCTTCATAATGGTACAGTCAGATCTGAGCTTTCCTGTATTCAAGCACTACTAATTGTATATAACACATTGTATACTGTTCTTTTGATTTATATTCTGTACTCTCCCTGTTTTCCTTGCGGGTCTATGACTGTAAACAAATAAACTGAATAGTAAATCTGTGTCCTTTAGGCGACGGATGCTGAAGTGCAACAAGAACTTCTCTTATCCCACCTTGTCCCACATTTGTTGTTATCTCTAGAGATCTATCCATCTTTGTAACAAAAGACAAATATTGAACTAACATGAGAATGCCATGGGCTCTCTCCAACAGCTTGCCGTTAGTTGAATTCGCAAATATCCCATCTTTGTCGAGTAAACTGCTATGGCTGGACAATTTGCTCTGCCGGACACCCATCCTGCTGTTCCAACCAACTCCATACACATCACTGCATTGTGGGAAACAAGTACACTTTATTGTTTAGCTTTCACAAACAATATATCAGGTATAAAAAAAGAGAACTATATTTTTCAAAAGTCATTATTTCATATGTAAAGTTCTTTCTCCAGCAGTTTCACTTATCACACAATCTCCGCCATGCCCCTTCTATGATGAGCTTCCGCCGGGCCTTGAAGACCTGGCTCTTCAGGCAGGCTTTTGGGGTGGGTTAGGTTTTTACTGTTATGGCTTTAAATTTTAACGTTTTAATGTATTGTTTTTATCTTGTACATCGCCCAGAGTGGCTGGACAACCAGCCAGATGGGCGACTAATAAATTTAATAAATAAATAACTTACCGCTGGCTCTTCTCACTGATAGTGTTAACTCCCTGCAGATCTGAAAGGGGTGTTCTTGGACGTTTCCGGGCAATACCTGTGGCAGCATATCAACAAAAATGTTAACATTCTATTTAGAATGAAATCAAATCTCTGCATCAAGGAGAAAAAAAAGATCAGACTGCAACATGTGCTGAAAATGGTACATGCTGGGAATTTCCGGGGAAGGGGGAGGACTGTAAAGAAGGAGCTGTGGCTGGAAGATGGTATAGTTGACTTGTGCTCTTAAAATAAAGAAATAATGTTGGTCTGCCACAGAATCTACTTGCAAGCCTGCATATGAACCATATTTTCAATTATTTCTTGAAAAATGCACATCTCTATATCCAAGACACAAAACAAAGGGAAAGCTTATCGGTCACGCTTGGTTGGCATTAAAAGCACTGACCTCCACAGGTAAGCATTTACAAGAAAAAATAGAACTACTGAAGAGCCACACCAATTACCTGTAAAGCATTCTTTTCTGTGTCAGCTGCTCTCTTGACAAATGCAAACCATATGAACACCACAAATTCTTGCAAAATTAAGCCTTTGGATTCTACTAATAGCTTAGCAGTAGCAAATTAACTGGAAAATCATCCTTATACACTGTGTTGGCACAACCCCCATATGACCTAGAAGCAGAATTACAAGAAGCATAATTCACTATTTTGGTCTGGCCATTTTTTAAAATAAAGCCCATCTCTATGGAGCCTTGTCTTACCAGCAAATGATGTTGCAATATATTTTACTGAATATAAGATACACTCACTTTAGCTGTTCCATATTAAGAGCTACTGCCTCTGGTGCAAATCAAACTATGCAGTATTTAACATAAACATGCTTTTCCTTCAGGACAAAGACTGAAGATCTCACTACCTGAAAACACAAGGCTATGGGGAAGGGGTCCTAACTTATACTACCAGTCTTAAAATTGGTTTAATAGCTATTTCGTCTTTCCATAAATTCTGGGAACTGCAGCTCAGTAACGGGAGGGGGGCTAGGAATCTTTAAGAAAGAATTCAGAGATGGTGTAGCACAGTAGCAAAGAGATTCAGCTATGAGATTCAGGCAAACACTAGTTCTAATCTCACCTCTCCATCATGCCACAACCTCTCAGCTGCAGTTCTGACCTAGTTTACAGGGTTATTCTAAGGATTAGATGATAATGTATAAGAAGCACTTTGAGCACTCAGTATCCTCAAACTGGATTCATATGGGAGTCAACTGGCATAAAACAAATATAAGCTTGCAGTTTCACATGTATTTCATTGCCTTCTTTAGAAAGTAAGAAAATAATCAAAGCTAGGCTCTAAAGAATGTTGAAGAGGGGTAAACGTAAAGCTTAAATAGAAATGGAATCCTTAGATCCAATCACCTGGTATGAAATGACACAACATTTTAGGTAATCAGATTTACAAAACAAGTTTACTGGTTTGATTCCTTTTAATATAATGTTCTGAAAATGAGTACTCCCCCAAAGGGATAGAAGCAATCAGCGAAGAACATTATTAATGGAGAGAAGCAAGCAATGGCATACCCAGGGATCTCTACTGGGACCAATGCTGCTTAAGTTACTCATAAGGGCCTGAAGTCATGAGTAAGCAGTGAGGCAGCCAAGTTTGCAGAGGATATCACACTGTTGAGGATGGAAGAAACTCAAGCAGACCATGGATGAATACAAAAGATAATTTGCCAAACAGTAAGTTATCACAGTGTACATCTAACTATCTGGTAACCTGTTGTCTGTAAAATCATACAGAAATCTAATGAACAAAGGGTTTAAGTTTCTCCTCACCATTTGACAGGACACAGATGACTAGCTTACCAAGTGGCTACATATAAACTGTGGTAAAGTTGAAAGCTGGTAAACAGGCATCTGAAAAGCTTCAAAGCAGACAAAGTGGGCAACAAAATGGCAGCTGAGATATTGATAAAGACAACCAATATCATAACACCCTTATATAAAATCTAGTGTGCAACTATATTTGAAACATTTGGGTGTGGTTCTTAAAAAAGAATAATGTAGAGATCAAAATAGTTTTTTTTTTAGAAAAGGCAACTAAAGTAATTAAGGAGTTGAAGCACTTTCCCTAAGGGGAAAGGCTGAAGCATTGAGACTTTTTGAATTTGAAGGAAGGTGGAAGAAGGGCCCAGCAAAGACTTTTAAAATTATAAATGGTGTGGAAAGTGAAAAGAATTTTTCTTCTTCCCTCAACACCATAACTCAAGCTCACCCAATGAACTTGGTTAGCGGAAGATTCAGGACAAGCAAGAGTATATTTTTACACACAGCATAAAACAGTTTATGGATTTCATTAGCACAAGGTGAAGATTACTGACTTTTAATGGTTTTTCTAAAAATGAGAAATGCACTGAAAACACACCTAATCAACAGCTATTGCCCTTGACTAGATGGAACCACCATATTGTGAGGCAGTATCTCTCTGAATGTCGTCTTGTTCATTCTATATTATGCATTCTTACATTCAGACACTGTGTGAAACTCTAGGGGGAAAACCATGTTATGCAAGACCCATGCAACTCCTCACTCAATTCACATAACACGGTCGTGACTTATTACTATGGTTTTGGCTACCCATTTATTTTATTGCATTTATATGCCACCTTTCTTCCATGATGGAACCCAAGGTAGCATATATGGTTCCCAGGCAGTCACCCATCCAGGGCACTCATTAGACCCAGACCTGCTTAGCTTCAACAAGGTGGTGGTCTCTTGCGCCTTCATACCATATTCTGGGAACTAGCAACTACTGGCTGGATCGAGGGCTGTATCAGCAGAACACAAGAATTCCTTCATAGCTCCAACCAATCATGGAAGTACTATCAGTAACTGTCAGAGAGGAGCCAGAAATTGCACCAGAGATGTACAGCTGACCCAAACAGGTGTTAGAGCTAAGAAACAAGCCAAAACGCACCATAACCAGAAATATAGTTGCTGCTTAAGCAGAGACTCCATCTGCACTATGCATTTAAAGCAGCATCCTGCAGTCACAGCTTCCCCCTAAGAATCCTGGGAGCTGTAGTTGGTTAAGAATGCCAAGGGTTGTTAGGAGACCCCTATTCCCTTCACAGAGCTACCATCCCCAGAGCGGTTTAACAGTCAATCTCCATCCTAGGGAATTCTGGAAGTGGTTGCTCTGTGAGGGGAATGGGGGTCTCCTTAATAATAATAATAATAAATTTAATTTCTTCGTCGCCTATCTGGCCAATGGCCACTCTAGGCAACTTACAAAATTGTTAAAATACAATTGATAAAATACAGGAATACAATATAAAAACAATACATCTGCAGCAACAATATTAAAATTGGGCAGGAGGCATTACAGTTATAACAATTAACCCTCCCCGGATACCCCGAAGGCCTGCTGAAAGAGCCAGGTCTTTAAGGCTTTCCGAAACACATTTAGGGAAGAGGCGTGCCGGAGATCTTGTGGGAGGGAATTCCAAAGAATGGGGGCCGCCACTGAGAATGCCCTCTCTCTTGTACCCGCCAATCTGGCTGTTTTTGTTGGCGGGATTGAGAGAAGGCCCTGTGTGGCCGATCTTGTCGGGCGGCATAATTGGTGGCGTTGAAGGCGCTCCGTGAGATAAACTGGGCTGGAACCGTGTAGGGATTTAAAGGTCAATACCAACACCTTGAATTGGGCTCGGAAAACAACTGGTAGCCAGTGTAGGTCGAACGACACTGGTGTGATGTGATCTCGGTGGCGACTATTCATAAGTAGTCGAGCCGCCGCATTTTGTATCAGTTGTAATTTCCGGACCGTTTTCAAGGGTAACCCCACGTAGAGCGCATTACAGTAGTCCAAACGAGAGGTGACCAGGGCGTGTACCACTAGTGGGAGCTGGTGAACAGGAAGGTAGGGTTGCAGCCTTCGTATGAGGTGTAGTTGGTACCAGGCTGCCCGGCTCACTACCGAAATCTGAGCCTCCATGGACAGCCTGGAATCAGGCAACTCTCAGTACCCACACACTGTAGCAATCCAGCCTCAAGGTTACCAATGCATGGACTACAATGGTCAGGCTATCCTTAAAAGACAGAGCAAAATCACCCCACAGCGCCAATATCAGACAGAGAGAGAGTGTGCACCAATGAGACACATTCTGGCAAGAGGTGATCACCATGATATTGGTGCAGGCTGAACAGGAAAGGCACCAAGGACATCATTGGCCCAGATAAGAGCGACGTGTAACTAAGCCCAAGTATGCACAACTAAAATAACTGCAAATTCTTCCCGTTTACTCCTGCCTGCATTTCCCTCTCCTTCCTCTGTTGTCTCACTTGCGTCTATTTTTAGATTGTAAACCCCTTGAAATGGGGACTTGTCCTCTCATTCTTTATGAAGTGCAATGCTCACACATGAGAATAATTTTTTAAAATCTGGCCATCAGAAAGTGGTACCAGTTCAGCAATCTGAATTGGCGGCTGTGCCAGAAGGCACCTGCCTGGCACTTCCTGTATGCAACACACACACACACACCCTATCTACCTACCTACCTATCTGTTCCTCAACCTACTTTGGGTCAGCAGGTGGAGCAGAAGTGCACAGGAATTTCAACGTATAGGTTAAAGTTACGTGTGGCGACAGACCTGGCATCCCAGCAACAAATAGGCCTCATGCCAGGTCTACCAGAACAGACAGTCCCAGCCTCTGAAAGTCCCTATCCTTTTCAGCAGGGTGACCTGGAGTCCGTAAATCTCACTACGCCAGCCTTTGGCCTGACTATCTGGTTGATCCTGCCAGTAGCATATGCTTGTCCCAAAGAAACCGAGTTATGATCTCCTCTCTGTAGGGCAGGAACTCTATAAAGGCACACCCTGAGAGCTGGTACACCAATTACAAGCTGCAGGTAGAAAATGCAAAACACACAGAAAGAGATTTGTATAACACCTTATCGTAGTCTGCATCTGTACCAGAATTGTTTTCTAAATGTTTTTTAAAAAATGTTTTGCTTTTAAAGATGTATGGGATGGCTCCTTGCCTCCTTCATGCTCCTTGCCTCCTTCATATGGAATCTGTGGCACAACATGTTTCTTACTACATCTGCATCATAAGGAAAGCCACTAGTACAGCTATTGTTAGGTACCTCTGTCAGTAGGTGTATGGCCTTTCTAAGCAACACTGAGGGTCCATGTGGTAGCAGCACAGCCCCTTGTGTTGGCTTTCTCCCCCCCCCCCATATAATTGCAGTGTCCATATGGATGATGTCCCTTCTCTTCTTCCTTTCCAGGTGCATATAGGCAGCTAATCAGCAACACTCCTAGGCCACCTCTGCACTATCCATTTAAAGCACTATGATACTACTTTAGACAGTCATGGCTTCCCCTGCAAAGAATCCTGGGAACTGTAGTTTGTTAAAGGTGCTGAGAGGTGATAGGAAACCCCTGTTCCCCTCACAGAGCTACAACCCGCAGAGTTCACAGGGAAGAGGGACCGTTGTTAAACCACTCTGGGAACTGCAGTCCCAAGAGGACGCAATGCTTTTGCCTCCGTCTGCTGGCCCTATGAGCTATCTTCTGCAAAGTTAATCAGAGAAGATGGAAGGGAAAGGCGGCCAAATGCATGCATGCACACACGCACACCCTGCACTGCACTCCATAACAGAAGCAGGGTTTCGTTGCTGACCTGCGAGGAGCAGGGCTGGAGAAGGAGGAAGCATCAGTCATGTTGCTACTGTGGAACAAGTCGGCAAATCAGAACAAGGCATGCAGTCTTGGAGCAGTGAGCTGTCCAATGTACCAGGGGAGCTCTTACCCATGGAAAGGGCTGGTTTGCCCTTGCAGCTACAGGCTCCAGTTGTTATGCGCCTCCAAGTCGATTACGACTTATGGTGACCCTATGAATCAGCAACCTCCAATAGCATCTGTTATAAACCACCCTGTTCAGATCTTGTAAGTTCAGCTCTGTGGCTTCCTTTATGCAATCAATCCATCTCTTGTTTGGTTTTCTTTTTCTACTCCCTTCTGTTTTTCCCAGCATTATTGTCTTTTCCAGTGAATCATGTCTTCTCATGAAATGTCCAAAGTATGATAATCTCAGTTTCATCATTTTAACTTCTAGTGATAGTTCTGGTTTAATTTGTTCCAACACCTAATTATTTGTCTTTTCCGCAGTCCATGGTATGTGCAAAGCTCTCCTGCAACACCACATTTCAAATGAGTTGATTTTTCTCCCAGGGAATATTAAAGGGGTGTGAAAAGAGAACACAGAAACAGAATGATCAAGGGGGTGAATTTGGACTTTCTGAACACAGAACACATAAGCCTAGCAACAGACTGGGGCTGATGGGAGTTGGAGTCCAACAACATCTGTCAGCCACAAATTCCTCCCTCTGGTTCTACAGGCAGCAGGATGGGCTTCCACAGCTGGCAAAACAAATTGCCCCACCCTGTGACTCACGGAAGCCAAACACATTCTCCAAATGCTTCATTAATGTAGACAGCTGCGACAGATCACACAGCATTCAACCTATTTTTTATATACATACAGCACAAATGCTCATATCTACTGGATGGCATAGTTGCCGCCCTGGGCTCCTGCTGGGAGGAAGGGCGGGATATAAATCAAATAATAAATAAATAATTCTAGAAGGTCTCTATAGTTCTACTGAGAGTGTCTCCACGATAACACAGACCCAACATGCGCTCCTGTTCAGTCAGGCATCCCCCCCGCCAAGTTGTCTAAATCAACTTCAGCAGCATGTGCAACACACAAATGATTCCAGATGCATCTTTAGTATATAAAGGGGTTGTAGTTCGTATTTTTCTGGCTGAACTCAACCTGGGGTTTTCTCAGGGTTCTTTGAACTAGACAGTGGTGGAAAGGGAGCACGTTCAGGATGAGCCACATTTGACTAATCGAAACATGTTCTGAGTGGCACTAGGAAAACTCACTGAGCTGTCCCGTGTCAAAGGTTGCCCACAGCCACTATAAAGAGCTGCTGTCGGTTTTCATAACACCGTCAGGAGGTGTATCCCTACACTGCCACTCTCACGCAAGACAAGAACATCGGCAGCTGCCTTACACCAAGTCAGACCATCTAGCTCAGTAGACTGGCAGTAGACTACACTGACTGGCAGTCGCTCTCCAGGATTTGGGACAGGAGCCTCTCCCAGGATTGAACCTGGGACTTGCTGCATGCCAAGCTGATGCTCTATCGCTGACGCGCTCTGTAAGCCTACAGTGATGTCTAGGTGCTTTAAAACAGGGGTGGGGAACCTTTTTCTACGTTCCCTTCTGGGCAAACTTCTGAGGGCCACGTACGAGGGTCAAAAGTGGGCAGAGTAATGAATGTAAAGTTCACCTTTGGACACTAGATGCTACACACGTTTGCACACCCCTCTGCATCCTCCATCTCGACAAGCAACAGGCATGATTGGTGTTCACGGACGCAACCCAGCCATGCAAAAACATACATGCAAGATGAGTGAGGCAGGTGGACTGGGGGGAGTTCTGAAGGACAGCCAAAGAGGCCTGAAGGGAGGTGCATTTAGCCCCCACCCCAGGCCTGATGTTCCCCACCCATGCTTTAAAGTTATGACAATGACCTCTGATGATGCCTAGGCCTTTGAAAATGCAGGATGCAATATGGATTTTTAAAAAAAACTCCAGACCATGGGACTGACGGGATCCCAGGGGAAGGGCCGTAGCTCAGTGGTAGAGCATCTGCCTTGCATGCAGAAAATCCCAGGTTCAACCCCTGGCATCTCCGGGGAGGGCCGGGAGAGACTCCCCGTCTGAAACCTTGGCGAAGCTGCTTCCAGTCAGTGTAGACGATACTGAACTAGATGGACCAGTGGGTCTGCTTCAGTGCAAAGCAGGTTCTCCTGTTCCTATGCTTCCCTCAGTGCCTACCTAGCCAATGAAAGGCCAAAGCCCATCCAAAGATCAACTGTAGCTGGGGCCACTCTCCCTTGACCTACACTGAGATTTCCAAGCCTCAATGGCCTCCAGTCAACCCTCACTGCAACATACAAGCTGGGACAGAGTGGATGAAATCTTTACCGACCTCCACAAGCCATTACCAGCCACGCTCATCGGGTAGCCTATTAACAATGCATTTTTGGCCAGTTCTATAAGGGTTAGGACCCTTGGATGAAGCTCACAGAATCACAGAGCTAGAAAGGAACCTTGGAAATCATTCAGGCTGTGCACAGACCATACATTCAAAGCACATTTTTTTTAATCCTCAAAGAATCCTGGGAACTGTCGTTTACCCCTCACGGAGCTACATTTCCCAGCATCCTTAAACTGCAGGATTCTCAGGGGAGGGAGGGAGGTGCTTTAAATGTATGGTATGTTTGCACCCCATAGCTGATATAGCACAGTGGGGAGAAGAGCCTGGCTGGGAGTCCAGAGTCTGTGAGTTCAAATCCCCACTCGTGTCTCCTGGGTGTTAAGGGCCAGCTAAAGATCACCCCCACAGGGAGTGGCTCAGAGGTTACGTGCCCTCCCCCCTGTGCAGCCGTGGGCAAGCTGCAGAGTCCCAAGGAGCCCAGTTGCCCCCCAGCTGGCAGTTGCGGACAAGGAAGGGGCCGGCTTGTGCTGCTGTGGCAAGCTGAGCAGGCCCTAGCCAGCTGGGGAGGACTAGCCTCAGAGGGAGGCAATGGTCAACCCACTCTGAATACTGCTTACTATGAAAACCCTAATCATAGGGTAACCATAAGTCGGGATCGACTTGAAGGCAGTCCATATCCATTTTTCCATGTATGCAGCCCTAATCCAATGCCCTGCTCAAGGCAGGTTATTAAGATACAAACCCCACGGAGCAGGAGTGAGGAATCTGTGTCCCTCCAGATGTTGTTGGAGTACAACCCGAACATCCCTGACCAATGGCCATGCTGGCTGGAACTGATGGGAATTGGAGGCCAGCAACATCGGGCAGGGGAGCACACAGGTTCCGCATCCCTGCCATGGAGGCACCGGAAATGAGCAAACACCCCCAGGGTCCAATCTGAGCAGAAATGCCAGCCCCCAGAACAGTTTCCAGAACAAATTAAACCAGAACTATTACTAGAAGCTAAAATGATGAAACTGAGGTTATCATCCTGTGGTCACATAACGAGAAGACGTGATTCGCTAGAAAAGACAATAATGCTGGGAAAAACAGAAGGGAGTAGAAAAAGAGGAAGGCCAAACAAGAGATGGATTGATTGCATAAAGGAAGCCACAGATCCAAACTTACAAGATCTGAACAGGGTAGATCATGACAGATGATATTGGAGGTCACTGATTCACAGGGTCGCAGTAAGTCGTAATTGACTTGAAGGCACATAACAACAACAACAACGAAAAACTGGAATAATGAAAACAGCACTCCTGAGCATGAACAGTGAGCATAAGCATGCCCATTGGGACTGGTAGGGCAGAAGGCAGGGAAGCCAACAGTAGGCAGAGGCAGAGCCAATGGGAATTCTCATTTTTTTCTCCCCATTCACCTGAGGGAGACTTGAGAAGGAAGCTGACACACAGACGGTGCCACTCTCTGGTCTGGTTGTAAGCAAGAAGGCTGGCAGGTGGAGGGCGGACTGAGATTGGTGGGGCGGTGTCGCATGCGCCCTAATGGACCAGCCTCAGCTGTAGACAGGTGCCATTGAAACACTGTGCTGAAACCGCACCAGAACACCTCTGCTTCTTCCCCTCTCCAACAAATCTTTAAGTATCCTGGTGCCAGCTTTGCTCGTGGGCAGCTCACGGGCACGGATCGACTCAGAGGGTCTCTCATTTCATTCTCCAGATGGGGGTGGGAACTGAAAGCGCTCCCTGGAAAAGGGAAATCGGGGCTGTCTTTACAAAGCAGAGCAATTTACAGAGCGGGGGGGGGGAGGAGGAGAGAGAAACAGCCCTTTTCCCCTGCCAGCGACGGGGCGGGATGAAAACCAGCCTTTGGACGGCGCATCAAGAGAATGAATCAGGGCACCCGCAGCGCGCGAGTTCTGCAATCCTGCCTTCGCACCCACTCTCCCCCGGGGGGGGGGAGAAAGAGGGTCGTCCCACGGCTTGGGAGGGGGTCGGGCAGGCCCCTCCCCCAGTCCCCTAAAGCCCCACCTTTTGTAATCCGAGAAGATCCCTCCACTGGCCGGATCGTGCCCGTATTCGGGCTCCCCCAGGCTGGAGGAGCCGCCTTCATCCTCGTTGTACGCTAGGCCGGCGGACATGGCCACGAGGAAGGAGGCCGGTTGGGCTCGAGCCCCTTATCGCGGCGAGGAGTTGAGAGGCGGACGATGCAGCCCCAACAGCGGGTCCTGGATGCGGCCGCGGCTGATGTCAGTGTCATGTGGGAGCTGATTGGGCACGCCTCCCCCGGCCCTTAAAGACAGAGGCCCCCGCCGCCTTTCCCCGCTCCAAGCGACTGCGGGGTGTGTGTGTTATTGTGGGCCTGACTGGTGCGGAGGAAGAGCTGCTGCAAAGGTGGAGTCGGGATCCCCCTTCAGTTCTGGGCACGGCCAACGTTTGCGTAAAGACGCGTCGATTTTCATTCATTCATTTGTTTTATTTAAAAAATAGCAATGCATTTTATACCGCCTTTTGGCCCTGATAAGGGGCCCCAAGACGTGTTATGAAACAGTAAAATACCAAAAGCACCCAGTTTACACAGTAACAGAACCAACGCTAACTATTAAAACCCCACGCCATTTATTTTTAAAGCATGCCGCTTTCCCCAAAGAATCCTGGGAAGTGTAGTTTGTCAAGGCTGCTGAGAATTGTGGTTCTGGGAGGGGTAGACTGTAATTCCCAGGATTCTTTGGGGGGGAGCCATGCGCTTTAAATGTATGGTGTGGATGTGAATCTCAAATGAAAAAAAAAGTTAATAGCCAAGTGGAAGAAAAAATGGGCTCGCTCCCTGCCTAAATGCCGTCAGGGATAGGGCTAGTCCAGTTATGGGAAACCTTTGGTCGGCCAGATGTTATTGAACTACAATTCCCATCGGCCCCAGCAATCATAGCCAATGGAGTTGTAGTCCAACAACATCAGGCAGGTTCCCCACACCTGAGCTAAAGGGAATTCTATAACCAGTGCTCGGAAAAGACCCTGTTGTTCCACATTGCAACTAACTGAGCCTCTCTAACTGAGAACATGCAACAGGGCTCCATAGATGCCTGATCTGCAAGAGTCCCTGCCTGGTCCTTCTTTCCTGCTCAGAGTAAGGATCCAAGGCAGAAGCTTGAGGAAGTGTTTTCTTTCTGGCAAGGTGATTTAAGGGGTTGTCTAGCAATCCAGGATTTAAGCTTACTCCAACCTACACTCAAGCACTCAAAAGACTGCCCCTGTCAGCTGTGGCTGTGTTGCACTGTTGTTGTTGTTCCTCCAAGGAGTGTAAGGTGGTGTTGCCTGCTTCTCTCCTTTGCCATCTTATCCTCACAACAACCTTGCGAGGTAGGTTAGGCTGACAGGCAGGACCTGGCCCAAGGCCACCCAGTGAGCTTTGTGGCTGAGTGGGGATTTGAACTCTGGTCTCCCTGGTCCTAGTCCAACACTCTAACCGCTAAACCATACTGGCTGTAACAACTACACTGTCCTTATGTACTATGTGCATACCCTCCCTACATTTAAAGCACATGACTGCCCCCAAAGAATCCTGAGAATGGTAGTTTATTAAAGGTGCTGGGACTTGTAGCTCTGCGAGGAGTAAGTTGCAGTTTCCAGGATTCTTTGAGAAAAATAATGTGCTTTAAATGTATGGTGTGTACACAGCCAAGGTACTGGGGTGTGTGCATGTAGAGGGGTCCCTTTGCGGCTCTGCACCAGAAAAATATCTTGGGCCTGCCCCGGAAAATGTACACACACTAATTGTAGCATTGCTACACTTTGCAGATAAAGTCGCTCAGATTCGCTCCGACTTGGATGCTAAAATTGATACAGTCTCAGGGGATGTCACTTTGGCTCCTGCTTGTCCAATAGTAATGGATTCCTTTCAATTTGTACAGCCCGAGGATGTGGACAAGATCCTTGGAGAGGTGAGAGCCACCACATTTCTGCTGGATCCTTGCCCTTCCTGGCTCATTAAAAGTGCCAGAGGGGGACTGGCTGAGTGGGTGAAGGGAGTAGTTAATGGCTCTTTACAACAAGGCAGAACTCCATTGTGCCTAAAAGAGGCAGTTGTACGGCCTTTGTTGAAAAAGCCCTGGATCCCTCCATAATGGGAAATTATCGGCCAGTCTCCAACATTCCATTTTTGGGCAAGGTAATAGAGCGTGTGGTGGCCGCGCAGCTCCAGAGATTCTTGGATGAAATGGATTATCTGGATCCATTTCAGTCTGGTTTCAGGCCTGGTTACAGGACAGAGACAGCTTTGGTCGCCTTGGTGGATGACCTTCGCAGAGAGCTGGACAGGGAGAGTGTGTCCCTGTTAGTTCTACTGGACCTCTCAGCGGCTTTCGATACCATCGACCATGGTATCCTTCTGGACCACCTTGCTGGGATGGGACTTGGGGGCACCGTGTTACGATGGCTCCATTCCTTTCTGGAGGGACGAACTCAGAAGGTGGTGCTGGGGGACTCCTGTTCGACCCCTTGGCCGTTGACCTATGGGGTCCCTCAGGGTTCAGTTTTGTCCCCCATGTTATTTAACATCTATATGAAACCGCTGGGAGAGATTGTCCGGGGGTTTGGGGTTCGGTGCCATCAGTATGCGGATGACACCCAACTCTATTTCTCCTTTCCACCTAAAGCCAAGGAAGCTATCCTGGTCCTGAACCAGTGCCTGGCATCAGTGATGGACTGGATGAGAGCGAACAAATTGAAACTAAATCCAGACAAGACGGAGGTGCTCCTGGTCAGTCGAAGGGCAGATCAGGGAATAGGGATTCAGCCTGTGCTCGATGGGGTTACACTCCCCCTGAGGACACAGGTTCGCAGTTTGGGTGTGCTCCTGGACTCGTGGCCAGGAGTGCCTTTGCCCATTTAAGACTAGTGCACCAGCTGCGCCTGTTCCTGGAAATGCCTGATTTGACTATGGTGATGCATGCCTTAGTTACATCCTGTCTAGACTACTGTAACGCGCTCTACGTGGGGCTGCCTTTGAAGACTGTTCGGAAACTTAAACTGGTACAAAGAGCTGCAGCCAGAGTATTAACAGGGGCTGGTTACAGGGACCATACAACTCCCTTGTTACAACAGCTCCACTGGCTGCCAGTTTGTTTCCGGTCACAATTCAAAGTGCTGGTTTTGACCTTTAAAGCCCTAGACGGCCCAGGTCCAGGCTATCTGTCAGACCGTATCTCACTATACGAGCCTGCCCGGGCCCTGAGATTTCAGGAGAGGCCCTTCTCTCAGTCCCAACACCCTCGCAAGTGTGATTGGTCGGGACGTGAGACAGGGCCTTCTCGGTGGCTGCTCCTAGGTTCTGGAACTCCCTTCCTAGGGAGGCACGAATGGCCCCCTCCTTGCCATCCTTCCATCAGCAAGTAAAGACTTTTTTATTCCGACAGGCTTTTGGGATAGAAGGTGTTTAGGATTGGGCTTTACAAGGCTTGTTTTATTGTTTTATATTATTATCTGTATTATTTTAAATTGTTTTTAGATTTTTAAGTGCCTTTTACGGTTTTAAGGTTGTGCATAGTTTAATTGTATTTTAATTGTATGTTTTTCTATGTTTTTAACTACATGTAGTTTTATTTGTAAGCCGCCCTGAGTTCCAGTTTGTGAAAAGGGCGGGGTAAAAATAAAGTTTCAATTCAATTCAATTCAATTGCTAGTTTGGGGTGTATCTTGTCATAGAACAGCTTCTGTGTGCAATGTTACGGAGACCGAGAAAACCAGTTTCACTAGAGACCATTGTAGACCAAACAAAAAAACCCATTTATCCAGCAGACACTGACAGTGCTAGAATATCACCAGCAATACTCTTTGAAAACCCATTTCCAGGATAAGGGCTTTAGAGAAGCAGCAACATGCCTGGTCTCGCTCTCACTCTACCCATGAAGTGAGAGTTCCGAGGGCCAGGTAGAGAAGCCGAGGGGCCTCATTCGGCCCTCAGACCTGAGGCTTTCCAGCCATTCTCTAAGGCACTCTGGCCGTCTTCCAAGGCATCATTATTGCAAAGGCAACACACATCCTTCCACAAAGAAAAACAACCATAATGTGGCACTGGGGCCTTGGCGTTCTTTATGGTAATTACCGTCACAAGCAGCAGAGGGTGGTGTGCGCTGCTGGTTCCACATTGGCTGATTAGTTTCCATTTCAAGGGGCGCTTCACTACTTAGTATAGTTAGTGCCACTTGCAAATTTGCCACTGCCTAGGAAAACAGTACTTTGACGGCTGCCAAGCTCTGCCCTGGAGAAGAGGAGGATGAAGGCTTAAACCTGTTTCTAGACTCTATTCAATTTTTTTTAAAAAAAATTATTCCATTTACAGCCTACCTTCTCAACAAGGAACTCAAGGTGGCTCCCCATTTTATCCTCACAACAACCCTGTAAGGTAGGCTGAGAGATAGTGACTGGCACTTCCCCAGTGAGTTTAATGGCTGAGTGGGGATTTGAATGCTAGTCTCCCAGACAGTGGTGGAGGGGAAGCAGACGAGTCCAGTTCCATAACATTTTTTTCAGAGTAGAACCAATGGCATCATCTGCTGGAGAGTGAGGGTAACTGAAGGACTTTCCTTGCTCTGGCAAGTAAATGAGGTTATAACAAGGCTTTCAAGTTCATTTGTGACAAATTAGCCAGAGAATGAGAAAGATAGTTAAGTGGAAGTTGGACACATGATCATCGTTCCTTTTCTTTTATGCAGGGCTCCTTTTTTACATTAGCAGTTTAAAAGGTAACACTTCTCTACAAGATTGTTTGCATTTCTAATTAAAACCAAAGGCTGCATTTCAGCAGTCTGGAGATTTTTTTGTTAAAGAAGCTCAGTGTTGAACCTGTGAGGTCAGCAGTTAGAGTTCAATGGAACTTCCTCGCAGGATTGCAGCCATCCTGATCCTAATCAATTGGGCATCATCCTGAGTACTTCTGCTCTTTGATGTGTGTCTGTAATAATGGACACAGCTGGGTTTCCCCCCAAATTTCTCATTTTTTTCCCCGGGCCTTCACATCTCTAGGCACAGCTAAACTTCTCTTCTCCTCTTACCAAAATGTATTCTCAAACTCATAAGAACATAGCAAGCTCCCTTGTACTTACCAGGCCATTGGTCTGTCTTGCCTGTCTGCATTGACCACGGCTGGCTGGTTTCAGGCAGGGGCCACTCTCAGGCCTACCTCGAGATGCTTAGGATTAAAGCTGGAGCCTTCTGCATGTCTAGCAGATGCTCTGCCACTAGAGTTGCCAGATTCAAGGCCTGAGACTGATCCTGTATCTTTAGGAGAAGAGAAAGTCAGCCAAGTGCAGATGTTCTTGCAACGGTGTAATGGGAAAAACCACAAGGTGGAATTCTCCCTTCCCCCTGCACAACTTTTAAAGATACAGAAGACCTCTTGGTTGCCAGGCCCAGCCTCCAGGCAGCCTTCATCTGGCTGGCCTCCCAGCTGATTGCTGAACAAATGAGCTATAATCATTGTTGGGAGAATTTTCCTCCCCCTGTACAATATGTGGGGAAGTGGTCTCCCCAATTCCACTACTTCCAAATATGATGGAAGTTTCTGGTTTATCATTTAAAGCTCTGCATCATACCTGACTAGGGTTGCCAGATTCAATCCCTGAGACTGATCCTGTATCTTTAGGAGAAGAGAAAGTCAGCCAAGTGCAGGTGTTCTTGCAACACTATAATGAAAAAAACCACAAGGTGGAATTCTCCCTTCCCCCTGCACAACTTTTAAAGATACAGAAGACCACTTGGTTGCCAGGCCCAGCCTCCAAGAGGTATTTTGTATCTTTAAAAGTTGTGCAGGGGGGGAGGGAGAATTCCACCTTGTGGTTTTTTCCTATTATAGGGTTGCAATAACACCTGCTCTTGGCTGACTTTCTTTTCTCCTAAAGATACAGGATCAGTCTCAGGGATTGAACCTGGCAACCCTATACCTGACCTACACACTGTCTACTCCTTCCAGGTTTGGAAGGTACAGTTTGTACTTACCGGAAACGGTGTTTCTTCATGGATGACAAGAGGTCTCCACGTGGGTACTATAGCTCCCCCTACAGCTCGAAGACAGGAAATGCTTCAGGAAATGTTTTTGCTCCTCCCTTCCTGCTGAGGCTCAGTTTTCGTTCTTGTAAAGCTCTGCCAACAGCCTCAGCTCATCATAGAATATATCACACATTGAAAAAACACAATAGGTGTAAGAACATGGAAACAGTTAACCAGTCTGGGAGAGTCCCAGAAATGTGCGTAGTTGTGGCACCCCGTAATATCGTCCCATATAGCCAGCCAGGTTAGGAAGGGCCGTGGAGACCTCTTGTCATCCATGAAGAAACGCCGTTTACGGTAAGTACAAACTGTACCTTCTCTCATGGATGACAGAGGTCTCCACGTGGGATGTACTAAAGCTACGACCTAGGGTGGGTCAGGTGGAGGCAGGACCTGTTGGAGAATTCTGCGACCAAATGAAGCCTCCAATGATGCATATAGATCAATTTTGTAATGCCGAGTAAAGGTAGACGGGGATGACCAGGTGGCTGTCCTACAAATTTCTTCTATGGAGGCATTAGTGGAGAAGGCCACCGAAGTAGCGGCTGATCTGGTGGAATGAGCCATAAGGTTCAATGGAGAAGGCCGGTGCAGAACTTCGTATGCTAGAGAAATACACGCTCTAATCCACCTAGCCAAGGTATTTCGTGAGACCTTGTTTCCTAAAGTAGGCGAATTGAATGATACAAACGAAGAATCACATTTACGAAAGGACTCAGTTCTAGAAAGGTAGACTTTCAGAGCACGTCTAACATCTAAGGAGTGCCACGCTTTTTCTCTGGATGAGAGGGATTAGGACAAAAGGAAGGTAGGATTATTTCTTGCTGCCTATGGAATAGTGAGTTCACTTTGGGAACAAAGGCTGGGTTAGTTCGTAGCACCACTTTATGGAATGTACACAGATGTTCTTGTATTGAAAGGGCTTGCAGTTCAGATACTCTGCGAGCCGAGGTGATAGCTACGAGGAATATCAATTTGAAGGACAGGACTCTGAGAGGAACGGATGCAAGCAGCTCGAAGGGAGGTTTCTGAAGAGCGCTGAGGACGGTATGCAGGTTCCATGATGGAAATCAATGCAGTACTGGAGGACAAGGCAACAGCTCCTCGCAGGAACTTTTTGAGAAGAGGATGTGCAGCCAGAGGAGTATTGCTGGTAGGTAGCAGGATGGATGAGAGAGCCGATGTTTGTCATTTTAAAGTATTTGGCCGCATGCCCTTTTTCAGACCATCTTGCAAGAACTGCAGAACTTGAGCGACCACTGCTGATTCTGGAGAGATAGTTTGTGTGGCGCACCATGAGGAGAAAGCTTTCCATGTAGATTGATAGCTTTTAATGGTGGAAGGGTGTCTCGCTGACAGGATGGTATTCACCACTTCAGAGGAGAATCCTAACACTAACAGCCTATTGCGCTCAATCTCCATGCGGTTAGTCTGAGCCATTGTGGGTCCGGGTGTAGGAGAGGACCCTGATGAAGCAGGTCATGTCGTGCTGGTGGATGAAGCAGCGGGCCTTGTGCTAGGCAAACTATGTCCGAGAACCAGGGGCCTCTCGGCCAATAGGGGACCACGAAGACCACGTGAGCTGATTCTGTTCTGATTTTCTTTAGTACTCTGGACAGTAAGGGAGTCGGTGGGAAGGCGTAGAGGAGGCCTTTTGGCCAACTTACTGCCAGAGCATCTTGTCCTTCTGCTCCGCGACTCCTGAATCAGGAGAAGAATCTCTTTGTCTGGTGATTGTCGTCCAAAGTGAATAGGTCTACTTGGAAGTTGCCGAACATCGCTTGGAGAGACTGGAATACTTCCATATTCAGAGCCCACTCGCCTGTGAAGAGCTGCTGTCTGCTCAGCCAATCTGTCGTTATGTTCAGGCGACCCTGGATGTACTCTGCTGAAATTGAGGACAGGTGTCTTTCTGCCCACAGTAGCATTGAGGTAGCCTCTAGGTTCAGAGTCCTTGAGCAGGTACCTCCTTGTTTGATCAGGCAAGCACAAGTCGACGTGTTGTCGGTGCGAATGAGGACGTCCGGAAAGGCAAGGATTGGTGCGAAGTGCCGAAGAGCTAGGTGTGCTGCCCTTAACTCTAACCAGTTGATGTTTCTGGTCGCCTCTGCTGTCGACCAGCGTTCTTGAACATATTGCCCCTGGCAGTGCGCTCCCCAACCGTGGAGGCTGGCATCGGTGGCGATGACTGTTCGGGGAGGATCCTGTAGTGGGACTCCTTTTGATAGGTTCCGTATTTCCGACCACCAGGCGAGGGAGCGTTTGACCGGAGATGGAAGGAGAACGTGACGATGGTTGTATAGTACAATGTCTGATTGGAACTGAAGTAAAAAAGTTTGAAGTGGGCGGGAGTGCAGGCGCGCCCAGGGAGTGATCCCTATTGCTGATGCCAACATGCCCAGTAGTTTGGCAAGCAACATCACATCTGGGGATCGAAGTTGGGACAAAGTAGTTGCTAGTGAGGCAATGTTCTGGACCCTCTGTGGTGACAGGGAAATGAGCTGTTGAGCCCTGTCTATAGTCGCCCCAAGGTGGAGCAGCTGCTGAGAAGGGCATAGATGGCTCTTTGGGGAATTTATGAGAAAGCCATGACCTTGCAAGAAGTCTAGTGAAACGTGGACGTCCTGTTGGGCTTGATGGAAGGAATTGGACCAGATGAGGAGGTCATCTAAATATGGGTATATGTGCAATCCTTGCATCCGAAGAGCCGCTACTAACGTCACCATGACCTTGGTGAACAGTCGTGGAGCCGAAGCCAGACCAAAGGGAAGGGCCCTGTATTGAAAGTGGCGGCCGTTGTAATAGAAGCGGAGTAATCGCCTGTAAGATGGGAATATGGGGATGTGCAGGTAGGCCTCCTTTAAATCTATTGAAGCCAGAAAGTCCCGTGAAAGAAGAGCTTCTCTGATGGACGTAAGGGTCTCCATCCTGAAGGTTCTCTGGGTCACAAATTGATTTAAGAATTTGAGGTCGAGTACCACGCGCCAGGATCTGTCCTTTCTCCCGACCAAGAAGAAGATGGAGTAAAGACCTGAGAAAACCTCTCCTGATGGTACTTCTTCTATGGCGAAGATACCCAGCAGGTGATGAATCTCACCTGAGATTGCTTGGTGTTTTTTGATGGAAGTGGCTAAGGGAGAGGGAAGGAATCTGGTGGGCGGGTACTCTAAGTTTCTATCCGGTACCCTTCCTTGACGATGGTGAATACCCACTTGTCCTGGGTCGTGTGTTGCCAACGAGAAGCAAAGTGGGTTAGTCGACCTCCTACTTTTGGTGTCGGCGGTGAGTCAGAAGTGTGGTTGGTTTTGACGTCCTTGTCTAGTTTGGTTGGGGGAGTGCCTGGAAGAAGGGGTCTGAGACTTCTGTGGAAATCTCTGCCTGGTCTAGTAGGAGCGCCCGCTTTTGAAGTCACGTGCCCTGGTGGTGAGCCTGGAGCCATGAAAGGACTGGGAAGGGTAAGAGGAAGAGGCAGGACACTTAAAACTGCACCTATCCTCTTGCTTTTGGGATGGCATCACTTTCTTTTTTTCTCTGGTCTCTATGAGCACTTTCTTGAGTGCCTCATCGCCAAAGAGCTTGGTACCTGAGAAGGGGACAGAGGCTAGGTTGGCACGTGAAGCTGCATCCACATCCCAGTGGTTAAGCCAGAGATGTCTTCTAGCTACAACTGCTGCTGCCATTGCTCTGCAGGAAAGTTGGGCAGAGTCCATAGTGGCATCTGCTATGAATGCCAAGGATCTAGATACCTTGAGTAGAGTCTTTCTAAGTCTCTCTGGGTCTCTGTGAACATTGTCAAGCAGGTCTTCAGTCCATAACAGCGCTGCTCTGGCAAATACAGAAGCCGAAGTAGAGGCTCTTATTGAGAGCGCATTAGCTTTGTGAGAGAGCTTCAGAGCCGTGTCAGATTTGCGCTCAATGGGGTCTGTGCTGCCTCCGCAGGGTTAGAATTGTATATAGAGATACTCCTTCTGTTGTGTTAAATAAGGCATTTATTAGGTTAGAGTTATGGAATTCTAGAGGGCTGTCTCTAGGCTCCCTTAGCCTCACAGTAACTTCCTGTCAGGTGACATCACCCCTCTCTTTAATTGGTTAGTTATTTTTCCCTCCAAAAAACTGCCTCAGTTTGTTCCAGTCATCAGTGAAACTAGCAGCAGGCCTAGTAGCACCAGAGACAACACTCCTTTTTTATCTATCTCCCTCTCAGAAGCTATCTCTCTCTCAGAACATACTTCTCTACCAGAATTGCCTCTTCCAGAAGCTTCTTTCTCAGAAGGTAACTCTCCTCCATTTAATCTACCTCATCAACAATCCTACAATATAATTTACCTGCTACTAATCTTCTTCTTCATCATCACCCTCCTCAGTTCATCACCCCAAAGACTGTATGCTTTCTTTGAAGTTTCTGTATACCTTTGTGTTTTCTGGTTTAATAAAATAGTCCCAATTAAAAGAGAGAGACTGAGTTGACTGTCTGGCAAAGTGAGTTTCAGAACCACCGGCTCAGAACAGGGGTCCTGCCATCCCACGGCAAGAGGGCATGGGAGAGTAGAGCGGAAATGGGCCCATCCGCAGCTGGAATGCGAAGCTGGTTCATAATGTCAGCATCTAGGACATAAAACTTATTGGCATAGTTAGTACCTTTTCTGCACTGGAGAGGCAAGTCCTATTCTAATGTTAGATCCAAACCCAACACGCAAGCTGTCCTGTTACCCCAGCTTACTTATTACACCCCGGGAGAGTGCGGAGCTGAGTAATAAATGAACCCACTATCAGAGATCAAACAACACAAAACAAAGCCTTTGCAAAGGGGACCCAATACTTACAAGCCAAAGCAGGTGAGCATGGGAACCGCGTTTATTGATAGATGGGGGTTTATATAGGTTTACCCCGAAATTTACAGTATCATGTTCACGTCATAAAACATAAAGAAACAATTGCTAACTGCCCTAGCTTTAGGACGTATGTGAGAAACAAAAGGGGTACAGGAGAAGAACAAAAGTGGAAACATTGCACTGTCAACTTGTCTACATATTTCACATGTCCTTGAGATAAGCACTATGCAGGAACGGACAAAGGCGCATGGGAAGAGGAGGTTCAATTGCAACCGGGCGCCCTCTAACTTAAACACAGACATGGTATCATTTCGTCTTGCATATCAAAAGGGAGGGATACAGCTCGAGAGCTATGAGGGACAATAAAGCAGTCTTTGACATTTCTGTGTGAAACATTTAGACAGTAATAAGCAAAGCCATAAGCATATATACGGTATGAAATACATAGTAGGGGAGTCTCCAGCGTAATCCGGCTTTTATTATGTGAGCCACTGGAATGTTGGTAAGGGTCAGGTCACAAGGAAATAAATCTACATTTTATACCGAAAGTCAGATAAATGCCACTCTGGTTCTATTTCTCATGAAGCCTAAGCTGGTTTAGGTAAGACCGGTGAATTATAGTTTTATTAACACAGGGGTTTCAATTTGAACACAACAATCCCCCCTTTCAGCCCTGAGAGACTAGTTAGTCTCTCAGGTAGCTGCATCACCTTGTTTGGATTGCCAAGCCGGTCTCAAAGCCAATTCCATGTAAGTTGGCTGTGGTTTTTTGAAAAGGGACACTGTGAGTCGGTTCAGGCAGGCAGAGGCCAGTTGCATTAAATTGGGAATACATTGTACACAGCAACAAACTGAAATTAACAAGGCACCTATTACAACAATATAAAATAAGATCTTATGCCAACTGGGCCAGGCTGAAAACCAATTGGAGAAGCTCGAGAACAAGGAAAAATTTTCTATGTGCTCTACTTCGTGATATATATTTCCGATGTCATTAATGTGTTTTATGACGTCAGCCTTACTGTCTGTTATGTGGGTACAACATTCGCTCCCTATCAGCGAACAGACCCCCCCGTGGGAGCTCAATAAAAAGTCCAAGGCGAGCCGGTTCTGGAGAACTACAGTTCTAATTTGCCCTTGTTCGTTGGTGAGATCCGAAAAGGCAATGGCCGAATCATTCATAAAACGCTCAAAAGCTTGAGACAATTCTATGAGCTCCTGGTATGTTTTGGCTGCGCCATACTGTGGAAAGAAACCTCTCAGCACTGCCTCCCCTGTGCTTCTTTTGTTACGACGACGCAGAGTAGGCAATGTGGAGGAAACCCGGAGTCCTGGAACTACCCTTCCCAAAGTACAGGTCCAGGAGCCCGTTACTGGTAATTTCCTTACCGCTGAGTGCCCACAAAGCCACCAGAGTCCAGCTGGGGTTTGATGATCCACTAGATCTGTAAGGAAAGGTACTAAATGGTGGTCCGCAAAAGTCAGGTGTAGCAAATGCTGCCAAATAGAAAGCCACGTTAAACCCGCTGCTTTTCGTGTTTCATTTATAAAAGACCAATTACCTGGTTTTGTAGAGTAAATTAAGCCATCGCATAACATCCCTCCCGCTGGCTGGCTTCCGCTGCCTACGCATACTGATCTAGCGATGGGCCCACTAAGAACCAACCCCCCTTCTAGTTCCTGTGAGCTGGAATGTGAGGCGAAGGAGAGATAGTCATTTAACGGCAATGGGGCCCCCGTCAAGGGGACTCCCGCCTGTCCGTGCGGTGGGGTGTGTGCACAAACATAACAGGTGCCCTTTTCCGGAGCTGTTTCTTCCATTAAGGCAACAAAAGTATTTCCGTCCCATCCATCGCCTCTTTTAGTGTTTCTATGTTTGAGCCCGCCCCATGTTTTCCTGGTTTGTGTAGCTTGTGTCACCTTGTCTTGTATGGGTTTCTGAGCGCCCAGTTTATCTCTTAGCCATGCATAACATGATGGTTCTCCAATACCTACACAAAACTTTGGTCTTTCTGCTATCTTGGGCTGGGTTGTTCCATATTTAACCTGGAAAGTAAGCATGTTATATTCTGAACTTATAGATGTTATGTCTACCTCTGGAGGGCAGCCGTAATTAGGCATATGTCGATATTGCCAGCATCGAAGTGCAAGTCTAATAGGCCATTCGATTTCAGCCTGGGTGCAATGCGTTACCCAGCGGCCAGTATAATTATGTTGCAAGATAACGGCTGTTTTATGACACAACCGTCCCGCTATGTCAGCCTTCACTATCCCTTCCTTTATCTGATTTACATCGTAAAGAAAAGGGTCTGGGCAATCCCGTGTTTTTGGGATTGTTCGTCCAAAGTCTTTCAGGTAGTAATAATCATTATCATTGCATATCTTCACGTTTGGGGGGCAGCAAAGGGGTAAGGCATATCGAGCTAACACAGTCATCCCCCATAAGTAAATAGACATCCTTTCTGTTTGTTGGAGCATTTCTGTGTTGATGTCTTATTCAATGTCTGCGTTCTGGAAAGGGAATTGTGCCGCCTGCCACTGGCCGGTTTCTTCGTTCCTCTGCAACCGTATCTTGGGGACCTGGGGTGGTGGCGGTGTCGTTACTACAGCTGGCTTTACGTGGGAATGATGTATCCACGACTTTCGTCCTTCTAGGAAAACAGCAGCTTGTGTAGTCAACAGGACTTGATGTGGTCCCGTGTATCTTGGCTGCAAGGAATCGCCCCTCACGAATTTCTTTGCCCAAACAAAGTCCCCGGGGTTGTATGGATGCACCTGGTCCTCAAGGGGTACCGTCTTAGTGGATCCGGCAGTTTTCCACAGTTCCCGGAGCCTGGTCTGCAAAGAAAGATACTGGGATACAGTTATGTGATCCCCCCCCAATAGTGAAACCTCCACATTTGGCAAGCACCCCCCTTTTGTGGGAGGCCTGCCATATACTAATTCGAACGGTGAAAGCCCTAACGCCCGGGTAGGGCGGGTACGCAAATGGAAAAGAACGAGAGGGAGTACCTGAGGCCACCTTAAGCCTGTTTCCTGAGTATACTTAGCCAACGCTGTCTTAATTTCCCGGTTCTGTCTTTCCGTTGCTCCGGATGATTGCGGATGGTAAGCGGTATGGAACACATGTTTAATTCCCAGACCTTCTTCAATTTTTGTCAAAATCTGTCCTGTAAAGTGTGTTCCTCGGTCTGAGTCTATTACCTCTGGAATTCCGAACCGCGGTATTACTTCTTTCAGTAATATTTTGGCCACCGTTGTTGCCGTAGCGTTTGTGGTTGGGAATGCCTCTACCCATGCTGTTAGAGGGCATACCATGACTAGAAGATGTTTCTTTCCTTCCGCCTTAGGGAGATCAACGAAGTCGATTTGGAGCTGAGTAAAAGGTGCAGCCGGCACGGGTCTACCCCCTTGTGGGGCCCTGTTTGGTAAAGCTGGTCCGTTGGCTTGGCAAATGTGGCATGCTTTCACTATTGCGCCGCATACGGGTTGGATTCCAGGGGCATACCAGAAACGTGTGATCGAATCTGATAAGGCAAGTATGCCGTAATGGCCTCCATGGTCATGGAACCATTTTGCTGCTGCGTGATACAATGCTCTGGGTAGACATGCTCGGCCGTCCGGCATGGTCCATAGTTGTTGTTTCAGGATCGCTCCTAGTTCAGTCCATTGCTTCACTTCCTGTGAGGGTATTGAAACAGATACAGGCGGGACAAAAGCAGTGGTCACTAGTGCCAGAGTTGGCATACTCATAGGTAATAATGCTGCGTGGCGTGCAGTCTGGTCAGCCAGGGCATTTCCCAAAGTCACTGGGTTCTGTTCCTTAGTATGTGCCTTGCAATGCACCACTGCTAGCTGTAAGGGATCAAGAATAGTTTGTAACAGTTTTTGCACAAGCTCCAAGTGTTGGATAGGCTTGCCCCCTGCAGTTGTAAACCCCCTGTATTTCCACAGATGAATGTGACAGTGTATAACTCCAAAAGCATATCTGCTGTCGGTAAAAATAGTCACTTTCTTACCTGCTGACAATTGACATGCTCTGGCCAGCGCATAAATCTCTGCTGCTTGCGCTCCCCATCGTCCTGGGAGGGCTGTCGCCTCCACCACCTCCCACTGTGTTGTTATCGCAAATCCTGTATATCTTACCCCATTTTGGTAATAGGAGCTGCCATCTGTAAACAGTATAATATCCGATTCTGGCAATGGCTCATCAGACAAGTCTGGTCTGATCTGTAAGGTAGATTGTAAGACTTGCACACAGTCATGCTCCGGGAGGGGCAGGGGTAAATCGGGTAAGAGTGTGGCTGGATTTAATGGTCCACAGCGTTCAAATCTGACATTTGGATCCTCTAGCAGCTCTGCTTCCAGCTGTTGCTGTCTTTGTGCTGAAAACACCTGTGTGGTACCCTTTCGCAGCAAAGCCGAAAGGGCATGGGAGGTCCATACAGTGGTGGAGTGTCCGAGGGTCAGTCCTTTCACTTTGGTTAGCAACAAGGCTGCCGCAGTCAGTGTGCGCGTGCATGTGGGGGTCCCACGAGCTACATTGTCAATCTGTTGAGAGTAAAATGCCACTGGGAAATGGCTGGGACCGTATAATTGTGTCAGAACTCCACTGGCCACCCCACATCTCTCATGTACAAACAGATTAAAAGGTTTCCCATAATTTGGCGGTTTCAGGGACATGGACGTGGCTACGCTTTGCTTTAATAATTCAAACGCCTTCTCGTTGTCCCGGCTCCATTGTATCAGATCAGGAGCCTTGCTTGCAGTAAGCGCATATAGTGGCTTGCTCAATTCTCCACATGATGGCAGCCACGGTCTACAGAACCCAATCAGTCCCAGAAACCCTCTTAACTGCCTTTTTGTTCTTGGAAGGGGGCAGTTTTGTATGGTAGAAATACGCCCCGGGTCCATTTGTCGCCCCTCTGGCGTTAAGATAAACCCCAAGTATTTGACTCTTTCTGATAGCCACTGGATCTTCTTCGGGTCTATTTTGTGACCCCTTGAATGCAAGTATAACAGAAAAGCCTTACCGTCTTCTCGCAGCGCCCCCTGGTGCTCGTTGGTAATCAAAATATCATCAACGTACAGAACAAGCACGGAACCTCTTTTTGGGGTGAACCCTTCGAGATCGTCCCTCAGGCATTGGCTAAACACCCCGGGACTATCGCGGTATCCCTGTGGGATTCGGGTCCAAACGAAAGAGCGCTGGTCCCATTCGAGTCCGAACAGATATTGCGAATCTGGGTGGAGAGGAATGCTAAAAAAGGCATTTTTGAGATCAATCACGGTAAACCACTTCGCGTCCCATGGAATCTGACTGATAATTGTTATTGGATCTGGAACAACAGTGTGCAAAGGGATCACATACCTGTTTACCGCCCTCAAGTCTTGGCAAAACCTCCACCGGACTGGATCTCCGGGTTTCTTTGGAGGTTTCTTTATTGGTAGTATTGGCGTGTTGCAGGGGGTCCGCTGCGGCCGGATAACTCCTTTTGCAATGAAGCCTTCTATTATGGGGCGTATGCCTTCTCTTGCTTCTAATGACAGAGGGTACTGGGCAACGTTTGGTGGCGGGAGGGATGTCTTTACCTGAATTCGAACGGGGCTTACTGATCGCAATAGTCCCACGTCTGTATCTTCCGTGCCCCACAAGTCAGATGGCAGGTCAGCAAGGTCTCCCGGTAAACCGTCTCCTGCATGTTTGTGTCTAAGTGTATTACCCGCAGGCACCCCTAATACACTCATCAGCAAGCCCACCCCTTCAGGGGTGCAGGTTAAGGTAGCCTCCAGTTTACACAACATGTCACGTCCCATTAAGGAAATGGGACAAGAAACAGAGTAGAGAAAAACGTGGTTAAACATTTTATCATTGTATTTAACTTGCAACGGTAGTGTTGTGCACATGGGCGTGGGGTTTCCATCTACCCCCATTGTCATTTTTACTTCTTTACTCAACCAGTTTTCTGGCGCTGCATTAATCAGGGAGTATGTAGCTCCCGTATCTATCAGAAAGGTCACCGCTTGTCCCTGCACGTTTAGGGACAGTCTGGGTTCTTGAGTTGGGAGAGAGAGAGAAAGAAACATCCCTGCTAAAGACATCAGATTCATCAGACCGGATCCTGCCCCCTCCCTTTCCACAGTTAGTCATTGTTGGTGTGCTGGGCGCCCTCCGTACTGATCCCATGAAGCCGGCGTCTGTTGGACAACGGGAGGGGGTGGAGGTGGGTAATCCGCTTGCGCACCTGTGAAATCTGTGTAAGAAGGGTTGTTAGAAATGTGTTGCACGTTCCCTGTCCTCCACGGACAGTCTTTCTTGAAATGTGTGTACTCTCCGCACTGAAAACAAGCCCTATCTCCTTGCCATGGACTCCTCGTTTGTCCTCTTCCTCTCTGATTTCC
This sequence comes from Rhineura floridana, assembly GCF_030035675.1. NCBI lineage: Eukaryota > Metazoa > Chordata > Lepidosauria > Squamata > Rhineuridae > Rhineura > Rhineura floridana. The sequence goes on along the minus strand of NC_084493.1, from coordinate 23,687,858 downwards.
GGCTCTCGGCCCCCTCGGAAAACCTCTGCCTCTACCTCGAAATCCTCTATTTGGTGGCTGGCCTCTTATAGCAAGAGCCAGCATTTCAAAGTCCTCTTTTTTCTCCTTCTTCCTTCCTTTCTCCCTGTCCTTATCCCACACAAAATCCGCTACTTCCAATATCACTGTCACAGCTTCCCCCCCCCATCCGGGTCTGAAATTCAGAAAATAATCCCTCACCGCTGGCTGCGCTTGATGAACGAAATTGGCAATGAGGGTTGGGTGATCCAACACGTTTTCTGGGTTCAGATTTGTATAGCTACGTGCTCCCTCTAACAAGCGCGACCAGAATTTTCTGGGAGGTTCACTGGCTTCTTGTTTTATTGCCATGAATTTAGCTTGGTTGGGGGGTTTCTGTGACATCCGCTCCAAGTGTGTCAACAGCCTATCCCTGTCGGTCTGCAGCTGGGCGCGGCGAGGCTGCGTCCAGTCTCCCGCTACCCACGCTGCAGCCATCCGTGCTTGGTCCGACCAAGCTCTATTTCCCGCTGCCTCCGCAGCCCATGCAGTCTCCAACGTCCACAACCTGCTACGTTCTTCACCTGTCAGAACCCTTCTCAGCAAATGTTCCACATCCGAGTATGTTGGATTGTGGCTTTCGAACAACCTGCCCAACAACTCTCTAATTCTCCTTGGCTGCTCACCAAAAGTTCCAGCCATCCTACTCCATTCCTTTAAATCCCATTCCAACCAGCTCTTTAGCTCAACTACTTCGGTACGCTGGATGCCCCCTCGGGCATCTACGTACGGCTGATCATGTACAAGTAATGGCATCTCTAACACTTCTGCCTCCTGCCTTTTCTTTTCTTTTGTTCGCTGGCGCGTGTCCATACCCCCTGAGGCACCCTTCTCCTCTTCCCTTTCATCTGTGTCATCATCCGACACACATGAAAGAAACCTCTTCTCCGGAGTGGGATTTCTGCTCCCGGGAGCTGGGAGCGGATCCGGAGCAGAAGGTATTATAGATCGGCTCAGGACCGTTCTTTTACTTGACGTATTGTCATTAAAATAAGAAGGAGGGGGTTCCTCAATGGACAGAGTTCTTATTGCCATCAAAGTAAGACTGTCCCATTTTTGTGACCCTATTTTCCATAGGAGCCAAAATTCCAATTGGTCTGGGTGGGTATCCCCAATCCGTCTCCGCAATCCCAACAACGGAACGGTTTCAAAGGACCCACCCCTCGGCCACCGTTCAGCCGGCACCGATACTGCAGTCATCCGCGGCCATTCCTCCTCACAGAGCTGTATCATTTTTTTCTTTTTTAAACCTCTCCTCCTCACTGGCAACTCTTCCTCTTGCCACAGCATACACATAATTCCCAAAGGGCTGTCCTTGACCGGCACACCCTCTGTATTTCCCATGACGTCTGATAGCGGGTTTTTCCTCAACTGTGCTTTATCCCCGAACTGTCAAAGCCGCCCGCTCGCGTTGATAACCGAGGAAATCCTCGTGGCGCCTGTTATCAATTTAAGGGGTGCAATGGCAAAAAGGGGGTCCGCACAAGGGATCCCGGACGAGCCCCCAATTGTTAGATCCAAACCCAACACGCAAGCTGTCCTGTTACCCCAGCTTACTTATTACACCCCGGGAGAGTGCGGAGCTGAGTAATAAATGAACCCACTATCAGAGATCAAACAACACAAAACAAAGCCTTTGCAAAGGGGACCCAATACTTACAAGCCAAAGCAGGTGAGCATGGGAACCGCGTTTATTGATAGATGGGGGTTTATATAGGTTTACCCCGAAATTTACAGTATCATGTTCACGTCATAAAACATAAAGAAACAATTGCTAACTGCCCTAGCTTTAGGACGTATGTGAGAAACAAAAGGGGTACAGGAGAAGAACAAAAGTGGAAACATTGCACTGTCAACTTGTCTACATATTTCACATGTCCTTGAGATAAGCACTATGCAGGAACGGACAAAGGCGCATGGGAAGAGGAGGTTCAATTGCAACCGGGCGCCCTCTAACTTAAACACAGACATGGTATCATTTCGTCTTGCATATCAAAAGGGAGGGATACAGCTCGAGAGCTATGAGGGACAATAAAGCAGTCTTTGACATTTCTGTGTGAAACATTTAGACAGTAATAAGCAAAGCCATAAGCATATATACGGTATGAAATACATAGTAGGGGAGTCTCCAGCGTAATCCGGCTTTTATTATGTGAGCCACTGGAATGTTGGTAAGGGTCAGGTCACAAGGAAATAAATCTACATTTTATACCGAAAGTCAGATAAATGCCACTCTGGTTCTATTTCTCATGAAGCCTAAGCTGGTTTAGGTACGACCGGTGAATTATAGTTTTATTAACACAGGGGTTTCAATTTGAACACAACACTAACTTCATAATATTTTTAAAAGAGGTGGGCAAAGACATGCACCTAGTGAAAGGCTTAGGGATGGGGAGCACCAGAGAGCTCTTAGATAAGGGCTCCTGTTGTTTCTGCGTCACATTTAAGCTGCCACTACTTTATGGAAAAGAGGGGCAAAAGGAGCTTCTACAAATAATCTAGCAGACTCAGTGTCATCCATATCTGAGCCTTCACTCCATTCCCCTTCTTCAATATCAGGATCTCTATCATCATCAGACTGGCCTTGCTGAGTGCTGTGGCCTCTAGCAACAGCATGTGGGGAGGGTGAAGGTACCCTATCAAGGTGTGATGTGCAGTTGAAGGTCTTTTGGAGGCTGGGGGTGTTACGTCTGCATTATCCCGTATGGATGGAGAATGCCTTTTGGATGCCCTGCCGCTTGCTAATTCTGTAACAAGCTCCCCAATCAGGGCCTCCTTAAGCTGTTGCAATACAGCAGGGGATAGCAGATCAGATAGGGACAACTGCGTTTGTTGAGGCATTGCATTAGAACCAGGCTGGGATGGGGGGTGTCAATCTGCATGCATTGAACTGGGGGAATGTACCTCCTTTGCTCCTCATCTTCAGATGAAAGATGCTCCAGTTCCCTAGGCCCAATGGGAACAAGGGCGGGGTGGTTCTGGGGAGCGCGGAGGCAGTGTCGCCGAGAGGGCCGCAGCGCTATTCTCAGGCAGGAGTAAAGGCAAGTCATGGGAAGCATCCGCTTCAATAAGTGCCCTTTTTTTTTGTAGCGCAGGAGCGGCCTGAAGAGTGGCGGGCGAGTGCCGATCCAAAATGGCGGCCGCCTCTTGTTTGTCGGACGAAATGGCGGGTGCCGCATTGTGAGCGGCCAAAAACGCCTCCGCTAAAAGCCCCTGCGGTAAGGAGGTAATTGGAGGGGACTCACTGGCTCTGGCAAGCTTGTGGGGAGTGATGGAGTCCATCCGAGAAGAGGTGCCCTCAAGAGGGTCGTCTCCGCCAATAAGCAGCTGCTGCTGAGCATTGGCGGGAATCTGGGGCGGCTGGGAGCTGACTGCAGCCGAGGCTGTGTACTGCCCTGCCTTTTTTGAATATTTTTTCTTCTTCGAAGAGTAAGACGCTGTCTTTTTCATGCTTGCAGGGAGTGGAAGGCAGAAGAAATGAAAATGAAACAAGAAGGATAGAGAACTAAAGGTAAGCAAAATATTTTTATTTTTATTATAAAACAAGTAGAAAAAACCTGGAATATAGGCAAAACAAGGGAGGAGGTCTTGGAGGTATCTGCTACCCCTACAAAGACTAGTGCTGAAGAAGAGGCTTTGCACTGGAAGAAAAGGGGACTAGTACCGGTCCAGAATGGTTTTTTAAGATCGATTATGGCAGTTTCCCCTTGCGTTCCTAATTGTGTTTTAAGGCTGGAGCTGGGTGTTCAGTCTATAGAATCCAAGGTTTGGTTCTATAGAATCACCACATGGCTAAAATTAATATTGGACCCGACTGGCCTAACTCCTTCTATCCTTTACGATAATCATAAATCAATCTGGGCTAACACGATCCAAAATAAAGTCCAAAAAATAGGTTTCTCTTTACCATCACTTATAGCCATGGGTTTTGATGCTGCCCGGTGCAATATTAATCAACGTCTAAGAGATATTGACGTGCAACATCAACAAATGCTTATAAATAATCATCTCTGTAACTTAAGCTTTTTAAGACCATTGCCGTATATATCTAATCTAATCATTCCTAAATATCGCAAGGCATTCACTAAGATGAGGCTAAATGTTCTACCCTCAGCGGTACTTGAAGGAAGATACAATAAAGTTCCATAAAAAGATTGCATATGCCAATGTGGATTGGGGGAAATAGAGACCTATGCTCACGTCTTATTACGATGCCGATATTAACATTCTTATAGATCTCATTTAATTCTCCCAATTTTAGACCCATATAGCCATCAAACGGAATCCTTTTGGATGGATTATTTATTATCAGACCACTACCCAGAGATAACTTTAGCAGTTGCTAAGTTTAGTTTGATAGTTATAAATTTTAAGAAAAGTAACTGAACTGATTTCTTTTAAATTTCATCTGACTTTTGAAGTGAACTAAAACTTCACTATTAATTTTAATTTTAATTATCAGATTAATTTGTTTCTAATTGACTCATATAATTGACACCTATGTAGTTTTTAACATTTAAGATTTATGCTGTTTGATCATAGGACTCATACTATGATGTCTGTAATTTTAAATTTACTTATTTATATCCTCTTCTATGTAATTAAAATGTGTTTGTTTAAGGCTGGTCTTGTGACCGTAATAAAGACTACTACTACTACCCTAGAGTGTATACAGAGCCCAGCACCTCCCAGCATAGGAACCAGTGGATTTTTGAGATAAGTAGAAATGAGGAGCATTGCTCAACAGAAACAAACACCTAATGTGCGCATGGGAAATGTGTTGACTATCATGCAGTTTGGGACTGGGGGAGGGGGCAGCACAGCTTAGTCTGTTACAAACTACCACTGCAGAGTGGTGGAGGGAGCTGGGTTTAATCAGAACACCCTCATGCTTGGAATTTTCCGTCTACTTCAGCACCATCTGCCACCATCTCCATTGTACAACTGCTGCAGGTCATCCAAGCCGGGGTATCCTCCTCCAGTCATTGCTGGGAATCCCAACTTTGTATTACCAGTGCAGAAGAGAGGAGGCTAACTATTAGCAAGAGTCAGTGGAGGACGGATCTGCTGTGGCCTTAGTTGTTTCCTTTTCAGTGTGTTGGGCTGGGAATAGGCAGTGAAGCTGAGGGATGGAATGGCTGGTGAGCCACGTTTGCATTTTCCATTGGTTCCCAGTTCCATTTCTCATGGACTAGGGAATGTGCCAGCCAAGGACACTGGAGGTCAGTTGGAGGTCAGGGACCTGTTCTTGATCCCAGTTGTCAAAGCTGCTGACTTTAGGGATTGGGTTTTGCACTAGGATTTTTAAGCATGGGCTTTCTTACAAGGACAGAAACAAAAGGGAACAGCACCAAACAAAGGGCAGGAAAGAGAGACAAGCTCTGGTGCTAGATGAAATTTATTGTGAGCTCGACGCGTTTCGGAACTGGTCCTTCTTCAGGAGCTACAAACATTAAAACAGACTCAAATCAATAGAGAGGAGACAACACTGTGGTTTTAAACATAAACAGAATATAATATTTTAGAGACCACACGCCATATCACTCATTTTACAAACATTTAGAAGACATAATAACATATTTAAAATGTTGTCATTATATTATATCCTTAAACTTTGACATAATACTGACACCTTAAATAACTGTACTGCGTGACTCAAAAGGGACAGAATCTTGTGCTAGCCGTGGCAAAACAGCTTCAACATAACACTCTCACCCCTCCCCAGGGAAACAAAAGGGAATGGCCCTGTACTGACCTGTGAAGATCTGTTTTTCTCTTTACTCTGTCAGGCAATGTACATTCTCTGAACAGGCCCACACTAAACACAAACTGAACTCAAATGCTGATAGTATCCATAGGGTATGTGTAAATCAGCTCAGCTGTGTAATCACTGTGCTTGCAGATTGTACTGGTCCGGCTGATACTTACAGTGACTGACTGGCCAGCACAATGGTTACAGAGAGCCAGCCAAGTTTCATAAAGACCCTTGGGTTTGATATTATTTAAACTCAGAGAAATCCAACTCCTCATTTAACCCTAAAGGTACCAGACTTTTCAAGGAGGTGATCCAAAATAACTCCCTCCTGCTGAGTAGTCTGTTATTACCCACAACTCTTTCAATGGCCCAAAATGTTACATCGTTTGCCTTGTGTTGTTTCTCAACAAAATGTCTAACCAACGGGGCACCTTCCTTTGCAGGGAACTCTGAGAATTGTAGAGAACTGTAGCTCTGTGAGGGGGTCTCCTAAGAACTCTCAGCACCCTTAACAAATGACACTTCCCAGGATTCTTTGCGGGAAGACTGTGTGAAGTGGTGTCACAGTGTTTTCACTCTCATAGTGCGGCTGTGGCCTTAATTTCAGTGGCAACCCTTCCTATGTACCTTTCCCACTTGGGAGTGACTACCACATGCGACTTGCCACTCTGATAAAATTAGAAACCTTGAAAGGGTTCTCCCACCCTTAAGTCATTACAACGGGCTTCGGATGGATCTATCATGTCCATAGGGCCAGAATGTAACAGAATGGGACTTCAGTTACAGTGCTTTGGTTCGATTCTGCCCTCTGTTTTCACTGGAAAACAAACTAACAAACATTCAGCTTTCTAGTCCATGAGGTAGGCTTTATGAAAGTGTGGCCGGTTTCTAGTGAAATCTCAGGGAGCAAGGGCTGAGCAGACTGCCAGGCTTCAGTGGTCTACGTAGCTCTTTGTTTCTCCCTAGATCATAAAACTGGCTGGGAATAATGATACTAAATATTTTCCAAATAGCATCCGTGCACTGTCATTCATATATATCAGGTGCAGGGAACCTTTCCAGAGCATGGAAAAGTTACTTTTTTGAACTACAACGACATCTGGAGGGCACCACGTTGGCTACCCCATTTTAGTTCTTCTGCCACAATCATGAGCTGGGTCTTTCCAGTATAAAGGGGATTCCTTTTTAATTCATCATTTAATATTGGGCTGCCGGGACTCGCCTCCCCCAATTTAAGAACACCTCTGAAGTCCCTGATCTTCTTGACATGTTTTTGAGCTGCAGTGGCTGCCAAGGCCTCTGCAGCTATTTCCATGCCTGCATAAAGACTTCCATTCTAATGATGCATTAATCCACCGGCTCAAGGGTGCAGCTAAGGAGTCAGGCATGGCTTGCGTGGCAAGTAAACATGCTAACTGGACAAACCGCGAGGGTGTAAACTTTTCTTTATTTACATGATCTGTAAATGAACTAAAGCAGTAGCAGCCACGCCTGATCACTTATGTAGAAAGTGGGTCATAGCCCGTGTAGACAAGATTTGGGTGGTGATGGACAAGATAGTTCATGCCCAGCAGCCTACAGCAGAGTCCCATGTGTGCTGCAGTGCAAACAAGGAACTCTGGAACATGTGCCTGCCCTCATTTGCTTGACCAGCAAAGGCAACTCCATTCCATTCAACTGAATGGAGAAGACCTTGTAGTGCCCCCATCCCCATCAACTTGTTGGATCTACAAGGCCATAGGTTCAGTGAGCATCCTTAGCCAAGCCACTGTACCTCAGCAAAAATTCTTCTTACTGTACATTTGTTCTTGTTCCCGTTTAGAGATGTGAAGGCCTCAGGGGGGAAAACAGGAAAAAATGTGTTTTTCCTTTTTTTCCCAAAAACTTTCCCCCCCCCAGAAATCACCCAGCTTTTTCCAGTTTTTTCCCCAGGCCTTCACATCTCTTTTTCTATTTAGCAAACCTGCAGAATCCTGCAATGTACCTGCAAAGGAAGGAGGGGGTAAAAATCCCTGCTTGCGGAAAGCTAGCATATGTCAAGGAGGCAGAAGTTCTGGCTTAGTTTTCTCTCTGATGTGCTGCTCTTCTGTGTGCAGGGAAGTTTTGTGTGCAGAGAGAGACGCATTCAAGCATGTGATCTTCTACCTGTACCACTTCACAACTCTACTGTGTGTGATTCTGCTGATTGTGTAGCACAGGCAATAAACTGTTCTACCTTACAGGACTGTTGTGATGGACCATTGCATGGTTAGTGCTATGTAAATTAATAATAATAAACAATGGTGCTCTTAAACTGTTGCTGATGTGTTTGTGTTGCAGCTGGAAAGTCTGTGAGCACAGTCAACCACTGTACTTAAACAGTGATGACCAGGCAAGCTCATTAAAGGGAGGGGCAGAGATAATGTGAAGTAAACTTAAATGATTAAAACAGTGATGATTTATTTGGACAACATGGAACAGAGTTAAAAGATGTTGTTAAATTAAGTACCCCTGATCCAGGTATCCCCACAATCCACATGCAGCCCGTCAGTGGTAGGGTTGTGCATTCCAGTCTTATGTTGAAAAGTAGGCAGAAATGTGCACTCGCTTTCCACATCTTGTAGCACAAGAGAGGGGCCACATAGGATGCCTCATGTCTATATGTGGCATCTAGCCTGTACAGGCAGTTCCCATCCATCTAGGGAGTCCACGTATCCAGAACTATTTCCATGCACCATTGCACCATTTCTCCGTGCTAGATGAGGGTGGGCGAGCGATGTGCTTGATTGACTTATGATGCAATCGAGGCCCATTAATTAATCATGGCGTCTGTTCCACCACCAAGCTGATTTACAGGTTTCTGTAAAGCTGATTTTGTTTGATAAAAAAGCCTCGTTTTAACTAGTGTACAGCTCATGGCAGCTGCTTTACTAATACTGAGACCACAAACAAGTGAGCATTTTGCATATGCCTCTTCTCAGTCCTGGCCAACTGTCAACGAACATCTGGTGATGGGCACTTGAATCGGCTGAGGCTATGGTGATGAATGAAAGCTTTTTGCTCCTGGTTTGAAATGGGCAGCAGCAGTTCAGGGTCTTGCTCAGGTTGGTCTCTTTTTAGTTACTGTTATTCTTGTCCATGTAGAGATTCAGCTGTTTTGCTGATGGAGCTCTTTCTCTTGATGACAGCCGTAATAGGCCCATCAGGTAACGTCTTGATGAGGTTCCAGGCTTCAAAACGGGTGAGTCCTTGCATCAGGTTTGTGTGCACCTGTAGTAACTCATCTGCAGGCTGAACGGTGGGGCTGCGTTCTGATGCTACCCCTAAAAGAAGCAAGCGAATAAAAATATATTTCTGTCATCATGGATCTTAAGTGAGCATGTGATAAATGGAAACAGCACAAACACACTGAGAATCATCTCCTTTTCCCCTTAAGACTTTGGCAGAACCCCCTAATTCCTGTTCCTTACCGCAGGGAGGGTCCATGTGGTGACCTCCAGATGTTTGTTGGATTACAACTAGGAAAGTGGGGGGGATTAAACTTGGTTCGCATTTAAAGCCAGACTTATCAAATGTGCACTTTCCAAAACAGCTACCCTTTGAAATTCACATCTATCCGAACTTTGCGATGCAATTCTGCAGTCAAGCAATGTTTGCAAAAATGCATATATGAGGGGAAAGTGTATATAAAAGTTAGCATATTCATGAAAATAACATGCAAAAATGCAGAATATTGCAAAAAAATATATTAGTTAAAACTGCATACAAAACGTGTTTATTCGTAAAAATTCACGCAAAAATGCTGGAGGGTTTTGTTTTGATAACCACAGGTTGCTGCAGAAATGCGGAGAAGTGAATTTAAGAATGGAAAAATGAGACACAGAGAATCTGAGCTGGCAGAGCCTTCCATCCCTAACTACCACTCCTTGACCATTTGCCATGGAAGAAAACATACAAAAAAAGAGATATTCTACAAACATTCCCTATGTAAAGGTTGCAGGTTTCAGCTTTACTTGGTATAGAAATGCAGTGCAGAATTTTATTTCTCATGTGTACTTGCCCACAGGTGCTTTACACAACATCTAAATGACTCATGTTGGAAATAACTCTTTCCCCTCTGGGGTAGGAGTTTGATGGTGTATGTGATCCTGCCTGTTAACTCTGTTGGGTCCTGCATAGTGCTCAAAGCAGTTCCAATGACCCCTCTGAGAAAAGTGAATCCCCCTTTATTTGTTTCAAGTTAAATGAGTATTTCCATGCTCTTTGCTAGAGTAGAAGAAAAAAAATGGAAATGGACTGCCTTCAAGTCGATCCCGACTTATGGCTACCCTATGAATAGAGTGTTCATGGTAAAAGCTATTCAGAGGGGGTTTAGCATTGCCTCCCCAGCTGGCGAGGGGCTGCTCAGCTTGCCACAGCTGCACAAGCCAGCCCCTTCCTTGCCCGCAACTGCCAGCTGGGGGGCAACTGGGCTCCTTGGGACTCTGCAGCTTACCCACGGCTGCACAGGTGGCAGGGCATGTAACCCTGAGCCACTCCCTGTGGGGGTGATCTTTAGCTGGCCCTTGACACCCAGGAGACATGAGCGGGGATTTGAACTCACAGACTCTGGACTTCCAGCCAGGCCCTCCTCCACACTGAGCTATACCAGCTGTCAGAGTAGACTTCAATGAAACTCTCAATTGAGCCTCTTTGCTGTGGATGGGGAACTTGAGGGCCTCCAGAGGTTGTTGGACTACAACTCCTACCATCCCTGACAGTCTGCCATGCCAGCTGGGGCTGACAGGGGTTGGAATCCAGCAATGTCTAGAGGGCCGTAAATTCTCTGTACCTGCTCTGTGTTAAACTAAGAGCCCTTTTTTTGAACATCATGGTGCCTGCAGTTTAAAAAAGAGTAATGCTCAGCTAGTTTGCCACTGTTACGTACCTTTGAAAAGTTGGTTGACGATGATGAGCTTATCTCCATGGATGGAGCCTTTCCCTCCTTCTAAACTGAAACCTAAACCGGCTGATGTCTTCTCCAACATAACGGTGAAGATCAGGTCTTTGGATGCTGTGTTAAACTAGAATATGGTCAGAGGGGAACGTGTTGTGTTGGAAAAGGTGTGGCTCAGTGGTAGAGAACATGCTTCATAGGCAGAAGGTCCCAGGTCCAGTGCCTGGCATCTCCTACTGGGAAAGATCACCCATCTGAAACCCTAGAGAGCCGCTGCCAGCCAGTGTGAACAATACTAAGCTTAACGAACCAATGGGCTGATAGTATACGGTAGGTTCCTATTTCTCTAACAGAAGATGAAGAGGATTTAGGGTAAGGATGGAAAACCTGCAGACCACCAGATGTTGGTGGACTCCCAGCACCACTCAGCATGGCCAATGGGCAGGGATGATCAGAGTTGTAGTCCAGCAACATCGAGGGCCACAGGCTCCCCATGCCTGATGTAATGTAAAAGCTGTGGTGGGGTGCTGTATCTGGGCTGCTTCTAGGTTCATGCAGAGCACCCCCTGCTGTGTCTCCACTCTAAGTTGTCTGAATCTGCTTTTTCATTTATTTTAATGGCAGTGAGGCTCACATGTACCTCCTCAGTATATTAAGAGCACCTATTGCAGGAGGTGAAGAACCTGAAGCTCAGGGGCCAAGTGTGGCCCTCTAGGCTTCTCTGTCTGGCCCTCAGGACTTTTTCCAGGCTACCCTGCCTCCCTGGTCACATCTACTCTCTCCAGGCCACACTCCTCACCAGCTTCACACCATCCGTGGCTGAAATGTGTCTTTGAACTCTGATCATGCCTCCTGCTCACCTGGATAGAGAAAGGTGTGCAAGTATGCATAAAACTAGCCTACTGTACAAAAGTAACATTTCCGTTTGTTGCTTTGCCTATTTCTGTCTCTGGGTGCATTCACCACTGGACTGTGGCCCCAGGAAGGTTCACCCAAAGGGAACATGGCCCTTGGGGTGAAAGAGGTTCTGCATCCCTGACCTATTGGTTAACAATTGTTACCAAATACTCACTACAGGCCATTGAAGTTTCACTTCCTATAGATGCAGAGGACCCAACGGATGCATCGAGGCTTCTTTTGCCCTCTCTGGGTTTTCTCGTGACAATGACTGCCTGCTTTGGGTGCCGCTTTCCGCAATATCTCCAGCGCTTCATTGTGAGTGCTGCCTGTTAGAGACTTCCCGTTTATGGATAAGACTTCATCTCCTTTCTGAATAGTTCCTTCCTGGCATGCTAGGCCACTGGGGAAAACTCTGTGAACCTGTGAAAAACCCACAGAGAGGGAGAGAGAGATGGTTTGTGACATTCCCAATTCAGCGCATTCAACATCTTAAGTGGTGTTCAAATGTACAAACAATTTTTCAAAATCTATAGTAGAGTGCAAGTACAAAGGTAATAGTTACACTCATTGGTCCGCCCACTTTTGTCACTGGCCACGCCCTCTGCCCCCAGCCTGTCCCACCACTGGAATGTGGCCCCCAGAAGATTGCCCCATGAAGGAATTCAGCCCTTAGGCTGAAAAAACGTTCCCCTCCCCCAACTTATGGTAATAGCTTTGTTCTCTAGGTCTACTCCACTGGCTAAGCTGAAGCCAAGACCGGCGCCTTCTTCGTTGTGCAGAATTGTGACATGAATGTCACTGAGTTGCTGTGCAGAAGAATAACAGTAGATCTTTGTCAATGTTAGGGCAGGATGCACAGGCGCGCTGGGGGGCTTTTGATAGCTGGATGGAGGAGGGGCTTTCGGCAGGCACAGCTTTTCTGTCCACAGCAGCGCTGCAACGTGACAAGCTTCACTTGCTGAAATTCCCCCTTCAGCACATTAAAGGAGCAGGAGCCCTGTCTTTCTTTGCCAGTAGGTCACCCTGTACGTAGGTACCATGACAGTGCCAGTTCAGCAGACATCACAGATTGAGCTTTGCAGCATCAGCAATGTATTCATAAAATCATAGAACAGTAGAGTTGGAAGGGGCCTATAAGGCCATCGAGTCCAACCCCCTGTATTGATACAGTAGATCAGGGATGGGGAGACTTGTGGCCCTCCAGATGTTGGACTCCCAATGCTGTAGCTCAGTGGTAGAGCATCCGCCTGGCATGCAGAAGGTCCCAGGTTCAATCCCCGGCACCTCCAGATGGGCTGGGAGAGACTCCTCATCAGAAATCCTGGAGAGCTGCTGCGAAATCACCATAGATGATACTGAGCAAGATGAACCAGCTTCCTAGGTTTCTGTCATCCCTGATTACTGCCCATGCTGGCTGGGGCTGATGGGACATAGGAATCTACCTTATGCTGAGTCAGACCATTGGTCTATCTAGCTCAGTATTGTCTGCACTGACTTGGCAACAGCTGTCTGGGATTTCAGACAGAAAGTCTCTCCCAGCCCTATCTGGAGATGCCGGGGATTGAACTTGGAACCTTCTGCATGCAAGGCAGATGCCCTGCCACCGGGCTGCAGAGCTGAGAGCCCAGCAATGTCTGGACAGCCGCAGGTTCCCCATTCCTGCAGCAGTTTTGCCACTGATGTCTTCCCTGCAGAAGAAAATAAGCAGTACTATACTGCAGGCACAGGGGCTCTAGCGATCTACGGCAGGATCCTTTTCCCAGGAAGTGTGCAAGAACAAACATTACCAACCTCGCTGCACGTCTGCTCAGAAGTCCTATTAGATTCAATGAGGTTTACTCCCAGGTAAGTGGGGATAGGACTGCAGTCTTAGTTATCATCGTAATGAACAAAATGGAGGGTTTTTAAATTGTTAATACTGAGGCCTTGTGCAAGAATGAGATTTACCTGACTCAGGCTTGCGCAACAGTGATGCAGTGGTCTTGCGCAAGACCTCTTTATCAGGGCTAATCAGAAGGGGGTGGGCAGGAGAGAGGAGGTTCCCAAATGTAGACACTTGTTAATTTTTTGGCATTTGATAAGCCTCACAATGTGTTTTCACATGCATTGGACCAAAATATGACACTTAGCACAGAGCTGCAAATTTAAGCAAGGAAGAGATGTGAATTTAAGCAAGGAAGAGATATACAGTAATACCTCAGTTAACAAAAATCCTCCAGGAAGGAAGCTTCTTTTAACAAAGTGTTTTTTGGGTGCAGGGGACGGGGTGTGTGTGTCACACTCTGACACACCCAGAATGTGTCTACTGGACTGCGGCTGAATGGCACTCCTTGCCAGGTGACAACAGGCGCCTCTGCACTAAACAGTGCTGCGGGTACCCTGGAAACACTGTTGACTGCAGACACGTCTGCTCAGGTGTAGGAAAGGGTGGCAGAGAAAGAGAGAGGGAGACCAAGCAAAGGGTGGTGGTGGCAGCTGCCCCTTGCCTGCCTGCTCAAGTGAATGGGGAGGAGAACTGTGCTCAGAGCTTTAGATTGTTATAGCAAGATGCTACATGATAAAAAGAAAAAAGGCAAGGAAGGCATCCCTGGATGTGTTCTGGAAGAAGCCTTCAAGTGGTCTGAATGCAAAGTTCTTTCATTTCAGACATGCATATTGTTAGTTTATATATACTAATAATTTTGTTTCCATGTGTCATCGTTTTTATTTTTACTATGGCTAGGGCTTCAAAAGGTGGAAGTCGCCTGGACCTCCCTGGACCTCCGAGAGGGCCCAGCCTGCCCTTTATTATCACTTAAAAAAAAAAAAAAAGCCCAGTGTATGGACTGTGATTACAGTCTCTCATGTAATCCCCCTGCGCGCACACGCATACGTATTATGCAGAGATCTTGAGAGAGCAGCAACAGGTCTCCAGGATTTTGGGCAGGGGCCTCTACCAGAAGATGCCAGGGATTGAACCTGGGACCTTCTGCATGCAAAGCAGATGCTCTGCCATTGAGCCACATTTAGTTTGGGCACATGGGCAGAGTGGAGAGCTGTACTCTCCAGCATCTTGACATTGCACCGGCCACCTGATGGTGGCTTAATGGTAGGGCTGGCTCTCTTTTTACCCATCTGCGTGTTTCAAAGACCTGCAAAAGTTGTCTTATTCTCAAGGGCAAGTATCTAGGGAAGCATCAGTACCCTACTCATATGTCAGCTTGGTTCCCCTCCAACCCATTCCCCAGTTAGGGAATGGCTGAAACATGCTGACATCTCAATACGAGGAGGTGCAAGTAACAGCATATAATGAACTAGATTTTGTCATTTGGGCTCCCAGAGAACCCTGTTCTGCACTTGCAACCCCTGGCCATACATTTCCTCCTGCCTCATCTGCCTGCCTAGCATTCTTTATAATTTCCCCCCCATTCCACAACAATTAACATTAACAAACATTGATTTTGTGCTGCATTCCAACAACACCCCTCTGCCCCCATCCTCTGCTTACAAGGTAACTTATCATTAGCATTAGCTCCTGATTTTTATTTCCTGGTTGGCATGCCAATCTTGTCAAAGAAGACTCCGAGGTTCTGTCCCTGGTGAATAACATCTCAGGGCATTTTTATAGCCCTTTATATCTCTGCAGGGAAATAGGATTAGAAGTGGGGGAATCCATCCATGTGGAGGACGTTGTCTCAAGAGAAAGGGGAGCGATACTATATTGCTCAGCTGGTGACCTGGGAATGTCACATCGTTGGCCCCTGTACTGCAGAAAAGCCTTCACCAACCTGGTGCCCTCCAGTTGTTTTGAATGACAAGTCCCATCGGCCCCAGCTAGCATGCTCAACAGTACAATGGGAGGTTGTAGTCTGACAACATCTGGAAGGCCACAGGGCACCTCCCCTGCTTTACATGCAGAGGGTCACAGGTTCAATCCCTGGCATTGCCAGGTAGGGATGCGGAAGACCCCTGCCTTAAACTCTGGAGAGGCCCTGGCAGTCAGTGCAGATTGACCTTCCCCAAGGTCATGGCTGGGCTGGCTGGGGCTGATGGGAGTTGCAATCCAAAACATCTGGAGCTTGCCTGCTCGGTGAAGACTGCTGCTGAATGGGCAGCAAGTACTATTGTTTGCATACTCCTTCTTCCCAGAGTCATCAGAAGTGCAAGGCAGCTTTTTCAGAGCTGGTTCCTTATTCTCAGAGGGGAATACAGGAGGGCCTGTAGCTCACCTGTAGAACATGTCCTTTGGGGCATGCAGAAGGTCCTCAGCTCAATTCCCAGAATCTCAAGACGGGGCTGGGAAGATGCAGCATCTCTTCCCCCTCTCCTGACCACTAGCAGGGGTGTTCAATTATGTTTCACAAGCTGCTTGGAGAGCACCCTGTGATATTGAAGCCTCTGCCCAACAGCTGTTGTGTGGAGGATTCGATCCTGTGGGACACTGCTTCAGAGGGTGGGGTGTCAGACAGGAAAGAGGGCTGGGCACGAAAGTCACTCAAAAAGGAGAACCCTGCACCCCACATAGAAAGCCCCATCCCCCTTCTCCCAAGAAGATGCAGGTAGGTCCCTCCTATTCTCCTCGGCCTTCTCATGCTCTTCCCTGATGCCTACCCAACCTCTCCTTCCTGTCTGATGCCCCTCCCCCTGACATCACTGGATCGCTCTGCGCTGCCCAACCCGCAGCAATCCAGGAGTGTCTCAACACGACTCAGGCAAAGTCCATATCCCTCCGAATCAGCCTGACTGAGTTCAGGTCTCAGCCGAATCCAGTGCCCAGCCCTACTTTTTTGTAGCCATAAAAATAACTAATGTACGCATTTCTGTAGACACGTCAACCTGCTATATGCATTTTTGTACGCATCACTTGGCAGGTGAACTACGCAGCAAAATATGGAGAAGTGCAAATGTTGAAGGATGGCTGTGCTTCAGTTCTCATGTGGTTTTGGAAAAAGCGAATTAGGTGGGTTCAAACCAAATTGAATGTCTCCCCCATTCCTAGCGGTAGTCCGCAGCACTCAGAAGGCACCATGCTAGCTTCTCCTGGTCTAACCGGTTCCCCACACATTGGGTCTAGGGCAGTGGCAGCTGGTGGCTCCATGGCAATGGGGCACAGGAATCTCCTCCAGCTTTTAGTCCAAACTTTCACGGAGCTGTCCAAGGTGCTGAGTCAGGTGCTCAAAGGGCCACCAGAGCCCCTTGAAATGTCAGCTTCTCATCCCCACCTAACTTTGCTGCATGTACGGAGCAGGCCTTAGAATCCTCCCAGGAAGGGGGCTTGATGGAACAGCCCTCTTCTCTTGCCAATGTCAGCGACTCTATTGGTGGCAGGAGTCAGGCAAAAGAGCAAGCTCTCCCTAGAAGCTCCCCCACGCCAGAACAATCTGGAAGGGGATTGTTTCTTTATAGAGATGGAAGGGTCTCCAAGTTCTTTCAGTTTCTGCTTTTTCCAGTCTTAAATTCAGTTGTCCACACTTTGGCAGCAATCTGTGATTTCTTTAAAAATATCCTCATGAAAATTCATCAGCATTTTATTGTGAATTTCTCCTACTAAACACATTTTTGTCTGCAGTTTGGACTAATGTACACATTTTTGCAAGCATTTCCCCCTGATATAATGCATTTTTCTATGTCATTTTCCAGAATAAATTTATTTTGATGCACACTTCCTCCTAATATATGCATATTTGTAAATATTGGTTGGATAACTGCTATGCAAAGTTCACATAAGTGTGAATTTTAAAGGATGGCTGTGTTTTGGTTCACATATGGTTTTGGAAAGTGCAAATTTGATAGATTCTGCTTTAAATGAGAACTGACTTGAATTTCCCCACCATCCCTACTCCTTTGCATTTGTAACTAGGCAACATTTGAAGTTTGAGTGCCTGCATCACAATGCTATCTTAACATTTCCCACCCTCTTTCCCTGTTTCCCCCTCCGTCATTGAATATTTAATTTATTTTAAATTCTTTCTGAGATGAATGGGATTTTGCTTGGCCTCAAAGCTACATATAAGAGGAGAGCTTTTAATGGAAGAAGCAGGAAGTGGCACAACAGGTCCCTGCAAAGGAAACTGGCTCTTTGTACACAACTGATTTTGCTGGAGGTTTCTCTTGGCTGTTGTAAATTTAATAAAAATGTCACCTTAATATAAATTAAGGTGAGAAGGATCCTTCCCTTATCTCCACCAAACTTCCTGCCTCAGGTTTTCAGCCTGCTAAGGGCTGTTTTAATGCTCTTTGCAATGCAATCCTAATAGGGAAGCCGGGGGAAAGCATCACATTCAACCAGCTGGCCAAGGGGGTCAGAGGCCATGAAGCTTTTGCTCTGAAAGCACGAAGTTTTAGAACTAGAACAGAAAACACCTGGCCTCCTGAACCCAAATGGAGTGAGAAGGCTAGTGATTATTATCTTTCTTTATTGTTTTATTTGAAAGATGTCTGTACCCACATTTCAGCAAAAACAGGCAAACGGGCATTCATATAAACACCCCATGTTCATTGATGGAGGAGTGGTCTGTCCCTCCTACTGGCATCCACCAGCCATGCTTTCCCCCACTCATGCTAGTTGTACATTTGGCCATGTTAGCTATGTTCTACCTCCAGTTTTGCAGCCAGTATGCCTCTGAAAATGAGTTTCTGGAAATCACATGTGGAAAGGGTTCTATTGCACTCAGGCCCTGTTTGCAGGCTTCCCATAGATATCTGTTTTCTCACTGTGAGAACAGGATGCTGGACTAGATGGGCCACTGGCCTGATCCAGCAGGGCTGGCTCTCCTTGTGTTCTTATGCATGTCCATAGAGACCTTCTATTCAAGAGATGATCCTGGCCCAATCAGACTACCTCCTTGCATGTAGAATCGCTAAGCATGTACGTAATGCATATGTAGAATGTCCTCACATGCATGCTGAACACATGGATGGCACAGGGTGACCCCCCTCTCATAAAACAAGGATGCCATTCTCTACCCATGCATCTTGAAGTAAGCCCCATTGTAGTCAATGGGACTTGCCTCTGAGCAGAAATGCAAAGAATTCTATCATAAAAGAATGAACAAGTGTAAAGCAACAGTCACAACTATAGTGACAGCAGCAATGAAAATGGAGAATTAGCAGGAGTTAAATGCCTCAACTGTGCAAAAGGTGGGAGCATAAAAAGGCCTTCATTTGGCACCTAAAAGCCAGGAGAATAGACATCAGACTTCTGGGACAAAATGCAGGGGATTCTTCTGAAATCCACCATGTGATACAGCTGCAAATTAGGGTTGCACATACATCCTCATGACTTCCTGTGGTTTTTCTCTATGTGCATTGTTGGGATCTTTCATTTTCTTGTAAAAACCCAGCTTCTCTCTTGTCAGTGATATCCACCCTTGCTGAGCATTGAGACCCTCTAACTCAGGGGAAAGGAGCCTCCAGTCTAGAGGCCAA
Organism: Rhineura floridana; assembly: GCF_030035675.1. Classification (NCBI taxonomy): domain Eukaryota; kingdom Metazoa; phylum Chordata; class Lepidosauria; order Squamata; family Rhineuridae; genus Rhineura; species Rhineura floridana. The sequence goes on along the minus strand of NC_084493.1, from coordinate 23,668,824 downwards.
ATGTGGCCCTCCAGGTTTCTCTATCTGGCCCTCAGGACTCTCCCCATACCATCTTCCCCTGGCCACATCCCTCAGCAGTCCTGCTTTGCACCCGCTTCAGGTATTTCTGCCTGAATGGAAACCATCCTACCGTACAAAGGTAGAATTTACATTCATTCCTCCACCCACTTTTACCTCTGGCCCTGCTCGCCACTGGTATGTATGTATTTATTTATTTTTATTTATTAATTATATTTCTATACCGCCCAATAGCCGAAGCTCTCTGGGCGGTTTACAGCATAAAAACATCCAGTATACAATTAAAAACATATATCAAACACATTGAAACAATATAACAAAATAACTAAACATAGTTAAACGCATGGACACGACAGATACAGTCCTAAAATGTTAAGTATAAAAACGTATTATATCAGTTAAAATATAAAGCTGTTTAAGATGTTAATGTTAAAATTACTAAAATTAAGATTGTGAGTGATAGATGTAGGTGTTAAAAGTAGATATTAAAATGTTAAAATGCCTGGGAGAACAAGAAGGTTTTTACCTGGCGCTGAAAGGATAACAATGTTGGCGCCAGGCGTACCTCATCAGGGAGAGAATTCCATAATTCGGGGGCCACCACAGAGAAAGCCCGTTTCCTTGTTGTCACCTTCCGGGCTTCTCTCTGGGTGGGTCCCCGAAGGAGAGCCTTTGATGTTGAACGTAGTGTATGGGTAGGTTCATATTGGGAGAGGCGCTCCATCAAGTATTGTGGTCCCAAGCCGTGTAAGGCTTTATAAGTCAAAACCAGCACTTTGAATTGAGCCCGGAAGCGTATAGGCAGCCAGTGCAAGCGGGCCAGGATCAGTGTGATATGTTCACATCTCCGAGTTCCTGTTAACAATCTGGCCACCGCGTTTTGCACGAGCTGTAGCTTCCGAACCGTCTTCAAAGGCAGCCCCACGTAGAGAGCATTGCAGTAGTCCAATTTTGAGGTTACCAGTGCATGGACAACTGAAGCAAGGTTTTCCCTGTCCAGATAAGGGCGTAGTTGGGCCACCAACCGAAGTTGATAGAAAGCACTCCGTGCCACCGAGGCAACCTGTGCCTCCAGTGACAGGGATGGTTCTAAAAGAACTCCCAAACTACGAACCTGCTCTTTCAGGGAGAGTGCAACCCCATCCAGGACAGGTTCTCCCATCTGGTCAGGAGAACCACCCACCAACAGCATCTCAGTCTTATCTGGATTGAGCTTCAATTTATTCGCTTTCATCCAGTCCATTACCGCGGCCAGGCATCGGTTCAGCACCTTGACAGCCTCACCTGAGAAAGATGAACAGGAGAAGTAGAGCTGCGTGTCATCAGCATACTGGTGGCAACGCACTCCAAATCTCCTGATAACCGCACCCAGCGGCTTCATGTAGATGTTAAAAAGCATGGGGGATAATACTGACCCCTGTGGGACTCCATATTGGAGGACCCAGGGTGCCAAGCAAAACTCCCCATGCACTACCTTCTGGAGACGACCCGCCAAATAGGAGCAGAACCACTGCCAAGCAGTACCTCCAACTCCCAGATCAGCGAGTCTCCCCAGAAGGATACCATGGTCGATGGTATCAAAAGCATGTATGTCCCAGAAGGTTGCTCAAAAAGGAATGCGGCCCTCGGGCGAAGAAAGTTCCCCCACGCCTGCTCTAACTGAAGACCATTAACTGAACGGGTAATATTGAAGGAATGGCAGGCTAAGCAAAACTGAACGAACAGACAGATTGTCTGCAGGAATTTATACCTCTGGGTAGGGAAGCTGAACTGAAAATGGAATTTTGCCTACGGGCTTTTGCTCTCCTCTTGCAATAAACCCCACCAATCAGTCACAGACAGGGCTGAGTTTGATCCTGGAGCAACAAAGCCAGCCGTTCCAAGCTCCTTGTTGCGCCAAATCATTGCCAACCGGCCCGATCTCATGTTGGAAGCAGCCAGGCTGCCCGCGGCCAGCTGTGTTTGTCTAAACTTTGGGTTAATAAAAAAGGATGCTACAGATTCATCAAGAGTTAGGGAACTGTCGCTGGAAAGAGACATACCCTATGTGATGGGGAGAAATCTATACCCTGGTCTAATGAGCACGCCGAACAGCCGAACAAAGCTATTTAGATCCTGTCACATTTTATCTCTTCTGTTCCTTGGCTTTATCAGGTTAATGCAGCGGAGAATACACTGGGAAAGCAATAACAAAAAGAGGTAATGGAGACAGCCTGGGTGAGTTCCACGAGCCACAGACGGGGCCTGCTATAGCCAGGGTAGGCTTGAGTAGGGACAGGAGAGGCATTCAATCCAGTTTGCATTTGAAGTTGAGCTTTGTCCAATATGCACTTTCCGAATCAATACGCAAACCAAAAGGCAGCAGTCCTTTGAAAGTTGCACCTCTCTGAATTTTGCATTGCAGTTCTCCAGCTGAGTCATGCGTACCAAATAAAATAAAATAAAAAATAAGGATTTATGGCATAGATGAATGACGTTTATATTGCATAGCTTTCATGACATTGTTTTATTGTGTATTTTAATTGCAGATGTTTATATTTTAATGTAGCTGCAGCCAAACTGCCCTGAACAAGCCCAAGCTGGTCTGATCTTGGAAGCTAAGCAGGGTCAGGCCTGGTTAGTAGTTGGATGTGAGACTGCCTGGGAATACCGGGTGCCATAGGCTTAGAGGAAGGCAATGGTAAACCACCTCTGAATACCTCTTACCATGAAAACCCTACGAATATATAAAAAAAAGATTCATGGGGTCACCATAAGCTGTAATCGACTTGAAGGCATATAACAACAAAACATTTTAATGTGTAATTTGCTTATTTTTTTAATGTAAACTGCTTAAGAGTCTATTTTGGCATTAAGTGGTATAAAAATAAATAATGTTAGGCAGCAGATGCCCTAGTGATCCCCTTCGAGGCTGCTCCCCCAGCTTCAGCTACAAACTCTAAACTCTCTCTCTCTGTGAAAGCAGGGGTGGCATCAAGGGTCAGCATGAGTGGGCATTGGCCAGGGCCCTACATGCCAGCAGGGGTAGGGGGGCCAGTTCTGCATCACAAAGAAAAAGAGATCAGTTTGCATTAGGGTTATGCACAGACCCCCTGATCCACTCTGTAGTTCCAAGTTGGTGGGGGGGGGCATCAGGCTGACCCACCATGGGTTAATCTGGGGACCACCTGCCCTGCCACAGAACCTGTCCTGAATACGTTCAGGGACAGGACTAATGTCTAATTAGTATTTTTAAAAAAACCTAATTAAACATATGGCCAGGATGGGAACAGGGGAAGAAGATGTTGTATCTCTTCCTACTCTTGACTGAAATAGAGATCAATTTGGGATGAAGTTTTGCAAGCAAGTTTCCCACAGGACAGCTGCTTCCAAGTAAGCACTCAGCACTCCACAGGATCGGTGCCTCCTGTGGGATGCAGGTGCTAGTTTGCAAGTATATTTCCTGTGCCAATTGTCTCTCAATGTTAGTAGTAGCACAGTGGCTGACTGACTCAGAAGATAATGTACACACTGAGGAAGAAATGGAGACACCTGTCTATGACAGGTGGACAACCGTAATGGAACCAATGACCTAGGGAGGTGGTGGGCTCTCTGATACTGGAGGCATTCAAGAGGCAGGTGGACGGCCACCCGTCAGGGATGCTTTAAGCTGGATTCCTGCATTGAGCAGGGAGTTGGACTCAATGGCCTTACAGGCCCCTTCCAACTCTACTCTTCTATGATTCTATGACTTTGAGTGGGACATGGGGCCAGGTGTTCCCTTGGGAATGCCAGTTTTGAGCTGGTGCAGCCAAGATACCAGCATTTAAAGCCTTGCACGGCACGGGCCTGCAATACCTGATGAAACGTCTCTCCCGATATGAACCTACCCGTACACTGCGCTCAACGTCGAAGGCCCTCCTCCGGGTGCCTACTCAGAGAGATGCCCAGAAGGCGACTACAAGAAAGAGGGCCTTCTCAGTGGTGGCCCCCGAATTATGGAACACCCTTCCTGATGAGGTTCACCTGGCGCCTACATTACTATCCTTTCAGCGCCAGGTGAAAACCTTCCTCTTTGTCCAGGCATTTTAATATTTTTAATATTATAATATTTAATATTTTTATATCTGTTAATAGTTTGTATTTGTATCTAATGTTTTAACAGACAGTCATACGACACACCTTTTATAATTGGATGATTAGTTGGTTTTTTAGCTGCTTTTAAATTGTTTGTAAGTGTTTTATTTTTTATGTACACCGCCCAGAGAGCTTGCTATGGGCGGTATAAAAGTTCAATCAAATAAATAAATAAATGAATAAATTTGGGACTTTTCAATAATAATAATAATTTAATTTGTGGGTCGCCTATCTGGCCAATGGCCACTCTAGGCGACGTACAATTTAACAACAATACATTACATCATAATAAAATACATCATAAAATACAATATAACAATAAAACAATAAAACAGTTCCAGTACAGAGTAGTAGGCTATTCGTCGTAAAAATTTAACCCTCCCCGTAAGTCCCAAAGGCCTGTCTGAAGAGCCAGGTCTTCAAAGCTTGGCGGAATACATTCAGGGAAGGGGCATGTCAAAGGTCATATGGGAGGGAGTTCCAGAGAGTGGGGGCCGCCACTGAAAAGGCCCTCTCTGTTGTCCCCGCCAACCTAGCTGTTTTAGTTGGCGGGATTGAGAGAAGGTCCTGTGTGGCTGATCTTGTTGGGTGGCATGGTTGGTGGCGCTGGAGGCGCTCCATCAGATAAACTGGGCCGAGACCATATAGGGATTTAAAGGTTAATACCAACACCTTGAATTGGGCCTGGAAAATAACTGGAAGTCAGTGTAGGTCGAACAACACTGGGGTGATGTGTTCCCGGCGGTGACAGTTTGTAAGTAGTTGAGCTGCAGCATTTTGTATAATTTGTAATTTCTGGACCGTTTTCAAGGGTAACCCCACGTACAGCGCATTACAGTAATCCAACCGAGAGGTGACCAGGGCATGTACCACCAGTGGGAGCTGATGAGCAGGAAGGTAGGGCTGCAGTCTACGAATGAGGTGTAATTGATACCAAGCTGCCCGGCTCACTGCCGAAATCTGAGCCTCCATGGACAGCTTGGAATCAAGAACAACCCCAAGGCTGCGGACCTGGTCCTTCAGGGGCAATTTCACCCCGTCGAACACCAGGTCAACATCTCCCAGCCTTCCCTTGTCTCCCACGAGTAGCACCTCAGTCTTATCAGGATTCAACTTCAGCCTGTTCCTTCCCATCCATCCACTCACGGATTCCAGGTACTTGGACATGGTCTCCACAGCAGACTCTGGTGAAGATTTAGATAGAGCTGAGTGTCATCCGCATATTGGTGACACTGCAGACCAAATCTCCTGATGATTGTCCCCAGCGGCTTCATGTAGATATTAAATAGCATGGGAGAGAGGATAGAGCCCTGTGGCACACCACAATTGAGAGGCCAAGGGTCTGAAACCTCCTCCCCCAATGCTACCTGTTGATGCCTGTCAGAAAGAAAGGAATGGAACCACCGTAGTACAGTGCCTCCTATTCCCGATTCCTCCAGGCGATGTAAAAGGATACTGTGGTCGACAGTATCAAAAGCCGCTGAGAGATCGAGGAGGACAAGAAAGGTGAATTCTCCCCTATCTAATGCCCTCCTCATACCATCAACCAGAGCGACCAATGCTGTTTCAGTTCCATGTCCAGTCCTGAAACCTGATTGGTATGGATCCAAATAATCCGTTTCATCCAAGTGTGTCGACAACTGATTAGCCACCACTTGCTCAATGACCTTGCCCAGGAATGGTAGATTCGAAATTGGGCGAAAGTTATTAAAAACTTGGGGATCCAAGGAGGACTTCTTTAAGATGGGCTTTACAATTGCCTCCTTGAGTGCTAATGGCATTACACCCTCCTCCAAGGATGCATTGACTACCGCCTTAATCCCCTCGCCCAATTTCTCTTTGCAGCTCACAAGGAGCCACGATGGGCAAGGATCAGTTAGACAGGTGGTAGGCTTCACAGTCGAGAGCACCTTGTCCGCATCCTCAGAAGGAAGAGGTCGAAACCGATCCCATTTGACCGGATTGCAACTGGCCAACTCTGTTTCATTTACTGTGTCCACGGCGTACGGAATTGAGCTCCGTAAATGTTCGATTTTGTCGGCAAAGTGCTTTGCTAATTTGTCACAGGAGGCCTTAGACTGTTCCAAGGGTTCCTGAGCAACTGGACCGACCAGGCTTTGGACCACTTGGAACAACCTCCTGGGACAGCACTCTGCGGACGCAATAGAGGCAGCAAAGAACCTCTTCTTTTCTGCCTTTATTGCCACTTGGTAGGCAGTTACTGCTGCTCTAACCAGTGTCCGGACATCTTCGGAACGGGATTTCCGCCACCGGCGTTCTAGTTGTCTCACCTCCTGTCTCAGATTTCGCAACCGTGGAGTATACCAAGGTGCTAACTGAGTTCTGTTCAGGGGGAGAGGACGTTTCGGCGCCACGCGGTCCAGAGCCCTGGTGATCCCCTCATTCCACTCCATCACCAGGGTATCGACCGTGCGGCCTTCAGCAGGTTCCAATTCCCCAAGCGCAGTCAGGAATCCTTCTGGATCCATTAGGCGTCTGGGGCGGACCATTCTAATAGGTCCTTTTCCCCTACGGAGGGTGTGTGGTATCGAGAAGTCTATATTTACCAGATAGTGGTCTGACCATGACACAGGGGTGGAAGAAGCCACCCCCAACTTCAGAACACTTCCCTCCCCTCCCAGGACAAATATAAGGTCGAGAGCATGACCGGCTACATGGGTGGGCCCAATATTACTAAGGTGCAGTTCCCAGGAAGCCATGGTTTCCAGGAAATCCCGAGGGGCTCCTACGAGAGTGGCCTCAGCATATACATTGAAGTCACCGAGAATTAACAGCTCTGGGGACAACGCACGCACAGCCGAGACCATCTCTAGCACCTCAGCCAGGGAGTCTGCTGTGCAGCGGGGTGGGCGGTACACAAGCAGGATCCCCAAACTGCCCTTTGGGCCCAACCTCCAGTACATGCAGTCAACAAACTTAGCCCTATGAAGAGGAGGTCTGGTAAAAACTAGAGACTCACGATAGATGACTGCCACACCCCCTCCCCGCCCTCGGTTGTTGTGCATAACGGAAACCCGGCGGACACATGGCCTCAAGAATGGGAGCTGAGGCCTCATCCAGCCAGGTCTCCGTAATACATGCCAGGTCTGCTTGCCCATCCAAGATTATATCATGGATATGTGATTTTTTTGTACTACAGACCTGGCATTACACAACAACAATCGAAGGTCGGTAGGAATCCTGCATCCCCCAGTTGTCGTCTGGTTCTGAACAGAACCGGAACATGGGATGGGTATTACACATCTATCCCGTGTTCCCCTCATCTGGCATGGTCTGCCAACAGTACCATTCCAGCGTCTGCCACCCACTCTTTCTATAGTTTGGCCCCTCACCCTCCCTGTCACATCCCCCCCTGACTTGCACATGCCCCTGTCCCTGTCCGCCAATCAGACAGGCCACCCACCCTAAAACAATAATGAGCCGGAGACCCGCCTCTAACACTCTGATACTGCTAAATTAAATTAAAATTAAAATTAAAAATCATTACAATTCCCCCACAACCGCACATCCACACATCCATACATCCCCACAGTCAAAATCAGCCCAAAATCAACACAAGTAGTCCTAGTCTTGGCAGTGGTGGCAATAATAAAGATGACAATCTTCCTTCGGTTGCTGGGCCGCACCCAGAGCCTGGCTGCCCTCCGCGGCGCTCCCACCGCCGCCGGGCCGATGTCCTCCACGGCTCTTCTACGCTGCCACCCCGACCGTTCCTAGTATCTACTCTTGGTGGTGCAACATTTTTCCTCTCCCTCTTTATTTTCCCAGGTGGAAATTCTGGACTGGGGTCAGGCTCTGGGTATTTAAAATCCAAGGGAAGCACAGGATTGTCAGTTATAACCCTAGGTAGCTATAATGCCATTCCCAATAACCCAAATGGCAGGCTGCCAATTATTATTATTATTATTATTATTATTATTATTATACATGCCAAAGTGGACTTCTAAGCACTTAACAAAGTATAAAAACAGTTACAGAAACATTATAATATAAACATTAATGATGATGATTTATTTATTTATTTTATTTAATTTATATACCACCCTAAGCCAAAAAGGCTCTCTGGGCGGTGTACATTATTATGATAATAATAATGGTATACATGTGCGTCTGCATGTAGACTTCTAAGCACTTAACAAAGTATAAAAATAGTTACACAAAAGTTATAATATATGCATAAATGATTATATTATTATTATTATTAATAATACAATTTCTAGACCAGTTAATATATCATGTATTGAATATTGTACAGAAAACTAAAACAATAAAAATGCACAATTAAACCATTAATACAAATTATTAATGAATATAAACAGATACCAGTTCTTTCTCCTTCTGACACACTTCCCCATACAATACCTTTCAGTCTCTCAGCCAGGACTCCCAGCATCCACCCTGGATGTTATCCAGGGCCCAGACAAACTCACAGATCACTCCCCCAAATCTCACAATGAAGAGGGTTCCTGGAAGATGCTGATCTCATCCTTTTCTCTCACTCTAGGCTTGCTTTTACGGGTAGGCACCAAGGGTAATGGAGTTTCTTCAGGCTGCACAAGTTGGGTCCTATCCCGCACTCAGTCAGCTGCCTTGTACAAAGCCAGTTCCAGGTTACAGCAAGTTTTTTTGTTTTATTAGCAGGTTTGTTTTGGTATAGGGAGGGAAGGATCTGTCAATTTCAGTTCTCTCAGTTTGTCATTTTTCCAATCTTCAGTTCTCCACATTTCTGCAGCAATTTGCGATTTTTTTAAAAAAAGTACTCATGAAAATTTTCCAGCATTTTAGTGCAAATTTCTCCTAATAAACACATTTTTGTCTGCAGGTCTGACTAATGTACACATTTCTGCAAGCAATTTCTCATCATATAATGCATTTTTTCAGGGCCGGCACCAAGCATTACTGGCCCCTTGGGCACCAGCCTGCTTGGGCGTGCGGCTCCTGCCTGTTCTCTCTCTGGTCTCCTACTGCTGTGCGCACTGTGTGTGCAGGGCTCCCATCAACCAAGATGGCGGCAGAGACTTCTCTAAAGGGCTGATGGCCCCGCCGCCACCTTAAATGATGGCACACATGCACAGTATGCTACATGCAGCGCACATGCATGCCCTGAACCAAGATGGTGGTAGGGGCATCAGCTCCTTAAAGAAGCCTCCATCGCCATCTTGGTTGATGGCAGCCCTGCGTGCACAGCACATGCAACAGCAGAAGACAGGAGAGAGAAGTAGGTAGAGTAAGCAATGGGTGGAAAGGCTAGAAGCTCCCTCCCTGTGATCTGTAGCAGGGGAGAGCTACTATCCCAACTGTACAAAGGGCCCTTCAGGGGCCCCCTCAGCCGTAGGGGCCCTTGGCCAGGGCCTGACCTGGCCACCCTTTGGCTCCATCTTTGCATTTGTATATCTTATTTTCACTCATATATTCATTTCTATGCACACTTTCCCCTAACATATGCATTTTTGTAAACATTGTTTAGTTGGTGAACTGCATTGCACAATTCACATAAGTACAAATTTCAAAGAGTCACTGAGTACTGGTTCTCATAATGTTTCGGAAAGTGCAAATTTGATAGATTTGGCTTGAAATGTGAACTGAATTGATTTTCTTATCCATCCCTAGTTTGGTGAGTTTCCCAGGGGATGGCACAATAAACCAATCCCATTAAAACATTAAATATAAACACCCAGAATTAAAACATGCAACAAAGCAATCCCATTAAAACAATGCAGCAATTAAAACATGATTAAAAATATGGCATACTGATGGGGTTTGCCAGAGACAGAGCAATTACTGAGTCATGCTCTGGAGACCTACCTTTTCCATTTTGTGCAGTAGCCCAGGAGCAGCCCTGTTAGATAACTGTGCATCAGCCCTCCTGTAAAACTTCCTGGCCAGAGATCTACACTTTCACACCTTAAAGCAGAGCTGGGGAACCTCTGGCCCTCCAGATATTGTTGGGCTACAGTTCCTATCATGCCTGGCCTGGCTGGCTGGGGTTCATTATTTATTTCTAAATTAATCCCCTTGCACACACATCTCGAAGCAATGTACAAAATACAATTAAAAACAGCTACAAAAGCCCACCAATTTAAAACAATAGTGAAAATAGCAGCAGATAAAAAGCAGTACCAAGCTAATTCCCCAGCCCTGATTTGGTGACATTCCCTGATTTTGGATTTGTTGTTGTTATATGCCTTCAGGTTGATTATGACATATGGTGTCTCTATGAATCAGCGACCTCCAAGAGCATCTGTTATAAACCACCCTGTTCAGATCTTGTAAGTTCAGGTCTGTGGTTTCCTTTACGGAATCAATCCATCTCTTGTTTGGCCTTCCTCTTTTTCTACTCCCTTCTGTGTTTCCCAGCATTATTGTCTTTTCTAGTGAATCATGTCTTCCCATGATGTGTCCAAAGTATGATAGCCTCAGTTTCATCATTTTAGCTTCTAGTGATAGTTCTGGTTTAATTTGTTCTAACACTCAATTATTTGTCTTTTTCACAGTACATGATATGTGCAACACTCTCCTCCAACAACACATTTTAAATGGGTTGATTTTTCTCTTATCCGCTTTTGCCACTGTCCAACGTTCACATCTTTACATGGGGATGCCACAGCATCTGACTGTCCTGATATGCAACCTATACTCTGGACAAGAGGCTACTGTAAGGACAGAATATGGAGAAACCGATTGGTTCCCAGTTGGAAAGGGTGTGAGACAGGGGTGTATTTTATCACCCATTATGTTTAATCTATACGCAGAAGATACCATACAGAAAGTGGGACTGGACCAAGATGAAGGAGGTGTGAAAATTGGAGGGAGAAATATCAATAATTTAAGATATGCAGATGATACCATACTAGTAGCAGAAACCCATAATGATTTGAAATGAATGCTGATGAAAGTTAAAGAGGAAAGCACAAAAGCAGGACTATAGCTGAACGTCAAGAAGACTAAAGTAATTTCAACAGAAGATTTATGTAACTTTAAAGTTGACAACAAGGATATTGAACTTGTCAAGGATTGGCAAGGATACCTTGGCACAGTGGAGGCTTTTGAGGCAGAGGAAAATTGGAGACTGCCAAACACAACTGTTGCTTGACTCTGTAGGCTACGTTCCAGCCATGTCAAAGGTTTCTATACCTCCCCAACAAGACACCTCTCCAACCTGGGGAACTAAGAGGCATCATCACACTTTAAGGACACATCCCAGCTAGGCAAAAGCACTTGAGGAAGCTGTGAAGCAAGGCCAATGAGGGACATGGTCTGGGGAGAGTTCAGAGGGCAAAACGAGAGGCTCAAAGGGCAGCATACAGCCTGCAAGCTAGAGGTTCCCCAGCCCTGTCCTAAAATTTATTTGGCCCAGGTTTTCTTGAGTGTTTCACATCATTTGTTGGAGGTCTTCTGTTGGGGTTCTTGCGCAGTGAGTTTTTCATACAGTTGAAATGCCTTTGCCTTTTGCAGTTGTTCCTCTGGGTGCCGTATGAGTTTTTTGATTACACTGTGTCCAATAAGTTCACACTAGAGGCACCAATTATGAGCTGGGTTCCCATACAGCTCTGTTTTTATAAGCCCCAGAGTGACTGTTCCATGAACTTGTACATGCTGTTAACAAAAGACCATGATGCATTTTCTTTCCTCAAGCTTTCTTCGGTGCCTGTATAAAAAGGAAAGATGTTCATGGCCAAGGTTAACTTTGGGCTGAAAGCAGTTACCCATGCTGACTTCCTATTGGCTTTCCCCGTCTCTCACCCTGTCTGTTTTGAACAGAGGCAAAGTCTTGCATTTAGCTTCCAAAAGGGCAATCCGGGATTAAGAAGAAGCACCCTAGGAAGACAGCTATGCAGCTTGGGGAAGTGTTCCTCAGATAGGATGATGGGAGTAGTCAGTCCAAAGGAGTGATGGGAATGATCAAGGGGAAAGGGCTGTAGCTTAGGGGTAGAGTATTGTTCTTGCTAATGGTCCCAAGATCCCAAGTTCAGTCCCCACCAGCATGCCCAGACTGGGAGAGACTCCCTTTCTAAAACCCTGGAGAGCTGTTGCCAGTTAGTGCAGACAGTACTGAGCTAGATGGACCAATAGTCTGACTTGGTATAAGGCAGCAGGGCTGGCGTCAGAAGGTGGCCAGATCGGGCCTTTGCCAAGGGCCCCTGGGTCCCAAGGGGTCCCTAAAGGGCCCCTCCTTAGGGTGGGTGGATAGCACTCCCTTCTGCGATCTGCAGCAGCACCAACTCCTGACCCTGCCGTGTATTGTGATAGGGAGCTCCCAGGCACCCCTCTACTGTGTGCAGGCCCGCAACACCCACCTGCATGCCCCACCTACCTCACAACGTAAATGCTGGTTGCACTGCAGGTGCAAGCCTGCCATCAACCAAGATAGCGGCTGAGATTTCCCTAATGGGTTGATGCCTCTGCCGCCATCTTGGTTGATGGCAGGCATGTGCACACGTAGCACTCATGCGTGCCATCAACCAAGATGGTGACCCCTTAGGGAAATCTCTGCTGCCATCTTGGTTGATGGCAGGCTTGCCCCCGCAGCACAACCAGCATTCACCAAGGGAAAGGTAGGTAGGTGGGGCATGTGTGCAAGTGCTGGGGCCCCAGCATGCCTGGTGCCGGCCCTGTAAGGCAGCTTCCTATGTTTCCTATCAGTCCAAGATAACTACATACGGATCTCTCTCTCTCTCTCTGTAAGAAGAGCCCTGCTGGATCAGGCCAAAGGCCCATCTAGTCCAGCATAAAGGAACATCTAAGTCTAGCATCCTGTTCTCACAGTGGCCAACCTGATGCCACAGTCTCTCTCTCTCTCTCTCTCTGCCTACCTGCAGACTGTCCACACCTTCAGTATAATCCCATCCCCAACGGATGTGCTCCGTGGGGTCTGAGTGACGCTGTGTGCATCCTAGCCTCTGATCACAGTAACACTGGAAACTGCTTTATACTGAGTGAAACCATTGGTCCGTCTAGCTCAGTATTGCCTACAATGACTGGCAGCAGGATTTCAGATGGAGAACATTCCTAGTCCTAGCTGGAGATGCCGGGGTCTGAACCTGGCACCGTCTGCATTCCAGGCAGATGCTCTGCCACTGAGCTACAAGAATGAAGAGTCCTCCTGAGTTGGAGCAAAGGTCACAGCAAGCACAGGAACATGGGAATCTGACTTATCCTTGGACACTAGTCCATCTAGCTCAGTATTCTGCACTGACTGGCAGCACCCCTTCAGCATTTCAGACAGGAAACATTCCCAGTGGATGCTGAACCTGGGACCTTCAGTGCAGATGGTGGGGAGGAGAGAGGATCCCTCCGGCTGATTATCCCAGCAAGATCATGCAGCAGTGAATTTAAAAGCCTATCTTAAGCTACACAGAAGTATTAAAGTTAGAGATGGCAATATTACCTTTGTAACCTGCCTTCTGTCTGGCTCTTCTCAGTCTCGACAGATGCTTCAGCAGGCCCATCCCCTGTCCCTTGCTGTTCACAAATATTCCTGACTCTTTAAAAATGGATCCATGGTTTTATAGTCCTCTTGAAGAATAAGAAAAAGCATGCACACATATGGTTTGCCCATGACAGTAGTATGGTTATTTTTAATATTATTTATCAGTCTGCTTATTAAGCTGCACTCTTGCACCCGGTTTCAATAGAATAAATAGATCCTGCCTCTCCAAGCTCATAACAAGGTGCCCAAAGTGTCGAGCACCACTGTTTTATTTCCCAAACTGCAATAAATTCACAACAGCAATGCACAAGGTGACAACAATGCACCAGGTGACAGCAGCCCCAAACTGGCAGCTTAAAAGGGCAGCAGCACACACATTCATTTATTTAAATGAACCGTACTTTGCTGTTTAGTATCTCAGTTATTTATTTATTCCATATGTGCCGTGCCTTTCCTCCAAAGTGCTCAAGGCAGCAGTGTGTGTGCTTCCCCTCAAGACAACCCTGTGAGATAGGTTAGGCTGAGTAATAGTGATTGGTCCGAGGCCACCCAGTGAGAGTTTCAAGACTGCAGCAGGGGTGGTGATGGTAGTCCTTAAGGATTTAGTCCAACACTCTCACACAGCCGTAAGGAACCTTTTCAGCCCAAGGGCCACATTCCCTTTTGGGTAGCCACAGGGGGACCACATGGTGGGTGGAGGCAGAGACAAAAGCAGGCAGAGCAACAAGTGTCAGCTTTACTTCTATGGAATAGGCTAGTTTCTATACTCTCTCTCTCCAGGTAAGCAAGAGTTATTATTATAGTTCAAGGGCACATTTCAGCCAGGCAAAAACACTCAAGGAGGGTGTGAAGTAAGGCCAGAGAGGGGTGTGGTAAGGGACCTAGAGGGGTGAATTTGGCCTCTGGGGCTGAGGTTTCTCACCCCTGCTCTACCCGCTCTACCACACTAGACACCTGACAGGGGAATTTAAAAGCATCAAAATGATAAAGTCAACATATCAGCCAAAGACAACCCCCACATAAAAAGACAGAATGTACCCAAAGACAGACACACATACACACACAAAACAAATTTTAAAAGCAACAATCATAAAAGCACAACAGAGCAGGACAGAACTACAACTGGGCTGACATTCAGAAGACTCCCCCCCTGAGAAAATATCTTGTTTTTTCTTGCCTCTTTCCCTAGAAAAAAGGCCATGGTGCAGAATATTCTCCACCATTTTTTGGTGGCAGCCACCACCTGCCATCCCCTTTCTGCCACAGACAGTGTCTTGTAATGACCCTAGGCCTGGCACATTGTGGAGGATGCAAATAGTGGCCAGGTTGCCAAGACAGTTTTAAAAAATCCTTAGGAACAAAGAAATAATTTCTCCTTCCACTGTTATAATGGCGAACTCATCTTTCCTTGGGAGAACTTCAGTGAATCCACCCCACCCCACCCCATTTCCCCCCTGCCAATATAAGCAGAACATTTCACAATCTGCACTTCTCCAAATTTTGAAGGTGCTTCTCCAAACAAGAAACGTGTACAGCAATGCATATACTACTATCAAGTGCATGTAGAAATGCATATATTAGTATACAAAATGCATTATATTCAGGTGGTGTTCTAGAAATCTGAAGGAGAAACCTCCTTGCGAAGGCCATTCCAAAAGGTAGGTACCACCACCAAAAAGACCCTCAGTATTCAGTCACTCAGAAGGCAGGGAGACCCAGAGAAGTCCTTGGAAGAGGATGATGACTTTATTTCATTTATGAATCACTTCCCATGAGGCATCCCAAAGTAAATTACAATTAGCAATGGGTCCCATTTGCCAATGCTGGTTTGAAAGCTTTCTGTTGGCCTAACAGACTGGTATCAGTTTGAGTTCTTTGTCTGCTAGCCACTGCTTTCACTGATTCACTTTTTCCCCTTGCCAAAAAAATTAATTGATATTAATGTCGGTATTTTGAAATGAAATAGCAATATTTTAAAAGGAAATATCAACAAAATTAGCATTCTTAATAATATTTTAGAGGCCGATTTTCTTTTTTAAAAACTGTTTTCGAAAATAGCCATGGAAAATCATTACATAAAAATTCAGTTTGCAACGATCAAGAGTGAGCGAATTAATGGAAAACTTGGTACCAGATCTGAATTGGGTGGAATTCTAGCAATATAAGAACATAGGAAGAGCCTGTTGGATCAGGCCAACTGGAGTGCTGGGAAGGGAATACAGGCCTCCTAACAACTCTCAGCACCTTTTGCAAACTACAGTTCCCAGGAAGCTTTGAAGGAAACCATGATTTTAAGGGGATATCATAATAGTGCTTTAAAAGTATGGTGGAGATGAGGCTACTATTGGATTCCCAAAGAGCTTGTCTTCTGCTACAATCATGTTTGTTTGTTTGTTGCAAAGATCCATTAATGAGGGAAGGGGGGAGGCATTGATGAGGAAAGAAAACATGTCTCCAGAACATTCCGTTCCTGGGCTGCGTGCGGGCTCCGTGCCGAGTCTAGAAATATTTATAGGCAAGTGGTTAACATGCTACTGTGTTACATATTTTATAAGCTCTGGCACTGGACAGAGATTAATTAAGCTCTGGCATGGCAAAGCCTGGGGTTGCAAGGAATTTTTGACTACAAGGCAATGGGATTGTGAAACCAATGCATGCCCCAGGCAGTGGCGGTTGGTGGCTCCATGTAGTGGGGCAGTGGAATCCACTTTGGGTTTTAGTCCAAACTTTCAAGGAGTTGTCCAAGGTGCTTCATCATCTTGGAAACTCCTTGAAAGTTCAGACTAATACCCAGAGCGGATTCTACTGCCCCACTGACATGGAGTCACCAGGCGCAACTGGCCCCCGGGCTCTTGTACTCCCTCCCTGGGAGCTAAATTGAATCCAATCACTAATAGAACTTCATTAGTCTCCCTCCCTCTGACTGCAGCCTTTTACTGTTAATCAGCTGGTGTTTCCATGAGCAATGAGGGAGGAAGCAGCCTCCTGCAAAGTGAGACCAATGATCCATCTAGGCTGGTGTGTGTGTGTGTGGAGGGAACCTTTTCGGCCCTGTGGTCACAGTTCAAATTTGGTACCAAATTTTAACTAATGCACTTATTTTCTGTTGCTGAGGATCAGATTTTTATGTAGTGATTTACCGTGGCTATTTCAAAAACCTTTTTTTAAAAAAATTGCCTCTAAAATATTGACATTAAGAAAAATAATTTTATCAATATTTGCTTTCATTTATTGATATTTCCTTTAAAATGATAGATATTTCCTTAAAAATATCAATGTTAATACCAAATTTCTTTTGGTATGCGATAAAAAAAAAAGATCGGTAAAAGTCCATGGCTGGTGAACAAAGAATGAACTCCCATTGATACTGGCTTGTTAGGTTGATGGTATGCTTTTGAACCAGCACTGGCCAACACATCTCATCCCTACCTGAGGCCTGATCTTTCTTTCCCCAACTCGGTGGACCAATTTTGTCATCATGATGTCAGGTGATGGACAGGTGGGTGACCTTCCTCACCTGTATGTAGACCTTTTTGCAAGCCATTTCTCAACACACAATGCATTTTTGTATGTTATTTTCACTCATATATTCATCTTTACACACACTTAACAGTATTGCTTTATTTCGGTGCGGTTTCAGGGATACGCCACTAGATGGCAAGCTTGAAACAAGGTGGACCTCTTTCCACTTACTAGGCTGCAGGAGTACTTTCTGTGGCAGCTGTGAATGCTAAGCAAAGGAGTTTGGGTGCGTCCAACTTGAGCTGCAATTTCTAAATCAACTGGGGAGACAAGCCAGATCTCTTACTTACCAAGAATGAGCCTCACATCTGGATTTGCAGCATTTCCCCCAGGATAAACATGCCCAAAGTGCTTTGATTAGCATCCCTTCCCATTATCCCCCCTTGCCATCTCCAGCTCTCACTCTGTAACCATTTGAATGTGAAAACTAAATCTTCTCTGTTGCATTTTGCCCCATCGTCTCTCTGAGTGAGACTTGCTACTCCCCTCCCTGCTTTGCGTCCTGAAGAAATGGAAGAGAAGAATTCATTAAGCAAGGCGAAGTAGATAATGACATGTTTTAAATTTGTCTGCAATGTACTTTCCCACAGAGGAGCTTATTTATAGGGATCTGGCTATAATTTTACAAATCAAGCTCGAAACTTTAGAGTGAGTTGCTCAGGGCTGCTCCCAGTCATAACGCACTTTTCGTGGCTGAAGGCAATGTATTGAACAAGGTGTGACAGCAGACGAGGGGTAGTTGCCTGAATATCACAGCCCTCAAAATTGGATGGGGTATGCATTATGTGTACTTTCAATTCCTCCCCCATGCACAACTCAACAAGTTTTATCATTGCAGCACCCCTATGAGGTAGGTGCATTCCTTTCCAGATCACACAGACCAGTTGCAAAGACAGAGGCCCCATTCACACTATACATTTTAAACCATATCATACCACTTAAAAGAGTAATGGATTCCCCACCAAAGACTCCTGGGAACTGTAGTTTGTTAAGGGTGCTGAGAGTTGTGAGGACACCCTATTCCCCTCACAGAGCTACAGTTCCCCATGTTCCCTAGGAAGAGGGATTGATTGCTAAACCACTCTGAGAATTGTAGCTCTGTGAGGGGAATAGGGGTTACCTAAGAACTCTCAGCAACCTTAACAAACTACAGTTCCCAGGATGCTTTGGGGCAAGCCAGGACTGTTTCAAGTGGTCTGATGCTGCTTTAAATGTCTAGCACAGATGGGTCCATATATTTTGAAGTGTGAATAACATATGGCTGGACAATCCCCCCCACTTCCCAGTGAAGCCTTCCCCAGCCTGCTGCCCTCTACCCATTGTGGCCAATGGTTAGGGATATTGGAAGTTGTTGCCCTGCAACATCTGTAGGGCACCAGGCTGGGGAAAGCTGACCTAGAGCAGCAGCTTTCTGGGGTTTCAGAAAGGGGAGTTTTCTAGCCCTACCCAGAGATGTCAGGGATTGAACCTGGGACCTTCAGCATGTAAACCAGCAACTTTACCACCGAGCGATGGCCCTCCACCAATCTTCATGTTGCGTTCCTTATAATAAACAAGGGTGAATTAACTACTCATGACAAGGGTGAATTAACTATTAACATGAAAAAATATCCATCATCCTGTGTTATAGACTACTCAGTCTATAGCTCAGGATGATAGATATTTTTTCATGGAAAGCATGTACTCTTACACTGAGCTATGCCCTTCCCTGTAAGTCATAGAGGGAGATCCTGTGGCCCCCAGATGTTGTTGGACAACAACTCCCATCAGCCCCAGCCAGTATAGCCAATGGCAAAAAACTATGAGAGTTGTAGTACAAAACATCTGGAGGGCATCAGGTTGAGGAACCGTGGCATATCTTCTGCTAAAATATTAGACAGGCGCCGTCTCTGTTATCTTTTCAGTGCCTATTGAAGACCTTCCTCTTTCAACAAGCCTTTTAAGCAGAGACCTTATCCCAGTCTGCGTCTGTGTTGGAATTGCTTTTTAATATGTTTCTAAATCTTTTTAAAAAAACAATATGTTTTTAATCTTTTTTAATATATCTTGAAAGCTTTTTAAAAATGTTTTTAAAGGTATTTTGTTTTAATGTATTTTAAAGTCTGTTTTAATGATGTTTTAAAGTGTTTTTAGTGCTTTTGTTTGCTGCCCTGGGCTTCTGCTGGGAGGAAGGGCGGGATATAAATCAAATAACAAACAAACAAACAAACAAACAAATGAAAACACCAGTCACCCTAATGGCTTTTAAATCAAGGACAGGGCTATTGCTGGTTAACTAATATGGACTAGAACCACAGTGCTGGAGGAGATCTTGTAAGCCATCTAGTCTAAATCCCTGCTCTATCCAGAAAACCCAGAGTTAGAGCATCCCCAACAGATGGCACCTGTTTAACCAGGCATCACCAAAAGGCAAAAAGAGGCACAGCAATTTGTCAGAATAAAAGTGCTGTCCCTTGCTAAACAGAGACAACAGGCTCACATGCAATTTTTGTAACAAGATGTCTTGTAAAGACATCTTTTTGCCCAGGCTTCCTTGACCCATAGAGTGGATGGTGTTTAAGCGGTATGAATCCTGGAATCTCTGTTTCATTTGCTTTTACATGTTTTTATACTGTAGTTTTATTGGTTTTAGGTTGTATTTTTGTTTGAATGGATCTTGTTTTTATATTGTATACAGTGCACACTGCTTAAAGATTTTTGAAATATTAAGCGCTCTGGAAATGCAAGATGGGTGGGAGTTTCTAAAAAAGGCAATTCTAAAAGTGCATTCCAACAAGGAAAAAAAAGGGGAAACAACAGAAGAAGCCAAAGTGGCTTCACAAAAAGCTTAGAGATGACCTGAAAACAAAAAAGGACACATACAGGAAGCAGAGCTTGGAAAATGCTGGCTGGGGCTGATGGGAGTTGTAGTTCAAAAAAGTAACTTTTCCAAGCTCTGACAGGAAGTGGAAAGAAGGCCAGGCCACAAAGGAAGAGTACAGGCAGGTAGCCTGGAATTGCCGGGATGGTGTCAGGAAGGCTAAAGCTGAGAATGAGCTGAGGCTAGCGAGGGATGCTAAAAGCAACAAAAAAGCTTTCTTCAGGTATGTCCATAGTAAAAGACAGAGAAAAGAAATGGTGGCACAGCTACTCAATGAGGATGGCAAAATGATAACAAATGACAAAGAAAAGGCAGAAGCGCTCAATTCCTACTTTGGCTCAGTCTTCTCCCAAAAAAGGGTCTATGACGCTCCTGGCCAAATGTGAAGTAGAAGGGGTGGGATTGGAGCTTGAGATTGATAGACAAATGGTCAAGGAATACCTAATCACTTTGAACGAGTTCAAATCTCCAGGGCCCGATAAACTGCATCCTAGAGTGTTGAAGGAACTGGCTGAAGAACTCTCAGAACCGCTGTCTATTATCTTTGCGAAATCATGGAGGACTGGTGAAGTGCCGGATGACTGGAGGAGAGCTAATGTTGTCCCTATCTTCAAAAAGGGCAAGAAGGAAGAACCAGGGAACTACAGACCAGTCAGCCTAACATCAATCCCTGGAAAAACTCTGGAGTAGATTATAAAGCAGTCAATCTGTAAGCACCTTGAGAACAATGCAGTTATTACTAGGAGCCAACATGGATTTATGAAGAACAAATCCTGCCAGACTAATCTCATCTCATTTTTTGATCGGGTAACCTCCCTTGTAGACTGGGAATGCTGTGGACATAATATATCTCAACTTCAGCAAAGCTTTTGACAAAGTGCCCCATGATATTCTGATTAGCAAGATAGCTAAATGTGGGCTGGATGAAACAACTATCAGATGGATCCACAGTTGGCTCCAGAATCGTACTCAAAGAATGCTTATCAATGGTTCCTTCTCAAACTGGGCGGAAGTAATGAGTGGGGTACCACAGGGCTTGGTCCTGGGCCCAGTGCTCTTTAACATTTTTATTAACGACTTGGATGAGGAGGTACAAAGCATGCTTATCAAATCTGCAGATGATACAAAGTTGGGGTGCATAGCTAATACTGTGGAAGACAGAAACAAAATTCAAAGGGACCTTAATAGGCTGGAGCATTGGGCTGAAAACAACAGAATGAAATTCAACAGGGATAAATGCAAAGTTCTACACTTAGGAAAAAGAAACCAAATGCACAGTTATAAGATAAGGGATACTTGGCTCAGCAGTACGACATGTGAGAAGGATCTTGGAATTGTCGTTGATCACAAGCTGAATATGAGCCAACAGTGTGATGTGGCTGCAAAAAAGGCAAATGCTATATTAGGCTGCATTAACAGAAGTATAGTTTCCAAATCACGTGAAGTACTAGTTCCCCTCTATTCAGCACTGGTTAGGCCTCATCTTGAATACTGCATCCAGTTCTGGTCTCCACACTTCAAGAAGGACGCAGACAAACTGGAACGGGTTCAGAGGAGGGCAACAAAGATGATCAGGGGACTGGAAACAATGCTCTTTGAGGAGAGACTGAAAGAACTGGGCATGTTTAGCCTTGAGAAAAGAAGACTGAGGGGAGATATGATAGAACTCTTTAAGTACTTGAAAGGTTGTCACCCAGAAGAGGGCCAGCATCTCTTGTTGATTGTCCCAGAGTGCAGGACATGGAATAATGGGCACAAGTTACAGGAAGCCAGATTTTGACCGAACAGGCTACCTGTTAGAGCAGTACGACAATGGAACTAATGAGCTAGGGAGGTGATGGGCTCTCCAACAGCCACCCATGGGGCATGCTTTAAGTTGGATTCCTGCATTGAGACAGGGGGTTGGGCTTGATGGCCTTATAGGCCCCTTCCAACTCTGCTATTCTATAACAACACCTCCCTCTGCTATCACACATTGTTGAAGGCTGCTCGTGGCTTGCAAAACATAGGAACATAGGAAGCTGCCTTATACTGAGTCAGGCCACTGGTCCATCTAGCACAGTCTTCTCCTCTTTGACTGGCCGTGGCTCTCCAGGATTTCAGGCAGGGACATTCCCAGCCCTATCTGGAGATGCTGGGGATTGAAACTAAGACCTTCTGCATGCAAAACAGATGCTCTGTCACTGAGCCCTGCCCCAAGACTAATGCTGTGTTGGTGGCTTCAGGACTGCAGCAAGACTTTCATTTTGCCCTGGATCCTGAGCAGTATACAAAATTATACAGTATGCAAAACTCAACAGTTGACTGGTCTGGGGTGGCTTGACTGCTTTCATATAAACCAGGTGTGCTGCTTTTTGTTTTGTATTTCACTTTCCTGCTGGGCACACAAATCCAAACTGAGGATTTAAAGCGATCTGGCAATGGTGACATGGGACGTCAGGCATCGGAAATTATCAAAAGGAGCATACTGGATTTACAATGTCTTGAGGAAATTGGGATTTATAGAAGCCAAGGTATTACAAGTCAGGAAATAAGCTGAACTGGAAGCGCACCAGACCCTATGCAAATCCAGAATGCTCTCATGTTAAGCCAAGTTAGACAAGCGTTACAAAACTAGGAAGTGGGGGCAGATCTTTGATCTAGAATTTGTCAGGAATGCATGGTGGTGATTTTGTATGCTTGTTGTAGTTGTTATGTGCCTTCAAGTCACTTACGACTTATGGCCACCCTATGAATCAGTGACCTCCAAGAGCATCTGTCATGAACCACCCTGTTCAGAAATTTTGTATGCAGTTGCCCCTAATACCAGTCAGTTTTATTGCCTAGCCATAGGCTATTGCAACATACAGAATCGCTGATCATTATATAAAACTACAGTTAAAACATTCTTTGGTAAATTTCAAGAGGTGTACAGGGCAAAACTTATCCCCTATGAATTACTTGACAATTGAGCCAGCTGTGCCGCACGGATCTTATGTGCAGCACAGGCAAAGAGAGTGACCCTGTGTGTAACCGCAGAATCTTTGTCTGCTAAAAGGAAGATGATGATATCCTGCACAGACCTCCCCCGTATTAGAAATTCACCCAGAATTCTGGACCTCGGATGTGCATAAAGGGGGCATTCTAATAAGTAATGTGGGAGGTCCTCAACTGCCTTGGTCCCACAAATGCAAAATCGCTGGCTCCATGGGGTCTGGTTATAACGGCCCTCCAGTACAGCGTTCGGCATTGACTGGAACCGGAGTGCCGTGAAAGCTTGTCTAAGCGTTGGTGACATGGAATGGGCCAGATAGTTTGCCCTTCGGTGGTCCTTTTTTATAGCCCCAAACCATCTAAAGGGTTTGGAGTTATTGATTGCTAGCCTATCTAACCAGTGACAGTGGGAAAAAATTGCCTCTTTCAGCCTTGTTCTATCATGGATACCAGAGGCCGGAGGTGAAATGTGGTACAAATGGTATATACCAAGGATTTTTCCACCCCAGAATTTGTCTCTGGAGGCCCGCTCGACGCATAATTTCAAAATGAGCTTAGACTGAGAGTTTTGGATTGACTCCCAAAAACTGAGCAATGCGCAATGGATATGAGCACTGACAGGAGAAGTACCCGTCTCAGCTCGCAACAATGCCGCCAGCGTGCCTATGGGCAAATGCAAAACTTTTTTTAAAAAGCTGTTCTGGACCACCTCAAGATTGCGTAGAAGGGGACCCTCCAGGCCCCAAACCGGGGCGCCGTACAAGATCTGCGGTAAAACTTTGCTATTATAAATTTTCAGTGCTGGGGGGATGAGATTACCACCTGTGGACCTGTAAAAGCTCAGGATGGCACCACATGTTCTAAGAGCAGTAACTTTGGTGTGGTCAATATGTTTTTTCCATGCAAGATTATCCTGGAAAATTATGCCTAGGTATTTAAAGGAGCGGCATTGCTCGATTCGTTGGCCATCCATAGACCAAGGAAAATTTCTGTGCCTTTTACCGAAAACCATGACTTTAGTTTTGGCATGGTTTATCTGTAATTTTTCCTTTAAGCAAAAGGCACTGCATTTTGAAAGTAGTCTCTTTAACCCCATGCGTGTAATAGAAAGCAGGATCATGTCGTCTGCGTACAGGAGGACCGAAACCTTCCTGTTCCCAACTGCTGGGGGGAGAAATTCTGGCCCGGTCAGCTCAGTGACTATATCATTAAGATAAAAATTAAAAAGTAAAGGGGCTAACAAGCATCCCTGTTTTACTCCCCTATTTGAGGCGATGGGATCTGAAAGCGAACTCAAGTAACCCACCCTCACTCTTGCTTTATTATCTGTGTACAATTCCCTAATAAGGTATAGAAATCGTTTGTCAATGGTTGTGCTAGCTAACTTAGACCACAGCATTGATCTGTCGATGGAATCAAATGCCGCTGCCAAATCTATAAATGCAGCGTAGAGGTGTTTCGTGGGGCCTAGCACACATTGCCTTGCAATAGTGTAAAGAGTTAGGCAATGGTCAATCGTGCTTTGTCCTTTGTGGAAACCCGCTTGTTCAGGAAAGATGACATTATTGGCTGTCTCCCACTCTTCCAATTTCACTAGGAGAAATTTAGCATATAGTTTGGCGGCGATGTCAAGGAGACTGATAGGGCGGTAGTTATTCGGGTCCTGCCTGTTCCCTTTCTTGTATATAGGGACAACGACACTCTGTTTCCAGCCCTCTGGGAAAATGCCAGTGTTGTTCAGTTGTGTGAACAGCCGGGCTAGAATGGGGGCCTACCAAGCAGGGAAGTTTTTAAAAAGTTCGGGAGGCAGCATATCTTCCCCAGGTGCCTTGCCGTCCCGCAGAGTGGATATAAGTATTTTAACCTGCTCTATAGTTATTGGAGGCCAGGCAGGTAAAAAGGGCTCCAAAGAGCAGCAGGGAATTATAGTGGCTTCATTTGGGGGTGCATAAAGTTTGGTAAAATGGGCATGCCAAAGATCAGCCGAGATCAAATTAGGACTGAGGGGTCTTGACGTTCGCATCCCCCTGGCCACTATTTCCCAGAACAAGCGCTCGTTTTTCCCTATGGCCGCCTGTGCTAGTTGCTGCCACTGAGATCTAGTGTACTGTGCTTTTTTCTTTTTTAGCAAAAGCTTATAAGAAGCACGCAGTGCCACTAGATGAGCTCGCGCGAAGTTATCAGGGTCTCTAATCGCGCGTTGTGCGTAATTTGCAAGCTGTTTCCTGGAGCTTTTGCATTCGAGATCAAACCAAGTGGGTCTTGAACGCCACAGAGCCACAGCTTGTCTACTCTGGGTCAGCATGGGTCTGAAAAAGGATGTGATAGACTGGTACAGCTCCAGTGCATCTAGTGCTGGGTCTGCCAAAGCACTATTAATGGAGAGAGGGAGATTAGAAGGCAAAAGGCTAGAGATGGAGGACTGCACAGAAGTGGACCAACGGACTCTCTGTTCTGATACTAGCGTTCCCTCTAAACTCGTGTGAGCAACAGAGGAAACGGGGTGCTGGAGCTTTAAAAGCATTAAAAAGGGGAAATGATCACTGTCAGCCCTGTTTATCAAATCAAAAATTGAGACTTGCGGGTAAAGCGCCTTGTCTATAAAGATATAATCTATAACACTAGCGCCCCTACTGGTTAAGTGTGTATACGCCCCTTTGGATGCATCTACGGGGGAGCCGTGCAGACATTCAAGATTGTACAAGAGTGAAAGGTCTAATAGCCTGTAGCCTTGCTTATTGGTTATTAGATCAAGGGAGACTCTGTCATTCCATGCCGGGTGGGGACTGGGGCCATGATTTGTAGAGGCCCCGGGCTCCGACCTGGCGCTCCCCAGTCTGGCTTTAAAGTCGCCACACAGGATCAGGTTGGCATGGGGGAATTGTTGTTCTAACTGTGATAAAGCGTCGGCAAGAAGGTCCCAAACATTACCGGGGCTCCTAGACTTAGCTAGACTCGGTGGGAGATAGATGTTAACAATAATAAGTGACCCAGTATAGGGCCCCTCTAGTCTCACTGCCATGAGGTATTGGGCGCCTGTTAGCTCAATTGGGTAAATCTCGATTGGAAAGTCAACAGAGACGGAAATACTGAGGCCCCCACTGCCGTGGCCTTTGGTGTTAGTCCTGGTAGCTGGGGAGGAGAAGGTTCTAAAACCGTGGATACACAAAGGATTGCCTTGGGTCAGCCATGTCTCTTGTAAACATACTATCATGAAGTCGTGAAGAAAAGAATCCAGGTCTGCATCCGGGGATTTGTTGTTCCAGCCCATAATGTTCCAAGACAGGAACGAAAGTTGTCAGTCGGCGCTAATGGCATCCAGTTCTTCTGAGAAGCAGATGCTTCCGTTTGCCGGATACGTAGAAATTTGGGGCAGGGTAGAATGGTTATCTCTCGATAGGGGTTGTGCTCGGCTGAGGGTGGTGGCGTTTTCTGCCACCTCATTCGCCTCCTGGACCACAGACGGGCTCGGCGTGCTGTGAATCTTTGCCTCTACCACCAACGGTGTAAAGGCAGAGGAGGGTCCTATAGAAGCTGTTGAGCTAACTGGAGGAACCGGATAGGGTACAGCTAGTGGGCTCGTGTTAGATGGCAAGCTAAGGGGGATGTTACAGCACATACCCATGGTTGCCCCATGGTCATACAAGGACTTCATTATGGGCAAAACACGGTGCCTCAGTTGTGTAGTGTCATCCCTTGGATTCTCATGTGGTGAGGACGCGTCTCTCTCCTTAAATGCTATCACCGCTTGTTCTCCCTTGACACCTTGCTTCCTTGGTTGAGATTCCAAGCAGTGGCTGTGGATCTTTGACAGCCGCCCAGTTAACTGTGCCAATCTGCGCAATATTTCATCGCGATCTCTTGGGGCAAGGGCTTCAAAGGAGTTTAAAAGTGCCTGCTCCTCCGCATCAAAGAGATCATTAGGCCCATCATCAGGATAGCGTCTGTTTGGGGATGAGGGAGTCACCTTCTCTTTATGGGGTGATAGTTTACCGCTTCGAAAGCGCTCCACCGGTACGTCCAAATCAATAAGCCAGCCTTGGTTTGACCTTGGATGGCTGTTAGAACGGGGAAGAGCATTAGGAAGTAGGGCCTCCAGCTTGGCTCTGTTTTCAAAAAGTCTCACAGGTGTTATGCCCAGATTGGCCAGTTTTCCTTTTGCGGCCAGAATTTGAGTCGCTGGTAAAGATGAAGAAAAAGTGACCACTGCCCGTGCTTTGATGCCGTTGTGGTACAAATACTCCACTGAGTCAATGTCCTGAAAAGTGAACTGTAGCGGGAGAATATCCTTTAGAGTCTTCACTAGATGGAGCTTGCGAAGATTTTGCGCCACTATCCCCTTGGGTTTGGGGTAATTAACAAGAACTAATTTGTAGTGATTCAGGATTAGGTTCCACCTTGGATTGTTACTGCCTGCCCCATAATTCTGGTTAACAGTATCCTTCCATAGGACCTCCTGCCACGGATCTTGCTTGAGGGCGTAAAGATCCAGGGTGCTTTCAGTATAAGCAGGTGCTGGTATCAGGGAGAGAGCAGCCGGGCGGTAATTGGGGGTTGGCTCCCTCTGCGGCGGGAGGCAACTCCCCCCCAAGTTCTGGGGGGATCGTGACTCCCTTTTCTCCTTGCCCCCTGCAGCGTCCTTGTCCAGAAGATCGAATAATTTTTTAAAGTTCATTTTTTTTTACAGCCAGTTGGCTTCTGGTTTTTGAGATTTTTACTCTTCTTTTTATTGATTGCCCCTAATATACACATTGCTGTAAAGCAATGTCCCCTGATATACCCTTCATCCAGAATGTTAAAAAAAATCACACTGGCTGACTTTGGAGTATATTTGTATCCCACTGAGATTCCCAACAGAAGGATGGGGTCACATTATACCCCAGAGACCTTTTTTTTTAAAATCCTCACAAGTGTGCTTGACACTACCAAAACACCTGGAACAAAAAAACCCACAGCACTTATTCAGATGAGGTAGAATTTTTCTAAGCAGTATACATTGGCCCCTTCTCCATGCATATTGAGTAAACATCACAATTTCTGGGTATTTTTGGACTCCAGTTGGGTTTTTTTGTTTTGTTTCCAGGAGGAAAACAGTAAGTGGTAATTGGCTGAAATTTGGGGAGATCATACGGGTGACAGTTTGTGGCAATATCCTAGAAGGACAACCCTGTTGATCTACTCGTGTAAATTAAACAACAAAAGGCAGACATTTGCCCCCAGGGCTTTTTGCTAGGGTGTGTTTGGACCCCAGTGGGGGGTTTTTCCAATGGGAAAACAGTAACTGGCTGAAATTTGGGGACATTGTACAGGTTATAATTTGTGACAATATCCTAGAGGGACACCCCTGTAGGTGTGCGTATGGGTAAATTATACAATGAAAGTACACCTGGGGTCCAAATGGACCCCATAAGATTGGATGAAGAGTATATAAGCATTGTTGTAAAGCAATTTCCCCCAGTATAAACATTTGGTATGTTATTTTCACTAATATATGCATTTTATGGACACTCCACTAATATATGAATTTTTGTGCACATTGCTTGCCCGGTGAGCGACATTGCAAAATTTGGAAAAGTGTGAATTTTGAAGGATGGCTATGTTTCGATTTGTGTTTTGCTTTGGAAAGTGTGAATTTGATCAATTCAGCTTTACATGAGAACTGAATCACATTCTCCCCCCTCATCCCTAGGTGGAGCAGATCAGTGTTCCAGGTGGGGCAGTACTCCCAGTGGTCCCAACCTGGCTATGCTGTCACTTGAGCAAACAGTTTGTGCCATCTTGACTCAAAGTTTATGGGTAAAATTAAGCATCAAGTTGGGAGGTCTGTTACTAAGACTGGGCTTAGAGTTCTTAGGTGAGAGCTTTTAGTTGATTTGGAGTGGGGAGTGAGGGGTGAAAACAATCTGCGTTCACACTTTTGAAATTTGGAGAAGTGGTTGAGGGTGAATTTTTGGGGAGAGGGAGGGAGAAGCCCAACAGGACCCCTCTGGCCCTGATTTCACTTCACTTCTCTGGGATCTTCCATGTTGTTTAGCCCAGATGTAGCATTGTTCTGAGAGGCAGTCAGGGGAGGAGGCAGCAGACGCTGATCCATTAGGGCAAATGGGGCAGTGCCCCACCAATCCATCTGCCATCAACTAACCCCCACCTGCCTGATTTATCCCAGTTCAGGGAGTAGGACTGGCTATTAGTTTCCTCCTCCTTAGGCTCAGTGTTCTCCTTGTAGAACTCAGCAAGGAGAAGAATGGGGACACAACTTGAATGAGTTGGCTCTGCTGGCAAAGCAACGGCCTGACTCAGCCTAAAGCAACTTCCATGTTCCAGTGTTTCATGGGCCAAACCTGGGCTAGATAAAGCTGAGTACACATTACTGTTTACTCTGGATCCAGTGCGCTCCCATGGTTGGTTTCTGATTCCATGTACACTAATAGCGTAGTGGCAAATATGAAAGTGCAGGGTTCTTTCATGATAGTCATGCCACACCCCCTCACAGCCACGGCCCCCCTTTCCCTCCTTTCCCTTGCTCTTCCTGTCATCTTACGAGTCCACACTCCACTACAACAGATGTCCCTACGAGCCAATCAGCATAAAAAGGGAGGTTGTGTGTTAGCTACTGGGAAGAGTCTTCTCAGTGGCTGACTCACCTCCTTTCACTCTGATTGGCTGCAATCAGCACAAAAGGACAAGGACTCTTCTCAGTGGCTAACACGCTCCCATTTTCTGTTCATTGGCTTATATTGATTTGGCTGAGAACCCTGCTCCCAAAAAACTAACAGGTCTATGACCCCTGTGACCCCGGATGACTACACTCCAGGTGTACACACGACATTACCCAGGATCCAGAGTTGTCCTGTCATTTTCTGGTGAAATACTGCATTATGACACAGTTTCTCAAGAGCCAGCTTCAATCCAACTTGAGCACAGTATCCTTATTCCATTCGCATTGTATCGCAGGTGTGTGCACACAAGAAGCCTTCATATCCTTCCAGATTTCTGGAAGTGAAGCAGGGTGGGGAAACCAACCAAGCAATTCCATCAGGCGAAAACATCTCCACTCAATCTCTGCCCACTGCTATGGAATACAGAGGCTGACTTCAATGCACATCAGCGCCGTGCTGATGTGTACGACGGGCAAATTCAACTTGAAATGCTGCAAGAAAAAATGACGTTGCTGCGTTTGAAGCCGGTAATGTGTATACAGCCTAAGAGGCACCTCCTTTTCCTCTTCACCCCTGCCCAGCTACCCCACCAAAAGTGGTGCAGGCAGGCTCGATTTCCAAGTCAAATGGAGAGGCTTAGCGTTCCATTCCAGCGATCTAAAGAGACGCAGAATGTCAAAAAGAGTTTTGGAAGCTGAAGCTCAGGAAAGGGTAAACATAAACAGACAGGGTTTGGCTGCAGCTGTGCTGGTTGGAGGGGGAGTCGTCCCCCCGCTCACTTCCTCGGATGGTTTTAAGGTTGTGATAACAAAAATAGAGGGTGAAATGATCTGATCAGACGAGGCTAAGAGGAAAGTAAATGATGTGGTAAAGGCACAGGCTGGGTAAGAATATTGATGACTTGGGGGGCTCTCAGAGCATACGGGGTTGTGGCAATGTTTATGGATAGAAAGCCAGGCAGAAGCAAAAGCTGACAGGCTGACAAATACTGGTGCCAAAGCAGGAGAACCAAGGCTTAGTAACACAGCTGAGGAGGGAAGAACGAGGCAAGAGTCAGAATTTCTTTCCTCAGTTTTACAAGATGATCTTGAGAAAGGGTCTCCCTGCCTGCCACCTTAGAGATACCACCAAACTTTACAGATCGTGGCTCTGTACATGTGGGGGATGGAAAGATCTGTCAGTTTTTAGTTCTCTCAGCTCCTTGTTTGTCTAATCTTAAATTCATTTCTCTGAATTTCTGAGCAATTTGCATTTTTTTAAAAAAAAATCCTCATGAAAATCCTTCAGCATTTTAGTGTACATTTCTCCTAACAAGCACATTTTTGTTGGCAGTTTTGACAAACGTACACATTTTTGCAAGCCATTTCTCCTCATGTAATGCATCTTTGTATGTCATTCATGCCGATACATTCATTTTTATGCACCCTTTCCCTGGATATATGCAGTTTGGTAAACATTCTTTGGTCGGAGAACTGCATTGCAAAATTCATCTGCATGCGAATGTTGAAGGATGGCTGTGCTTTGGTACTTGTATGGCTTTTGGAAAGTGCAATAAACCAGGGGCTAGTCTTGGTCTGGAGCTGGGAAGATTAATATATATTATCCTCCTGATCTTTCTATTCTTGTTCCCTGACGCATCCCTTTCCCATCACCACCACTCTCAGCTATGCATGGCTTTCTATTCACTCAGACAGTTACATCTTCCTCCTCTGTGATGTGCCTTAGACCCCTTAGAAGTGCATCCTAAAATTGCCTCTGCAGTTCTTCATCTCTTAGTTCCTTTCAAGCCTTCCTCGAAAACCCACCTTTCCCACAAGTTCCCAGTGGCCCTCTTGTGTCCCCCCCCGGAGATTGAGAAAAAGAAAAATCTTAGATTTTTTTCTCAGATACAATGCCTTCTGAGAAATGTTGGCTTAGCTATATAGACACAACTGCAGATGCAATTATAGCCTCCTTGGGGGATTCTGTTGAAGAAAGTGGTGTTAAAATGGCCTTATTTGCACACCACACTAAGCCAAACCACGAACAAGCGTATGAATTCTAGGAGAGGAGGTGGTGGCCATTTTGCTTTTCTTCATTCATAGTGCTGCAATGCTGTGCTAAGCTAAGGTATCATCAGAACCCGGACTCATGATTTAGTGCTCTCCAGACTAAATATGAGCTGTAACCAAAGTTTGGCCTATAGTTTATGGCTCATAGTTGTTTGGAAGAGCTAAACCATAGGCCCAGGTTTGGTCAACACACTAAGCCAAACTATAGATTAGCTCAGCAAAACACAACAGGACAATGACCGGGGAGAATCAAAGTAGTTGCAATCTCCTCTTTAGGAGTCCACATGATTACACACATTCATGTTGAGCCATGGTTTGGCTTAGCACAGGGATGGGGAACCTTTTTCAGCTTTCTCTTCTGGGCATCCTTCTGAGGACCACATTGCCAGTGCTGGGTGGAGCCAGACACAAAAGTAGTCAGAGCAACAGATGTTAATTTTACCTTTGTATAGTAGGCTATTTATTATTATTTATTTATTATTTCAATTTATATACCGCCCTTAGCAGAATAGCTCTCAGGGCGGTGAACAAACAAGATAAAATACAATATATCATAATAAAAATCATAAAAACATATACAAACAAACAACAAAAAAACACTACAAAAACACAATACGACAAAAATTAAAAATACGGATTAAAAGATTAAAATGGTTAAGAAAACTAAAATGCCTGGGAGCATAAAAAGGTCTTTACCTGGCGCCGAAAAGATAGAAGTGTAGGCGCCAGGCGTACCTCTTCGGGGAGACTGCTCCACAACTCAGGGGCCACCACAGAAAAGGCCCTAGATCTAGTAACCACCCTCCGGGCTTCCCGATGGGTTGGTACCCGGAGGAGGGCCTTAGATTCTGAACGAAGTGAACGGGTAGGTTCGTATCGAGAGAGGCGTTCCACAAGGTATTGAGGTCCCACGCCGTGTAAGGCTTTATAGGTAAGAACCAGCACCTTGAATCTCGCCCGGAAGCAAATAGGAAGCCAGTGCAGACGCGCTACTCCTATGCAGAGATTCATTGACATGAATGAGCATGACTAATTAGGTCCATTCATTTCAATTGTTGGCTATAACCTTAGTTATACACACATTCAATCACATCCCTCTCCATCCCCCATCCCAGCAAGCGAGAAGCATCTTCAGCGTTCAAGGACACATCACAGCCAGGCAAAAAAAAGGCGTGAAGCAAGGAGAGCAAGGGGTGTAGCCTGAGGAGAGTTCCGAGGGCCAGCAGAGAGGCCTGGAGGGCTGCTTTTGGTCCCCAAGGTTGAGGTTCCCCATCCTTGGCTTAGCATGATGTGTGAACCAGGCTGATGTGCATTTACAACTCAGAGGCAAAAAACAAGATCAGATATATATTGTTTTTTAAAAAAGAAATGACTGTGAAAGTTGAGGACGAATCACAGTGATGTAGCAGGGATGGTGAGAGATGGGGTATCTCTCCCAGGAAAGAAAAGCACATGCATTCATTTTCCGGAGAGCTGCTCTGAAGAGTTACAGTGCCTGCAGTCTTGATGAATGTTGCTTTTGTCTTGATCCCCGTACAGAATATATAATGTCCGGAATGCAGTGGGTGTTTATACAGGGCGGGAGGTATATAAATACAGAGTGAGTTAAAATGAATAGTTTTGTTTGTTCTGCTGTTATCTAATTCAATAGCTTCTGGGTGAGCAATGACTCTCTGTAACAAGAGCGCGTAAGCGGCATTAGTATAATTGGCTGCATCTCTCCCCATGCCTTGTGGTGCGTAATACAACCTCTGGATCCCGACAATTGCTTTTCAAATAGGCTTCTCCGTTCTGGATTTCTAAACACGGGAGGCAGTCATTTCTCGCCTCACTCCCCACAGGGAGTAGCCTGTTTGTTCAATGGCTGCCTTTTGGTAAGAAAGCACAGAAGAGGATGGAAGAGGCGCAAGTGTATAGCTTGGGGGGTACTTCTGGATCTGTTGCTGCCAAGTGGCAGTGACACAAAGGACCTTCCATCACCTTTGGCTCATGGCCCAACCATACTCCTGTTTGGACAGGTATAGCCTAACTCCTGTTGTCTATGCTGTGGTAACCTCTAGGTTAGGTTACTGCAATGCATTATATGTGGGGCTGCCTTTGAAGATAGTTAGGAAACTGCAGCTGGTGCAGAATTCAGCAGCCAGATTGCTCACCGGGGCAAGACAGTCTGAGCACATAATACCAATCTTGGCATGACTGCATTGGCTACCAATTAGTTTCTGGGCTCAATTCAAAATACTGGTTTTGACCTATAAAGCTTTATGTAATTCAGGACCCCAATATTCCAAGGACCACCTCTCCCTGCATGAAGCAACCTGGTCCCTATGTTCATCAGCCGAGAACCCTTCTCCACATGCCCCCTCCAAGATGTATAAGGTGGTGACATGAGAAGGGGCCTTCTCAGTGGTGGCTCCCAGTTTGTGGAATGCTCTCCCTGGGGAGGCACACCTGGCACCATCACTGTCTGCTGTTAGGCACCAAGCAAAAACATTTTTATTCACCCAGCCTTTTGGCCCTTAATTTAGGTGTGTTTGTTATCTTTTCTCCTGCTCATATTTTTAGCGGGGGTCATCATCTTTTGACTCCAAAAACCTCCTCCCTCCAGCTTTCCTTGACTCTTCTTCCTTTTTCCCAAGCGGTGTGACACTCAGAACACACTTTCTATAGTCTCATTTGCACATTACAGTAAGCCAAACTATGGGGATTCCCAGATGTGTGGCCTCCCAAACCACTTTGGTGCTCTTCTTTTTACTCTTGGGCTGCACAACATGGAGCTAAGCCTAGGATTGGCTTCGTGTGTTGTCTGAACCCAGGCTCTCCTCACTAACCATGAGCTGTAGCCATGAACAAACCTTGACTTTGGTGCAGGAGTAAATAAGATCGGGGAGTGCATGCAACGGGTAACGTGTTGTCAGGAGCTGCTGACCACTGCCACATGTGGCAAGCAATGTTACTGTCCCTTCTCAGTGAGGAACCTTCCAGACTTCCACCCAGGCTGGCCATTGGCTACTTCTGGGCAGGAAGAAGTCTAAGAGGGCTTCCTGTCTCAGTGGAACTTGGAACAACAAGGCTACCTGAGCTCTGGTACTTTGAGTTCTGGCTTGGTCTTTGATCTCAACTTCTTGTTTTGCCCTCTGATCCTGACTCTGGCCTCCCAGCTCCTGATTGTCCCAGCCCTGGTACCTCTTGCTCGCTAGATGTTGTGGGACTGCAACTCTCATCAACCCAGACCACTAGCCATGCTGTCTCAAGCTGATGGGATTTGGTGTCCGACAGCATCCGGAGGGCCACAGGTTTTCTTGTGTCCGGTTTACTCAAATGCAGGACACAAAGTGCTGGAGCAGACTGGGTTGTGGTTGGATGCAAGGGGATGCTTCTTATGATTCTCTTTTATACCAAAACAAGCTTGTGGGATGGAAAAAAATAGCCAGTCTGTTCTGCAAAGATACAAGAGCTCAGACTTATTGCTAAGAAGAAGCCTTTGCAGCTGTAATTATAGCATTCTCTTCAAAGTGAATGCCAGAACCTCTCTGGAGGAGCTGGTGTGGCAGGGGAGTCTTTGGAAAGAGCTGCTTTATCCTGCAATAATCTGTTTCCCCTGTTATTACTGACAGAATTAGCGTTTGCTTATCGGTTTCTTCCTTTACGATTCAGCAGCTGCTGCTTAATCCCACAGCAAGCATGTAATCTTCCTTTTCAGGCGACCCAAGTCACCGGTCCAGATTAAAGAACAACATCCCCAACCCTTGTCACCTTTCCTAAATTACCTCCCCAGCTGCTGCGACATGGAACGTTAATCCAGAGATCACAGACAAAGCCGAGCTCCACGATCATGGGAAGGTTACAGCTTTAGGTATATCATAAATAATTCTTCTCCAGGCCAAGGAGGAAGGGAATTAGTTAAAACCCTCAGCCAGAGGCATAGATCTAGAAGTAATGAAGGAAGATGCGCCACCCATTATTCATTATGCATTTATTTGTTACATTTATAGCCCACCTTTCTTCCAAGGAGTTCACAGAGTTCTCCTTCCCATTGTATCCTCACAGCAACCCTGTGAAGTAGGCTGAAATAGAGTATGGAGTGGGAGTTTGAACCCATGTGCCCCAGATGCTCTGACACTCTAACCACTATGCTACCCTTTAAACAAAGGCTTAAAGGTTCAGTTTATGTGCCAAGGATGAGCCAGGCATATTGTGCAAGTATGACTAGAAGACAGATCATGAACTACTGGTTGATCTCTGGATGATCTGAAGTAGATCAACCAGGCTTTCTGATTCCCAGTTTTTAACAGTGGCAATAGCAAAATAGCTTCCCCACTCTCCAAAGGGCTAGAACCTTCTTTCCCCATCCTCTGAGGGTTAAGTTTGACAGGTGGGTGGGGCTGATCACCTATTAATCACCTGACATCGCCATGATGCCAGGTGACCCAATTTTGGATAGGACTGAGTAGGGATGGGGGAGGAATTCTGTTCAGTCCACATTTAAAGCTGAATTTATCAAATTTGCACTTTCTGAGAACCAAAACATAGCCAGCCTCCAAAATTCACACTTCTCCTAATTTTGTGATGCAGTTCTCCAACCAAGCAATGTTTACAAAAATCCACATATTAGGGGAAAGTGTGCATATAATGAATATATTGGTGAAAATAATATACAAAAATGCATTATATTAGGCTAAGTTGCTTGCAAAAATGTGTACATTAGTCAACATTGCATACAAAAATATATTTATTAGGCGAAATTCACACTAAAATGCTGAAGAATTTCATGAGTTCTTTTTTTAAAAAAATGCAAATGGCTGCAGAAATGTGGAGAATCCAATTTAAGATTAGAAAAATGAGAAACTGAGAGAACAGAAATTGACAGATCATTCCATCCCTGGTGCTCAGAAGTCCCAACAATGAGCTGATTGTTGGCACCCACAGCATGGTCTGCAAGGAGCTTTCCAAACTTTTTCTACCCAGGCAGATCTTTGCCTGTCCCTCCCCTAATGTCATATATGGCATCAGATGCAGGGCAGGTAGGTATGGGAGAGAAATTCAATTCAGTTTGTATTTAATGGAAAACTTAATAATTTGCACATTCCAAAACAATATCCAAACTGAAACACATGCATCCTTTGCAATTTGCCCTTCTCTGAATTTTGCAATGCAGCTCTTCAGCCCAGCAATGAATACAAAAATGCGTATACTAAAGTGTGCATATAAATGCTTATATTCATGAAAATAACATAGCAATGCAATATATTAGGGGAAATTGTTTTGCAAAAATATATACATTGGGGAAGATTGCATACAAAAATGTGCAGATTAAGTGAAAATTTGCACTAAAACATTGATGAGGACAATCGAAAACCAATAAATTGCAAACTGATGTGGAAATGTGGAAAACTAAATGTAAGAATGGAAAACTGAGAAACTGAAAATGACAAATTCTCACATCCCTAAGGGCAGGCGGGCAGGCCTTGGCCATAATGGGAGATCTGGCATGCTTAATTAGGCATTAATTAAGCATGCTTAATTAGGTCTGTAGGCCAGAGGTTCCCCACCAGCTTTAAAGAGATGAAAAGTTCCTTCTGTCTTTCCTTCCTTTCATGTAGAAATGACTGCATGGAGGGAAGATCATGGTTGCACCCTTAGCCCAGGCCCACACCTACATGTGAACATCTAAATGCATGTAGGCATGGTAAGCAAGCTTCCTACACATGATCTGTAGTATCTTGCAACAATTGTGGCTGTGCTCTGCATAGGAAACATACTCACATAACCAATTCCTATTTGCTCCCAGAGATATCAGTTGCACCACCTTTGGGGCAAATAACTGCTGATGGGGGAGGGGTATTTTCAGTGGGAAAATGTAATGCAGCTCCCTGAACTGGATCAGGAATGTGGCTCAAGATGTGAACTGCACACAGCTGCTTTTCCTCCAAAAGAAAAGAGGCAGCTTTAAGAATGCTTTAATTTCTTTTTAAAGTGTGATGAATGTAATGGGTAGTTTGCCTTCAGATATTTGCATGTAGCCCCAGTGCAAGTGGTACCAGCAATGCAACAAATTCGGGACCAGAGCCAGGAGGTGCAACCCTGATCCTCCCATTGTAAGAACACAAGGAGAGCCTGGCTGGATCAGGCCAGTGGCCTGTCTAGTCCAGCCTCCAGCTCTCACAGTGGCCAACCAGATGCCTGTTACGGGAAGCCCACAAGCAAGACCTGAGTGCAATAGCACGCTTCCCTCCTGCGGTTTCCAGCAACTGGCATTCAGAATAGGGATGGAAAGGTCTGTCAGTTTCGGCTCTCTCACTTTCTCATTTTTCCAGTCTTAGATTCAGTTTTTCCCATTTCTACAGCAATCTGCTGGGTTTTTTTCCTACAAAAAATGATCATGAAAGTTCTCCCACATTTTAGCGTGAATTTCTCCTAATAAATACATTTTGTTAGGCAGTTTTGATTAATGTACAATTCTTGCAAGCAATTTCTCATCATATAGTGCATTTTGTATGTTATTTTCACTCATGTAGTCATTTTATGCATATGTTCCTCTAACATATGCATTTTTGTAAACATTATTTGGTTGGCGAACTGCATTGCAGAATTTGAATAAGTGTGAATTTTGAAGGATGGCTGCACTACGGTCCCCATGTTATATTGGAAAGTGTGAATTTGAGAGATTCGGCTTGAAATGCAAGCTGAATTGAATTTGTTGCCCGTTCCTAATTCACTGCCTCTGACAGTGGAAGAAGAACACAGCCATCATGGTTAGCAGCCATCAGTAGCCATATCCTCCATGAATTTGTCTAAACCTCCTTTAAAGCCATCCAATTGAAATGTCTCTACCGGACTGAGATTACAAGCGATGTCTTGTAATGCAGAGATGTCTCTACTGGACTGTTGTCAATAAATATCATATGGAGAGGCAGCATGGCGTAGTAGTTGGAGCAGGAGTCGGTCAATGGTCCTATTAAAGGATGCCTAACCTTCTGTGGACCACATGTCACTGGACACACATGCTCTTTTCCATACATGCATACTCCCCTATACAGCAGATGGTCAGCACACAAACATACATGCAGACTAGGCAGAACATATGCAAGCACACAGCTCGCTCGCTCTCGCTCCCTCCCTCCCCCTCCCTCCCTCTCCCCCCCCCCTCTCTCTCTCTCACACACACACACATACAAACATGTATGTAGGAACACACCACACTCATCCCCATTACAGCTCTCTGAATACCAGTTGCTGGGAACTGCACGTGGGGAATATCATGCTCATGTTCTGCTTGTGGGCTTCCTATAGGGATCTGATTGGCCACTGTGAGAACAGGATGCTGGACTAGATGGGCTAGATGTGGTTTGGCCAATACTGCAGGTGTGTTCTCATGTTCAGAGGGTCTCTTTCTCATTCTAGCTGATATCCAAAGCACACTCCAGAATCTGGTTGGATCCAGATAATAATATAAGAAGAGCCTGCTGGATCAGGCCAATGGCCCATCTAGTCCAGCATCCTGTTCTCACAGTGGCCAACCAGATGCCTGTAGGGAGCCTGCAAGCAGGACCTGAACGCAAGAGCACTTTCCCTTCCTGTGGTTTCCAGCAACTGGTATTCGGAAGCATTCTGCCTCCAGCTATGGAGGCAGAGGATAGGATCACGGCTAGTAGCCACTGATAGCTTTATCCTCCATGAATTTGTTTAATCTTCTTTTAAAGCCATCCAAGTTAGTAGCCATCACTTGGGGGAGCGAATTCCATAGTTTAACTGTGCAAAGGACTTTCTTTTGTTTGCCCTGAATATTCCAGCATTCAGCTTCATTGGATGTCCACAAGTTCCAGTGTTATGAGAGAGGGAGAAAAACTTTTCTGTATTCACTTTCTCCATGCTATAGATGATGCATAGATATGTGAGAGGAGGCAGCCCAGCAATTTAGGTTGTGGGCACATGTGACATGTCGGGGGGGGGGCTGCATAAAGCATTCTGCTCAAGGCTGAGCTGACCTCAGCGGCCTGGAGAGTGTAGTAAAATTGCCCTGAAATGCAAATCCATAGTTATTGTGTGCAAAAATAGAGTTCATATAGACTTGTGCCTTTCCCCCAGGTAATTATACAGTCACTGGGGTGGTGGAGAGGAAGGTGTTTGCATTGCTTATGGGATATTCCAGTAGAGTGGGATGGTGTATGCACTGAACTAACAGCAAAGCCTCATTAATTCTCACACCACTGCTTGGGAAAGCTTTTATGAAACCACAAGCAACCTAGAAAATGGCAGATGCTTTGCAATAAAGCACTGGCAGGTTACTTAACTACTGTAATGTGCCCTGTGTGGAGCCGCCTTGGTGCACACAACTATGCCCAGCGCCAGCATGTGGCCCTCTCAGGCAGTTGTTGGGGCCCCTTTGAAGAATTTACACTTGCCCTTTGCTCACCTTGAAACACTTTGTTTCAGGTGCTCTGGTCAGCACTGAGTGGCTGGAGCTGGCAGCTGCCATTTTAATTTCCCAGAATGCCCCTCATGTTGTGTCACTGTGGGGCATTGTGGGAAAGTGGGAATGGTAGTTCCCAGGTGATCAGTGTGCTGCTGCTGCTGACCCCTGCTGCCAGGGCCCCAGTGATGCAGGAAGGGTGCTTTGCCAAGGGACCTCTCAAACCGACAGCTAGCCCTGTGCAGAACACAAAGGTCTACCCCTTGAAGTGTGTGTTGGGGTGTGTATAGAAAGTGAGGAGCTTGCACCTGCCTGGAAACATTGGGTGCTATTCAACACTAGCCCTACTTAGAGTAGTCCCACTGAAGTTAATGGATAGGTCCATTCATTTCAATGGTTCTGCTCTGAATAGGAATTGGCTGCAACCCTCTGGCTCTTGATTTTATCTCTTCCAAAACTCAAATGATGGTGGAATTCAGAGTAGATGTTAACAATCTACTCAGGGTATGCCCAGAGGAGCTAAGGCCTCTTTGAGCATGTTCTAAGGAATTTGTCACAAGGAGGCCTTTGGTGCAGCACTTGCACTGGAGACCTTAGAATCTAGGGCAGGGGTGGGGAACTTTGGGTCACGTATTACCCTCTCTATCTGGCCCTTGGGACTCTCCCCACACCACACCCTCTCTTGAAGCAATCCCCTCACTAGCCCCACTTCGCACCTTCCTTGATTGTTTTTGCCTGACTAGAATGTGCCCTTGAACTGGCACAGCCTACGGTGGGGGTTGCTCCATACATGATCTCCCAAAACAACGGCTGGTTTTGCTTCACTGAGCCTGATTGACGGAGGAAAGCTCATTAAGAGACCTGATCAAATAACAGGGCTGGTCAACTGTGCACCTGGCTGTCAAAAACAAGCCTAGCTCGCTGCTTTTTTGTTGGGAAACTGGAGGGAGAATAAAGGGGCGAGTCAACAGAAGAAGTTCAGATGCTGATGTTTGGTCGCTGCTGGGGGAACAGTACTATGCAATTATTGAACCCAGGGGTAGCCAAACAGGTGCCTCCAGACATTGTTGGAAGACTCCAGCTCCCATCAGCCCCAGCCAGGATGGCCAACGGTCAGGGGTGATGGGAGTTGTAGACCACCCATTCTGGTTACTCCTGATTTAACCTTTCTAGCTCACTAGGCTTTCCTAAAGACTCCCTGGGTTTAACTTCAAGCCCTCAAAAGTCATCCCAAAGTAAATGTGTTGAATGCTGATTCACACATATATGTATGTACACTTCCCAGTTGTTGTAGCTGATTGTATGAGCCGCTTTACTGTAAAGTATTGTGCCGGATGTCAGCTCATCCTTGGGAAACTCCAGCAGAGATGAGGTGAGACAGACACTTGATCCAAAAAGGTGTTTTGGATGTTCAAGTCACCACTCAACATTACAGGCAAAGTGTGGTGAATAGGCATGTAGAAACCCTGTTTTAGAAGTTATAAGTAAAATGTATGTACGCCACCTTGAGCTCTTGGTGGGATGGATATGATAAATAAATAAGGTCAATGCAATGGAGGAATCTGGAAGTAGGCACAGAACTGAACATCTGGAGTTCATCAGCTTTTTTTTTTTTTTTAAAAGCTAAAGCAAGCTTCTAGTCCTTATGGCTGTGGAAAAAGCTGGTAAATTTTCATGCCCCTTCCCCTAGTTAGCATATATTGATATGCTGAACTGTTCCGTTTGCAGAGTTCTATTTTGGGGGTACAGAATCCAGATTTTTTGGGGAGTGGTGGTGTTTCATAGTACATTTAGCTCATAATGCATCCCCAGTGGATGCCTCACTAATCCTGTCCTGATGCTGGAGGGAGGTTGTATGATCGCCCTGCTTAGTGGATGAACAACCCAAATGGTGCTTCAGAGACAATCAAAGATCATGGAGCCAGTGGAAAGATAAGATGTGCACACTTCACAGTATGGGATAGTAATCCTGAAGTATGTTCTAGATATATGTTCAAGAGCAGGAGTGAGGAACCTTTCTGCAGCCTCTTGTATTCTCTTGTGGGCCATCTTCCAGAGCCTGCATGCCAGTGGTGGGCAGAGGCAAAAGTGGGTGCAGCAAAGCATGTGACTCTGACCTTTGGACATTAGGCCAGTGGTGACTGGTGGCAAAGCACCTTGAACAACTCTTTGAAAGTTCAGACTAAAGCCCGGAGCAGATTCCACTGCCCCACTGACATGGAGCCACCAGCCACCACTGTGCATTCCAGCTATGCAAAAGTCAGAAGTTTCTGCACATGCCCACACACCCCTCCTTCCTCCATCTAGGCAAGCAAGAGGCATTATCAGAGTTCAAGGACACATCATAGCCAGCCAAAAGCACTCAAGGAGGTATGGAGCTTGGCTGATGGGAGGTGTGGCCTGGATAGAGGGGTGTGGCCTAGGGAAAGACCCGAAAGCTAGCTAAGGAGGCACATTCAGGCCCTAGACCTGAAGTTCTCCATCCAATTCTAGAGCGCCAGTGTGGGGTAGTGGTTGGAGTTTCTGGTTAACACTGAGGAGGCCCAGTGTTTAAATCTGTCTTGGCCCCTGAAGTTCCCTGAGTGGCCTTGGGTCAGCCTCCTACCTCTGTGTCTAACCCACCTCACAGGATGGTTGTGAGGTTAAAGTGAGGGGGGGGACTACAGAACTGTGCGTGCCACCTTGGGCATGAAATAAATGCAATAAACAAAGAAGTTTGCATTAGGCTAGAAGAAATGATCGTCACCCCCCGATTCACAGAGCTGCCGTAGGGTAGTTCCCTGAACACAAGGCTGCATCTTCATCCCACACTCCTGTTTGCACTGCCTTGCTGGGAGTCTTGTCGCCATGGCAATGGGTGCTCAAAAAATAAAAAAAATAAAATCCAGGCTGGCTCTGCTTCTTGCATTCTGCGGTACCGTTGCATTGAAACAGGGGGAGTTTCTTTCCAATTTACACATGATGGCAATTGGGATGATTAGGCATAAGAACGTGCATGCAAGGAAGAGAGGGAGCGTGGGAGAAAGGGCCAGGGGCTTTTGTGCAGGCCCTGCAGTTTTTGGACACCCTCCCCAAAAAGGCCCAAGGCAATCATTCAGATTAACATCTCCTCTTCTCTGGCCCCTCTGCCTATGGAACTGTTTGCCTCACCCCTCCCTCCCGTTCCACAGTTGGTGTGAAATCAGAAATCCTGGCCTGCTGAATTATGCATAAGCCTTCGTGATTAACGGCATCTCAACTCAATTTGGGCCTCCTCGCCTTTGCGTTAACCTCCTCCCCAGTTTCATCGGAAATATTTGCTGTAAAACACCGGCAAGGGTCCTTGAAAATACCGAGTGGGTTGGGAGAGGGATTCGCAGGGGCTTGGCCATGTTCTTTGGGCAGAA
This sequence comes from Rhineura floridana, assembly GCF_030035675.1. Taxonomy (NCBI): domain Eukaryota; kingdom Metazoa; phylum Chordata; class Lepidosauria; order Squamata; family Rhineuridae; genus Rhineura; species Rhineura floridana. Next base: position 23,625,378 of record NC_084493.1, on the reverse strand, counting down.
ATGCAGGAAAGAACAGTGAAAAATATAGGAAGAAATGCAGGAAGCCACTTTATACCCAGTCAGACCACTGAACCATCCAGCCCAGTATTTTCTACACTGACTGGCAGCAACCATCCAGGTTTTTCAGGCAGGGCTCTCTCCCAGCCCTACCTGGAGATGCCAGGGATCGAACCTGGGACCTTCTGCATGCAAGGCAGATGCTCTACCACTGAGCTACAGCCCTTCCCCAAGGTCCTGGGCGCTGACATTACCAAGGGGTTAGCAATATGCATCCCGTCACTCCAAAAACAGACACCACATTGACATCTGCAAAGGCATCTGGGTGGCCAGTGCTGGGAACACTCTTTTAGACCCAGATGGACCTGGGATCTGATCCAACAAAGCAATCCTGACATTTGAAAAGCAAAAACCCTGAATCCCCAAGGTGGCAAGAACATAAGGAGAGCCTTGCTGGATTGGACCTAAGGACGATCTAGCACAGCATCCTGCATCCCGTTATGGTCAAATAGATCCCTCCAGGAAGGCCACAAGCGAGTCATAAAGTCAATCCTCCCCATTACCCCACAGCTGCTGGTATGCAGACATACGCTGCCTCTGAATGTGAAGGTTCCACTTTACTACTGTAGTTAATAGGCACGGATACAACTATACTCCATGAATTTGTCTAATTCTCTGTTAAAACCATCTAAGCTGGACATCATTGACAAGGAAATGGGGCACTTGGAATGGAGGGCCCCCACTTACATTCTCGATGGCTCCTGACAAACTCTTCCATGGAGGTGAGGCTTAGGCAGGCCTGGTATTAGTAACTGACCAGGTCGGGCACTGGCTGATGGTCCCAGTGGCTCAGAATGGGCCATCACCAGCCCAAACCTGACAGGGATGCCTTACAGAGCACCTTGTCACCCCCGCCCTTCTGCAGCTGTTTAATCACTGGGCAATGAAACTCAGAGCCACAGCCCATAGACCGAAGAAATACAATGCCCTGGGCCATCGATCTATGAACTCTATGGACTGTTTTTTGAGTATACTGAAATCCTGGCCAGCCTTTGCTATCATTCAGAAGCAGCACTGCTGCTTACCCAACCCTAAAATGTCTCCTGGGGGCACCAGCCAGGAAGTTGGTAACTATTGCTGCTGCAGCCGTGGCAGGAGTGGGGAAAAAGTGTGGCTGCGTTGGGGATATGATGTGTGTGTATGTATGTGTGTGTGTGTGTGTGGGCTAAGTAGCACCATGCTGGAGGACCCCAATAGTCTGACATCAGCCCTGGGCTTACGCCTTACACCTCCCTGCAGGGCTATTTCAGTTGGCCCACCCTCCTTGCAGGGCCCAAACCAGCCCTAGAGCAACATTGCAGGTTATTGGGCCTCTGACAGAAGACCTGCTGGATAGGATTTTCACATTGTGTCAGCCCTCATCCGCACCATATATTTCAAGCAGTATAATACCACATTAAACAGTTATGGCTTGCCCCCAAGAATCCTGGGAGCTATAGCTCATTAAGGATGCCAAGTGTCAGAAGGCCGCTGTTTCACTCATGGAACTACAATTTCCAAAGTGGTTTAGCAACTAATCCCTCTTCCAAGGAAACTCTGGGGAATAGGGGTCTCCTGACAACTCACAGCACCCTTAACAAACTATATAGTTCCCAGGATTCTTGGGGGGAAGCCATGTCTGTGAAAGTGGTATAATATTGCTTTATTTGTATAGTGTGGATGTGGCCTCCATTTAATATGTGTTCATTCGTGTGTGTCCCATTTCTGCACCAATCTATGATTTTTTTTTTAAAGCACAAAAATTCACATTTTCACATAATGTTATATTTGAATGGAATTATTTCACTATGCATTTTTGTGTGCATTCTACCATGAAATTGATCACTTTGGTACACATTTTCACCTAAAATGCACATGTTTGTATACACTTTAGCCTAAAATATGCAGCTTGATAGGCAAATTTGGTACACTTTTTTTGAGCTAAGCACTCTCTCCCAGAATCTGGAGTAATGCAAAAACAGAAGGTAAGGGCATTCTGATCTGATGTACATAGCACAGTCTAGGAAAGTGTGAATCAGGTTGTTTCACTTAAAAAACCCCCAGACTGAATGAAATCCTCCAGCATCCCTACTGCTGCTGATTAAGCCACATGTGTCTCTGGCTCCCACATATGACAAATGCAGGGTGCAGGTAGGTTCAGGTTGAGAGAGAAGGCCCCTAAGGTTCTGAGCTGAATAAGGCTTAATAGGTCAAAAACAGCACTTTGAATTGAGCCCAGAAATTAATCAGCAGCAAATGCAGTAAGGCCAGGATCTGAAGGGAGATGTGTTTCCCATCCAGAGTGTGGATTTAACCAGAGAAGCCAGGTCTTAAACCAAGTATATGGGTCTACTTTGATTGGCAGTAGTCTAGAGAAGAGATCCCTTTCCTATTAGATCCCTACCTGATCCTCTCATCTGGGATGCCAGGGACTGAACAGAGGATCTTATGTGTCCTTCAAAATGTGCTCTCTCATTCTGAGCTGTATGGCCTCTTCCCAAATTAATTTAGACAAGACAGCAAATAGGGGAGCAAGCTAGGGATGGAAGGATCTGTTAATTTTGTCTCTCTCAGTTCCTCATTTTTCCAATCTTAACTTCAGTTCCCCACATTTCTGCAGCAATTTGTGATTTTTTTAAAATCCTCATGAAAATTCTTCAGCATTTTAGTGCAAATTTCTCCTAATAAGCATGTTTTTGTATACAATTTTGAGTGATGCACACATTTTTGTAAGCATTCACCTAATATAATGCACAAACCACTTTGAGATCTATTTGATAGTAAGCAGTCATTAAATGACATAAATAGTAATATTATTTTTGTATGTTAGTTTCATTAACATATTTGTTTTATGCACATTTCCCCTAATAAATGCAGTTGGGTAAACAAGGTTTGGTTGGAGAACTGCATCACAAAATCTGGACAAGTGCAAATTTCAAAGGATGGTTGTGACTCTGTTCTCATATTGTTTCGGAAAGGGTAAATCTGACAGATTCATCTCTAAGCAAGGGTGTAGTCATCCAGGGTTGGGGAGTCTTAGCCCCCTTGTTTTTGGGGGAGCCTGGTCCCAGCAGGTTCCCTATGTCTCAATGAGCCAATAAGCATGAAAGGGGAATGTTTTAGCTACTGAGAAGAGTCTTCTAATATGCTTCCTTGTCCTTCCCTGCTGATTGGAGCAAATCAGAGTGAAAGGAGGTGAGTCAGCCACTGAGAAGACTCTAACACATTCTTCTTTCATGCTGATTAGCTCCTAGGGATCTCCATTTGTGGGAGAGGACATTATCAAGGATACAGAGGCAGAAAGCAGCATTCATACCTGGCCAGATTATTATATCATCTTAAAAGATTGTATAATCTTAGAAGGCGTTTGGCTGTGACTATCATGAAGGGACCCTGCACTTCTGAATTTGCCACTATAGCACTTCCTCTAAGGCTGAATTCACACCATACATTTATTCCACTGTTATGCCACTGTTATCATTGCTTCCCCCAAAGAATAATGGGATTCCGAGTGGTTTAATAGCCAGTCTCTTTTCCCAGAGAACTCTGGGTATTGTTGCTCTATGAGAGGAAATGGGGTCTCCTAACAACTCTCAACACCCTTCACAAACTACACTTCCCAGGATTCTTTGAGGGAAGCCATGACTGTGTAAAGTGGAATAATAGTGGAATAAATGTATGGTGTGAATGTTGTATAAATGTGAACTGAACTAAATTTATCCCCCATTTCTACCTGCAGTCATGAAATTGCATGCAGACCCTGCAAGCCAAACAAAACCACAGACACCAAGGCACATGGTTGCGCAAGCAGAGAACATGATCACAAAAATAGTCTTAGCCCAGCACCCAGCTTTTAATTACCAGCAATTCCAACAGCTCACACTAATGATACCCAAGTCACCATGTCAATCGTTTTGGCCTGGACGTTTTATAAATGAAAGAATTTTTGAAACAAACTGCTTCAGCTTCTCCTACTGTACAGCCGCCCCAAGGCCAAGTCATTAAAATCAGCTCTGATGGTAACCCAATGACCTTTCATTAAAGAAACAGCGTCGGCTGATTCACTGCCCGCATTTGCAAGATTAACAGAAGATGAGCTCTTCCTCTTTCTCCCATCTGTGATCCGCTGTTTTCTAATTAGGGAAGAGATAAAATCATCACTGCTATTACTAATAAACTCCCCCCCCCATTTTGCTGAGGCAATGCTTTCTTCCAGGTATACATAGAATCCATTAGCTCAAAAAGCAAGTTTGGGAAATTGACCCATGTTCTCATTTGGACAACTTTCCATTTCAGCTCTAACAAACAGAGGGCACCTTTATTGTTTTGCCTCATTCAGTGACCCTTTGGGTTACTTCAGGCATAGTCCACTGCAGCATAAAGCTGCAGCATCTGTGTGCAAATTAGACATTCCATTTGAAATACCCAGGCTGAACTTTATTATCATGTGTAGTATGCATGTAAATAATGGGGGACCTCTGGCTCTCCAGATGTTGCTAGACTGCAACTCCAAGCATCCCTGATCATTGACCATGCTGGCTTGGTCTGGTAGGAGTTAGAGTCCAGTGATACCTGGAGGGCCACGGGTTTCCTACCATCAGTGGCGGCTGGTGGCTCCATGTCAGTGGAGCAGTGAAATCTGCTCTGGGTTTGAATCCGAACTTTTCAAGAAGCTGTCCAAGGTGGGTTAAGCACCTTGGACAGCTCCTTGAAAGTTCAGACTAAAATCCAGAGTGGATTCCAGTGCCCCACTGACATAGAGCCACCAGCTGCTACTACCCACCACTGAGTCATTACCACTGTACATCATCATGTTTTTCAGCTGAGTCAGTACCAGGTTCATCTTCAAGTCATCCAGTGCTGAGCCATCAAGTGAATTCAGTGTAGATATGACGGAGGCCCTTTAGTAGCCAAAGATCAGGGCTGAAGCACAGGCAGCAATCTAAAGTGAGCCAGGTCAGAAGAACAAACCAGGAAGCATGGTCAAGGAGTAAGCCAGACATCAGGCCCAAAGACACAGGCAAATGCGACAGCTCAGGAAGAGCTTGGTGCCTGAGCAAGGCTCAGCTGGGACAGGAAGCCCTCTTATGCTCCTTCCTGGCCTGGAGGATCCAATGGCCCATCTAAGTGGGTGGAGTCAGTCTAAGGCCTGAAGGTACAGTAGGGCCCCGCTTTACAGCACTTTGCTTTACAGCGCTCCACTAATACAGCAGTTGTGAATTGTAGAAAGGCCCCGCTTGTCAGCTCTACACTGCGTCAGCAGTGCCGGTGGGGGCTGGAAATTCCTGGGTGGTTGGCAGGGAAGCAAAGTCCTTAGCTGGCAGTCTGGCCATAAATCTGCCAGGTCTTAGGAGGAGGGAATCTGATAAGGGCCAGGCTTGTCCGAAGCGTACTTGCCGAGTCAGGAGTCCAGAAGCGAGGTCAGTAGAGGTCCGGGATCAAGTGCCAAGGGGTCAGTCCGAAAGAGGGTGCCAGGAAACTAGGAACACACAAGCCACGCCTGACGTTGCAGTCAGCAACAAGCTGCAGCCAAGGTGTGCCTTATAAAGAGCAAGGTTGACAGCAGGTGTGAGTCCTCAGCGTTTGGGCCTTAAGGAGACAGGCCTGCCTCTCTTCTGCCTGACCTTCTGCTGTCTACGTTCTGCAGGTGAGGGGGGAGTATCCTGTTCACTGTCTGTGTCTGGCTGCAGGGACTCTGCTGTATCTGGGGTGCTCTGCAGCTGAGGGGGAGAAGGAGCTGGATTCTCAGGAGGCTCCTCCATGTCTCCTTCTGAGTCTGCTGCTCCTGGGTCTGCTGCTGTTACTCCCGAGTCATCCTCATCTGAGGAGTCCTCTGACGGGGCCATGACACCGCTTTACAGTGCGGCGTTTTTTTGCCGCTGGGTGCCATTTTGGTCAATGTAAGTCAATGGGAACCGCTTTACAGTGGTTTTCACTTTACAGTGGGGGTCCGGAACGTAACCTGTTGTATGAGCGGGGCCCTACTGTACTTCACTGAGAAGCTGTCACTGGCTGTTCTGTAGCTCACCACATGGTGGAGCTGTCCACAGATCCCAGCAGCTCCCAACACAATATGGGGTGGGGGCGGGAGAGAAAAAAAAAGCAAGTGTGCTAAAATGTGAGACTTTACGAAAGGCAATGGATGGAATGGCTGCTATATTGTCCTGTTCCTAGGAGATACTTTTTATTTCTCCTTGTGTTGTCTCCCTACAGGTCCCTGATATTAGGCACCAAATAGTGTGTGGATCAATCTGGGCCTTCTCTCAGCTTGGTGCCAGTGTCTTGTCCTGTGCCACAGTTCTGAAACAAGCCTTGTTTCGGAAGTCTTTTTCTCAAGGATGGCACCTAGGCTGCTTGCAGCACAAACCCCGCCACTTGACCACAAGGACCGTCAGTTGACCTTAAGGACCAATCCCTCTCTGCAGGGCCAGCCCCAGGTTTGAGGGGGATTGTGCAAAATGTTAAAATGTCGGCTCCAAGCCATGAAATAAACAAATCAATGTGAAGCTTTTTGAGATTCACCACCAAGCAACCTATGTTCTACTTAAGATGGGGGATTTGTAGCCCCTAGTGTGGAGGCCTCATCTGACCACACAAGCCAAGTTTTCTGCCTCCTACCAGACCCCATTGGTAGTGGGGCAAAAAAAGGGGGAGGGAGAAATAGACACAGCATCAGTGGTGGCTGGTGGCATTAGGACTGGTAGGGTGGAAGTCAGAGAGCCCAACTGTAGGTGGAGCCAGAGCCAATGACAGGCAGAGCCAAATAATTCTTGTACCCCCCCCAATCCTTCTCCCTGCAGAGTTGTACAAATGGCAACACTGATACTAAAGAGGAGGAAGTTGACAGGCAGTGCCACTGGTTGTAAGTAAGAAGGTAGGCAGGTGGGGAGCTGGCTGAAGGCAGACTGAGATTGGTGGTGCAGTGCCCCACTAGCATGGACCAGCCTCCACTGCACTGCACAGCAGTGGTAGGGTGCAGTGCCCTGATGGGGGGGGCAAACTGTCCTTTACCTGGTCATTAGATCATTTGATGAATCGAGAGGAGGCAATAAACTCTTCTCCTCAGCTGATTTGCATGGAACATCCAGGGGTGGAGAGGTGTGTGCTTGTGTGTGGCCTGTGTGCATGTGATAGTGTGTGGTGGCCACACCACTAGCACACGGCCCCGGTGGATTTATTTATTTATTTATTTAATTTATATACCGCCCTAAGCCCGAAGGCTCTCTGGGCGGTGTATCTTACCTCAGTATTGTCTACACTGACTGGCAGCAGTTCTCCAGGGTTTCAGTCTGGAGTCTCTCCTAGTCCTCACTGGAGCTGCTGGGGACTGAACTTGGGACCTTATGCATGTGAAGCAGATGCGCTGCCACTGAGCTATGCTCCTTTCCATTGTCAACATTGCTAAGGGCTTTCTTGTTACCCTCCATGCCTACTTGCCTTCCCTACAATAGTTCCCCGTTTCACTTCCTTTGCTCTGGAAACTTTTTGCCTTAACAAGGGCCCCATCTGCACTACACATTTAAAGCAGGGTTGTATCACTTTGAACAGTCATGGCTTCCCCCCCCCAAAAAAAATCCTGGGAACTGTAGTTTGTTAAGGGTGCTGAGAGTTGCTAGAATACCTCTATTCTTCTCACAGAGCTACAATTTCCAAAGTCCCTCTTCCCACTAGATGTCAAGCAACATGGGGTACAGAACCAACCCTGTGCAGGACCCCACACTGGAGAACCCATAGAGCCAAACAATGCTCCCCCAAAAACCACCTCCTGGAGCCATCCATCCAAGTAGGAACCACCACAATGTGGTACCCCCAATACCCAGTTCAGTTCTCCCAGTAGGATAACATAGTTAATGATACTGAAAGCCACTGAGAGATCAAAGAGGATCAACACACTCCCCCTGTCTCTCAATGGGCAACCAAGGCAGTTTCCATACCAAAACCCAAACTGATTCTTGATTGAAAAGGATCTAGAAATCCGCATCCTCCAAGAGCTTGTGAATCTGGTTGGCAACTACTCTCACAAGAACCTTGCCCAGAAAAAGGTCATTTGACTCTGGTCTAAAATTATGATGAATGTTCAGATCCGCAGGAGGTTTCTTCAGGAATAGTCTTACTACAATCTCCTTCAGGCAGCCTGGGACCACTCCTTCTTAAAAAGAAGCATTCGTTACCTCCCTGGCCCATCCAGCTATCCCCTCCCTGCCAGATTTTATAAGCCAGGAAGGACAAGAGTCTAAGACACAAGTGCTTCCATGAACCTGGCCAAGTACCTTGTTCAAGTCCTCAGGCTGCATGAATAAACCCTACCTAAGATTAAGAATAATAAAAGGATCAGAGACACAACCAGGATAGTCAGGCCTACAAACATTGGCAAATCCAATATGTGGATGTCTGTTGGGACAGGCTTGCCTTAGTGGGGTGTGCAAGCATAGTGCAATGCATGCTTCTGTACTGCATAGAGGCACGGTACACTGACTTATCCTTTTCCTTATCTGCTCTGGGCAGGGTTGCCAAATCCCCAGTTTTCACCCTCTGGTTTTTGGGGGTCCTTTGAGTCTCCAGGTGAGTCAGTCCAATCTCTGGACTCTCAGTTTTCTTCTTTTTTTTAAAGTAAATTTCTAGGTGATCTGGTTCAAGAGATATTTAGCAAAATGTCAGTCTGTTAGAAGTTAGCTGCTCTAATCCCTGCTCTTCCAGGTTTTTAGCCAATAGGTGAAGTCAGGGTTGTGACTGACAAGAGATTTGCTGACCATCAGGCAATAGCTGATAGAATCTTTATTGCAAAGTCTGTAGACCATAGCAAACAAACAAAATACATACAAATATAGAAAATTACACTATAGTACATATATCCAACAAGACCAAATGCAATGAATCAGGACTTCGGTCTAATCAGATCCTTCCTAATCACCATGGCCTGGTTTAGATATTTGGCCACGCGAAGGGTGGTTGATTCATCAGAGCCCTGAAGGAGAATTGTTAAAAGTGTGCTGACTGAACATCCAGGAAAAGTTAAAAAAAAAGGGAGTTAAAAGATAGTTTCTGACACCCTCATAAAATTTACATTTAAAAAGAACATGCATAACGGTCTCCACCTCATGCATACCACAAGGACAGTACCTAAGATTCCTTGGAGTCTTGTCGTACCTGCCCTCCAGAAGTCTCGAGGGTAGGGCATCAAAGCGGGCCAAGGAAAAAGCCCGCCTGTATTTAGGAACAAAAAGCCAATGTAAATATTGGATCCCTTCTGAAGAGGGAGAGACAGTCAGGCCCAGGGCCAGGGGAGAACATGGGCCAGAAGCTACTGCTAAAAGCTCTTGGTTGTCTATATCTGTTAGTCAGCGTTTCACCACTGCCTTGGCCACATTAAATTCCATATGTAACAACTCTTCAGGTGAAAGACCAACCAAAACAATTTTCTGCACAACCAGTTTGGGCCAAGTTGCATTAAAAGAGTCATTTAGAATCTGTCTCGCATAAGACTCAGAGGTGAGCTTAGAAAAACACCGAAGCCAGTAATATATTGTGTAGAGCCATGCTAGACATTTCAGGGAATTTAGACCAACTTCCAGCATAAGAGTGGCCCCTGAAACACATCTGGGAACGCCAAGGATAGATCTTAAAGCGGCATGAAGAAGGCCGTCAAAAGATCGCTTAAAGTGACTTCCGGGAAGGGTGACTTAGCCTGTGCCTGCTTTTGAGACGGGCTCCTGCCTCAAAAGAAGCTTATTCAGATATATCAGTCAGATTTTTTCTTTTTTTGACTGATTAAACTTCTCCCGGGTAGGGAGAAACGAAGAGATTAACCTCAAAGCCTATTTTTGTTGGGACGACCAGATCTCATTAATTTATGGGACGAGGTCCAGCCGACGAAGGTGGGACGGATTTTTAACAACAAGCTCTATCTGGAAAAGCGAACGTTCATCTTATCTTCTAAGAGAGAACGCACTAACAGGCAAGCACCCTTCTTTCTATATTTTTCTTTTACTTGACTTAAATTGTTGCTGTTTAAAAGAGATTTGCCAGATTGATCGGTTTTTGACATCTCACTGGGGAGCCATAACTTCTCTCTGCTACTCACTAATTAATAGCTTATCTCTGTTTTTGTTGCAAAAAGCTGTCCTGGATTTGCATTCTAAAGATATACACAGAAGAGGGATTTCTATTCCAGATTTTTATTTTGAAGAATATTATATTGTCTGAGACTACTCTCTTTTTGGTCTATTTTATTTTGACGAATCTGTTTTCTGACGACCGCCATTAATTGTTTCGATCCTGGGAACTGCATTTTGTTTACTTAAGCATGGAGAGATAAGGCTGTCTGCTCTGTTTATACTGTGATGTCACCAAGTTTGGAGTATTAACCCAATTGTTGCTGAAATAAGAAGTGGTTTTCCTATATTTTTCTTTTAAAATGGCAATTAAGAAAGTGGCTGAGAAGCTGGAAATAACTATGTTTCAGAAAATAATGGATGAGATTGAGATAACGAAACAAAACCTGCGACAGGGTTGTAAGGAGCTGAAAATTGAATTGAGTAAAATGAAGCAGGAGATTAAAGATATAGGGGTCCCTGTGAGAGAGGTGACCCTGGAAGGGGTCCCTGTGAGAGAGGAGACCCCGGAGATTGGAACAAACGTGGAACAGGAAAAAGATTTGGAGTCTATGGACTTTAGAAACAAAATCTATTGTTTGGAGACACAGGAGATTAAAGACATAGGGGTCCTTGTGAGAGAGGAGACCCTGGAGACTGGAACAGGGGTCCCTGTGAGAGAGGAGACCCTGGAGACTGGAACAGGGGTCCCTGTGAGAGAGGAGATCCCGGAGATTGGAACAAACGTGGAACAGGAACAAGATTTGGAGTCTATGGACTTTAGAAATAAAATCTATTGTTTGGAATTCAATGTTATCTCTGAAGAAATTAATGAAGATTCTAGAGATAAAGTTATCAATGGCATGGATAATCTTCTGGACTGGAATGATGTGATGGAGCCCAATATAGAGAAAATCTATGGAATTAACTGCAGCCATGTGACAATGGAAAAACTTTCAAGAGATGACCCAGTGTATTTTGAAAAAAAGAACAGAGATATGATTTTACAGCAGTATTTCAGCAACCTATTCAGAATGGATGGCAAGAAAATATTTGGGATAGAGGTAATTCCCATCAGACTCTTACTATATGACTATGGCTTTGACAGCAAGATTATTATGGAATACTGATAATGGAAGATTGGATACTGAAATTACTGGACTTAACAAGACTACTGAAGATGGAAGATGGAAAATGGAACTAATAGGGATAATAGAACAATGGCTACTGAAATTACTGAACCTAACAGATTCTGATGTGATGGATTAATTGAAATGTTTATTTTGACTATGGTTATGACAATAAGATTATCATAATTAGTAATGAGATGGATTAATCGATATGCTTATCTGGAAAAAAAAATTGATAGATATATTTCTTAAAGAATTGAAACCTCTCTTTGACTTTTTGTGGAAAGAATAAAGTAATGTTTATGAGATTTGATGATTAAGTAAGATAACTACTGGAGGAAAGTGATTTTATAATATGACTTAAGAGACAGGATTGTTATATATTATAGACTTATAACTGATTTGATCTTTGACAAATGGGAAGTCAATATTTTACTCTTTATTTTTTATTTTTGTTTTTTTTTTCTTTTTTTCTTTTTTTCTTTTTGTTTAACTATTTTTGATTTTGTTTTTTGTCTTTGAATGTTTTATGATTTTGTCTTGTATGCTTTATGAAAATCTGAATAAAAATTATTGAAAAAAAAAAAAAAAAAGATCGCTTAAAGTATGGGGTCCAAATCGGAGCCCCATACAGCAGCATCGGGATAATTTTGGCTCTGATAATCCGTATAGCTGCCGGTACATATCTCCCGCCTTTAGAAAAATAAAAGCGAGTTTAAGCTCCCAGGTTTTTGCCCGCCTTAGCTTTTGTATAACCAAGTTGAGATTTCCAACTACCCGATTCTTGGAGCCATATCCCAAGATATTTGTAAGAGTTTACCTGTTCGATTCTCACACAGCCTAGAAACCAAGGGAATCTAACCTTTCTCTTGGAAAACACAATAACCTTAGATTTTGCATGGTTAATAGTTAGGAAGTTATCTTTACAATAAGTCGCAAAACCTGAGTGTAATCTTTTTAAGCCCAACTGAGTTAAAGATATTAAAACTGCATCATCGGCATATAACAAAATATACACTTTGTTAGATCCCAGTTTGGGAGGATGAGATTGTATCTTACCCATAACAGAGGGGAGGTCGGCCAAGTATAAGTTGAATAAGGTGGGTGCTAACACACAGCCTTGCCTAACTCCTTGAGAAGAACATATATCACGCGAAAGATGGCCACGATGGTTGCAGCGGACTTGTATCGAGGTGTTATAGTATAGTGCTGCTATCAGGAGCAGAAGTCTCTTATCAATACAAAGAGATTCTAATTTGCTCCACAAACATCCACGTGAGATTGAGTCAAAGGCTGACTTCAAGTCTATAAAGGCGACAAACAATTTACTACCAGGAGGCTTAGTGTATTTATATACCAACTGGGTTAAGACCAGACAATGGTCAAGACTAGAATGATCTGATTTAAAGCCAATCTGTTCTTGGCCCAGAATATCATTGGCACTAACCCAGAGTTTCAACTTGGAGCCTAAGTAACTGGCGTAAATCTTACCCACCACAGAGAGCAAGCTAATAGGCCGATAATTATTTGGATCGTTTTTTGGGCCATTCTTGTAGATTGGCACAATATATGCTCTCAACCATGATGCCGGGATCATTCCAGATTTATTGATTAATGTAAAGAGAGGAGCCAACATGGAGGCCCACCAACTAATATTACACTTCAACAGCTCAGGGGGGGATGTGGTCTGGTCCAGCAGCCTTGCCCTTCTTGAGTTGGGAGAGTAAATCAGCAATGGTGTCAGAGTCTACAGGTGGCCACTCAGGAATGCCAGGCAAAATGGAAAAAGGGGAACCAGGACTTAAGGAGTCCTCATGGTTGAACACAACTCGGAAATGTTCCTCCCAAATGTCAGCTGATATGAAGCAATCAGGGCTGTCCTTACAATTAGACAGAGCTCCATTAACTAACTGCCAGAAGGACTTGGAGCTGCGTGTGACAGTTGCAGCTGCAAGCATACGCCAGGACTCTCAAACGGCATCGTGTTTCTTTTTAACAATAAGTTTCTTATACTCCGTGCGCAATACATAATAAGAATGCGGGAGCTGGCGTTCATTATTGCTGTGATAGCGGCGATAAACTGAACGAATCGTCCTCCTTAAATCCCTACATTCGCTATCAAACCAACTGTTGCGTCTATCTTTCAAATGGCCAGGATTGGGCATTGAAGTATTATTAAATTAAACATTAACACCCTGAATCAGTTCCTCGTAAATAGCCAGGCCTAAGCTTGGCTCCTCGGCCGAAGCCAGCTGAGTTAGAAGATGACTTATGTGGGGAAGATTGACAAATTTAAGAAAAGTCTGTTCTATTTCAGGGGACCACTTAATTTTGTTGTGGGAGGCCAACGGTGATAAACTTAAAGGTGGCGTAGAGGGTTTAGATAATTGAACTTCACCAGAAGTAGCAAGGAAAATTTCCAAAGGCAGATGGTCGCTGTCAGTACAAGCAGCAACTCTGAATAACAAACCCTTATGTTTCAGCGCATTCGGAATAATTATATAATCTACCACACTCGACCCCCAGGAGGAAATATAAGTAAATTCACCCCAGCCATCCGCTACTTGCGACCCGTTTAAAATACACAAGTCATGTTTGAATACAAACTGAAGCAGGCCAATTCCAGCTAAATTTAGATGATGATCTTTAGAATGGCAAGCATTACACCGTAGATGTTTCCTATCTACATTATAGAGAAATCCAGTCTGAGGAGCAACCTCAAGGTAAGTCCCTGTCCTCGCATTGAAGTCACCGGCCAAAACTGGGAGAGCTTGTGTATAGATGGACAACCAGTAAATAAACAGGGAGTCCAGTTTAATCCAGTTAGACAAAATAACCTCCCTGTTTGAGGTAGGGGGAAAATAGATGTTAAACAAGAGTACGGAAGACTGAATCGGCCTTAATTCTATAAACAGGGTTAACACCATAAAATCATTATCCATTAGATTGAGAACCGGGAGTTCAATAAATTTAGCATCCAGTGAGGAAGCAGCCAAGGTACATAAACCTTGTCTAGGTCTACCCTTGCTCTTACTTGGGAAAGTGGGAGTACAGAACGAAACAAGCCCTTTGATAAAATTCTGTTCTCCACACCAGGTCTCCTGGAGCAAAATAACATCAAATTTGTTTAGGTAGGTCAGGAAGTTTGGATCCCTAGACTTGGATTTCCACCCAGCAATATTCCATGAAAGGATTTTTAAGAAAGGGGGCATAGACGGTGATCCTAGTCAATCAAGCTCATCGATTTTATCAAAAGAAGCCAGAGAGGTCTTTAGGACACAACAGTTAGCAGGAGAGGCGCATAAAACCACAGGTTGAACAGCGGGTGCCGAAAAGCTAGTATTGCGAAAAGAGGAACCACACTCATACGGGTCCAAATACTGAATGGCCAACCAATCAAAAGGTTTCGGTTCCGAGTTAGTATATTCATAATAGGGCGAGAGCAGAGCTTGGAAGTAACTAGTTACAAGTAACGAATTACTTGTAATTCATTACTTTTTTTGAGTAACGAGAGGGTAATTCCTTTACATTTTGATTGTAATAGAACTAGGAGTAATTTTACTACTTTTGTGGAGTAATTGTAACGTTTCCAGAATTACTTTTGGGCATTACTTGGGGGGGGCAGGGGAAGTCTTCTGCTCCTCTGATTTGTGGATGAAAATCATGTGCCTCAAACTGGGCTTCTGTGCAGTGTCGCTCTTTCCTCATGCTCTGTGGATGGGCAGGAGGCGACGAGGGAGGAGGCAGAGAGTGAGATGGGGTGGAGTGGAGAAAACAATTATTTAAAAAAACGGATAGTGGTGGTGAAGAATGCAGTGGAGGGGAAAAGGATCAGGAGGTCAAGAGCATGGATAAAGGAGGAGAAGGAGGCAGCAGCAGAATGGAGATAAAGAACTGTGGAGGTGAAAGATGACAACGTGTGTGTGTGTGTGTGAATACTGTGTTTGCACTTGGCACACAAAGTGGCCTCCACTACCCTGTCTGACTACTGTGCTGCATTTGCAGTATTTTAACTTTTTTGCATCTGAGGGGAAAATGTTTGCTTGAGTGAGAGTCCCTTAGCTGGTGGCAGGGCAGGGTCTGGGAGGTGGTTAAGTGAGAGAGATTATGCTGGCTGGCTGAGTGGGGGGGTTGCACTTGGTTTGGCGTGCAAAGATCTGAGTAGTGGCCTCAGCCTCCCTCCCCACCACCCTTACCAGCGGAGAGACCACCATTGCTATTTTATGAATAAAAATAATTATTCTACTACCTCTGTATGTGTTTGTTTATTTTTAATGTTGTTTTAGGCTACTTAGATGTGTAGCAGCCAAGGCCAGCACCTTGTAGGCGGTTTTTTTAAAAGTAACTGAAATGTAATTGTAGTGATTACTTTGGAGGAAAAGTAAAGTAATCAGTTACTTTCAGAGCAATTGAAATTGTAACGGTAATTACTACTTTTTTGGGCCATGTAACTGTAACTGTAATTTATTACTTTTTAAAAGTAATCTTCCAAGCTCTGGGCAAGAGTTGTTGCAAATGCTTGTTTGTTTTAGATGCAATCAGTTGAGATGGCAGCAATGAATTCTCTCCTGTGGATGAATTCAGAGAGTTGTTATTCAATGGCAATTTAAGTGGTTGCTTCACAATTATTTCAGGGCTTATGACTTGGCGGCGCTGCAAAGATGTAGTGTAGCATTCAATAGAAGAATTATTCCAAGATGGACTGCTAAGTTGTTTTAAACCTGCGATCCTAGGCTCATGTACCAGGGAGTTCTCTTTTTTTTTTCATTCAGTTTATTACGGTCATAGACCCAAAATACAAATGTCACAATACAACAAATCAGTACACCTTACAAATCATTAAAAAGTCTTTCAAACATTTAGATTAAATTACTGTTACTGCAACAAACCAGAATTCAATCTAAACTTAAACAGCATAACAATACATACAATCAATTGAACTGGAATATAAGCGAATTAAAAACCCATAAAGCAGGTTTAAATTTGAATAAATCCTAAACTTTAAATTGACAAACTAAAAATGATAAAACCTGCCTTTTACAAATGGACTGGGCTATATAAAAGAATTTGGCTACATGCAGAGTTACATAATTGTGTTTATCAGATAAAAGGTAGTGCATTTTCCAGGTTAAAGATCTGCCTGGAAGACCAGTAAATAAAGGTAGAATGAGATTTTTTCTTGCATCAGAGTATAGATCACAGAAGAAGAGAACATGGCAAATTGTTTCGGGTAGGTTCATCTTACAGATACAAAATCAGTTTTCTGCGGGAATACCATGAAAGCGACCCTCTAGGATAGCAGAAGGGAAGCAATTGAATCTGGCTCGGGTAAACAGGAATCTATATTGCGGGAAGGTTAAATCTTCTAAGTATGAAGCTTGATTTGGAAAGCAAAAACTCAGGCCAAAATGCGATGGAGAACAAGAAGTTTTTGCTTTTGACATTAGAAACTGACGGTCTAGATCTTTTATCTGTTGGCCAATTGTATGCATTGCAGCCTTAAGATCCCAAGAAGCCAGTAGCTCTTTAGATAAGCCTAAATAGTTTAACTTTTCATTTAGAATTTTGGATCAAGAACTGACAAACGGATCCCCCATAGTAGATGAAGGTAACCCAGGGAAGGACCCGTATACGCCATTTTAGTCCAAAAACTAAAAGTTTGCATCCAAGCTGAGCACTCTACAGAATTGATTCCAGCCTCTAAACGAAGACCAGCAGGAGAGGCGCAATTTGGTAACCCGAATATAGCCCTCAAGAAATCCGAAAGAACTTGTTCTATTTTGGGATTAAAATTTGTAACCCAAACAGGTATACCGTAGAGGAGGTGCGGTAATATTTTGATTTTAAAAATGTTTAGGGCTGCAGGGATGTATCTGCCTCCTCTGGAGTAGAAGAATCTAATAATAGTTTTGGAAATATTTTGTGCAGATGCGGTGACCGCACAAATCTGGGAAGACCAAGATAGTGAAGAACTAAAAATTATACCGAGGTACTTAAATTTATTTACTTGACTAAAATATTGGCCTTTGATCTTCCAATGATATTTCCGTTTGTTTCGCGAGAAAACCATTATTTGGGATTTGGAAAAATTTATACTGAGAAAAAATTTTTCACAATAAACCATGAAGATTCTCAGAAGACGCTTTAATCCTATTTCCGAAAAGGACAGTAAAACAGAGTCATCGGCATACAACAACAGAGGACAATTAACCTCTGCTATTTTAGGGGAGTGTAGATTGCTTGAGCAGCAATTTTCTTTTAGATCATTAAGAAAAAGATTGAATAAGGTTGGAGCCAACACACACCGTTGTCGGACACCTACTGTTGCTGGAATGGAATTTGTCAAGTTTCCATTTGGGTCATATCGTACCCTTATCGACGTAGATTGATACAAACGACTAATTAGGAATGAAAGACATTTGTCGATCGAGGTTTTATATAATTTGGCCCATAGTAGTTTTCTAGGGACAGAATCAAAAGCCATCCTGAGATCCATAAAAGCTGCATAGAGGCCCCTGTTCAACCCATTCATATGTTTTTCTGCTAGATGTCTGAGTACTAAGCAGTGAGCTAATGTAGATCTCTTTTTACAGAAGCCCGCTTGTTCTTGACCTATAATGGAGTTTTCTACTATCCAAGACTGTAATTTCACATTAAGACAGCTCGCGTAGACCTTACCAACAACTGAAAGAAGGCTGATAGGCCTATAATTTGCTGGAGTTTCTTTATCTCCTTTCTTGAAAAGGGAATAACTATTGCCTCCAACCATATTGCAGGAATGTTTCCAGACCGATTTATTTGGGTAAAAAGTGAGGATAGCAGTGGAGCCCACCATTCTACGTTTGCTTTTAACATTTCTGGTAGGATTAAATCAATTCCAGGGGCCTTACCATTTTTAAGATTTTGGATCAACGGAACTACTTCTGATTGATCAACTGGGGGCCATTCAGACATAGCGTTAAGACTCAGCTGGGAGAAAGACCCGGGGGACTCTTGATTATAATTTGCAAAAATAAGAGAAAAATGTTGCTCCCAAATAGCTGGGGGTATAGAGCATTTGGTGGAAGCGGGCGAACTTAGGGCATTGGTGACTAACGCCCAAAAAAGTTTAGAATTATTATTTAATGAGGCGTTTATTAGGATTCTCCAATTTTCCTGACAGGCCAATTTCTTTTTCTGAACAATTAGTTTTTTGTAGGACTTCTTTGCTTGAAAGTATTTTAAGGGGAGAGTGAGTACCCCAGAGTTTCTATATGCGGAGTAAATTTCTAATAAATTTTGTTTAGACTCTCTGCATTCCTTATCAAACCATCTGGGATACAATTTTTTGGATTTGCAGTTAAAATTTAGAGTTGATGTTAAGGTCTTTGTTAGAGCAGAAGATAGAGAGTGATACTCCGATAAGGTTTCTAAAGTTTCCTTGGATTTGATAATACGGAGTCTAGAAGAAGACCCCGAATAAGAGCCAAAGAATTTGTTCACCTTTGCCTCAACTCGTTCATTCCAGCGATGTCTCTTATAGTAGGAATCCAATATATAATTTGCGTATACATACTTAGAGGCAGAGGAGATTGGTCTAAAAATAGATAAACTAAATAATAAGGGGAGATGATCACTCTCAGACCTAAGTCCAACTGAAAAAATTCAAAAATTGGAAAATAAGGAAGAGGATATCAAAACATAGTCTATCACACTGCATCCGAGACCTGAAGCAAAAGTAAATTCCGCTTGGTCATCGGCCTTGTGATGTCCATTAATGATTTCCAAACTTAGACGTGCCGCAAATTGAATCAAACATAAACCCGCAAAGTTAATCTTATGATCCTTAGATTTCCTAGCATAATGCGGAATTATATTTTTAGGGTCCAAATCCCCCCATAGATTGGATGAGGCCAATACTTCATTATTTGGTCCTATTCTAGCATTTAGGTCACCTGTAATTAAGAGTTTGGCCTTAGGATAGAGATTCTCTAATTTTATTACATAATTTTCCAATTTTTCCCAGGTAGAAACTATACTGCTCCTTAAAGATAAAGGGGGGATATAAACATTTATTAGCACAATACATAAGGAATTTATTTCTATTAACGCTGAAATAGCCATAATATCACATGGTGTTAATTTTTTAACTTTCGCCCCCAATGTCTTTGAGATCAAAATTGCCATGCCGGCCCTTGGTCTCCCCCCCTTTTTTTTTTGAACCGGCATGAAGTTCTAATGTTTCAAAACCATTAAAAAAGATATTTTTAGTTGACCATGTTTCTTGCAAACAAAGCACATCATAGGAGGACAGAAATTTTATACAGTCGGGGCATTTTAACTTAGAAGACCATCCTGCTACATTCCAGGAAATAAATTTAACCTGAGAAGGGAAAGAGGCCAACTTTCCACTTTGAGCAGGATTCCTTTCTGCAATTGGGCAAAAGTTTATGATATTAAGTGGAGAGATGATTTGGTTTATAGGAGGTTTTACCTTAGGTGATACAGGATTACTATGAGGAGAAGAAGATTGTCAGTTTTCATCGGCATCCGTTTGAATTAAAGTATCCCAAGATGAATTTGGTCTGCAAACATTTGAGTATCTCGGAAGCATGTTGCTCACAGAATCTTTCAGACTTATTGATTGTATTTTAGGCGGCGATCCCAGTTCATAAAGCTCCAGATAACTAGAACCGGTTCTTCTGGCCCTTAATTTATTTAACAAATGTTGTAGTTTATTAATTACCTCAGTCTGTTCAGCATCCTCGAAGGAGGGGAAACTATTTATCAGTTCTTCCTCCCCCTCACATGTAAAATCGAAAAACTCTTCCTGGATTGAGTTGCTATTTGCCGACTCAAGGGAATGAGCTGAGGCTTCAATAGAAGATTTTGAAGAGTAGAAACTAGTCGCGTCAATAGTGAGGAAGTTAGAGCCGATGGAATTTATAGAGTTTGGACTTGCAAACTCAAGTTGCCTCGGCGATAAAGGTGATATAGGGGCAGCAGTTTTCTTTGGTTCCTTTGACAGAGAAGACTTAGGAGGATTTTTAGATAAAGTTTGATTTATATTTGACAATTGGTTTTTACTTATTGTAGAGATTTTATTAAACAAGGAGACGTTTTCTGGCCTCCGAGAAGAATTCTTCTTTTCTATAATCGAGGAGTTGTTTGAAGAGACATTCCTAATAAACAGGGAGAGAGGCTTCGCTATATTTGTAAAGCATCTCTGAACTGAAATTCCATAATTGTCTTGGAAGGCTCTTTTGGCAAACAATCGGGCCGCCGTAACCTAAGAATTGAGAGTGAGAATAACTGATGAGTTTGGAGATGAATTGTATAAAAACTTCATGTTCGTGATGTCATCTGGCCAGATGGTCCTTAGCCCCAATGACAGAAGTTGCAGATTTTTTGTTTCCAAATATCGGGGCTCTCTTTAGTTCTGGACCAAGGAAGGTTCAGTAGTGCCAATTTATCTGAGTTATATTTTAAATTCCAAGAAACTAATTCTGTATTGGACCGAGAAACGTTTCCAGAGCTCCGACTCAAAGTCTTCCGAAGAACTCTCTTCTGGGTCTGATTGTTTAAGGTAGTTCCAGATAAATTTCCAGAAGAGCAGGCTGGAGGTGCCTCTTTTTGTAAATCCTGAGCAGCTTCCATGTCTGTAGGAGATGACACTTTTGCTTTAGGTCCACACTGTTTTGGTAGCAACTGCTGTAGTTGTTTCTCCTTGTTTAGTATTTTAAAGAGCCTCTGAAAATTCATCTTACTCTTTCTTCTAGAAATTCCTTTAATGGTATTTTTGGGTTTCTTTTTTTTCCAATTTGGTTTAAGATTTTTTCCTTTGGGTCCCTTTTGATGTTTTTCCCCTTTATGTGGGGGCCTAACGTTTTTTACTAACAAACTTAATGAAGATTGCTCTTCCAACAGAAGCATTAATAATGTATTTACCTCAGTAATGTAGTTTTTAATATTCTCAATCTCTTTAGTTGCAATGTCCATTTTGAGTTTCAGGCACTGCTGCCCCGTTAACAGTAGTTTGTGACCTAGGTCCTCCATTGCTGCTGAATCTGCAGCTCTTAAAATTTTTTTTGACAGTGAGTCAGTTCGCGAGATATTTAAAGCAGAACCTTGGCATTCTATAGGAAATTTTAAATTGTTGTCTGAGCTTGATGGAAGACTCTCTATTCTACTTTGGTGAGAGGATGGCAAGCTTTCACTATCTGAGATAGAGTGATTTTTTTAATTCACTCGGATTGTAGAAATCAATCGAAAGTTGCGATAGATTTGCCTCTGATTCCAGTTGCTGACCACCGTTTGGGACTGTTTGTGGGGATGGGGTATAGAGGAAGACCGGAATTTGTTCATCATCCCAATTGTGAACAGCATCGCCAGCTCTGAACTCCTCGCTTAAATTGGAGCGAGACAAATTCATTTGCGCTGTGACAGAATTGTTGGAAACTCTGATGTTACTTTTAAGCTTTGAGAGGTTTTTTATTGGAAAAAATTGTGTAATTTTTGATTGGAGTCCTTCTTTACTAGAACCCCCGGAAAGTTCTTCCATTTTGTTAACTATATCATAGCTCTTATTCCTTGTTTGCACCATCTTGTAGAATATTAAGAGGTTTATTGACTATACAGCCCTAGATTGTAGAGGTTGTGTTTAGGTTAAAATGAGCCACTAATTGTATCCTGGAGTTTGACTTTTAATATAACAGTCCTTATCTTGAAGTTGGGCACTCTAGTTTCATCCGATTATGTTTTACTCTTGGACAAATGTAGGAGAAAAAGAAAAAAAAGTCTCAAAAACTTGGAAGCACCGAGGAGTAGTGTTTTACTCTTGGACAAATGTAGGAGAAAAAGAAAAAAAAGTCTCAAAAACTTGGAAGCACCGAGGAGTAGTCACTGCTCCCGAAATTTAGCTGACCAAGGGTTAACAATCCAGAACACAGCTAATCTTAAAAAGGCAGCTCACCGCTCAAAGCTAGTGGCGCTTGACTGTTTCCTTGTAATATGAGGAAAACTGCACAAAACAATCGAACTTAATATACACAGAGGCTTTTACGTTTGTGAAAAGAATTTGCTTGTAGAAAGCTCAGATGGGGGTTTCTCAGCCAGAGAAGATTACAAAACAAATGTGCGTAGGTAAAGCACTCCAGACACGACTCATCAACAGGCACTCTGCCAGAGTCTAATTTACTTTTAAATTTATCACAAGTGAGACAGGAGTTTGGAATTCATTATAGTTGATAAAGTTCGTGGTGCTAGAAGCCCTTAAAAACCAAATGTATGAAATTGGAAATGGAGCTCGTAAAACAGTACCTTCCCCCGGCCGCCATCTTTTCCACCAAGGGAGATGAGATTTGAATCGACCTTATTATCGTTATTGTCAGAAGGAATCTGACAGAGGTTATTCTGCTTCAACTCTCTGTCGTGATTAGTCAAACTTGTAAGAATAACAGTCAAGGATGACAGTTGAGACAAAATCTCCTGTTGCTCCAGTTCAGGGAGCGCTCCGTAACTGTTGATTAATAAAAGTTCTTCAGGATGGAATTTCTCAGGAACAGGGCCAAATTCACACTTAGAACAGCTTCCCCGACCTTGCATATCCCTAGCGTTCGACAGCCCCTGATTGTCAGATCCAGATTTCACAGTCAGTAATTTCAGGGGGGGACTGGCTCGTGTTGCGGTAACACCACTAGAGGCCTCTTCATGCCTCATTATTGGAGGTGCAAAGCTTTTCGCCATATTGCATGGAACCAAAGGTAAGAAGAATTATCTCTAAAGTATCTTTTGACCTCGATACCTTTTCTTAGGAGCACGTCCTTACAGGAATACACTAAATCCACAGTAGAGACCGCGGCAAACACCACCAAGGCACGAGCCGTTCTTGAATTGTAAAAAAGATATTCAATCTTCTTGAAAGAATCAGATTCCAGCAGGGACTTAACTACAGGTGACAAAAACTTTGATAGATGTATTTTACGGTCCCACTGTGGCAGCCACCCGTGTGGTTTAGGATAATTGGAAAGAACCAAGGTCCTATGTTCTAACTGAAGACACCACCTTCTATTTTCAAAGGTTGTTGGTTGCGGGCTCACATAACACTTACAGGCCTCAGCTCCAGTTAAAGGAGCAACTCCACAAGTCACTGGGCACGAGGTTAACTGATGCTCCAAGGAGACTGTTTCAATGTCGCATGGGATCAGAACTTTGGGGCTTTGTGCCAGGGAAGTCTGTTCATGTTTTTGTTCGGTCTTGTTGTTTTGGATTTTATTTTCCTTATTACTTTGCAGAGCCAGCGCCTTGTGCCTCTTTTCCTCATAGTCCAGCAACTTGAAAAGTTTATTAAAGTTCATTTTTGAGCCCTTTCTAGAGTTACCAACAGCTTTTATGTTTTTTGTTTTTCTTTTTAAATTTACTGAAGCCTTTGGGTTATTACGCCTAGAACCCTTTTTAGTTGGTACCATGAGGTTGTTACCGCACCTACTATGGCTGTAGTTTAAGCTTAACGAATTAGGAGATCTTACATCCGTCCATTGAGTTTCACACACGAGCAGTCCAGTTGCTGGACCAATTTCAGGAAGGGGACTTTGGTCCCTATCCGCCTGGGGTTTTAAAACCAAGTCAGGCTATGCCATGGTAAAAGGGGAAAAATAAGCAGAACCCCTTTCACAAGGCTGTAAAGAAGCCGTAAGCAATAGCTAGAACCCAGTGCAAATCCTGAAAACAGTTTCCTTTTCCTGTTTGTCTGCACATCAGAAGTTGAGTGAGTGTATAACTTTCAGCAACAGCAATATTGCCTTTCTATGATTATATACCAGGAAATCTAGAACTGAAGCAGGATCTTGGTAGGCATACACAGTAAACAGTTTCAGTTATTATGATTATAATGAAAGTGTACATGCAGGTTTTTTTAATTACTTGCAAAAATAGCATATTATACATTTTATCTTTCAAATTACTTTTGAACAGAAATTTGAAAAAGTGTAGATGATGCAGCTCATGGTGCCGTTGCAATATGTTATACTTTTCTAATTATAAGGAATCCTCCAAGTTTAAATTTTACTGGGCAATTGAAGAGGGCAGTTTATTGTTCTAATTCATAGCCTATTTTGAAAACCTTCCCAATATGAAACTTTAATCCTATACCCACTTTTCTGGAAGTAAAACTGCAATGCTAATCCCACATTCCCAGAGTAAACTCCATTGAATTCAGAAGGACTTACTTTTGAGTAGACATGGTTAGGATTGTGCTGCAAATCAATTTGATTTCTAAGTGAACATAGCAAATGATTGTGTTATAAATCTTTCTCTCCAACTCCAATCCTTTTTTTAAAAAAAGAGCAACTAGACAGGGCTTACTTAGAATTATTATTAGAATTAGAATTTATTACCTGCCCTTCACCCAAAGGTCAATGATTTTATTTGGTAGGAGACTAATACTGACTTAAAAAAAAGTTCTGCAATGACCAACTGGTTTTGACAATAAACTATAATATAGGGTGTATGTATTTTTACATCTCCAGTGTGTGTGTGTATGGAATCTTTCCAACAACGCTATGAGGTAGGGTTGGAAACCAAGGCAGCTCACAACAAGAAATAAATCCATTTAAAATCCAGTTACCATAAAACAAGTACAAAACAGTTGCAAAACAGCACATGGCATGATTCTGAATTTTTGGTTGGATGGCTGATGTTCCTTATCATTTGAGGTTGCAGTCCTGTGCACACCTCTCTCTTTGAGTAAGTCCCATTGGATACTGTCAGCTCTTCACTGAGACAGCAGTGTCGGTGGGGGTGCAGGCAGGGCTGGAGATTCCTTGGTAATTGCCAGGCCGTAAGTCCTCAGCCAGCAGCTTGGCTATAAATCTGCCAGGCTAGCAAGGAGGAAGCAAGATAAGGGCGAGGCCGTTCAAAGCTTACGTGCCAAGCCAGAAATCCAGAAGAGACGTCAGTGAAGGTCCGGGTCTAGTTTGCTGAGAGATCAGTCCAAGTCAAGGTTCAGGGGATAGGAAGACACACAGTGGTCACGCCTGACGTTGTAGTCAGCAACAAGCTGAAGCCAAGGTTTGACTTTTAAGGAGCAGGTTTGTCAGCAGGTGTGAGCCATCAGCGTTTTGGCCTTAAGTGGACAGGCCTGCCCCTCTTCTGCCTGACCTTCTGTTGTCTACGTTCTGCAGGTGAGGGGGGAGTATCCTGTTCACTGGCTGCGTCTGGCTGAAGGGCTTCAGGTGTGTCTGGGGTGCTCTGCAGCTTAGGGGGAGAAGGAGCTGGGTTCTCAGGAGTTTCCTCCATTTCTCCTTCTGGGTTTGCTGCTGTTACTCCTGAGTCATCCTCGTCTGATGAGTCCTCTGACGGGGCCATGACAGATACATTGGGGCTTGCTTCTAAGTAAACATGCATAGGATTGCACTATAAATATTTTTACAGGTTGTGTAAACAATAAAATCTTTGACAGTCATGCCTATATAAATATTTCTACAGACTGTCTCAATAAGTAATTGATTTCACACTATAGTTGTACATTATTTCCTCTACATTTTAAATGTGCCCTTCTTGCTTGGGGTGGTCATGGTCACCCTCTATTGTTTTCACCCTGAGGGGCAGATTAGGCTGAGAGATGGTGAGTAGCTCATGGTCACCAAGTAAATTTTGTAGGTGAATTCCATTTTAAAATTTAATTAAAATTATTTATATGCAGGCAAAGTTTATGAAGAAATGCAGATCCACATAATACATTTAAAGCATATCCAATTCACATTTAAAGTGCATGACTTTCCCCAAAGAATCCTGGGAAGTATAGTTTCCCCCTCACAGTTATTGTTCCCACAACCCTTAACAAACTACAGTTCCCATGATTCTGTGGTGGGATTCATGTGCTTCAAATATATGTTGAATGTGTTTTAAATGAATGGTGTAGATCTGCACTAGGTATGATGTGCATTCATTAGTGAATTGAAAAGAACATTTCTAAAAGATAATTTTTCAACAGGGGAAGGGTTGTAGCTCAGGGGTAGGGCATATGCTTTGCATGCAAAGGTTCAAAATCCAATCTCTGCAAAAGGCTATTGCCTGGAATCATGGACAGCCAATGCTATTCCATGTCATCAGTAAGCTAGATAATACCAAATGGCCTGAGTCAGTATAAGGCAGATTCCTTTATTCCTAGAAAGAGACCCAAGGGCCACAATGACTCTGAAATTTATTTATGCATTTTACAGGGGGCGTCGGCTTACTAGATCGTCCTTGAATGGCTCACTTCTTATACCTTCAGCAAAAGAAGCGAGGCTGGTGAGGACAAGGTCCAGGGCCTTTTCTATTGTGGCTCCTACGCTCTGGAATTTGTTGCCAACTGATCTCCGTCAGGCCCCCTCTCTGCTATGCTTTCGGCGAACCTTAAAGACCTGGCTGTTTACTCAGGTGTGGGAAGGGGTCAGGCTGGCAGAATGTAGTTCTTGGGGGGTTTAAATTCTGGCAGGTTGCAGATTTTGGGGGTTGAATGTCTGAGTTTTAATTTCATTTCTAATTTTTAGGATTTTAGTATTCTGATTGTCTATATGGATTGTACTTGTGTTTGGTTGTAAGTCACCCAGAGTGGCAGATTAACCTCTGCCAGATGGGCATCTAACAAATCTCATACATAAATAAATACTTACAATATTTATATATCACTTCATTGTAAAAAAAACCCCTCAAAGCAGTTTACAGCTGAATTAAAACAATAAAATTGTTGGCAAAAACAGTTAAAAACAGGAATTCAAAAACATTCAAAATAATAAAACCAACAATGAGTTAAAAACAGATAAAAAGCATAATAACTTCCACATGCCTGGATAGGCTTGCATGAACAAAAAATGTTTTTAGCAGATGTCAAAAACAGTACAATGAAGGCACCTGCCTAATGTCAATAGGCAGAGAGTTCCAGAGTGTAGGTGCTGCTACACTAAAGGATTGATTTCTTATAAGAGCAGAACAAGTACTATGTGGTACCCATCACATGGAAAGCACACCTTGAACTTGGCCTGGTAGCAAATTGACAACCAGTGCAGATTTCAGAGCAGAGGTTATGAGCTGACAGTGTCTCACGGTTGTCAGCAATTGTGCCTCAGCATTCTGCACTAACTGCAGTCTCCAGGTCAGGCTGTGCTGCATGGGGATTTCTGTGACCTCAGCTGACTGGCTGCCAGGATTTTTTAGTTTTGGTTTTTGGTTAGGAACCCTGACCGGTTGTGGGATGCTGAATTTTCTGCCTTACTCATAGGAATCTTCTTGTGGTTGGTATGGCATTGCATTTAGGAAATCATCACTGTCTTTCCTTTTTCTTTTTTGCATTTCATTTACCTCTGACCACACTCCCATACATTCATCAAAGTAATAACAGTGGTTCCATGTGCTCAACTTAACCCTCTTAAACCCACTGACGCATCTCGTTGTTTGCATGATGGTTTGTTTCTTGCCCAATAGTGGTAAAAGAGAACTCACATACTGGGAAATGTGGCTTCAATTGATGTTGTTCCCAATCTACTGCATGTGAAGGTAGACCAAACCATGTGTGTTTTCTCTCCATCAGTTATTACTTACTGGAATTGGGTTGGCTATCAAAGTGAGTTTATAGTAGCCCACAGGTTAAGCAGGAAAGGGTACAGAATCTTCTTAACTCTTACTCTTTCCCCAAAGCTCTCTCTGCAATGAAGGGTCAAGTTTGTAAAGAGGTTGGAGCAGCCACGTTAAAAGGCAGGCAGGGCATTCCAGGAAGTGGGTTGCCAACTCTGCTTTGATATGGATATCATTGCAGAGCATTCCTAGTCAAGTCTTACCAACAGCACAATCCTAACAATATCTACAGACGTAACTCATATTGAATTCTATGGGACTTATTCCCTTAGTAAGTGTTTAGTATTGCAGCCTTCAAGGACATCCATCTTTACTCCTGAGTGTTTCCATATAACATCTCTACAACATTTTTTTTTTGGACTGCCTTTAAGTCAATCCTGACTTATGGCGACCCTTTGAATAGGGTTTTCATGGTAAGCAGTATTCAGAGGGGGTTTACCATTGCCTCCCTCTGAGGCTAGTCCTCCCCAGCTGGCTAGGGCATGGTCAGCTTGCCACAGCTACACAAGCCAGCCCTTTCCTTGTCCGCAACTGCCAGCTGGGGGGCAACTCGGCTCCTTGGGACTATGCAGCTTACCCACGGCTGCACAGGTGGCAGGGCACATAACCCCTGTGGGGGTGATCTTTAGCTGGCCCTTGACACCCAGGAGACACAAGCGGAGATTTGAACTCACAGACTCTGGACTCCCAGCCAGGTTCTCCTCCCCACTGTGCTATACCAGCTGTTTTTCTCCACAACATTAGTATCCCTTTTTCCTACAATGGACTTCTGGTAACTGGCCTGGCCTAAGGTCACTTAAACTCTTCTTGCCAGACATAAGTAGGCTAGATTAAATGTTTCCTACCCAGGCTCCCTAAACAGTTGAGAAGGAACGGAAACACCCTCATTTAGCTAAGATTTCTATCTTAATCTCCAAAAGGAGATTTTTTGTTTGTTTGAGTGGTACGATCCAAGCAACTGTGGTTGATGCTTAATGTAATGCTTAATGACATCACTAGGGCCCCGCCCTGAAATCTCAGGGTTTGGGATGCTTCTGAACTGGCAATCCTCGCTGTGGGTATGTGACTAGCACAGAGGAAACTTTGATGGCAGGTAGCCTTCTTCCACTGCAGGGAGAAAAAAAAAGCCAGGCTGATCTGTCCCGTGTCCAGCTGAAATTTGCAAGTGCATACCAGGTTTCTGCTTTTTTTTCCTTTCCACTTTCTGCACATTCTCCCAGCTGTTCCCTAGTTCAGAAAATCCACTGCCCTCATTTCCAAATCTGATTTAAATCCAATGAATATTTTAATATCAAACTGTTATTTCACAAGGGAGGCCAAGCTTGCTTCTCGTCTAAATGTTTTTTGCTGCTCTGTAATTTCCCATTTTTTGTGGGGGTTTCTCCTTCGCCAGGCTTCTATTTTCAAGCTGCATTTGAGAAGCAAGCTAGGTTTCAGGTTGAAACAAAGCTCTACAGCCTGAAAGGACATTGCCCCTCTGTGGTTGGCTCCAGATTTGAAGGATCAGCAAAGGACCCTCTGTAGCCCCTCCCCCCGGGATAGGCAATTTGTCAATTTTGGTCTCTCTCTGGTTCTAATTTTTCCTATCTTAAATTCAGGTCTCCAGATTTCCACATCAGTTTGTGAATTCTTTTTTTTTTTAAGTTCTCATGAATTTGTTTTAGCATTTTAGTGCAAAGGGCTCCTAATATTATTGCATGCATATTGTATGTAATATTGTCATTGTATGCAATTTTGCCTCATGTACACATTTTTGCAAGCAATTTCCCTTCAATATTTGGCCATTTCGTATCTTATTTTCATGAATATGAAATTTCATGAATATGAATATATGCATTTTTTTTAGATTCACCTTTAAATGTGAACTAAATCAAATTTGTTTCCCATCTTTACTCCCTCCTATGTCAGAGCCCCCCTGCCATGGGCTGACCTGGCAGCAGTGATGGGCATCCAAAGACTGTCAGCTTGTGTCCTCACAATGCCTGGAGCAACATAGGAACATAGCCTTGTACCAAGTTAGACTCTTAGTCCATTTAGTTCTGTATTGTCAGAATTTCAGAGCAATTGTTTTATATTAAACTAGGACCATAAAAACATAAGAACCCTGATAGATCAGTCCAAAGGTCCACCTAGATAAGCATCCTGTTGCCCACACTGGCCAAACACATGCCTCCAATAAGCTTACAGGTGGGACATGAGCTAATTCTTGCTTATTGTGCTCCTCGCACTCTGGCCTGGGATTTAGTAGCATACTGCCTATGAAAACAGTGGGTCTCTTATTTATAACTATCATGGCAAATAGCCATTGGTAGACCTATCTTCCTTATATTAGATTTATCTCCTTTTGAACACCCTCTAAGACACTAGCCATCACCACATTTTGTGGCAGAGAATTCCATATATGAATTGTGCATTGTGTGAGATTTGGGGGCAGGGCCATAGCTAGGTGGTAGAACATCTGCTTTGCATGCAGAAGGTCCTAGGTTCAACCCCCAGCATCTCCAAGTAGGGCTGAGAGATGCTCCAGTCTGAAACCCTGGAGAACCACTGCCAACCAGTGTAGACAACACTAAGCTGGATGGACCAATAGTCTAAGTCAGCTTCCTATGGTCCAATGTCTATCATGTTATTTAAAAATGTTGAATTTATACCTTATTATTGATTTTCCTTTGTAACCTTTTAATTCCTGGTGATTAGGGGATATTTTGTTTCATTGCTTGCTATGCTTGTTATGATTTTTTCCTGAGTACATTTGTAGTTGATTTGTATGTGTATAGTTTATTTTGATACTAAACAGGGTACTTTGTTTAGTTGTTAAGTGTGTTTTATGGAATGTTGAAATTTGTATTTGCTGTTAATAAGTTTTAACCTATTTAAACGGCTCAGCATTTTGTTTAAATATACGCAGTATATACATTGTCCAAATATAAACTGGGGGGGGAAGCCCTTTTGTTGGCCTGTTCTGAACCTCTTGGCTGCTCAGTTGTTGCTTCACCCAGTGGTGACTCTAGCTCCACCTACCCATGGCATGCAACCCCTGTAAGGCTGTCTATGAGGCAATGTGGCTCTCGGGATGAATCCCCCCCCAGTTCCGCTCTATTTGAAGTTCAGTTTAAAGATAAATAAACCTAATATGAGAGAGAGAGAGAGCAAAGGCTTTGAAGTTTCCCATCAGCATCTGAGCATTTGGATGAGCAGGCACGTAGGTCAATTGGTCATGGTCTGCCACCCTATGCCGAGATTATACAGTCACAGGAGTGGCTGTATACTATAGCTAGCATGGATTTTTCGCATTCCACAATGTTAAATTGAAAATATCCTGCCATGCCATTCGGATGCTTCACATAAGCTCATTTCAAAACAAAACCTTACAAAACTTACCTGAACTCAGAAACACTTGCTTAACAACCCTCTAAATTTTCATAGTGATACACAAAATAGTCAGAGCGAATCGAGAGTTCAAAGTATAAAAAGAGAGAGGAACAAAACCAGACCCCGGTTGGACTTTTTTTCTGTCAGAACTGTCATAATCTGTTGAAATTAATTAAAAATCAGCCATGTTCACAGAGTACCTGTAATCCTATTATTGACCTTGCCCCATACTCTGACCTTCATCTTCTGCAGGTTAAAAGTTTTTTTAAAAATGCCTAGCTGATTTTTAATTAATTTAAGAAATTTAGCATTGAACCCAATGATAATGTCAGGCATGCTCAGTAAGAACCAACTGTCAGTGTTCTAAAAGCCAGACTCACAGGTGCTGGGCTTGGCTAATCAAGGGGCCACACCCATGCCAGACCTTTATTTCACTTGAGACAGGCATGGCTTCCCCCAAAGAATCCTGGGAAGTGTAGTTTGTGAAGGGTGCTGAGAGGAAAACTCTTATTCCCCTGACAGAGGTCCAGTGGCTAGAGGGGTTGAACAGTTAGCCACTCTGATTGAAGCTCTGTGAGGGAAACAGGGTGTCTCCTAGCAACTCTCAGCACCCTTCACTAACTACACTTTCCAGGATTCTTTGGGAGAAGCCATGACTGTCTAAAGTGAAATAAAGGCCTGGTGTGGATGTGTCCAGGGACAGCTTTAATTTAAATTTGGGTGGGAGACTACATGTGCTTGCTGTAGAATAAAGAGGTGGGGGAAACCCTGAAAAAGAATGATACTATTCATAGTGTTTTACTTTTGGAAAGGAAAGGGGCTTCCCCTCTGCCCAGTGCCCACCCATCCAATCTCCTCCCCTCCCCTCCCTGCCCTTCTCCCCCTATATCTATATCTGTTGGCTATAGGTACATTCTTAAACCACAAAGGTTTCCCCCCCTATTACTGAAATGTAAATATATTCACTAGTCATTCTTTTTAAATTGGCATTTATACATTTAAGTTAACACATGCAACTATTGTTCAAATCAGAGTCCTCTTTTGTCTTTTTATTTTTAGTGGTGCATTTCCTTTTTTTTGGCAATGCATAAATGGCTACCTCAAAATAGTGATCCTTAATGCAAGGCTTCCCAAACGATGGCCTGTGGACCACCAATGGTCTGTGAGCTTCATTCAGGTAATCCACAGTGTGTCTGTGGATTTGTGACTGAAGATGGGAGATGTCACATCCATCGCACTGAATGCTCAGATTGATTTTTAATTTTATTTTTATTGCTTGTTTTATTTCTTATGTTGAATTTTATTGCATTACACTTGGAATTCTATGGAATTACAACTGCTACAATAGGCAGAAAAATCATTAAGTGGTCTACCAAGACCTTCAACAATTTTGAAGTGGTCCCTGGGGAAAAGGTTGGGAACCACTGACTTAATGTTAGGAATGGAGTCTTGCAAACATGTCCCTGTACGATTCTTTAGCCACCCAGTAAAATGTACGTAAATCTTCAAGGCAGGGCACTCTAGACAGTGGTTCCTTATGAACTGCCCCAGTTCAGACAGAATGCTGGACTAGATTAGCCATTGTTCTGGTCCAGCAGGCTCTTCTTACTTTCTTATGAGTAAGGTTTTATTTAAACAACTTCAATATCTCAAAGGGGGCTGCTGGATAAGGCCATAATATCATTTCAGATAATGTATCAACATTACAATACTTGGCATGAGTGAATTAAAAAGGATGGGAATGGAACATTTTCAATCAGGCAATTACAAAATATTTTATGCAAGAAATGAGAAATTAAGAAGAAATGGGTTTGGTTTAATAGTGAGAAGTGATGTAGCAAAAGCAATTAGGAGCTACAACGCAAGGTCTGAGTGAGTTATATCAATGAGATTAAATGGGAAACCTATTAACATAACCATCATCCAAGTCTACACTCAAACAGCAAACACAGAAGAAGAGGAATTGGAGAGATTTTATGCAGAACTACAGGAGGAAATTGATCACACACCAAAACAAGATGTGATGATAATCATGGGAGACTGGAATGAAAAAGTAGGGAACAGAGAAGAACTAGGAATTGTGGGAAATGGGGCTTAGGAGACAGAAATGAAGCAGGAGAAAGACTTATTGAATTCTGTGAAGCCAATTATTTGTTTCTTGTGAACATATTTTTTTAGCAACCGAACAGACGACTGTGCATGTGGACATCACCAAATGGTCAATATAGGAATCAAATTGATTATATAACTGGTAGCAGAAGATGGAGAAGTTCCATACTTTCTGTGAAAACAAGACCAGGAGTAGACTGTGGTACAGATCTTGAACTGGTCATATCAAAAATCAGAGTAAAGCTAAAGAAGACCAACAAAGTAATCATAATGCCAAAATACAATTTAAATAACATCCCAGAAGAATATAAAGATCAAATAAGGAACAGATTTGAGGCTTTAAACTTAGTTGACAGAGAACCAGAACTATGGACTGAAGTCAGAGACATTATCAGGGAAGAATGCAAAAAGACAATACCTCTAGTTAAAAAGAGAGAAAGACCTCAATGGATGACTGAAGAAACTCTTACAATGGTTAAAGAGAGAAGGAAAGCAAAAGCAAGAGGAGATAGAAACACGGTCAGAACCCTAAATGCAATAATACAGTGACTAGTACGTAGGGACAAAGAGAACTATTACAATAGTTATTGTATAGAAATAGAGGACAACAAAAGAGGTAGAACAAGAGCCTTATTCCAAAAGATTAGAGAAATTAAAGGAAAATTTAAACCAAGAGCAGAGATGCTGAATAATCAACAGAGAAACACACTGACTGACTGAGATGAAATAAAAGGAAGATGGAAGCAATACACAGAAGATCTCTATAAAAGAGATGACAGGATGACAGATTCATTCATGGAGGAACCGTATGATGAAGAACTAGAAATTTTAGAATGTGAGGTAAAAGCTGCTCTTAAAATACTTGGAAGAAACAAATCACCAGGAACAGATGGCATACCAATAGAGTTGCTACAAGCTACTGAGACTAAATCTGTCCAAATTTTGACAAAAAATTGTCAAGAAATATGGAAAACTAAACAATGGCCCATAGACTGGAAGGGTTCCAAAAACATCCCAATTCCAAAGAAAGGGGATCCCAGGGAATGAAGTAATTATCAAACGATTGCCTTAATATCCCATGCAAGTAAAGTATTGCTCAAGATTCTACAACAAAGGCTCTTACCATATATGGAGTGAGAAATGCAGAGCTTGGAAAAGTTACTTTTTTGAACTACAACTCCCATCAGCCCAATCCAGTGGCCGTGATGTCTGGGGCTAATGGGAGTTGTAGTTCAAAAAAGTAACTTTTCCAAGCTCTGGAGAAATGCCAGATGTCCAAGCTGGATTTAGAAAGGGAAGAGGCACCAGAGATCTTATCACAAACATACGTTGGACAATGGAACAGACCAAGGAATTTCAGAAGAAACTCACCCTGTGCTTTATAGATTACAGCAAAGCCTTTGATTGTGTAGATCATGAAAAACTATGGAATGCTTTAAAAGAAATGGGGGTGCCACAGCATTTGATTGTTCTGATGTGCAACCTATACTCTGGAGAAGAGGCTACTGTAAGGATAGAATATGGAGAAACTGATTGGTTCACAGTTGGAAAGGGTGTGAGACAGGGGTGTAGTTTATCACCCTATTTGTTTAATCTATATGCAGAACATATCATACAGAAAGTGGGATTGGACCAAGATGAAAGAGGTGTGAAAACTGGAGAGAGAAATATCAGTCATGTAAGATATGCAGACGATACCATACTACTAGCAGAAACCAGAAATGATTTGAAATGAATGCTGATGAAGGTTAAAGAGGAAAGTACAAAAGCAGGACTACAGCTGAACGTCAAAAAGACTAAAGTAGTGACAACAGAAGATTTATATAATTTTACAGTTGACAATGAGGACATTGAACTTGTCAAGGATTATCAATACCTCGGCATAGTCATTAACCAAAATGGAGACAATAGTCAAGAAATCAGAAGAAGGCTAGGACTGGGGAGGGCAGCTATGAGAGAACTAGAAAAGGTTCTCAAATGCAAAGATGTATCACTGAACACTAAAATCAGGATCATTCAGACCATGGTATTCCCAATCTCTATGTATGGATGTGAAAGTTGGACAGTGAAAAAAGCGGGTAAGAGAAAAATCAACTAATTTGAAATGTGGTGTTGGAGGAGAGCTTTGTGGATACCATCGACTGCGAAAAAGACAAATAATTGGGTGTTAGAATAAATTAAACCAGAACTATCCCTAGAAGCTAAAATGATGAAACTGAGGTTATCATCCTTTGGACACATAATGAGAAGACGTGATTCACTGGAAAATACAATAATGCTGGAAAAAACAGCAGGGAGTAGAAAAAGAGGAAGGCCAAACAAGAGATGGATTGATTCCCTAAAGGAAGCCACAGACCTGAACTTACAAGATCTGAACAGGGTGGTTCATGACAGATGCTCTTGGAGGTCACTGATTCATAGGGTCGCCATAAGTCGACTTGAAGGCACATAACAACAACAACAATCATTTCAGATACTGAGGACAGAAACACAGTTGCAGCTGCTTGCCTCCAATAGTATTAAGCTGAGCTTAGGGTGCTTCAGGCGAAAATAATATATAACACAAGAAGCAACATGCCCCATGAAAAAGAAAAACCTGCCCTTCCTGTACTTACTATCCTAATGCCTCATTAAAAGCACAATTTAAAAAAAAAGGTGTGGGAAGGCTTCCAGCCCAAATGGCTTTAGCTCTCTCCGAGTGCTAAAAGACCAATAGTGATATTCTTGCTGCCACACTGGTGGGCCTCGCTGCAGCAAAAGCAAAGAAAACAAGGCTCACTCTGACATGTTCAGGTCCAATGTTAGATCCCATGGAGAAAGCAGTTGGGCCAGTCAAAGGTTGTTGGACCATGGATAGCTCCGAGTAAGCAACTTGCTCTGACAAAGGTTGGGATCAGACTACAGCCTTTCATGCCTCTGGCTTCAGACTACCTCCTCCAGGCTCTACCAACTATAGAGACATTCTAAGTCTTAAAGGGCCTATCTTGTGGCCTGAATATGGACACACCTGCCCCATTCCATAGCCTCCCTCCTGGTGTGCTCCTTGAGATGTCAGACTGGTGATGAGCTGTTGGAGGCATCTAGTTCTTCAGGCTCAGGGGAGGTGCCCATGAGGGTCTGGGCTCTAGCCCTATAGGTTATGACAATTGGTCTGAGGAGTTCCTCTGGGGGCTCCTGCCCAACAGACTTAGGTGCACTGATTTCCCTATGTTCAGCAGTCAGCTCTGAGCCCTAAGTCTGACCAAGCTCCCCATCTGGCACCCCTGCAGCCTCTGACTCCATGTCCAGATCACTGCTACATTCAGGGGTCACGACACATTCATAGTAAGCACAATCCTCCATTAGTATTATCTTAAAGCCAGGCAGGTTCCCTCAGACTTTAGCTAGTTACTAACCAATCTTGCAGATCAGCGTTGACAACAAAATCCTTGCAGTAACTTTTATCAGGGGGCTAACCACCTGTGCTTGGCATTCCACCTTCTGGTAGCCATGCAACAAAAGCCCTGTCCACTCCACTGGATGCGGAGAAAGCAACTAACAGAGTTCAGTGGAAGGTTTTCACCCCAGCAGTGATAAAAAGATGCATTTTCCCAACAGCAATCTAGACCAGGTCAATGCCATATATAAATAACCAATTTGACATGTCAGTATGGTACATTTGGCTTCCTTCCCTGTCTGCAGAGATACCCAATAGGCAGCCTTCTCTTTCACCTTTATTACGCAACTTCACCTTTCAGCTTCTGACCTACCCCATCAGTCAGTCACAGGAGATATGTGGGATTAAAATGGGTAAATAAGAGGAAATATTTCATAGTTGCTCGACCTATGGAAGGAAGATATGAACACAGTTAAAATTAAAATTAAAATATTAAAATTAATATCACAAGATAGGTATATCTCTCGAGAGGCTCACGCTAGTGCTGTAGCACTATAACAAAATAGACAGACTACTAAGAACTTTTTTCTGGGGTAGGGAGTATGGATGTGCAGTGGCCAGTAAGCTGCAACTCTGGAAGACATGGATGGGGCCTCTTTCAGAGCTTGGAAGATTACTTTTAAAAAGTAATAAATTACAGTTACAATTACTTGGCCCAAAAAAGTAGTAATTACCATTACAATTGCAATTGCTCTGAAAGTAACTGATTACTTTACTTTTTCTCAGAAATAATCACTACAATTACATTTCAGTTACTTTTTTAAAAAAAACTCCTACAAGGTGCTGGCCTTGGCTGCTGCACATCTAAGAAGCCTAAAACAATATTAAAAATAAACACACACACAGGGGGTAGTAGAATAAAAAATTTTATCCATAAGATTAACATAATGGCATAACAGAATCTCACATCCCCCCAAGCAATGAAGATACCCCAACTCTTGAAATCAAATTTTACACTTGAAATGCTTTTATAATATGTTTCCGTTATGTCTCAAAAGAACAAGATGCTCAAAGAGCATGTCAGACAAGGAATGTCTTTTTACAGTCATTACGTTGCCACCAGTACTGAACAGGCGTTCTACTGCGGCGCTTGAAGGCATGCCTGTGTTGTGCTGCAAAAAACACCGCAGCACATGTGGAAAGCCATGGAGTGATGACACTTCCCTGCTGGGAGACCTCAGGTACCTCACCAGTTCCTCCTCAGCAGTGTCCACTGCTGACTTCTTCCCCTGGGGCAGAAAGTTAAAGAAGTCATCTTCTAAGTCATCTCCTTCCTGGTCTTTATCTGAAGACTGATCACTGTCCTCATTAAGTACACCCATCTTTATTTCAGCTTTCAACAAGGCTTCCATTGTGTATCTAAGAAAGAGAGAGGATATGTTAACACATATATGTTAGGAAACCATCATCTGCTCTTCATTTCCTGATGCTTGTCATGTCCCCTGGTTCAGGGTCCAGCCTGAGCCTGTGGATGATGACATGGAAGGTAGGAAGGTGACCAAGTCACCACACTCATGGGGCAGCACAGCAGACCCTTAAGGATTACCTGCAGCAACCCAAGGTTGTGATGAGGAGCCCCAGGAAGAAAAGGACCAGCCCCTGCCTACCACCTTAAGCCCTCTGATGCCTCCCTTGAGACAACATTTCCCTTGGAGTAATCCACCCAAAGGGCTTCCCTAATGTTCTTACTTGTTGGTATGGGTGGTGGCCTGACACGATTCCAGCCGATCTAGTTTGAAGCGAGGGTGTACACAGGCTGCCAGAAGAAGCAGATCCCTGCCAGATCCCCACCTCTCAAGGGTTGTCTGCTGCTGCTTCAGCATTTTGGGAGGAGGGGTGTCATGCATTGGTTCAGGAAGGCCACGTCTCCTTGCCTTTATTGCTTCTTCAATTGCTCTCAGCTTCTCAGGGTGTGCCCTCTGAGGAAGAAGAACAAAGCATGAATCCAAGAAAAAATGGAAGAGGAACTTCACAATTTAAACATAAATAGACAATGGACACTCTTTGAGGACCAGCATGACAAAGGCTTACCTCAAAATGTTTCTTCACATTGGATGAGGGGGAAACAGCTGATCTCAGATTTTTGATCCTTGGAAGGCAGTAATTGCATCGTACAACAACATTTTTCCCACTCTGGCTCACAAATGTACAAGCTTTCTCAAAGCCAAACCATGGTACTTGCTGTTCTGCAGATGTGGCTGTGGGCTACTGGCACTGCTTCATGCCCTCCTCCTCCTCGTGCACAGGGCCTCCTTTCTGAACCTCACTTTCTAGTTTTGCCTCCTCAGGATCAACAAGCTGTGACTCAAGTGGCCGCACTAACTGACTGCTGCTCTCAGCAGCAAAACCTGCAACAGGCGTCTCTGTAATAAACAAGAGATAATGCTCCTATATGGGTGAACTTCAGCTGTGATGTGCCCCCATCTCTTCTCCATGCTGCAAGATCCCCCAGTCAGAGTGGAAGTAAGCAGGTCGATAGCACAATTAAAAGAGATCCTATTTGCTCACTGAATAACCCTGCCTGGGCCAGTCTAACCTACTATCTCACAGGGTTGTTGTGAGAACAAAATGAGACTAGGGTTCAAATCCCCACATAGCCATGAAGCTCGAGTGACCTTGGGCCAGTCACTGCCTCTCAGCCTCATGAAAACCCTATTCGTAGGGTCACCATAAGTTGGAATCAACTTGAAGGTGGTACATATATTTTTTATTTTGAATATGATGATTATGATAATAAATATGCAGCATTTCAAATTAATTCTGTATGAGAAGCATTCCATGCCAAGTTTGGAAAACCAAGGATGAGGTATAAAATGTAGACAAAAATACTTTTGACAAAATGCCGTTTATCTTTTATATATATGAGCCTGGGTAGGGAACATTTAATCTAGCCTACTTGCTTTCAGCAAGAAGGGTTAAGTGCCTTCAGGCTAGGGCAGTCACCAGAAGGCCACAGCAGAGACAAAGGAGCCTAGTGTTGTGGAGATGTTAGATGGG
This sequence comes from Rhineura floridana, assembly GCF_030035675.1. Lineage (NCBI taxonomy): Eukaryota > Metazoa > Chordata > Lepidosauria > Squamata > Rhineuridae > Rhineura > Rhineura floridana. The sequence continues at coordinate 23,585,614 of NC_084493.1, read as the reverse complement.
AGCTTTGGGGAGTAAAGATGGAGGCTCCTGAAGGCTGCAATTCTAAACACACTTACTAAGGGATTAAGCCCCATAGAACTCAACAGGACTGACTTCTAAGTAGATATAGTTTGGACTGTGCTGTTGGTAAACCTTGACTAGGGTTCTTCTGCAAAGACATCCATATCCAAGCAGGGTTGGCAACCCCCTGCCTGGAATACCCTGCCCTTATCTTTTAATGTGGCTGCTCCAAATGTTTTTACAGATTTGACCCTTTACTTCAGAAAGAGGTCTGAAAAATGAGTAAGAGTAAGAAGTATCTTTTAAAATTGTTCTTTTCAATTCACTCTTGGATGAACATCATACCTAGGGCAGATCCACACCATTCCTTTAAAGCACATTCAACACCCATTTGAAGCACATGAATCCCACCACAGAATCATGGGAACTGCAGTTTGTTAAGAGTGGTGAGAACTATAACTGTGAGGGGGAAATGACACTTCCCAGAATTCTTTAGGGGAAGTCATGCGCTTTAAATGCGAGTTGGATGTGCTTTACACATATTGTGTGAATCCACTTAATAAATTTTGCCTGCATGTAAATTGTTCTAATTAATTTTTCAAAATGAAAATAAGCTATAAACTGTAGTGGGTGACCATGGGCTACTCACCATTTCTCAGCCTATCTGCCCCTCAGGATGAAAACAATGGAGAACCATGACTACCCCAAGGCATACTTAAAATGTAAAGGAAGTATTGTACAACCATAGTATGCAATTGGATACTTATAGGGACACAGCATGACAAAACTGGGTGGAAGTAAAAGTTCTACACTTAGGAAAAAGAAACCAAATGCACAGTTATAAGATGGGGGATACTTGGCTCAGCAGTACGACATGCAAGAAGGATCTTGGAATTGTTGTTGATCACAAGCTGAATATGAGCCAACAGTGTGATGTGGCTGCAAAAAAGGCAAATGCTATATCAGGCTGCATTAACAGAAGTATAGTTTCCAAATCATGTGAAGTATTAGTTCCCCTCTATTCAGCACTGGTTAGGCCTCATCTTGAGTGCTGTGTCCAGTTCTGGTCTCTGCACTTCAAGAAGGATGCAGACAAACTGGAACAGGTTCAGAGGAGGGCAACAAGGATGATCAGGGGATTGGAAACAACGCCCTATGAGGAGAGACTGAAGGAACTGGGCATATTTAACCTGGAGAAGAGAAGACTGAGGGGAGATATGATAGCACTCTTCAAGTATTTGAAAGGTTGCCACACAGAGGAGGGCCGGGATCTCTTCTCAATGATCCCAGAGTGCAGGACACAGAATAATGGGCTCAAGTTGCAAGAAGCCAGATTTCGACTGGACATCAGGAAAAGCTTCCTAACTGTTAGAGCCATACAACAATGGAACTAATTACTAGAGAGGTAGTGGGATCTCCGACACTGGAGGCATTCAAGAGGCAGCTGGACAGCCATCTGTCGGGAATGCTTTGATTTGGATTCCTGCATTGAGCAGGGGGTTGGACTTGATGGCCTTATAGGCCCCTTCCAACTCTACTATTCTATGATTCTATGAAAATATTTATATAAGCATGACTATCAAATATGTTTGTTTATATAACCTGTAAAGATATTTATAGTGCAATCCTATGTTTGTTTACTCAGAAGCAAGTCCCAATGTATTCAATGGGGCTTACTCAACCAGGGAAAACTGCAGCCTCAAGTGATAAGGAACTTGTTCTTTTAACAAGTCCTTTAAGTTGAGAGTTTATCCCAGTCTGCGTCTGTGTTGAAATTGCTTTTTAATATGTTTTTAAATTTTTTCTTAAAAAAATGTTTTTAAAGCTTTTAAAAATGTTTTTAAAGATGTTTTGTTTTAATATATTTTAAAGTCTGTTTTTATGATTTTTAAAGTGTTTTTGGTGCTTTTTTTGCTGCCCTGGGCTCCTACTGGGAGGAAGGGTGGGATATAAATAAAATAATAAAAATAAATAAATAAACTTCATTCATTTTTTAAAAAAATGAGTATTAGTTTCCTACATAATAAAAACTGTGATAAACCCTGCCTAATTTCTTTAAAAATAGGGTTGGAGGGAGAGAGATTTACAACACAAACACAAGTCTGCACTTTACTCACAATCATGAAAGGGCGGGGTTGCAGCCAGAGCTTTGAAAAGTTACTTTAAACTACAACTCCCATCAGCCCCAGCCAGCATGGCCACTGGATTGGGCTGATGGGAGTTGTAGCTAGAGCATGATCTGTTTAAAAAAAAGTTGTGCAGGGGGGGTTACGTTTTGGTGTATATCTCGGGAATTAGACCACCTAGAAACTTTTTTTTTTAAATTGAAGCGGAGAGTCCAGAGAGTAAGGGGTGGTAGCCAGAGAGCCGGAGCCCCCCCCAAAACCAGAGACTCCAGCCGAAAACACACACACCGGGGCACACACACACACACAAATCATCGTCACTCACCTCCACAGCTCTTCGCCATTCTGCCTTCCTTGCCCTGGCTTTTTCCTCCGGCGTCCATTTTTTCCTCTCAGAGTCAGACGCTAGCAGGCTCCCCCTGCCTATTCATCTCTTCTATCGTGCCTCCTAATACAGATCACGAGGGAAGAGACAGTCTGCACAGAGGTCCAATCAGTGTGAGGCACATGTCTTGTGTTAACCAATCACAGCCAGGAGCTGACTTTCCCTTGTTCCCGCCCCCAAGTAACGTCCAACCTAACGTGGAAACGTTAAAGTTGAAGCTGAAAAGTAGGGAAATTACTATTCGTTCCGTTACTTGCCAAATGTAATGGAATTACCTACTCATTATTTAAAATTGTAACGAATTAAAAGTAACTCGTTAAAAATAACGAGTTACTTCCAAGCTCTGGCCTCTTTGGAGTAATCTTTCAAAAAGGTCTCTTCCTGCTCCACTGTCCTAGCCAAACTTCTCAAAGGAGACACTTCTCCTGGCTTACTGATGGCCTCAAACCTCTCATTAGGTTCTCTTTCGTAGCCCACTGACCTCTTTGGACAAACCTCTCAAAACATCTTTTTCTGACACATTTGAGGAGGGGACTTCTCACACGGGAAGGAGGGGGAATTCAGATGCAAAATAGCTCCCACAAAGTATACTCCAAATGAAGGCCTTCTGGAATTTGTATTGATCCGGTTTTCATTTTTGGAAGACTTTAAGAGGTGGGTGTCAGAGCTTGGAAAAGTTACTTTTTTGAACTACAACTCCCATCACCCCAATCCAGTGGCCATGTTGGCTGGGGCTGATGGGAGTTGTAGTTCAAAAAAGTAACTTTTCCAAGCTCTGGTTTCAACCTTATATCCCTATAGATCTGTAATCCCATCATCACCCCTACCGCCACCATCATTATGATTTTCTGTAATTTATTCATCTTTATTGTCTTTGGAAGTACGATATTCTCTGTAATAGGGACTGGGCTCCTACTGGGAGGAGTAGGATATAAATGAATGAATTGTAAACATGAGAGAGGCAGGGCACTAGATGTAGCTACAGACTATCCATCCGACCAGATGAGGCAATGTCCAGTCACCTGGGGACCTAAACATCTGGTGCTATCTGGGCTTGCTTGCTAGGTAGCACACTTCCAGGGGAGAAATGTACAGTTACCACAGTAACACACGGAACCTTCAAAGAGCAGAACTTTGTGTTCTCCTGTACGGTTGCTGCAGAAACTTCGAAAAGCAACAGTTGGAATAGCCACAGGAGTATCAGCTACATAGAAGGGCTGGGCTTCGGAGTGGTCATTCATGTCAGTGTTCCTCCAATGCCTTCTCACTCAACTTTACCTTTAAACACATGTCATGCATTGTGCATTAATTTTAACATTCCCAACTGGGGCAAACTACCACAGATACCCCACTCATCTACTGCCAAGTACAATATGGCAATTATTACATCACCAGTGATGTTTCTTCTGTGAGGTGCTATCCTTCCCTGGCCTGTTAGTCAGGGCCACTGGGCATGGAGGAGGAAGGAGCAGACAGGTTTGAAAGGATCATCTGCTCAGGAAAAAGAGATTGTTGCAGAAAGAGTATGGATCTCTTTTTTCAGGGAATGGATGGATTTTCTTCTCCTGATCCAGTAGCCTTCTGACCATCGACCACTGAAAATAGCTGTGATCACTAAAAAGGTATTTTATATTGTCAGCCAACCATTTGGTTTTGGGTAGTTAATGAAGACCAGGTTCTTTTTCATTAGCTGTAAGTGCCATTTTTTGTTTATCAAGGTGGGTTTCTGTGGACGCTCTTGCTCCACGTATTCCTTAGTAGAGGATGCTTTCTTGTTTGAAAGTTGGGAGATTGACCAAGGATCTTGTAGTTCAACAGGTTCATCTGCAAAAGCATGTTGTAGGGAAACTTTTGACTGCTGGGTTAGACATGTCCTTTTGTGTGGACCCTTATTGATTTTATTTTCCTGCCTCTCAGGATCAAGTACTTTCTGTCTTTTATCCTCTGAGTCCAGTAGCTTAAATAATTTATTGAAATTCATTTTGGAGCATTTTTTAGTGTTAACTGCAGTTTTTATATTTTTAGTTTTCTTTTTAGAGCTCACAGGGGCCTTAGTGTGTTTATATTTGGTATTGTTATTGGTCACACCTGTGTTATTTTTGCCACTCTTCCTACTACTAGAATTTTTGCTATTTCCATGTTGATTTGCTAGAGAGGGAGGCTCACTTGCAGTTCTGACACCCTGGTGAGCCTTGCGCTTTGACATCGAATCCTTAATTTCTAAAGGAGTGAGAATTGGCTGATCTCCCCCCCTTAGTTTATCCAATATTAAATTTGTTTTTTTTTTTTTTTCCAATAATTTTTATTCAGATTTTCATAAAACATACAAGACAAAATCATAAAACATTCAAAGACAAAAAACAAAATCAAAAATAGTTAAATTTGTTAAGGTGGTCAACAACCCCTTACACTCTGAGAGGAAGTTCTTGATCTGGAATATATCCTCTGTCCATCTCATAAACAGACTGCTAATCAGCTCAAGTTGGGTGTTAAACAGATTTGTTTCCGTATGGGAGTCAGTATTCTTATTGCCAGAGCGCAGAGAAGGAGAAGAAGAGCCTGGCTGTAGAGGGGGAGGCTCACAATTCTCCCTCATTGGGCTTTCAGCAAAGGATGGCATTTTGAAGTTCTTAAAACTCACTTGTGACAATTCATTCCTGCTATCCTGCTGTCTGTCTATTGTAGGGACAACTGCAGGGGCTAATTCCACAGCCAGGTTACATTCGCCTCCCCCCAGGTTTCCCAATCCATAGTTCTCATTATACACTGGGGGCCCAAAGACCAATCTAATATCTCTTCATTCGGTAATTCATTCAGTGCCCTTGCCTGAGCATTTTCTTCTGAACTGGGGCTGAAAATGTCTGTAATTTTAAGCTGACTATGGGTTTTAACAAAGGACATAACATCTTCCGTCACAGGGACCAATCCCAGTTGTTTGTAGCCTCCTCTAGTGAGAACCATCATGCTCAAGTAGGATAGATTAGCAAAAGGGGGATGACAGTATATGGAAAATTTTATATTATTATTCAAATAGCCCCTTCAAAGGGGGTCTGAACAACCAATAGCTCTGCTGAGCCCTGATTCCTTTTTATCTAGCAGTATGATTGGTTTTAATATTAGATGTAGTTTAATTTAATTTTAATGTAGATTCTGTATGTTTTAATTATATGTGCTTTTATTTGGAAGCCGCCGCAAAGAATAACTAACTAACTAACTAACTAACTAACTGTCTCAATCTTAGTAAAATACAGGGGCAACTATATAATGCATTAACCTCTAAAATATTGTCATTATTACAGTGTTTTTTTGAAATGGTACTCACCGGTGCAGAGTACCGTCACCTCTTTTGTTGCTGCCCAAGGAAACCATTTTATACTGGCACCCATGGCACTTTTATCAAGATATGACTACTGGCACCTCATTTCTTTGTCCAAAAAAAGCAGCGCATTGCTGTATATATACTGCAGGGGAAAATGGTATTGGCCAGCCCATTTGTGCTGAGACCCCTTATAGACTTTCTTTTTCCAGGCCCAATGAACTCAGGGATTCTGATGATAGGATGGGGTCTTCTTTTGATTCCTCCTCTGTAAACCTCTATCATGCTCACCTAAAGCAGTTCTTTCTCGTGCTTCCAGGCCCACTGGCCACTTTGACCCCACACTCGGGAAGGTCATTTGCTTCCAGGCCTGCTGGCTTCCTTTAACTGCACACGTGGATGGGGATCTCTTCTTTTATTTCCTGGCCCACTGCCTCCTTTCACCTAAACTCTGTTGTATGTGTATGTGTGGTTTCTTATGCCCTGGCCTGGTGCTTCCTTCACTGCAACTCTGGAGGGGGTATCTCCTCCTACTTTGAGGCAGGCTGGCCATGTTCACCCCAACCCTAAGAGCCATCCCTTCTCTTACTTCCTCACCTACTGGCCTCCTTTACCCCCACCCGTGGGGAGGTCTCTTCTCTTACTTTCTGGCCTGCTGGCCTCCTTTACCCCTACCCTCAGGGAGGCCTCTTCTCTTACTTTCTGGCCCGCTGGCCTCCTCACACAGGAGAAGGATTGGGATCTCACAATAAGTGAGCTCCGAGGACATGCCCACCTGGCCTCCTAGGTGCCCCACCAGGCCTAGGTTCCACCAGCCTCCACTGCCACTGACCTTCTACTACCCTTGTGGATCTCATCTCTTACTTCCTGGCCCCCTGGCCTCCTTTACCCCACCCTCAGGGAGGCCTCTTCTCTTGCTTTCTGGTCCGCTGGCCTCCTTTACCCCCACACTTGGGAAGGTCTCTTCTCTTACTTCCTGGCCTGCTGGCCTCCTTTACCCCTACCCTTGGAGAGGCCTCTTCTCTTGCTTTCTGGCCTGCTGGCCTCCTTTACCCCCACACTCGGGGAGGTCTCTTCTCTTACTTCCTGGCCCACTGGCCTCCTTTACCCCCACCGTCAGGGAAGCCTCTTTTCTTACTTCCTGGTCTGCTGGCCTCCTTTACCCCCACCATCAGGGAAGCCTCTTTTCTTACTTCCTGGTCTGCTGGCCTCCTTTACCCCCACACTCGGGGAGGCCTCATCTCTTACTTCTGGTCCACTGGCCTCCTTTACCCCCACCCTTGCGGAGGTCTCTTGCTTCCTGGCCCGCTGGCCTCCTTTACCCCAATCTCGGCGAGGTCTCTTCTCTTACTTCCTGGCCCACTGGCCTCCTTCACCCCCCAGGGGGTGTCTCCTCTCACTTCCAGTCCACTGGATTCCTTCCCCCCACCCCTGGAGTCTCTTCTCTTACTTCTAGGCCCACTGGCCTCCTTCACCTGCACCTTGAGGCCTCTTCTGTTGCTTACTGGCCTACTGTACTCCCATCCTGGTATGTCTTGTCTTATGTCCAGGCCCAGTGGCCTCCTTCGCTTGCAACCTGAAATCTCTTTTCTTGCTTCCAGGCCTGCTGGCCTTCTGCACGCCCAGTTCTGGGGTCTCTTCACTTACCTCCAGGTCTGTTGGCCTCCTTTACCCCAACCCTAGGCAGGGGGTTCTCTTTGCTGGCTTCCAGACCCACTTGCCTCCTTTCACCCGTACCTTTGTGTCTCTTCCCTTACCTTCAGGCCCAATGACCTCCTTTACCCCTACTGTGGGCTCTCTTCTCTTCTTCCATGCCTTCTGGTCTCCTTCTCCCCTGACCTGGGGTTGCTTATCTTGCTTCCAGGCACTCCGGCCTCCTTCATTCTGCCCTGTGGTCTCTTCCTGTTCTTGCTATCTCTGTTCCATAGAATAAGGTCTCACATCAATGTCCTCTACAATAGATTCCAAAGAACAGCCATGGATTCTGCAGCAGTGAAGACATCTCTGTCAGAGTCTGGGAATTCCACTAATATTGTGAGAGAGTCCATTTGAAGCTTGTTTGCTGAATTACCTTTGGAATCTCACCTTCCCTGAAACAAATCAAAGGTGATCCTGCATTAGGTGGCATCAGAAACCTGTGATATCATAATCACACATGCCAATGAACAATTTGTATTCACCAGTCATCTTTCAAGTTCATCACTGATACAGGGAACTTTGATTCCAACAAACAGCCAAAGATTTCAACAGCAGGCATTTCATGAAAGTTTAGAAGCCTCCCCAATGCTGGAGAAAGATCAGTTGAAGACAGAGCTCTTCATCCTACACCAGACGCAAGAATTGTACAAAGGTAGGGATGTTTCCATGCTCCTATACCTTCTCTTGGAGAACCATCTGGAGCCAGCATTGGAGCAAACGTTACTCAGAATCCTCATGACTATACCTATGACAACAACAGAAGCAGAGTGAATGTCCTCAGCTCTGAAGAGGATGAAGACATTCCCGAGGAACGCTATTTCAGATGACAGCCTTGGCAATGCTGTCAGTTGAGAAATGATTGAGCAAACTTTGTATACAATATGACATTATGAGAAATCTTCTGAAGAATTGGAGGATAGGGGTGGCTGTAAGGGGTGGTGGAGGCCACAAACCTGTTCCTCCCAGCTGATAACTGACTCTAAATATGTCTCAAGAAGTGGTGCTATGTTTGGTGTTTTTTTAAAAGGATTTTGTTGTGTTATTGCACTATATTGTAGTTTCTCAGTTCTGTTGGTGTACATATTGTTTTTGTTATTTTGTAAACCATTTAGAGACTGACATCAGGATGAAGCAGTATATAAATATGCTAAATAAATAAACAGCCAAGTGCGACAGCATGGAAACCTTCTGAACCAATGCTCCAAATACTGGAAAACTTGGAGGAAAAGGGTGGCTGTAAGGGGAGGTGGAGGCCACACACCGTTCCTCCAGCAGAGAAGCAGCTGTGACAGCAGGGACTCCTTCTGAACCAAGGCAAGACTCTTTAAGTAACCTTGAAAAGAAATGCTCAACTATTGTACTATTGCACTATTTAAGTGTCTACTGTTTCTTGAGAAGGGAGAAGGAGGATAGGGAGAGAACCAGAAGAGGTGGAAGCCACACACACTTTCTCCCAGTAAAGAAAGTCACTGTGGCAGCAAGGACCCCTTCTGAATCAAGATAAAACACTTTTAGGTGTTGAGTACTTGCACATCTGCACTGTTTAAGTGTCCAGTCCTCCTTTGCACAGGAGAAGGATTGGGATCTCACAATAAGTGAGCTCCAAGGACATGCCCACCTGGCCTCCTAGGTGCCCCACCAGGCCTAGGTTCCACCAGCCTTCACTGCCACTGACCTTCTACACTTTTACCCTTGTGGATCTCATCTCTTGCTTCCAGGCCTATTGGTCTCCAGCACCCCCCAACTCTTAGCTTGCTTATGGCCCTCGCCCATGTGCCCAGGGTGGCACTGATTTCCACTTTTGGGACGTGGAAAAAAATTTCCTCTGGTCAGAATCCCTGGAGTTTCTTGTTTCTTCTTTTTCTTCTTCCTTGTTTTCTTCTGGGCACCTGGAGGTGGCTACTTGCTAGGTTAGTTGGCAAGCTTTTATAAACAAATATCTCCTCAAAAAATGTTAATAAAAATAATCAGGATTAAATTAACATTAAAAGTAAATAAATGTATTGATAAATACTTTTTGACTCCTTTGCCTTTTTCATTATATGATCTGTGCAAAGTCTGGGTTTATTTATCTATCTATTTATTTATTGTATATATATAACACCTTAAAAACATTAAAAATAAGTACACAAATCAACATTACAATACTTGATTTGAATGAACTAAAATGGACGGGAATGGGACATTTTCAATCAGGGAACTACAAAATATTTTATGCAGGAAATGAGAAATTAAGAAGAAATGGGGTTGCTTTAATAGTGAGAAGTGGTGTAGCAAGAGCAATTGGGAGCTACAACACAAGGTCTGAGCGAGTTATATCAATGAGATTAAATGGGAAACCTATCAACATAACCATCATCCAAGTCTATGCTCCAACTGCAAACACAGAAGAAGAGGAATTGGAGAGATTTTACGCAGAAGTACAGGATGAAATTGATCACACACCAAAACAAGATGTGCTGATAATCATGGGAGATTGGAATGCAAAAGTAGGGAACAGAGAAGAATTAGGAATTGTGGGGAAATGGGGCCTAGGAGACAGAAATGAAGCAGGAGAAATAATTCTGTGAAGCCAATAATTTGTTTCTGGCAAACACATTTTTTTAGCAACTGAAAAGACAACTGTGCACATGGACATCACCAAATGGTCAATATAGGAATCAGATTGATTATATAATTGGTAGCAGAAGATGGAGAAGTTCCATACTTTCTGCGAAAACAAGACCAGGAGTAGACTGCAGTACAGATCATGAACTGGTTGTATCAAAAATCAGAGTAAAGCTAAAGAAGACCAACAAAGTAATCATAATGCCAAAATACAATTTAAATAACATCCCAGAAGAATATAAAGATCAAATAAGGAACAGGTTTGAAGCTTCAAACTTAGTTGACAGAGAACCAGAAGAGCTATGGACTGAAGTCAGAGACATTATCAGGGAAGAATGCAAAAAGACAATACCTCTAGTTAAAAAGAAAGAAAGACCTCAATGGATGACTGAAGAAACTCTTACAATGGTTAAAGAGAGAAGGAAAGCAAAAGCAAAAGGTGACAGCAACACTGTTAGAACCCTAAATGCAACAATACAGTGACTACTACGTAGGGACAAAGAAAACTATTACAATAGTTACTGTATAGAAATAAGAGGACAACAAAAAGGGTAGAACAAGAGCCCTGTTCCGAATGATTAGAGAAATGAAAGGGAAATTTAAACCAAGAGTAGGGATGTTGAATAATCAACAGGGGAACATACTGACTGACCGAAATGAAAAAAAGGAAGATGGAAGCAATACACTGAAGGACTCTATAAAAGAGATGCCAGGATGACAGATTCATTCACGGAGGAACCGTATGATGAAGAACCAGAAATTTTAGAATGTGAGGTGAAAGCTGTTCTTAAAATACTTGGAAGAAACAAATTACCAGGAACAGATGGCATACCAATAGAATTGCTACAAGCTACTGAGACTGAATCTGTCCAAATTTTGACAAAAAATTGTCAAGAAATATGGAAAACTAAACAATGGCCCATAGACTGGAAGCATTCAATATACATCCCAGTGCCAAAGAAAGGGGATCCCAGGGAATGCAGTAATTATCGAACGATTGCCTTAATATCCCATGCAAGTAAAGTAATGCTCAAGATTCTACAACAAAGGCTCTTACCATACATGGAGTGAGAAATGCCAGATGTCCAAGCTGGATTTAGAAGGGGAAGAGGCACCAGAGATCATATTGCAAACATACGTTGGATAATGGAACAGACTAAGGAATTTCAGAAGAAACTCACCCTGTGCTTTATAGATTACAGCAAAGCCTTTAACTGTGTAGATCATGGAAAACTATGGAATCCTTTAAAAGAAATGGGGGTGCCACAGCATTTGATTGTCCTGATGTGCAACCTATACTCTGGACAAGAGGCTACTGTAAGGACAGAATATGGAGAAACTGATTGGTTCCCAATAGGAAAGGGTGTGAGACAGGGGTGTATTTTATCATCCTATTTATTTAATCTATATGCAGAACATATCATACAGAAAGTGGGATTGAACCAAGATGAAGGGGGTGTGAAAATTGGAGGGAGAAATATCAATAATTTAAGATATGCAGACAATACCATACTACTAGCAGAAACCAGTAATGATTTGAAATGAATGCTGATGAAGGTTAATGAGGAAAGCACAAAAGCAGGACTACAGCTGAACATCAAAAAGACTAAAGTAATGACAACAGAAGATTTATGTAACTTTACAGTTGATAATGAGGACATTGAACTTGTCAAGGATTATCAATATCTTGGCACAGTCATTAACCAAAATGGAGACAATAGTCAAGAAATCAGAAGAAGGCTAGGACTGGGGAGGGCAGCTATGAGAGAACTAGAAAAGGTTCTCAAATGCAAAGATGTATCACTGAATACTAAAGTCAGGATCATTCAGACCATGGTATTTCCGATCTCTATGTATAGATGTGAAAGTTGGACAGTGAAAAAAGTGGATAAGGAAAAAAAATCAACTCATTTGAAATGTGGTATTGGAGGAGAGCTTTGCAGATACCATGGACTGCGAAAAAGACCGATAATTGGGTGTTAGAACAAGTTAAACCAGAACTATCGCTAGAAACTAAAATGATGAATCTGAGGTTATCATACATTGGACACATAATGAGAAGACATGATTCATTAGAAAAGATAATAATGCTGGGGAAGAAACAGCAGGGAGTAGGAAAAGAGGAAGGCCAAACAAGAGATGGATTGATTCCCTAAAGGAAGCCACAGACCTGAACTTACAAGATCTGAACAGGGTGGTTCATAACAGATGCTCTCGGAGGTCGCTGATTCATAGGGTCGCCATAAGTCGTAGTCGACTTGAAGGCACATAACAACAACAACAAAAATGCCTGGGAAAAGAGGAAAGTCTTGGCCTGGCACCAACACTGTTATGTTTTCGGTGCCAGGCACACCTCATCAAACTGATCATTCCATAATTTGGGGGCCACCACTGAGAAGGCCCTGTCCCTTGTTGCCAGCCTCCCAGTTTCCCTCAGTGTAGGCACCCGGAGGAGGACATTTGATGTTGAGCACAATGTATGGGTGGGTTTGTGTTGGGAGAGGCATTCCATCAGGTATTGTGGTCCCAGGCCATGTAAGGCTTTATAGGTTAAAAGCAGCACCTTGAATCAGGCTCAGAAACATACAGGCAGCCAATGCAAGTGGGCCAGAATCGGTTTTATATGTTCCAACTGTCTGGTCCCTGTTACCAATCTGGCCACTGCATTTTGCACAAGCTGCAGTTTCTGAACTGTCTTCAAAGGCAGCCCCACGTAAAGCACATTGCTGTAATCTAAATTGGAGGTTACCAGAGCATGGACAACTGAAGCCAGGCTATCTCTGTCCAGATAGGGGCATAGCTGGGCCACCAACCGGCGTTGGTAGAAGGCACCATTCTCCCAATGAAGGAATGTAGAAAGCACCCCCCCCAAGAATTAGCATTTGCACCTGTACTTTTAAACTTGTTCATAAACCACCTGGAGTTTGGAGGCAAGCAGTGAAGTTTCTCTCTTTGCTGGTGACAGTAAATTGTTCAAAGAGTTTAAAACAAAATTGGAATGCGAAAAGTCACAAAAGGACCCTTCACCAAACTAGGTGAATGGGAGGTAAAATAGAAAAGGAAATTCAATGTAAGCAAGTGTAAAATGATGTATATCGGGGCAAAGCCCCCAATTTCCAGTATGAGCTTATGGCAACTGAACTGGAGGTAACTGACTAGGAACTGGACTTTGGGATCATAGTGGATAACTTGATGATAATGTCCACCCAATGTGTAACAGGTGTGAAAAGGACAAATGCCACATTAGGAAACATTAGCAATAGGATTGAAAAGAAAACTGCCAGTATCATAATACCATTATTCGAATCTATGGTGAGCCCTCACAAGAGGTGGAAAGATCTGTCATTTTTGGTTCTCTCAGTTTCTAATTTTTCCAGTCTTAAATTCAGTTCTCCACATTTCTGCACCATTTCTTAGGTTTTTCTTCTAAATCCCCAGGAAAATTCTCCAGCATTTTAGTGAGAATTTATCCTAACATATTTTTGTAGGCATTTTTCACAAATGTACACATTTTTGCAACCAATTTCTTGTCATATAATGCATTTTTGCCTGTTATTTTCACTCATATATTCATTTTTATGCACACTTTCACCTAACATGTGCCTTTTGGTAAACATTGTTTGGTTAGCGAACTGTAATGCAAAATTCGAATAAGTATGAATTTGGAAGGATGGCTGTGTTTCAGTTCTCATATTGTTTCAGAAAGTGAATTTGTTAGAAATTTAAACTGAACTGAATTTCTCACCCATCCCTAGCCCTCACTTGGAATACTGTATACAGTTCTGGCTGCCTCACCTCAAAAAAGATATTGGATTGTTGGAAAGGGATCAGAAAAAGATAACCATGTTGATCAAGAGGTTGGAGCAATTTGCTTATCAGAAAAGGTTACAGCATTTGAGGCTTTTCAGTTTAGAAAAAAAGGTAACAGGGGACATGATAAAAATGTATAAGATTATGCATGGAAAAAGCAGATAGGGAGAACTTCTCTCTTTCTTATTATACTAAAACTCATGGGCATACAATGAAGCTGAATGTCAGAAGATTCAGGACAGACAAAAGGAAGTTCTTTTTTATGCAGTGCTTAGTCCAGCATTTCCCAACTAGTGGGCCACCAGATGTTGTTGGACCACAATTCCCATCTTTCCTGACCATTGGCAATGCTGGCTGAGGCTGATGGGAGTTGTGGTCCAACAACATCTGGTGGCCCAGTAGTTGGGAAAGGCTGGCCTAGTCAAACTATGGAATTCACTCCTGCAGGAGGCAGTGATGGCCACCAACTTGGATGGCTTTAAAAGAGGATTAGACAAATTCATGGAGGATAAGGGCTATCAACAACTGCTATGAGACACAATGTCTATGTTCTGCCCCCATTGTGAGACACACTTTGTCTCTGAATACCAGTTGCTGGGAATCACAAGCAAGCAAATCACAAGCAAGGAGAGTGTTCATAGAATCATAGAACAGTAGAGTTGGAAGGGGCCTACAAGGCCATCGAGTCCAACTCCCTGCTCAATGCAGGAATCCAAATCAAAGCATTCCCGACAGATGGCTGTCCAGCTGCCTCTTGAATGCCTCCAGTGTCGGAGAGCCCACTACCTCTCTAGGTCATTGGTTCTGTTGTCGTATGGCTCTAACAGTTAGGAATACTGCGTCCAGTTCTGGTGTCTGCACTTCAAGAAGGATCTACACTATCTACAAAAGGGATGGGAAGCCAGTGTCCCCAGTAGTGTAGTGGCAAATTCAGAAGTGCAGGGTCCCTTCATGATAGGCATAGCCACACATCCTTTTAAGATTATACATCCTAAATTTATAGAATAATCTGGCCAGGCTTGAAGTCTCCACACTTCAAGAAGGATGCAGACAAACTGGAACAGGTTCAGAGGAGGGCAACAAGGATGATCAGGGGACTGGAAACAAAGCCCTATGAGGAGAGACTGAAAGAACTGGGCATGTTTAGCCTGGAGAAGAGAAGATTGAGGGGAGATATGATAGCACACTTCAAGTACATGAAAGGGTATCACATAGAGGAGGGCCAGGATCTCTTCTTGATCATCCCAGAGTGCAGGACATGGAATAATGGGCTCAAGTTGCAGGAAGCCAGATTTCGACTGGACATCAGGAAAAACTTCCTAACAGTTAGAGCCATACTACAATGGAATCAATTACCTAGAGAGGTAGTGGGCTCTCTGACACTAGAGGCATTCAAGAGGCAGCTGGACAGCCATCTGTCGGGAATGCTTTGATTTGGATTCCTGCATTGAGCAGGGGGTTGGACTTGATGGCCTTATAGGCCCCTTCCAACTCTACTATTTTTGATTCTATGAATATTGCTTTCTACTTCTCTACTACTGTCACCATTTGACTATCCTTTCTCACTGTCAAAGATATTGCTTGAATTACTGAATTCAGTGTCTACACATTTATCTCCTGCTGCTACCAAACAGCTTGATGATGTAGATGGGATGCTATCATCAGGGCTCACTGCCTCCCTTTCTGCAGTTACAGAATTCCTACTCTCCACAACTTGTCTTGCATTTTTGAAGTAGGAAACAAAGGCTTGCTTGCAATCAACACTCATTGGGATTCTTCTCAGCAGCTAACACACTCTCCTTTTATACTGGTTGGCTTGTAAGATGCTAGGGACATAGGGACCCTGCTGGGACATGGCTCCCCACAAAGTAAGGGGTCTAAGACCTCCTGGGACCCCGATGAGTACACCCCTGCTCCAGATATTGTTAGACTCCATCATCCTGCTATTTTGCCATACTGGCTGGAGCTGATGTGACAAGAACATCTGGAGGGCCACTGAGGTCTCCATTCCTATCTATAGACTTAACCATACCTCTGCAATTGAAACACAGCTAATCTTCATTAGTGACCTTACACTGGGTATCTATTGTCTTAAGACAATACATTGAAAACCCACCCAACCTATCATTTGCTTGCTACAGAATGATAAACTGCTGAGGTTTAAAAGACAAAAACAAACAAACTCTCGCTGCTTCTTTATATGCAGAGCCAGAAAGCTATTTCTTGAGAAGGAATAAAAATGCTTTCCGGTGCTCTGGGACTAGAACTGTTTGTCTGATGTAAATGCAGCCTGTTCTGTGAAGATTTCTCCCCAAATCTTTAAGCAGTAGAATCAGGCCTTTTGTTTGGTTAGTGGGCTGGGAGGGATATGCATGGAGCCTCATCTTGCTAAATGTCTCTTGCAGACTGTGCTGGAAGGTAAAAGCAAGATGTCATTTGTGCATCAATTTGTCCTCTGTACATGGGGGGGGGGGTGCAGGGAGGAAAAAGTAAAACAGGATATTTGGAAACAACAGCAGTTCTTCAGTTTTATACAGCACTTTGAACATTCTTAAAGTGCAAGATGAAGCTTAACAACAATGATTGTACCACAGACACCATCTCAGCCATCTTTACAACAAGCCTGCAGTGGGGTTAGTATTATTGCCCATGGTATTATTGCAGGTGGGCATGGGCTGAGGGCCAGAACAGATGGAAGAGAGGTAGGGATGCCAGGGAATTCCAATGAAAATGGAAAAGGAAGAAGAAATTGCTGGAGTTCGCATGTTTGTCTGTGGTCAGGAACTGAAACAAGCGAAGATTAGTATTTTTAACGTGTTGTTTTTTGAAGTCTGCAAACTTTTTAAAAAAATCAGTTGGTTTGTTTTCATACTGTTTTGACATTTCCTTTACACTGAAATGAATTTAAGTTACATACGTTATGCAAATAGTTATATCTAACTTAAGTTAAATAGTGGACAGTCAGACAAATAACATATTAGTTGGTGGAAACCACATGGCAGTGGAACAGAAACAGTGCGAATTGTGATGAATGCAGGTCAGACAGGTACTGGTGCCTTACATTTCTTACATTTCTAAAGACAGGCAGGGCTGGCTAAAAACATTTTGCTGTCTGAGTGAAAGGACAAGATGATATCCCTCCTCCCCGCTATTCCATCAACAGAAGCTGAATGGACTGGTAGCTGAGACTTACTTCCACACTGACAATGGGCAGTATCCTCCAGTTCACTTGAGGGCAGCAGATTAGCCTTCTCTCACAACAGCAGACATCCCTAAGAGCCAATCAGCATGAAAGGGGAGAATGTTAGCTACTAAAAAGAGTCTTCTCAGTGGATATCTCATCTTCTTTTACTCTGATGGGCTCCAATCAGCAAAAAAAAAAAAGGACAAGGAAGCTTGTTAGAAGACTATTCTCAGTGTCTAATTGACTCCCCTTTCATGCTGATTGGCTCATAGGGTGCTGGAGATGTAGGAACCCTGCTGGGACCTGCTCCCAAAAAAGTAAAGGGTCTAAGACACCCCTCAAAGACCCTGAATGACAACACCCCTGCTAAGGGGTTACAGGACAGACCATGTGACAAAAATAAATGTCCTCCCAAGAGAGAGGAATGGTTGCTGATCTCAGGAGGAATGACCAGAGCCTGGGGAGTCAACGTGATGGCTCCCCCAGATGATGTTGAATTACAGCTCTCATTACCCCTGAAAACTGGCCAAGCTGGCCGAGGCTGATGAGAGCTGGAGTCCAACAACACCTAGAGGGCACCACATTGTCTATCCCTGGGCTAGAAGGTGGCTGCCAACACTACCCCAACATCTGCCACTTGAGATGGTTGCCTCACTTTGGCTAATGGCAGGGCCAACTCTGGAGATAGGAAACCCCATGATTGGATCTTCTAGGTTTTTTCCCCACTTAAAAACAGCCATAGAGAATGGAGTTCCCATTTAATTGGAGCAGCAGCACTAGGAGGAGAAGGGAGACTAAATGCATCTCCCATGGCCTTTTGCACCCTGCATGCTAATTACCCAGGGCAGCAGACTGGTGAAGTGGACAGAGAAAAAGGAGGCAGGAAAATCCCTTAGGACTCTGTGAAAGCGACTTCCCATGTTATTTGTGGATGGCAAAATTGGGGGAGGGGATTTCACAGAATGTGCTTCAGAGAGGACTGAAGTTCTCTGACAGTTCAGGAGGATCTTGAAAAAAGTTTTCTTTTTTTTAAAGCACCAGGAAACAATTTTGTAGGGCTGATACAAAATCTCTTTAAAAACCTTATACATCTTCCTCTTCTCTCACTGTTAGGGATAGTTGAACCATTTCCACTTATCTCAGTTTGTCTTTTTCCCAATACTAAATTCCATTTGCCACATTTCTGCACCAGTTTTTGCTGAAAAAAAGCAATCTCATGAAAAGTCTTCAGCATTTTAGTGAGCATTTCTCCTAATGTACACAATATGCAAGATTTTTTTTCCTGATGCAATGCAATTGCTTATACTGATCTGTGACTTTTTAGGCACACTTTCCCCTAGTGTGCATTTTTGTGCACATAATTTGCTTTGCAGAGAATTGCAGTGTAAAATGTGAAGAACCACAAATTTCAAGGGATACCTACTTTTCAGTCCACGTATTGCTTTGCTAAGTGTGAATTAGATAGGTTTGCATTTTAACCAAACTGAATTTCTATCTGATCCCTAATCACTGTGTGTTTCTGCTGCAATTTATACCACCTATTAAAAAAGTTTTGGGGGTTCCATGGTCCTCCGGATGGTGCTGGAAATTCCCATTGTCCCTGACCTTTGGCTATGCTGCTTGGGGGCTGATGGGAGATGGTGTCCAACAAATCCAGAAGGTCATGAGTTCCCCACCCCTGCATTAAAGGAAGGGAAGGTGGATGAGTGTTTTATGGGGCTGGTGGAGATGGCTTTTGGGGGGTGGGAGAGGGCAGTGGAGACAAGAAGATGACTTATCCGGGTCCTTGGATTGGATTGGTGAAATTACTCAAGCTTTTCCAAATTCTTTCCTTGAAGGACTCAGGTTTCCAAGCTAATCTGAGGTGAGCTTGAGAGAGCTCGCTAGAGATAGGGGAGAAATTTGATTCAGTTTACATTTAAAGATGAACTTACTTAATGTGTGCTTCCCAAAAAAGTAGGAGAACTGAAACAAAATCATCCTTAGAAACTTGCACTTCTCTACATTTTGCAAGGCAGTTCTCCAGCCAGGTAATGTATACAAAAAGACATATACTAGGATAAAGTATCCCTTAAAAATATCAAGGAAAAAACATTAAGAAATGCTTTGCAAAAATGTGTATTTCAGGCACATAAAATGTGTATGTTAGGAGAAATTCTCACTAAAAGGCTGATGTTCACTCCCTCTCCCCAAAAAGAATTGATGTGAATGTATGAACTTAAGATTGGAAAAATGAGAAAATAATAGAAATTAGATTGGCAGATCCACCCATTCCTAAGAGCTTCGCATCTCAAATGAATGTAGGTGGGGCAGGTGAAAGACCCAGAGGAGAGATAGGGAGTTGAATCTGGAAATGTTTCACCTCCTACTGCATTGGTTAATTTAAAAAGTTTCAAAAGGATAATGTATTAGAAAACAGAGAGATGGTAATACATATGTTGACAGGTGCACAGATGGCTATTAGTTATAACTGGAAAAACAACAACACCCTCCCAATCCACCTACATTATATAGCTCGACTATTCAAAGCAGTGGAAGTGGTACACAAGATAGCCAATGTAGTTAGAGTAATGGAAAGTAGGCAACTTAATTATTGTTTTATTGAAACGTGGAGTCTTTTTGTAATGTATTGATGCAACAAAACACAAGATAACATTGAGCCATATGCATTGTTGGGAACATTATAGTTTTGTGGATCATATACTAGCAGCCTTTTACCCAGGATTGCTCAAAAATTGTAAGAAACTCCCAAAAAATCAGTGTAGCTTTTGAAAATTTCATTCTGCCATCTTGATTCAAAATGGCACCCAGTTGTATCCAAAGAGAGAAACCTGCTCCTTGATCTCAGGAGCCATCATGCAACATGTGGTTACAATATCTTAAGTGATACCCAAATGCATAGCGAGTAGAGAAGCAGATTTCCAAAATATGTCATCATAGCAATAGCTTAATTATATCTGCTATATTATCCCTTAAAAAAATAAAATAAGAGGTGTCACAAGGAAATCTTCAAGTTGAAAACTAGCCACACTTTGTAGCTCAGCCAGCCTTGGTGTTCTTCAGCAATGCCATTTCAGATATCTGATGGGAGGGGCAGCTGCTCTGCAAGATCAAAGCAGAGTGTTTGGCAGCCTGGCTTAATTGCTTTATAGTTTGTGTCCTGCACCCTAGCTTGGCTCTTTTCTATAGCATTGAGCTGGATGTGTCTACTTTAGCAGACACAGTTGTGATCTCAGTGCAGATAAATGTTAAAAACTAACCGCCCAAGTTTTTTTCTGAGCAACAGATAATCACAGATGAAGTTGTGGGCACTAAGGTGACCTTTTAAGGTCAAAGTCTCCTGAGTTGTTTAAAATGTGCAGATATGCACACAGGAGGCTTAATCTTCAAAAGATTTAATGAACCACACCAGCCCTTAGAATGAATTCATCTCTAACTTCCGCCCAATTTCGAATCTGCCATTTCTGGGCAAGGTCATTGAGCGAGTGGTGGCCAACCAGTTGTCAGCACACTTGGATGAAGCGGATTATTTGGATCCATACCAATCGGGTTTCAGGACTGGTCACGGAACTGAAACAGCCTTGGTCGCTCTGGTAGATGATTTGAGGAGGGCATTAGATAGGGGAGAATCCACCTTTCTTGTCCTCCTCGATCTCTCAGCGGCTTTTGATACTGTCGACCACAGTATCCTTCTGCTTCGCCTGGAGGGATTGGGAATTGGAGGCACTGTATTACAGTGGTTCCATTCCTTTCTCTCTGATAGGTACCAACAGGTGGCGTTGGGGGAGGAGGTATCAGACCCTTGGCCTCTCAATTGTGGTGTGCCACAGGGCTCTATCCTCTCTCCCATGCTATTTAACATCTATATGAAGCCGCTGGGGGCAATCATCAGGAGATTTGGGCTGCAGTGTCATCAATATGCGGATGACACTCAGCTCTATCTCTCGTTTAAATCTTCACCAGAGTTGGCTGTGGAGACCTTGTCCAAGTGCTTGGAATCCGTGAGTGGATGGATAGGAAGGAACAAGCTGAAGTTGAACCCTGATAAGACCGAGGTACTACTTGTGGGGGACAAGAGAAGGTTGGGCGACATTGACCTGAAGTTCAATGGGGTGAGTCTACCCCTAAAGGACCAGGTCCGCAGCCTTGGGGTTGTGCTTGATTCCAGGCTGTCCATGGAGGCTCAGATTTCGGCAGTGAGCCGGGCAGCCTGGTACCAACTACACCTCATACGAAGGCTGCAACCCTACCTTCCTGTTCATCAGCTCCCACTAGTGGTACACGCCCTGGTCACCTCTCGTTTGGACTACTGTAATGCGCTCTACGTGGGGTTACCCTTGAAAACTGTCCGGAAATTACAACTGATACAAAATGCGGCGGCTCGACTACTTAGGAATAGTCGCCGCCGAGATCACATCACACCAGTGTTGTTCGACCTACACTGGCTACCAGTTGTTTTCCGAGCCCAATTCAAGGTGTTGGTATTGACCTTTAAATCCCTACACGGTTCCGGCCCAGTTTATCTCACGGAGCGCCTTCAACGCCACCAATTATGCCGCCCGACAAGATCGGCCACACAGGGCCTTCTCTCAATCCCGCCAACAAAAACAGCCAGATTGGCGGGTACAAGAGAGAGGGCATTCTCAGTGGCGGCCCCCACTCTTTGGAACTCCCTCCCACAAGATCTCCGGCACGCCTCTTCCCTAAATGTGTTTCGGAAAGCCTTAAAGACCTGGCTCTGTCAGCAGGCCTTCGGGGTATCCGGGGAGGGTTAATTGTTATAACTGAAATGCCTCCTGCCCAGTTTTAATATTGTTGCTGCAGATGTGTTGTTTTTATATTGTATTACTGTATTTTATCAAATGTATTTTAACAATTTTGTAAGTCGCCTAGAGTGGCCATTGGCCAGATAGGCGACGAAGAAATTACATTTATTATTATTATTATTATTATTATTATTTCTTGACCAGGTCAATGCACCTTGCATTCCTTCTGCATGCCATTTTACTAGTGCTGTACTGAAAGTTGTGCTCTAGTTTCTCAAAGGTATTCCTTCCCTCTTCAGCAAGGTTATTTACCTGGATGCTTAAAAGAGGCTATTGTAAGACCATTGTTGAAAAAACCCTCCCTAGACCCCCTATGTTTAGATAATTTTCGTCCAGTTTCTAATTTGCCATTCTTAAGTAAAATCATTGAACGAGTAGTCGCCACTCAACTCCAACGTTTCTTAGTGGATATAGACTACTACGATTCATTCCAGTCCGGCTTCAGGCCTGGCCATGGGACTGAAATGGCTTTGGTCGCTTTGGTTGATGACCTTTGCAGAGAACTAGACAGGGGGAGTGTGTCCCTGTTGGTTCTCCTGGACCTCTCAGCGGCTTTTGATACCATCGACCATAGTATCCTTCTGGACCGTCTCTCTGAGATGGGGCTACGAGGCACTGTTTTGCAGTGGCTCCGCTCCTTCCTGAAGGGTAGGTCACAGAAGGTTTTACTCGGTGACTTCTGATCGGACCCCTGGCCCCTAATATGTGGAGTCCCTCAGGGTTGGTGCTGTCCCTGATGTTATTTAACATCTATATAAAGCCGCTGGGTGAGGTCATCCGGAGGTTTGGAGTTCGATACCATCAATATGCTGATGATACTCAACTTTATTTCTCCTTCCCTCCAGATGCCAGGGAAGCTGTCCGGCCACTAAACCAGTGCCTGATTTCGGTGATGGACTGGATGAAGTTGAATAAGCTGAAATTAAATCCAGTCAAAACAGAAGTGCTCCTCGTTAGTCGTGGGATTGATCTGGAGATAGGGAATTTACCAAGGTTAGATGGGGTTGCACTCCCCCTGAAGACCCAGGTACGCAGGTTGGGTGTACTTCTGGGTTCTGCGTTGAACCTGGAGGCCCAGGTATCGGTGGTTTCCAGAAGCGCTTTTGCCCAGTTAAGACTGGTTCGCCAACTATGCCCGTTTCTGGAGATATCCGACTTGTCGAAGGTAACACATGCCTTAGTTACATCCCGGCTAGACTACTGCAACGCGCTCTACGTAGGGCTGCCTCTGAAAACAGCTCGGAAGCTTAAATTGGTTCAAAGAGCGGCTGCTAGAATGTTAACAGGAGCGGGCCTACGGGCCCACACAACCCCTTTATTACAATAATTACACTGGTTGCCGATCTGCTTCTGGGCCCAATTTAAGATACTAATTTTAACCTTCAAAGCCTTACACAGCTTGGGCCCTCTCTATTTATCTGATCGTATTTCCTTCTACGAACCTTCTCGGCCTTTGAGGTCCTCTAGTGATCCTCTTCTTGTAACTCCTTCAACCTTTAAAGTTCAGCTGATGGGAACCAGAACAAGGGCTTTTTCTGTGATTGCTCCCATACTTTGGAATTCTTTACCAGTTGAGGTGCAGCTGTCTTCCTCTCTTTTAGTTTTTCGACGCCAAGTTAAGACGTTTTTATTTCGTCAAGCGTTTAATTTAAGTGATGTATAAAATGTGTTTTAACTCTGATAGGTTTTTATGCTGATTATGTTTAGTTTAATACTGTTTTTAGTATGTTAATTTTAAGTCTTGTATTTGATTGCTTTGTTTGCCGCTTTGAGTTCTTTGAAACTAGAGCGGGATATAATTTTTAAAAATAAATAAATAAAGAGGCTTCCATTTTTCTGCCATTCTCAGGACACCTCAGAATTTCTTTAGAGTTTTGGTGAGCACCCTCCTAGAGATGAACAAAACTGTAAATTTCCATTACTCATTTTTTCCAACTTAGGTTCAGTCTTCTACCATTCCACATCAGTTTGTAAATTCTTTTTTTAAGCCCCCATGAAAATTTGTTGGCATCAGAGTGTGAATTTCTCCTAGTCAACATTTTTTTGCATGGAATCTTGCCCAATATACACATTTTTTGCAAACTAAAAATGCATTTTTGTATGTCATTATATGCCTTTTTAGGCACCTCGTAGATGCATTTGTGTACACATTACTTGATTGGAGAACTGCACCAAAAACTCAGAGAATTGCAGATTTTGAAGGTTAATGGTTCACAAATCGTTTCAGAAAGTGTGGATTAGATAGATTGGTCTTTAAATGCAAACTGAATTGAATTTCTCTCCCCCCCCCCAGTGCCTTGTCACTGAGAGGTAGTACGTCTTTTTATTTTCATCAAATGTTTCTCCACTGCTCTGCAGACTCCCTGTCCAAAAAAGCCACATGGATGGGGTTACTCATGACATCTTCTCCTGAACTTTAAATGAAGCACAGGGACCTAGCTACTGAGTGCCTGAAATTGGTCCACTCACTGCTTTTGTTTTGAAGGGAAGTCCTTCCTTTGACCTGTTGAAAAAGAAAATGTTTCTACACTGATTGCGGCCTATTGCCGAAATAAAACACAAACACCATTCATTGGGTTAAATCATGGGCCACTTTATTAAACGGAATCAATTAGAATAATGAACCTGCAGAGGGGAAATCAAGTGCGGGAGCATTCTGATGATCCAGGCAAAGCCTGCTTGCAGCCATAGGGCAACCAAACCCTTGCCTGAGCCCGGGGCTGCCCTGTGCCAGACCCCAGCTCAGGCCACACCCTGAAGATGTGTAGGGGGTCCAACCCGCATCACCGCCCCCCGGAGCCCTGAAACTCCGAGCGGATGAGGCACGTTGGCCCCAAAGGCGGCCCGTGTTCTGCCCCCGGGCCGTATAGCCCTGAGCTGCAGGCCCCCAGACCACCAATCACCCCCAAAGGTGCCTAAAGGTGTCACCTAGCTGCCCTTTCCCTTTTAACCTTTCCCCCGCACTTCCTTGACCAGTGACCATTAACATGTTAAGCCAAAACAGACCAATCAGCCTATTGACCCCAAAGGCACCCGTGCTAACCCTTGACCCTTCCCCCCAACCACAGTGTGGAGTAGGCAAAAGAAACCTGCCAGCAAAGCGAGGCAGGCAGGCCAAAAATTCCTAGTCGGCCCCGTAGCGACCAAATGAATCACACTGCAGCAGAGGGAGGGTTGGGCGGGCGCTGCCAAAATTCAAAGGAGGGCGGGAGGCTGGCGGAGCGGCCTTCAGCAGCCCCGCCTCCTATTGTGTGTCACGCAGGCGCGCCGGCACGCTGCGTGCACACACACATCCCCCACAATGGTGGCCTAGGCTTCGGCTGCGGCCGCAAACTTGCCCCTTAGCCTGGCAGGTACTGGGCGCGGAACGGGATTGCGGCCTATTGCCGAAATAAAACATAAACACCATTCATTGGGTTAAATCATGGGCCACTTTATTAAACGGAATCAATTAGAATAATGAACCTGCAGAGGGGAAATCAAGTGCGGGAGCATTCTGATGATCCAGGCAAAGCCTGCTTGCAGCCATAGGGCAACCAAACCCTTGCCTGAGCCCGGGGCTGCCCTGTGCCAGACCCCAGCTCAGGCCACACCCTGAAGATGTGTAGGGGGTCCAACCCGCATCACCGCCCCCCGGAGCCCTGAAACTCCGAGCAGATGAGGCACGTTGGCCCCAAAGGCGGCCCGTGTTCTGCCCCCGGGCCATATAGCCCTGAGCTGCAGGCCCCCAGACCGCCAATCACCCCCAAAGGTGCCTAAAGGTGTCACCTAGCTGCCCTTTCCCTTTTAACCTTTCCCCCGCACTTCCTTGCCACAAAAGGGGGACAAGCCTCTGCTTAGTCTCCCTTTACCCCACACCCGATAAGAATCTTGTGCAGACCCCTCTGCAGGTCCATCAAGAAGATGCCATCATTGCCTCACAACTGCATGTCCTCACATGCCTGCCACTGAGGGCCTTGCCCTCCAGCAGATGACCAGAGGCTATCGTAGCCTCAACCGCATGTCCTCACATGCCTGCCACTGAGGGCCTTGCCCTCCATGTCTGACCACGGCAGACAACCAGAGGCTATCATGGCCTCAACCGCATGTCCTCACATGCCTGCCACTGAGGGCCTTGCCCTTGAGTAACCAAGGTCATTCCCACCCAGGGAAATGACCACCACCTGCGGGACCTTCCGCACTCAACCCTGCTGGAGCAACATGGGTAGGAGACCATCCCAGTGCATACTCTGTCGACCCAGCCACCAATCCGTGGCCCAACATCAGAGGCCCAGCCGTGAACCAATGTGCATTTGCGGCCCCCAAGGCCAGCCTATAAGATCATGCCATGGCTGCAGAGTAGACTGCGCATCTGCTCCATCCCCGTCCAGCAACCTGCCAAAAACAGAAACAATTGTGAACAGTTGGGTCCTGGACCTTCAGACTCGGCCCAGGGGTGAATGCACTCCAGGTGCCCCATAATTCCACCTTCCAACGGCCTACACCTGCATATACCAAACCAATTGCCCAGGTAGACAATTCCCCAGCCCCAATTCCTTTTTTTTATCATTAATTTTTATTCAAATTTTCAAAGACAAAAAACAAAACAAAACAAAAACAATTAAACAATAAAATAAAATGTTGACTTCCGATTTGTCGCAGATCAGTTATAGGTCTACAATATATAACAATCCTATCTCTAAAATTATATTATAAAATCACTTTCCTCCAGTAGTTATCTTAATTAATCATCAAATCTCATAAACATTACTTTATTCTTTCCACAAAAAGTCAAAGAGAGGTTTCAATTCCTTGAGAGATATATCTTTCAACTTTTCTCCAAATAGACATGTCGCTTAATCCATCTGATTCAAATCTGTTAGGCCCAATAATTTCAATAGCCATTCTTCCATTATCTATATTAATTCCATCTTCCATCTTCAATAATCCTGTTGAGTCCAGTAATTTCAGTAGCCATTCTTCTATTATCAGTATCCCATAATAATCTTGTTGTCATAGCCATAGTCCAAATAAACATATCGATTAATCCATCTCATCAAATCTGTTAGGTCCAATAATTTCCATAACCATTCTTCCATTATCAATATTAATTCCATCTTCCATCTTCAATAGTCCTGTTAAATCCAGTGGTTTCAGTATCCATTCATCCATTATCAGTATCCCATGATGATCTTGCTGTCATAGCCATAGTCATATAACAAGAGTCTGATGGGAATTTCCCCCATCACAAATATGTCCTTGCCATCAATTCTGAATATGTTGCTGAAATATTGTTGTAAAGTCACATCTCTGCTCTGGGTGCATCTCTGCTCTGTCACACATTTGTAGTTAATTCCATAAATTTTTTCTATGTCAAGCCCCATCACATCATTCCAGTCAAGAATTCTGAATATGTTGCTGAAATATTGCTGCAAAGTCATATCTCTGTTCTTCTTTTTTACAAAATGCACTGGCTCATCTCTTAAGAGTTTCTCCACTGTCACATATCTGTAGCCAACTCCACAGATTTTTTCTATGTCAAGCTCCATCACATCATTCCAGTCCAGAAAATTATCCAAGACATCAATAACTTTACCACCAAAATCTTCATTAATTTCTTCAGAGACAACGTTGAATTCCAAACAGTAAACTTTATTTCTAACATCCATAAACTCCAAATCTTTTTCCAATTTCACATTTGTTCCAATCTCCAGGGCTTGTAGCTTCCCTTTAATTTTTCTTTTCTCATCTCTAATCCCATCAAACTCCTCTCTCACAGAATCCCCTATTTCTTTAAGCTCCTGCGTCATTTTGTTAAATTCAATTTTCATCTCCTGTCTACCCTGTCTCAGGGTTTGTTTCGTTATCTCAATCTCACCCATTATTTTCTGAAACATAATTTCTTCCATGGTCTCAATCACTTTCCTGGTTGTCATTCTTAAAACCACAGAAACAAAAATTATTTCAGCCACAATTGGGTTAATATTCCAGGCTTGCTGATATCAGTGTAGACAGTACAGCCTTTCTTATCTCTATGTGTTCAGGAATACAAAACAAACTTAGTTCCCAACATCAAAACAATTAGTGGCGTCGTGAACAAGCAGATTCGTCAAAATGAAATAGACCAAAAAAAATTTTTTTTCCCCCTCTTCGAAAGAGAAATCCCTCTTCCGTTGGTATCTTTAGAATGCACCTCCAGGATAGCTTTTTGCGATAAAAACAAAGATAAGCTTTTTCGATTTCTTTCCACCTTAATTTCGTGAGTGAAAGAGAAAAGCCATAACTCACCTAGAAGTTCTTCACAGCTGATTCATTGACAAATCTCTTTTTTGCTGCACCAATTTAAACCAAATGAAAAAAGAAAATAGAAAGAAGGATGCTTGTCTGCCTGTTAAAGTCTGTTTTTCTTTGAAGAAAAGATAAACGTGTCGCTATAATCAGCTAGAGCTTGATGAAAGTCTGTCCGGCATTGCAGTTTGAACCTTCTCTCATAAATAAATGAAATCCAGTCCTCCCCACAAAAACAGGCTTTGTGGTTAATCTCTACGTTTCTCCCTGCCCGGGAGAAAATCTTTATCAGTCAAAAAGAGCGTTCTGACTGATTTTAAAGCTGAAAAAGCTTCTTCTGAGACGAGAGCTCGACTCAGAGGCAGCACAGGCAAAGCAACCCTTCCCGGAAGTCCCCCAGCCCCAATTCCATAGGAGCATGTCCCCCAAAACCCCATGTGTCTGCTGCCAGGTTCTGCAACACTAGACCAAAACTTTATGAGGGAAGATCCCTCCCCCTGAGTATCAGGCAACCGGGCTTGTAGCTACAGGCCAAAAAACACTGTGACGCCCTCACGGGACAAGTGTCCAGTCCCGAGGCAGGATAAAATAATGGTGTGCCTCTTGTGCCCCTGGTCTGCCTGGAAACAAACTTCAGACAGCAGGATGGCTCGCAGGGAAGTCTGACCTGGACCCAAACACTCCCGCCCTCCATCCGGAAGGCTCCAAAATTAAGTGTGAGGGCCACTGCCCGCAACTGCTGGTCACAGGGCACCTCCCTGAACAACAATCCCTGGCGGGTCAGGTGAACACGGATGATGAGGATAAGGGGTACGGTGGTGTGCATGGGCCAGCCGGCCAGCACATGACATATCCCAAGCCATCTGAATGGTCCCAAAGACCCCCTGCCAGCCTACCTTGCAACACTCTGATGGACAGGCTTTACTCCTACCATCCATGATGAATTTCTGCGCATGATTCATAGGAATAGGCCACACTTTGCATAGCCCCTGCCGGCCCCTAACTCCCAGAAATCCCCTCCTGCCCTCTGATATCTGGTGAGCATCCTGGAGCCATATTGGACTCCCTTCCCCCATCTCCCAGTGTGTGGTATGGGACTAGCAGTTCTCCTCCCCAGAGTCGTTCCCTCCTCTAACTAAAAACACCATTGACACACTGTCGGAAAGGGGGGGCATGCTTCAGGTTGGCGCATAAGGCAGCCAAAAAACAAAAACAAAACAAACCCTGAAGCTGTGGTAAGGCTGTAACATCCCTGTTATGGCACCATAAACCCCACCGTCAAAGGCCCCCAACACCTGAAGGGCAGAAAGCCAACAGTTTCCCAGCCCCTGAAAACTCCAGGATCTTGATCTGCAACGCTTCAAGCCCTTTTTTCGGGCAGCCTGCAGCCCTGGGTCCAAGAGACAATCTTAATACCCTGGAAGGTGAACCCTAGGGCAGGATCCTCCATTTTCCAAGCTGCCAAAGGAACCCCCCAGTTCATAGACACACCATAAACGGTGCCATCAGGTGCTAACATGCACCCAAAGTCTGCCCTACCTGTGAACCGTAAATCATGAACATAGTGCTCCACTGCTTCTGAGCCCCCTCGTCTCCTGACTGTCCCTTCCAAGAAGGAGCTGAAGTGCTCCATAGAAGAATACGGCAGCCCATAGGTAATGCTCTGCTGCCTAGTCGACCTAAAAGGCAAAACTCAACATCCGGCAATTCAGGCAGATTAGCTGCCACACTTGCCCCTAAGGCACCTCTGCCACAGGCGCGCACCATATGGAATGCAGTGTAGTGCACTGTGCATAGTCTATCTGGTATGAAGCCATTACTGACTGACCCCACTTGTATGATGGATGATGAATCAGGTAGACTCCGCCCACTGCCACATTGGGCCCTATGGGGGGGCATTGTGAGAGCAGAGGTAGGGGATGATGGGAAGGGGCCAATAACCCTGCCCAACTGTATGTCTTTATCAATCGTCCCCTGGACCAGTGCGTCTGTACCTAAGATTGATTTAAGATTGCTGGCCATAAGGGCAAGCCGGGGGCCACAGTATAGGATCCAGAAGAACTGCCTAATAAAGAAAAAACCGCATCATAAATTGAGTCTCCCCATAAACTGGGCAGTCTGCCAGCAAGGTCCATAGCACCTCGAGCTTAGCTGGAAAGGGACACTTTCCTTGAGCAGCCTCTGCTATCCTTCTGGCTTCTTGTTGTGACTTCAATTGCGGGTTCATATTCAGCAGTTATTAGATGGCATGGAGCTGAGCAATGTCATCCTCCAATGTCTGCAGATCAAACGACTCCCAAAAAGCACAGGACTAGTGGCCTGCAAAAAGGTGGCCATCTCATCCACAGCCAGTTTGCAAACTAGCTAAAGAGAAGATGCAAGCAAATGTGCTGCCTGTACATGATTACTGAAAAGAATTCCATTATGTTTAAATAATTTACTCAGAGAAATATGACTTGGACCAATTCTATGTGTACTTACTTATGAGAAAATCCCACTGAGTGTATTGTTACTTCTTCCCACGGAAGGGTGCACATGATTGCACCCATACAGCAGAATCCTAAGTATGTTTACTCAGAATATCACAGGTTAAATGGGTCTCTGGACTGAGGTTTATAGGACTTAACTAATGGAAAGGTTTGTATATTCTTACCTGGGTTTTGAAGAACGTATTTGGGGAGGGGAAGCTTGACAGTGAAAAGAGGGGATGAGCTCCCTTTGCATTAGCGGGGTTGAGGTAGTTTTGGAGGTGGGGTTGCAGCACTAACTGGGATTCCTACTGGCTCCTGCAGCCTCCTTTCTGTCTCCAGCTGCCACCTGCCCTCCCCAAAAAGCCTCTGCTCTTCGTAATGTCATTGCATTGATCCAATCCTAATGGCCTCCAACTGATGGCCACCATATGTTTCTCCCCAAATGCTCTGGGATGAAACATCACCCCCATTATCTTTTAGAATATATCTCAGAATATTGCCACGTTATAACAGAGCATCTTTCTAGGGTACAGGTAAATTTTGCCCCTCTCATCTTCAAGTTCTCCCTAATTGACTAACCCCTTCTCCAAATTTTCCTGGTTTGCAAAGACAGTGTGGAAGTGGAATGCCGTTTCAGTACATCCCTAATAAAAGCATCCCCACCCCTGGCTGTCCAGCTGCCTCTGGAATGTCCCCAGTGTCAGATAGCCCAGTACCACTCTAGGTAATTGGTAAATGAAAAGGAACATTCGGTTTAAACTAAAAATACTCTTCAGTATCAAGAAAAGGAGTCTATTCCTATTTCACTTTCTGTAGTGGGCGAGGGGGCCCCCATAGAAGTATCTCCTGGCCCTAACTGGAGGTGCTGAGGGCTGAACCTGAGGACCCTCGGCATGCAAAGCAAGTGAGCTACACTCCTTCATCTCCAGGGTCCGAGACCCCTGTAAATGGTAGAATAATCCTAGCAATAAAACACATGAAGTGCATTGGCTATGTTTCACTCCTCCGCAGCTGGGGGTGGGCGTCTACCCTCCGGCCTGGGGGCCCTGCCCTTCTGGCCCACTTTGCCCTTTTTGGGTGGCATCCTGGGATTAAGCGTGTAGCCGGGTCTATTCCCTTCCGCTAACCCCCCCCGGCCTATGCCCCATTGCAGAAGCCAGGGGAGTGCCTCCTCCAGAAAGGAAAGGTGGTAAGCATGAGGAAGCACTAAAGGGAGACCCAGCACCTTCACAGCCCGGCTGGACCGTGCCCTCTTCTCATCATGCACCCCCCCAGTCACCAACCCATTGGCTCCCTTGTCCAGCCTCAGACAATCCAGGCCTCCTGGGCCACCAAGTGACCAAATAGGGGGTGTGATGGAGCTGGTCCCCAGCACCCAATTCCCCTACTATGTGGTAGGGTGAGGGGCTGATGATCTTTCCCACCCACCCCCATGGGGATCCCCTTGAGGAACCCTCAAGGAAAGAACGCAGCCAAAGGCCGCCTTGCCTGTGCTCTTGAGCTGCCCGTAATGCCTTGGATCTGCCACCATCTCCAGGCCTTGCCACCGCCGGGGAGCTGTGGGGCGCGCCCTGCTGCCGCCATCGCTGTAGGGCCTCCCACAGCCAAGAGCTGGCAGCCTCAACCCCGCCAAGCCAGGTGCCTCGCTGCCGTTGACACTAGCAGCACCAATCCCCGCCGCCGGATTCCTGCTACCGCTGAAGGGCCTCCCGTGGTCTAGGGCTCGCTGCCTCAATGCTGCCCAAGAAAAAACAAGGGAAGCCACGTGCGCCGGAGAGCTCCATGTGCGCTGAATGCGCCACACGCGCCCTCAGAAGGTCTCGCCGCTGCCGCCGCTGTTAAGCCTCCCCGTTGTAAGGCCTCCCTCGGCCGGAGCCTCGCCGTTGCAAGGCTGCCGAGCTGCATGCTTCCCCCGACGCTGCAAGGCCTCACCGCGCCGCAGGCCTTGCTGCGCCAAAAGCCTCGCCGCCAAAATTCAAAGGAGGGCGGGAGGCTGGCGGAGCGGCCTTAAATGGCCTTCAGCAGCCCCGCCTCCTATTGTGCGTCACGCAGGTGCGCCGGCGTGCTGCGTGCACACACACATCCCCCACGATGGCGGCCTAGGCTTCGGCTGCGGCCGCAAACTCGCCCCTTAGCCCGGCAGGTACCGGGCGCGGAACGGGATTTCTTTAAAAGTTAAAAGACTTCTCTTAAAAAAAAGAGTAACAACAAAAAGTTGTCAGGTGCACAGTAGGCAGGCTCTCCCCACCTCTGCCTCCACACAGTGGAGCCTAGTCAAGGATGTCAAGAGGTTTTCCAGAAGCATGGGTGGTCAGGGAGGATGCAGAGTTCAAACCACAGGGAAGATGATGTGAAAGAAAAGATACTTGCACATCGGGATGTCAGAGAATTCCAACTGAAATGGGAGGAGAAATTGCCAAAGTTTGCTTGTCCATCCCATGTCTGGAACTGAAATCAATCCAGTGGAGATGATCAGTATTCATTGCTGTTGTTTTCAATCTGAAAATGCTACGTAATTGTTTCCCTCCCATTTTCACTGTGTTTCCTTTGCATTGAAATTTATGGCCTGGAATGATAACGTAGTTAATTATGTAATAAATTACATAGAATTCCACCACAGTGGACCAGGAGACAAATAATGTAGTTTTTGGCAGAAGCCAAACCGCTGTGGAATGAAAACAGCACTGCATGTGATGAATGCAGGTCAAAACAGAAACTGATCCCTTCTTATATCCTTATGCATGAATGCCCCTTGACCACCTTAAAGGTAGATAAGTTCAACAACAACCACCAACCCTCTTCAGTCTACTCATAAGAAAGTTACCAGAATTTTCTCTCCCCTGTGATAATTTTTGAAAAAATGTCTTCTCTCATTAAATGATGAGGAATGGTAAAAACCAGTACGATAAATCTTTGGCATAGCACTACATTTTTATATTATTACTAGGGGCTCTGCCCCAGCTTTCAATGCTTGCCAATCCCACCCACCATCACCAAAACTCCTCCCACTCCCCCACAGCTCACCAAAGCTGTTGCCCGGCCTCCTCTCTGCTGCTGCCACTGCCGGCCTCCCTTCCAGCCTCTTGCCAAAGCCACAGCCGCCGGCCTCCCCTCCTGGTCTCTTGTGTAGGTGTGGCCACCAAGGCCCAGGCTGTGTAGCTTGCCCTGTCGTCATGCTGTGATGTCATGATGATGGGAGGGCTTACATTTATATATATTTATATAGACATGACTAGCATAGATCCATTAATTTCAATGGTTCTTCTCTGACTTAATACCAGCCTATATATCTTAGCCCTGTTCTGCAGCCCCTGAAATTCAGGCACCTCTTTATTCTTCTGTCCTGACTTCTGTCACATAGACCAGAGGAAATACTTGTTCTTTGCCAACCCAGAAGGTCAAGGCTAAGCCTAGGTGGCATAACCTACTGGAGGATAGATTCAGTAGGGTTTAAGGAGAAACTTCTTCCTGTTAGGAGCCATTTGACAATGGGACCAATTGCTTAGAGGAATGGTGGCATCTCCCTTGCTGGGGATCCTGAAGAATAAGAACATATGAAGAGCCCTGCTGGATCAGGCCAATGGCCCACCTAGTTCAGCAACTTCTTGTCACATTGGCCAACCAAATGCCCCAAAGGGAAGCTCACAAGCAAGACCTGAGCACAACAGTATTCTCCACATTTATGGTTAGGGATGTGCAAATCTGCCAATTTTGGTTTCATTTTCCCAGTTTTACATTCAGTTCTTCACATTTCTGCATCAGTTTGCAAACTTTTTCCTCACAAAAATTAGCAGCGTTTTAGTGTAAATGTCTCCTGATATAAACATTTTTGCAAAGTGATTTCCCCTAAAAGAATGCATTTGTGTATGCTATTTTCACTAATGTATACGTTTTATGCACACTCTCTCCCCATTATGCACATTTTTGTACACAATATTCAGTTGGAAAATTGCACTGCAAAATTCAGAGTTGCAAATAACATAGGATAACTGTGTTTCAGTTTGCATATTGTTTTGGCAAGTGCAAATTAAGAAGGTTCATATCAAAATCTAAACCAAACCAAATTTCTCCCTCGTCCTTAGGCATAGGCTAGAATTCTTCTCAATCTGGATTTGGTACCATTTTTTCCATTAACTTGCTTATTTGCTATCATTGCAGATCAGATTTTTATGCAGCAATTTATAACTATTTTCAAAAACAGTTTTTTTTAAAAAAAATCAGCCTCTAAGACACCCTTTCCCAACCAGTGTGCCTCCAGATGTTGTTGGACCACAACTCCCATCTTTCCTGACCATTGGCAATGCTGGCTGAGGCTGATGGGAGTTGTGGTCCAACAACATCTGGAGGCACACTGGTTGGGAAAGGCTGCTCTAAAATATTGATATTAAGAATGATAATTTTTGATATTTAGTAGTAGTAGTAGTATATTTTATTTCCTTTCAAAATATCGATATTAATATCATTTTTTCACGAGGGGGAAAAAGGATTGGTAAAACCAGCTGCTAGCAAACAAAGAACAAACTCAAATTGATATTAGCCTGTTATGTCGACAGAATGCTTTTGAACCAGAACTAGCCGACAGATCCCATCCCTACTTATGATTCCCAACATCTGGAATTCAGAGGCATGGTGCAGAGGCCAAACCTGTTGGGAAGTTCTAGTTCTGGATTGCCTACACTGAGAAGGGGATTGGACTACGTAGCCTACAAGTGCCCCTCAGACTTCCATGATTCTATGAGCATCTGGCAAAGACAGCAAAGTACAGTGTTTTCCCCAGCAATTAAAATGGAGCAGTTGAGGGGCAAGTTCCATTACTCTTGCTGATTATGGACTGTGGTACCATAGTAAAAAATGAAGAGATTCATAAACATGGTCATGTTATTAGATTTAACTTTAGTTTTAACATTAGCTATATTAATACCATTTTTATTTTGGATGCCAGCACGCTCTGTTTATACACTTTTTGAATGCAGGGCATTTGTTTTCATTTGCTTCTCATGTGCCAGGTAGTTCATCATGAGTTCATTCACGTGATCCGGCAGAGAGTGACTTCTTTTGGAACATGAAGTTCTGTTCATGATGAAAAAGAAACATTGCACTGTGGTTCTTGTGTTTGGTAGTAGGTGGAGATTAATTCCTGCAACCATCATTCATTCTAGGAAATGTAGCACCAAGATCAGATTGAAAATGACATCCCCGCCCCCAAGCTGGAAAATGGCAACACTGCACCTGACAAATTGATTTTTGGTGATGCGTGTGTGTGATGGGGCATTCCCAGAATGTGTATGTGAAGGAGAGAGAATAGGGAATCTGCTGGCAAATAGAAACACCATGCAGTGGCGCTGTCAGAACAGGCGCCTGAGGCAGAATTCCAGGGTCCCATTCAGCAGAATGAGCAGTAGGGCTGTCAAATGCAGCAAGGCTAGCTTATCAAAGGGAGAAGTAAGTGAAGCAATAAACACTACCATCTAACATGGTTTTAAATTTTGTATGGTTTTAAAATTGTATATTTGTTTTTAATGTTTGTAAACCATCCAGAGAGTTTTGGCTATGGGGTAGTATATAAATGTAATAAAATTAATAAATAACGCAGGGATGGGGAACTTGTGGCTGTCTTTGGCTTTGGTGCCTTGGGGTGCCCTTTAGGTTTGGCATGTGCACCTTGGCGATCACTGGACAGCGGGGCCAGGATGCATGTGTCAGTTTCAAAAACTCAAGGCTCACAAAGCAAGGAGGGAGAATTAATTTGCAAGTCCTTTGTAGCATGGCCACAGTTTATGGGTGTCAACATGTCCAGGAGAAGGGAAAGACCTGATGCATCCTCATCACGTAAACCCACCTGCCCAGACTCTTATCATTTGGTTAACTGCTTTTGCAGATCTTCTAATTTTGTGATATTTTAAAATATAACCTTTGTACCACCTCATATACCTCTCACCTTCTCTATGGATGTGCTGGCACTATGGGTATGGCTGAGCTGGGGGAGTACACACATCATATATTTAAAGCACATCTCTTCCCCCACCAAAGAATCTTGGGAAATGTAGTTTGTTAAGCTGGGAATTGTAACGCTGTGAAGTGTAAACTACAATTCCCAGGAGTTTTGGGGAGAAGTCACGTGCCTGCTGTATGGTTGTGCATGCAGCCTAAAATTATATAACTGCACCACTGAAAGTCATGCAGAACAGCAGGAAGGTTTCACTGCAATTACGCAGAGAGACAGAGTGCATGTGTAACTTCCCTTTTTGCTCCATTCCCCTCATCTGCAAGCACTTGCTGGCAGCAGCTGGAAAAGCCTTTTCAAAGCAGCTGCCAGTTAACTCTGACAATGCAGGCATGGACGCTGCGCGTGTCCTTAATGCTGCCCAACTGCGTTTGCGATGTGTTCTGCTGCTTAGTTGCCTGCAATGGTCTTGATTTACTCTGATGGCATCCAGACGAAGGGCCTTGATGGAACGCGTCTCATTAACCATTCTGCAAAGCACTTTGTATCTTATCAGTCGGCAATGAAGCTGCCGGAACACTAGGCAGATTTGCAGCATTATAAGGACATGAATAGATGGGATCTTGCAAGATGGTTGGGGAGGGTGAGCGAAAAGAACAGAAAGGAACTGTACATCTTTTATATATATATATATATATATATAAAATTAACCTTGGCAGATCCAAACCAATAGCTTTCAGACCTATAGAAAAACATGGGTGGTGTCTTTGATGAGCTCTCCTGGCTTGAATTGGATTGGTCCAGAAGAATCCATCTATTTTCCCTGAAGTAGGAAATAGTCTGGCTTATTACCAAGGCATCCAAATTGCACTGAAGGCCTTGCTCCTAATTTGAGGAGCCTCCAAAACCCTCTCTTCTTCTTTACAAACCCCCTTCCCTTCCATCTCACATCTGGCAGCTTCTAGAGCAGGAATAGCCAACTTGATACCATCCAGATGCTTTGGACTACAATGCCCATCTCCCCCAGTCAGAACAGGCTGTGCTGGAGCAACTGCAACCAGTTAAGCAAGTGGAAGGAAAGAAATGTTTAACAACCAATCCCTCTTCCCAGGGAACTCTGAAAGTGGTAGCACTGGGAGGAGAATAAACGTAAATGCACTGCCTTCAAGTCGATTCCGACTTATGGCAATCCTATGAGTAGGGTTTTCATGACAATACTTCTTGACAGTAAGGGCAGTTCGGCAATGGAACCGACTGCCTAGGGAGGTGGTGGGATCCCCTTCACTGGATGTCTTCAAGCAGAGGCTGGACAGCTATCTGCGGGAGATGCTCTAACTGTGGATTTCCTGCTGTGAGCAGGGGGTTGGACTCGATGGCCTACAAGGCCCCTTCCAACTCTATGATTCTATGAGGCTGAGAGGCAGTGACTGGCCCAAGGTCACGCAGTGAGCTTCATGGCTATGTGGGGATTTGAATCCTGGTCTCCCAGGTCATAGTCCAACACCTTAACCACTACACCACACTGGCTCTTGGGAGGAGAATAGGGGCCTCTTAACAACTCTCAGTCCCCTTAAACTATGATTTCCAGTTCTTTGGGGGAAGCCATAATGATTTAAAGTGGCATGATACTGTTTTAAATGTATAGTGCAGATGGGGCCAAGTCATCAGGTGCCTCTAGACCAGCCTTTCCCAATCAGTGTGCCTCCAGATGTTGTTGGACCACAACTCCCATCTTCCCAGGGGTGTCACTAGGGTGGTGCGGTGGGTGCGGGCTGCACCGGGTGACACCACGAGATGGGGGTGACACCCAGAGCCGCCCCCTGCCCTAGGCACCACCACTGGGAAGCGGCAGGCGGAGAGCTGCCCTGCCCGCTCTAACAACATGTGGAAGGCATTGGCGGCGCGTGGGGGAAGAACAGGAATCCCGCACAGCCATGGAAGGCGCGGGGGAAGAGCAGGAAGAAAGCTAACAGGTGGAGAGCTGCCCTGCTCCTGTCCCGTGCTAAGCAATCCACGGCTGCCTCTCTGTGAAAAGCTGCCACCTTCCACCTGGGGCCACAGAGACTGTTCAGGGTTCCCGCTTTAAGCCAAAGGATTGATTTAGTCTCATAGTTGTTACTGTGATCCCAACAGGTTGTTTTAGTTTATATTGATGTGTGTGTGTGTGTGTGTGGGGGGGTCTTATCTAATTGTTTTGTGCAGCTTTAAAGTGTGGAATTTTAATTTGTATTTTTTGTGTTGATTTTGTGATATAAACTACTTAGACTGCTTTGAAGTTTAAATTGTCTAAAGAAATAAATGGCTGCTGAGAAAGAGAGTGGTGGGTTTGAGAATGGGGGTGGCGTACAAAATCTACCAGGAATTTATTCTCTGCAAGCCTCGTTGAAATGAATGGGAGGCTGGGTAAAAGCACCAAGCCCAGTGGATTGTGACCGTGGTGGATTCATTGGTGGGAGGGGAAGGTGCTATTTGGATTTTCCACGCAAGGCACCAATGTTTGGGATCAGCCCTAAACTATGATTTTGCAGAGG
Organism: Rhineura floridana; assembly: GCF_030035675.1. Classification (NCBI taxonomy): domain Eukaryota; kingdom Metazoa; phylum Chordata; class Lepidosauria; order Squamata; family Rhineuridae; genus Rhineura; species Rhineura floridana. The sequence goes on along the minus strand of NC_084493.1, from coordinate 23,546,449 downwards.
TGGTTTCTGTTTTGCTCTCTGGCAACTGAGAGACATTGGCATGCCTCGTTCCATCTCCATCAACCCATGCAGACAGGCGCAGACTCTTTCCACCATTCTGTGCATCGGCTGAAGCAGACTGTTGCTTCCCCGCAAACCTTGTGCAAACAAATCAGGATGCATGCTCAGTAAAACAGGTTGTCTGGAAGCGACTTCAGAAGCGGTGCAATGATGGACTGGAACAAAAGGAAGAGCAGACTGGGCAGATGCCTGTGCACTCCCAGACTGACTTGCACCCGTGTATGGCGACCGGCCACAACAGAAGTTGTAAGAGTATAAAAGTGGCTCTGCACAACTTTGTGGGTCCGTCCCAAGAATTCTCTGCAGGTGGCCTCAAGCGGTTTGTCAGGGATGTGGCCTTATTGTCTCTTGAGACACGTCAAGCAACTCTCCCTCCTCCCCACGGAAAAGAACCCCCTGCCCTCCCCCACCCCTGCAGGCTGAGGAAGGAGCTGCATGGCAGGGGCAGGACCAGAGGTTATGTTTTTCAAATGCTTTTGTCTTTAAGATACCATTGGTACATTTTGTTCTGGCGATGGAGGGTTGTGGCATAGTTTGCATTGGCCTCGCAAGTCCAAAAAGGTACACGTTGTACTTCACTAGCAAAGCAAAGATGTGTGTTTTGGAATCTTTCTATCCTGAGGTGGAATTTCAAAACGAGAGAAAGAAAAGACAAACCCAGTAGGTCTGTTGAGTCCAGGTGTGGGGAGCCTTTGCCCCTCCAGATGTTGCTGCACTACAACTCCTGTCGCTATCCCTGGCTGTTGGGCACGCTTGCAGGGGCTGATGGGAGCTGTAGTTCAGCATGGTCTGGTACAGGAGGAGGTCCATGGGGGTGACATCATGAGTTACCGCACCGGGTGACACCAACCCTAGTGACGCCACTGCATCTTCCTGACCATTGGCAATGCTGGCTGAGGCTGATGGGAGTTGTGGTCCAACAACATCTGGAGGCACACTGGTTGGGAAAGGCTGCTCTAGACTGTCACTATTTTCAGGAGAGATTCAATCACCTACCAGCAGCAATTTCAGGCTGTGCAAATAAAGTTGATTTGGAGCTCTTGCACAACAAGCCAATTCCCTCCAACAAACCAACCAACCAACCCTGAACTTCTTGCAGTGAGGAAAGTGTAGAATAACACTTACTTGACACATCATCATCTAACCTCATAGGAAGCTGCCTTATGCCAAGTCAGACCATTGGTCCATCTAGCTCAGTGTTGTCTGTACTAACTGGCAGCAGCTCTCCAGGGTTTCCGACAAGGATTCTTTCAAAACCCTAAGTGGAGATGCCAGAGACTGAATCTGGGACCTTCTGCATGCAAAGCAGATACTCTGCCACAAAGCTACAACAACATCAGATTGGGTCCACTGATACACCCACACCAAACTCTCTGCTATTTCACCCTCCCCTTTAGTAACTGGCAGCAACACACAACACTGGGAAAAGAGATAAGCAATGCCAACCTGCCCGTGTCACTCTGCCAGCCAGTGCTGGATTTTGTCAGGCTCTGAGAGTGCTGTCAGAAGCCAAAGTCACAGTTCCAGAAACTTCAGCTTCTCACCAAAGTACTTACCAGCATAGACAAGGTTTCTGGTGCAGCATAGCCTGAATAAACCATCAAGCACAGGGAATCTGTACATGTCAAAATATCAGGGCCAGCACCAGAGGGTGGCCAGATCAGTCCCTTGCCAAGGGCCCCTCCTTAGGATCAGAGGGTAGCCCTCCCATTCCATGATCCACAGCAGCATCAGGTCCCAAGCCTGCCATGGATCACAGAGAGGGAGCTCCCAGGCTCCTCCCCAATACAGTCAGCACAGGCTTCAATAAACTTCCACAAACACCCCATCTACCTCCCTCATCCCTGTGCATAACATGCACACTGCACATGCATGCCTGCCATCAACCAAGAGGATAGCAGGGGCTTCCCTAAGAGGCTGACATTCCTGCCGCCCTCTTGGTTGATGGCAGGCATGCACATGCCACACTCACCATTCACAGGGATGGGAGACATAGGTGGCCCCACACCACCCATACAGGACAGGGTTGGACTACAGCACCTCAGACCTGTAGCCTGGTACCCAAGGGCCCAGCCATGCCTGGTACTGGCCCTGCACAATATCATGCAGAAACAAGGTGAAGAAACCAGCCAAGGCTGATATCACAGAGCATTCCTTAAACTACCACAAAGAACAAAGCAGAAGGTCCAAAGAGACACAGACCTGTTTGAGTTGCTTCTAGCAACTGGACAGCTCAAAAGGGAGGCCTTATACACTCTGGCCTCCTAAACCACAACCCTACCACAGCTGCAGATAGTAAAGGAGTATCAGGGATTGCTTACTCACTACTCAACCCATTACCCATGAGTGAACCACTAACCTTGTATCTGTAGATGTATATTGTGCAGTCGCTCTGGACCCAAAATGTTGGCTCTCTCGAGGACTGGGGGTGGCTCCACCTCCTCGTCTGACTTTTCCAGCGGCTCTTCCTCAGGGAACAACCCAGAGAGCTCCTCAAGGGACTCCTTAGCATCGGATTCAGGGAGACCCTGCCTGCTCCTCAAAGTTCCTGACTTGTGGGGTGTCTCATTTGTCCTCTGAGGACTAAGGGTCTGCCACCAGGTCAGGGTGAGGCATGGCAGGTTTGACCCTGAGTCAAGACTGAAGGTTACTTGCAGGATGAGAGTGCAGTCAATTCTTTCAGAGCTGTATGAGCAAACATTGTATGGCCTGTCACTTTTATGAAACCCCTACCCCAATGAATTTGCACTGTTCAGAAGGAGAATATTTTCTTCTTCCGCAGTCCGACACTCATTCATATTTTAACCTTCATGGAGTTATACGCTGCTCAGTTCTGCTTACATGATGGGGAAAAAAACCTAGTTATACACTGCTCAATTCTGCTTAGAAGAGATGGGAAAAAAACAATTTTCTCCCTCTCCACTGATTTTTTTTTTTAAGAAAACCACTAATTTGCTAGAATATCCTCTCTCTCTCTCTCTCTCTCTCAAATCCAGAGCAGTGCTGCTCAGACAGAATAATCTTGTTAAAAAATCTCAGCGGGGATGGTACGTAATTAATATGAACAAATTCATTTTGGAACAATCCCTCATTCACCTGCAAAATAAATCTGCAGCTGTCACATAGTTCATTTCTCAATCACGGAGAGTGAGATTGCACTCCCTCCATCTTCCCACAGCTTTTTTTAAAAAAAATCAGGGCCATTTCTCTCCAATGCTGCTGGGCCAGATACAATTAACTTACGCAAAAACTGTTAAGTGCAATCAATCTTTCCTGATCCTAACAGGTCACTGTGACAGCAAAAAGGATTTTCTCTCTCATCAGAGCTATTCAACGGTTGTTCCAAAACAGCAGTTGTGGGCAGCCATTCAAAGCCCAACCTGTCCTTTGTGACAGGTAATTGTTCCATTGAAAGGTGTTCCGTCACAGCAGCCTCACACTCTGTTGGTTCGCAGATGAAAATAGGAATAGCCCTGCTTTTCTCCCATGGATCACTGGGCTTTGCCCATTGTTACACATTGCTGAAGGCCTTGCACCCCCTGTTTCTTGCTGTGTACACCAGGTGGCGGAGGCAAGTGGGAGAGTGCCCCATCAACCTCGGTCTGCCTTGACCCAGCCTACCCTTGTCTGCCGTCTGACTTACATCCAGTCCTGGGGCTGGCACTGTCTGGCAGCTTCCTTCTCCTTAGTCTCACTTGCCTCTTGTAGACTCAGGGGGATGGGAACAAAACTAGAATTTGTTGTCTGTGCCTCTCATTGGCTCTGGATATACCTATTGTGGGTCTCCCAGTCTTCGGCCCTACCAGGCCCAATGGGCACCAGCCATCACTGACACCAGGGGTGGGGAATCTTTTTTTAGCTCTTCTGAGCAACTTTCTGGGGACATTATGCTAGTGGTGGGAGCATCTAGAGGCAAATGTGAGTGAAGTGGGTGTAAATTTTACCTTTGCACAGTAGGCTAGTTTCTACACACAGAGCTTGGAAAAGTTACTTTTTTGAACTACAGCTCTCATTAGCCCCAGTCAGCATGGCCACTGGATTGGGCTGATGGGAGTTATAGTTCAAAAAAGTAACTTTTCCAAGCTCTGCACACATTCATATACCTCCCTCTGTCCTCTATCCAGGCAAGCAAGGACACAGGAGCAGAGGGTTGTATTCAGCTAAGTCCTGCTCAGAATAGGCCATTGAAATGAATGAACCTTAGTCATGTCCAATGGGTTTACTCTTATGACTAGAGTAGGAAGCTGTCTTATACCAAATCAGGCTTTGGTTCATTTAGCTCAGTATCACCTACACTACTGACAGTGGCTCCCCAGGTGCTCTACTACAGAGCTATGGCCTTTCCTCAAAGCATCATCAGAATTCAAGGACACATTCCAGCCAGGCAAAAACACTCAAATTTGGGTGCAAAGCAGGACCAGTGGGAGGAGACTGGTTATGTTTGTGATTTGTGGCTGAAATGGAAATGGAAATAGACTGCCTTCAAGTAGGTCCCGACTTATGGCTACCCTATGAATAGGGTTTTCATGGTAAGCGGTATTCAGAGGGGATTTACCATTGCCTCTCTCTGAGGCTAGTCCTCCCCAGCTGGCTAGGGCCTGCTCAGCTTGCCACAGCTGCACAAGCCATCCCCTTCCTTGTCCGCAACTGCCAGCTAGGGGGCAACTGGGCTCCTTGGGACTCTGCAGCTTGCCCACGGCTGCACAGGTGGCAGGGCACGTAACCCCTGAGCCACTCCCTGTGGGGGTGATCTTTAGCTGGCCCTTGACACCCAGGAGACACAAGCGGGGATTTGAACTCACAGATTTTGGACTCCCAGCCAGACTCTCCTCCGCACTGTGGCTATCATCATAAAATCATCATAAAACTAAACAGAAACCCAAACACTACCTTAAAATGCCACGTGGAAAAAGAAAGTATTTGTCAGGCACCTGACGTTCAACAAGGAGGGTTGTCTAATCTCAGCCAGGAGGGACTTCCCACAAGCTTGGTCCCACAAAATTAAATATGTGACATCTAGTAGTTACAAGTCATGCTTTGAACCCTGGGGGGTGACCAACAGAGTCTCACTGAAAGATCTCAGTATTGGGCAGTGATATAAGGGATCAAGTGGTCCTTAAGATATATCGCATATATGAGTCTCCCCTCCTCCCATCTTACCTTCACAACAACACTGTGAGGTAGGTTAGAGCAAGAGATGGGGAGAACTACATTGCCGGGCAATTTGCCTGAGTCTAATTACTGCACCATACCAGATGTCTCCCCAGCCTCCTCTGCTGGGTGCAAGGGTTCCTGAAATTGCTGTGCCCAACTTCCATATTGCTCTAGCTTTGTGTTTTATGGCCCATTTATGTTTATTCCCTTTTTCTTTTTCTGGCTTGTCTCCTGTGTCTTGGAAAACAGGCCCTGGTTCTGATTTTGAGAAATCACCCAAACAGGGGAAAAATAAATTAAAATAACCATTGTGACAGATCAATTATATGTGCACTATAACTATACTGCCCCCAGCTCTGTCTTTTATATATCATAGTTTTATCACCCTGCAATATATTATAAGATAAACTTATAACAAGATGTGTTGTGTATATAATAGATCTGTCAGATGGTTGATTGATTACTTTTCTCTGTTGGGATGATTATTCAACATCGGGACTATTTTTATTTCACTTTTTGCAGCACTGAGAATTGCCATTTCCTTCTCTGTGGCTTCTGTTTTGCGTGGCATGCAAAAATTCAAGTGGTGTAGCTTAACCATACAGTCTAACTCTGACCACACTCGCACCATGCATTCATCCGACTATTATTTCACTTCAAACTATCATGGCATATCCCAAAGAATCCTGGGAAGTGTAATGGGTGAAGGGGGCTGGGAGTTGTTAGGAGACCCCATTCCCCTCATAGAGCGACAAGTCCCAGAGTTCTCTGGGAAGAGGGATTGATTGTTAAACCACTGGGGGATTTTTTTCCCACCCAACACGGAAAGGTTGGGGACTGAGTGGCAGAGATGGGGATGTTGAGGGCGTGGCCCTCTCTTTGCTACTGATGTTAATATTTCTTGTTCAGGCATCACGAATAATCAGAGTCCAGTTCTGGAGAGAAACTACTACCGCATCCCAAGAAGGCAGATGATCTACTTCTCTCTCACTCCTATGGTGAGGTGCATCTGTCTCCATCATTCTTGGCTTTTAGTAGGAATTGGAAAACATTCCTGTTTACCCAGGCACTTGATGGCTGAAGGAGACTGTTCCTGACAACCCGGAGATCGCTGCAATTGTTTTTAGAAAGTTTTAACGGTAACTAGTTTTAGAATGTTTTAAATGGTCTTTAGTATGTTTTTCCTGCTGTTGTTAAAATGTTTTGTTGTAAATGTGTTTGCTGCCCTGGGATCCTTCGGAAGGAAAAGTGGGATATAAATTTAATTCATAAATTAATAATACCTGACAGAGGTGGTGACAAAAAGTAGCAATACAGGTCTCTTTTGAGTCTAATGAGTGTATCTGGAGTAAACACAACTGAAAACCTGTAATGAGCATCCATTGGAGTGCGTGACTGCGGCCACCCGATAAAGGAGCTCTACCATTTTAATTTTGGCTGATAAAGGCAGCGGAACACATCCTGGAAAAATGAGGTGGCTATCCTTGTCCTTTTCCCCAGGCCCAGTGGCTGCACATGGACTTTTAATGAAAGGGCCAAGAGAAAAAAATGCAAAAGATTGATCTGTGATGCTCAGGAGCGAGACAGCTGTCACCTGTGCAATGAAATCATGCATTTTGTTAGGGTGAGCCCATCTCCAAAAGGGCCTTGGATGTTTCCCAACAATTCATGAGCATTTAAGCAGTGCTGGAACAGAGGTAGCCAGAGGTGAGACAGGGGGTGGGGAGGCGGAGGCAGTAATCCAGAGCTATTCATTAATCTCTTGGACAGACCTGCAGAGGGTCACAGGTGGAATTGCTTCACAAGCCCTTTCCTTGCAAAGCTATTTTTAGTTGTCAGGATTGGACTCTTTAGAAACTTCAGTTTTATATATCTTCCTTTTATCTATTCCACAGTGGTGGGGGGGCAAGGAGAGGAGACAGCCAGGGACCCACTCCCCTGTCGAGATTTTAAAGAGTTACACTCCTTAAGATCTTTCTCCTGCTGATGCCAAACAGCTGGAGAAGAAGGTTTTAATTACAATTACAAAGGTGAACAATGCATAAGGATTTCAAGTGCTTTTTGGTCCAGGGATATTCCATTTGTCTAGCTGTCATTTCATGGAAATCAGCACTGAACAAACCACAACCTCCACCAAAATATTTATATTTTGCTGATTTAAACCACCACCTTTTCAAATGGTTGAAGATGGCAAACAGGGGTGTAGTCGTCCAGGGTCTCAGGGGGTCTTAGACCCTTTACTCTTTTGGGAGCAGGGTCCCTACATCTCCAGCATCCTATGAGCCAATCAGCATGAAAGGGGAGTGTGTTAGCCACTGGAGGCTGGGCCTGGCAACCAAGAGGTCTTCTGCATCTTTAAAAGTTGTGCAGGGAGAAGGGAGAATTCCACCTTGTGGTTTTTCCCATTACAGTGTTGCAAGAACACCTGCACTTGGCTGACTTTCTCTTCTCCTAAAGATACAGGATCAGTCTCAGACCCTGAATCTGGCAACCCTACTCCCCACCTGTGATTCCCAGCAACAGGAATACAGGGGCATACTGCTTCCAAGAGTGGAGGGAGACCAAAGCCATTGTGGCTAGTAGGCTTTGATAGAGCCTTATCCGTTTAAAAAGCCATTCAAGTGGGTAGCCATTGCCAGTTCTTGTGGGAGCCAATTCCATAGCTTAACTGTGCACTGTGTGAAGCAGTATTTTCTCTTGTGTGTCCTGAATCTTCCAACAAAAAAGGCACTCCCTGACTCTTCTCTCATTGCCAGCTGGTTCTAGGGGACAAAGAGGGGAGTGTACTTTGGGCTCTAGTGAAGACTGGTGGCTCTGATATTGGTGGGGCAATGAATCTGCTCCAGGTTTTAGTTCAAACTTTCAAGGTGCTGTCCAAGGCCTTTCAGCTCCTTGAAAGTTTGGACTAAAATCCAGAGCGGATTCACTGCCCCACTGACATCAGAGACAACAGTCTCCCCCGGGTGTCATCCTTCTGAACGTTGGTCAGCAAGGAAGGGGGTGGAGCAAGCAAGTGCTCCCTTGCCTTGCTTTTGGGGAAGCGGACAAGGAAAGCCACAGATCAGTTAATCGACTGCTCCAGTGCTCAGAGCCAGGGTGGTGTCATTAGGAATATATGAATCTGTTCATTTCAGGGGTTTCTCCCCTCTTTAGTTTCCCAGTTTTCCGATGGAAAGCAGTTTGCCACATATGCACATCCACTTGCACTTTGTTTAAACAAATAAAAAAGTCCTCATAAATCTTTGTCCACACCTTAGAGCACATTTCTCCTAATATCCATGTGTGCAATTAATCTAATATACATATCTTTGCAAGCAGTTTTCTCTAACATAGTGAATTTTGGTATGTTACTTTCACTAATATTTATATTGGGAGAAGTGCAAACACGGAAGGCTAGCTGCATTTTCATCTGCACATTGTTTTGAGACCAAACCGGATTTCACCCCATCCCTGGGTGTCATCTATCATGGAGACAGTGGAAAGGATCCAATTAGGCTGCCCACAAGGATTGAATTACTCAGTCCTGTTTCTCAGCAGATCCTTGTGTTTACAATTAGAATGTTAATGCACAAAGCTGGGGCTCTTAACCTCATTCAGCGACAAGCTTTGTAACTTGCACAACATCCACTGTAAAAAAGTATGGGACACAGAAGGGTCAAAAGAAGGATAAAATGGGAAAAGTGATTGACCAGAGGTAGAGGAGAAAGGAGAGACTGTCCCCTGGTGGAAAAGGGCCATAGCTCAGTGGTACAGCATCTATCTTTAATGCAGAAGGTCCCAGGTTCAATCCCCAGGATCTCCTGGTAGGGCTGGGGAGCTTTTTCTGCCTGAAACCCTACAGAATAGTGTTGCCAGGTTCCTGGCCTGAGACTGATCCTGTATCTTTAGGAGAAGAGAAAGTCAGCCAAGTGCAGGTGTTCTTGCAACACTGTAATGGGAAAAACCACAAGGTGGAATTCTCCCTTCCCCCTGCACAACTTTTAAAGATGCAGAAGACGCAGAGGTCTTCTGTATCTTTACAAGTTGTGCAGGGGGAAGGGAGAATTTAACCTTGTGGTTTTTCTCATTACGATGTTGAGAAAACCTGCACTCGGCTGAATGTTCTCCCCTTAAAGATACAGGATCAGTCTCAGGCCAGGAACCTGGCAACCCTACTAGAGAATCACTGCCAGTAAGTGTAGACAATAAGAGGAATCAATGATCTGGCAAAGTATAAAGCAGCTTCCTACGTTCCTGGTAAATGCAGACAGTGGGAGTATATGGTATAGCCATTTCAGGTCTTTTGCCCCTTTCTAGAACAGAAAGTGAAGGCTTCTCTGTCTCTCCTGCTCAACTTCTGTTAACTTCTAGATGAAGTGTGTCAGGCTGCATTAGCAGAGACTCCTCTGAATCTCACCCAGGGAGCCTCCATTGCAAAACAAATAGTCTAGCATCAGCAAAATGTCTGGAATAATAAAAGCCAGTTGCCAGAGCAAGGAAGATGTAACTCTATATTAATATCAACTGGACACCTTCATAGCTTATTAGAGGCTCTGAATATGATATCGGCAGTTTTTCTGCTCTGCCTGCCAACCTGCAAGAGAATGAATGAATCCCTGATGACAGATCTTATTTAACTCGCTCTGTGATTTTTGTCCCTCCTGTGGGTTCCACATCTTTGTGGGAGCTGACAAAAACTCAATATATGGAGAGTAACTGATGTGTCTTCAAATGATATGTGCAACTTTACCTTACTCTAATAACTCATGGAACAATTGTCTTGGAGAGGCATTAAAATGAAAGGGGTCAAAGGAAAGGCCTCTATTTTTGTTATATGTAGGGATGAGTGGACCTTTCAATTTTGGTTTCTCTCTGTTTTCTATTTTTCTGGTCTTCAGTTCTCCATAGTTTTGTATCAATTTGCAATTTTTAAATATATATATATATATATATATATATACACACATACACATATTAAACAAAAGTCATGAAAATCCATCAGCATTTTGGTGCAAACTCCTAATATAACATTTTTTGCAAGCAATTTCCTTAATATAGAATTTTTGTAAGTTATTTTCATGAATATATGCATTTTTAGGCACACCATCCCCTAATATACACATTTTTGTACACATTATTTGATTGGAGAACTATATCACAAAATTCAGAGAATTGTGAATTTTGAAGGATGGATGTTTTTCTGTTTGCAGTATTGCTTCAGAAAGTGAAAATTGGGTAGGTTTGCACTGAAATCTAAACTGAACAGAATTTCTCCCCCATCTCTAGATATATGTCAAGAACATGTCCTAGGATAAGCTTCTACTTGCAGGACATGCAGTGAACGGATCAGAAGGAAGACCTTTACTCAAAGGATACACATTGAAAAGAGCAGAGGCAATGAAACAAATGTTTCAGCATGGATCCTATGAATACAGGTCTTCCCTTGAACACATTCATTGCATACCCCGCCAGTATGTCTTCCCTTTGCCTCGTGCATTACCTCTCTCTTGTCAGTGCCTATCACACAGGGATCATAGCTCGATGGTAAAGCACATGCTTTACATACAGAAGGTCCCAAGTTCAATTCCTGACATCTCCACTTAGAAAGATTTCAGGGGGCAAGTGGCGGACAAAATGTTGGTAAAGAAATCCTGGAAAGCCACTGTTAGCATTTGGAGCTGAATGCTGGCAGAAGGTTGGGGGCACTGCACTTCAGTTCTGCTCCTACCTCTAGGGATGTTTCCAGAAAGCAGTTACGGGAGGCTTCTATTTATGGGAGCTTTCTTGTGGTGTTCCACAAATTTCCATCTTGTCCCCCATGCTATTTAACATCTATATGAAGCAGCTGGGAGCAGTCATCAGGAGTTTTGCAGTGAAGTGTCACCAGTATGTGGATGACACTCAGTGCTACCAGGAGAGCAAGTTGAGGTGCTAGACAGGTGCCTGGAGGCAGTGATGGGCTGGATGTGGGCCAACAAACTGGAGCTGAATCCTGCAAAGACAGGATACGTTATGTGTTCTAAGTTCTCGAGTCCAGGAGATAGGAAGACGGCCTGTTCTGGATGGGATTGCACTCTCCTAGCAGGAGCAGGTTTGTCGCTTGGGGGTACACCTTGAGCCAGCATTGTCACTGGAGGCTTAGGTGGCCTCAGTGGCTTGGAAAGCCTATTTTCAGCACCAGTTGGTTCTCCAGCTATGGCCCCTTCTGGTCAGAGATGACTTGGCAACAGTACTCCATGATCTGGTAACTTCCAGATTGTATTATTGTAATGCACTCTACATGAGGCTCCCTTTGAAGAAGACTCAAACTTCACACTGAGACTCTGGTTTTAGGGAAACAAGAAAGCTTAGTTTATTATAGGAAATGCATACTGGATAGGAAAGATCCTAGTTCTAGCTAACTAAAGTTGGAGATGCAAAGAGCCATTCTTGTTCTTTAATCTCTGCAAGAGAGAGAGAGACCAAGGAAAGAGATGTCTTCTGTCCCAACAAAGAAGGGAGGAACAAGAAATGAGGCTTGCAACTAGGGTTGCCAGGTTCAATCCCTGAGACTGACCCTGTATCTTTAGGAGAAGAGAAAGTCAGCCAAGTGCAGGTGTTCTTGCAAGACTATAATGGGAAAAACCACAAGGTGGAATTCTCCCTCCCCCCTGCACAACTTTTAAAGATACAAAAGACCTCTTGGTTGCCGGGCCCAGCCTCCAAGAGGTCTTTTGTATCTGTAAAAGTTGTGCAGGGGGGAGGGAGAATTCCACCTTGTGGTTTTTCCCATTACAGGGTTGCAAGAACACCTGCACTTGGCTGACTTTCTCTTCTCCTAAAGATACAGGATCAGTCTCAGGGATTGAACCTGGCAACCCTATTTGCAACCCTAAGAGTTATCAGTTTGCACACCTGAAGGAAGGTCAGCACAGGTTAGATCAGCAAAACTGTCTAGGAAGCTTGGAGGTTCCCCTCTCTATTTGTTCCTTCCCATGCAAACCCCCAGCAAGCTCATTTGTATCCCAACACTCTCAATAGCCACTGCCAGTCTGAGTAGATTAAGGGAAGCCAATGTGGTGCCCTCTGGATTTTGTTGTACTGTCACTCCCATCAATCCTTGGTGATTGGCCATGCTAGCTGGGGCTGATGGGATAACATCTGGAGGGCACCACATTGGCTACCACTGGAGTAGACAACTCAAGATGATGACTCAGGGCTAGTGTTTTTAAGAAAAATGCACAGAAGAGTAACTAAATGTTACAAGGTCTAGAGAAGTCACATGCTTGCTGAAGCTTATCAGTAAATACGTGCTTGTAAGCTGCTGCAGTAATGGTGAACTGGAATGCAGATATGGGTGGAGAAATTAATGTGCCGTGTGCACAAGGAAAGGTGGGCATAAGTTAGAAGATTGACCAATGGAAAGGTGGCAGGTTGGCATTAGGGGGCCAATTAGAATGTGCCATGAATTTTTGCTTGCAATGTATAAAGTGTAACACCCCCACAAGGGGTGTGCTTGTTTTGCGAATTATCGCCTTGCACCTCTTCTGGCCAGAATGAAATAAAGCTTGTTGGACCCTTCAACCTGGATGTGGTCATTTGGCTGTACTGGGCACCGGGCAACTAACCCATTTGGGAGACAACAAAGGCTAGATGGACACCTGGTCTAACCTGGTTTAAGGCAAGCTTCTCCTGTCCGTGGCAATTGTTCCAAGAGCGTTTATGCTGAGATAAAAGTGTTGCGTATTCCTTGAGAACACCCAAAGGGAAGACTTCTCCTTTTGAGGACCTATCTGAGGAGAGGCTTCTACTCACAGGAAACACACTGAAGGGACAGTAGTAATGTGGTGCATTGAAAAGAAGACCTAAGGTGACCATGCCTCCTATTTTACAGAGGACAGTTTTCTGTTTGAAGGGCTACCAAGAGGCCAGTCCTCCTTTTAAAGGAGCCCTTTGTTTGAAGGGTTGACTAGTCCAAATCTAATTTTAAGATGAAGAACCCTAAGAAGGGAGATCAGGATGGCTAACTTAGGCCCATTCATTTGAATGGGTCTACTCTGAGTAAAAGTTAGTTGAATACAATCCAAAGTTTTCCCTTTTATGGAGAGATGGATTGTATTTCTATTAAAATTATATTAGTGATTGTTTCTAATACACAAACACAAATTAGCATATGAACATTTTATGCAAATTTGTGTAATCTTTTATCCTCTTTTTTGAGGGGGAAAGAATGTATAAATAGCCACCCTAAAAGGCCTCTACTCCCAGGAAAGAACAGTAGCAATGGATGTGTTGAATGGGAGGTAAGAGCAGAGGTGAATGATCCAGTAGAGACAGCCTGATATCTGCAGCTTGATTTTGAGCTAGGGATGATTCTGGGTGAAGTATTTTATTTATTTCTATAAAAATCTTTAACCACTTTCCAACTTGTTTAAGAGTGCTCAAAGTGACATGCAGACTATGTTGGAATAGGCAAATATTGCACGGTCACTTTAAGGGATATTTGGAAAATATCCCATGTACCTGTTTACCATGATGTAACTTCCTAATGGGTGGGGTTTAGTTACCTGACTTCCTCCTCCTTTGTCCTGAGGGATTTTTGAATATCCTCCATTGCTGATCTTCCTACCTTTGAGAGAGGCCGTATGGCAAGATGCTCTCTGCTGAGTGCATCAATACAAAGACTAAGATGGACTGAGATTCCTATTTTTCTTTCTTCCAAGCTAGAGCCTATGTTCTTCTAAACATATGAAAGGTCGTAAGTAAATATTTTTTTTCTTTTACCTAAAGGATTGTGTCTGTTGTTATTTATATACAGAAAGGGGGGCTGGTTTATATTCTCATTCTGCTGCTTGTATTTTTACAACTCTGCTAAGAAATAGGACCAACCAAATTAGTTCCTATTTCTGTGTGTGTTTTTTATAATACCGAACAGACTACTGCATATATAAAAAATTAAATGCATCCATTAAAACAGAAAACTCTTAAAACTGCTGAATGGCAAATTAAAATAATAGCTGTCAGCAAAAGAAAACCAACAACAACCCCTTTTAAAAACATGGTGTAAATCAACATGAAGTAGTGGAAGCTTTTCATTTTCTTTTAAAAAGGAGGAAATAAATAAATAAATAAATAAATGAGAGAGAGAGAGAGAGAGAGAGGAACACCAACCTTGAAAGTTCAGACTAAAACATGGAGCAGATTCACTGCCCCACTGACCTTGTAGCCACTAGTCTCCATTGTCTATACTGCCCTCTCACAAAACTTCAGAGCGGTGAGATGTTTGCATGTGTACCCAAGGAGCACTGAAGTATCTGGAGAGGACATGCACATAGTTGGGGTGCTGAATTCATGTAAGGGTCAGGGAATATGGCTGGAGGCCACAAAAGAAGAAAAATTATCTCTGCATCTCCCTTTGGGTGGCAAGTCCTAGCACATGTTCAAACGTTTCTTCACAACTATGAGGAGACATTTTACAAAAGCAACACTACCAAATAAACAAGCGAGCAAGCCCACAGTAAAGTTAAGCATCTCACCAATTGAAATTCTGTGCTAGACATTCAGTTCCACCTGGGACTTCATACATGCAGAATCACAGAAGATGAACAGCTTCACTAATAGGCAATGGCACAGCCACCAGCTGTTTGTTCATAGAGGTGGTCTTTCATGTACAGTGTGCTAAGATATGGGATTCAGAGCACCAACTGAAAAATCATTTTAATTATGAAGGGGTTCCCTCTCTGATTTACTGGTTTCCTCAATCTTCAGGACTGGCCCAAGGCATTTTTCTACCAGAGACTAAGGACAAGATGGTGCCCCCCCTTCCACTTACAGAATCTGACCCAGACTGTCAGTTGAATCTTCCTTCAACATTGGCAACAGTATAACATCCTCCTGAAGGATCACGCTAGCTTAGGATGTGCAAGGCAGAGTGCAAGGCCCTCACAGCTCTGTCATCCAATGTCTGATTGCCACTCAACATCTGCCACCTGAGATAGTTGCCTCATTCTGCTTAATGATAGGGCCGGGCCTGCACTTCTATCAACAGCTGATTGGCACTGCTATCAAGTCTTCTGGGATTGGTGGCACTACAGAGTTCCCCACTGGGTACTCCGTAGCACAGCTGTCGCCTGCCCACAACAAGGCTTGCTGTAAATGTGGAACAGTAGGGCTATGCATCAGAGTTGGCCGAATCCTGAATCAAATTGGACCAGTATGGGGGGAAATGGGCTTTAGCCAAGACGAATGGAGACAGCCTTGGATCACTCCAGATATGGTCAAGCTTTCTGGAGTGATCTGAGGCTGTCAGGGATATGTGTCAAGCTTTGGCTGTGCGTACCTGTTCCCAGCAAGGAAATGCAAACACAGTCAAACTGAGCAGGATTGAACCTTCCACCCACTAGGTGATGAGCAGTGGATTCAATCCTGCTGGAGCACTGGACATGCAGCTTCACCTTCTCCCACCACCTCCAGACCATATGTTTAATTAGATTTTAATAAACCCTAATTATACATTAGCCCCACCCCATTGAATTGATTCGGGGTCCTGAACATGGATTGGGGGTTCTCTGGGTTGGCCCAAATTGGACCAGAGGCATTGTACACAGTGGTACCAAATGGCTGACCAGCATTTACAGCAAGGCTGCTGGGACTGACTGCAATATGGAATTCCCCGTTGAAGCATAAACGAAGCAGGGCTTGCTGTCAGCTTAAATTGCAGCTGGCAATGCAAAATATCTTCCTCTGCAGACAATTTCAGATTGGGCCACCTGATGTCTTTGTGGCATCAGGTGATTAACAGGTAGGAGGCCCCACCTACCTGTCCAAATGATCTGCAGAAGGTGGGGGAGGTCAGGATCTGGCCTGCTCACTGGCTCCTGTTCCCACCCCTGCCCAATGCCCTCTCAGCTGCCTTTCTACAGCTCAAGGAAAGGTTGAAATTACTTTTAAGCCTTGATTTACTCTAGGGATTGGGAACCTGTGACCCTCTAGATCAGTGCTTCCCAAATGCCCAACCACTTGAAAATTGCTGAGGGTCTTGGCAGACCACGTAATGATTTTTCTGATTGTTGTTTAGCAACTGTAGTGCACTGTGCTAGATATTAAAGTATGTATTGATTCTCAAGTGCCTTATCAGCCTCTTTTTCCCACTCGGGACCTTCCCTCATCGTGCTGCCAACCACAGCTTTATTCCTTTGAGGAAGGCAAACCTTCCACCCCATCACTTCATCCTACTCACTTTCTGGATTGAGCACCAGGTTTTAAGAATGATGGAACAACCACTGTGCCCACAGATCTTCATCCACACACAAATCCACGCCATTTACACACATGTGGCTATGCTGCTCTGCAGAGTTGCCATTGCAGACCACCTGCATGAATCTCATGGACCACTAGTGGTCTGTGGGCCACACTTTGGGAACCCCTGCTCTTATGTTGTTATACTAACAATTCCCATCATCCCTGACCAAGTGGCCTTACTAGCTAGATAAGCAAGAAGTTTTTACATTCGATCAGTGAAACACATATTCAGTTGCTTTCCAGTAAATCAGGCCATTGGTCCATTTAATCCTGCACTATCTCCTTTGACTGGCAGTTCTCCAGGGCTTCTGGCAGAGGTCTTTCCCACCACCTTATGCCTGATCCTCCTTTTTAGCAGGAAATGCCAAGGATTGAACCTTAATCCTTCGCTATGCAAAGCTGGTCTCTGCCACTGTCTAGTGGTTCTTCCCTAACAAACCAGGTATGTTAAAAAAATAATCTAGGATTCAGATTTGCTCTTATTCCACCCTACCTACATAACCAGTTGCCTTATACCACATCATGCTACTTGTCCATTTACCTTGGTATTGCTTCCTTTGATTGTCAGCAGTTCTCTAGGGCTTCAGACAGAGGCCATTCTCAGATGCTTTTGGAAATGCTTGATAGGGATCAAACCTGAGCAGGACTCACCAAAGACTCACCTTTTGCTGCCTGACGCAAAGGATAAGTTAGTGCCCACTACCATATCATATATGGATGCTGACCAGATTGGCACTTGAATCTTATTTCAGCACTGGTGAGTGGACAAAGCCTTCTTCCACCACACCTGGGAGCACCAGGTTGGCTTAGAAGGCCCAGATCTGACCTCGAACATCTTGCTGCCATTCTTCATCCCCAACATCTCATTCTGTCTAATGGCAGGGCCGGCCCTGAACCTAGGCCTCTAGACAATGGAGGCTGGTCCATCAAGGAGAATGGGGTGCGGTCCCACCAACTTTTGTGTGGCCTCAGCCAGCCTCCACCTGCTTGTCTTACTTATGACCAGTCCAGGGGGTGGCCACAGCTTTCTCCTCTTTAGTTTCAGTGCTGCCCTTGTATAACTCAGCAGGGAGAAGGATGGAGTCACAGAACTAGCTAACTCTTCCTATCATTAGCTCTGGCTTCAACAACTGTTGGGCTCCCTGCTCTCCACCCTACCCATCCCAATGGGCACCAGCCGCCAGTGTTTCCAGAATGCAAAGAATGTGTCGTACCACAGCCCTCAAGCCCTCCCCTGGAGGCAGTGCATTCATATGAAGTGGCCTTACTGTTAAACTGTTAATCAGACCTGGCGCTAGCATACAGCCGGGTTGGGCGCTGGCCTGAGGGCCAGGATCTCAGTCAGGGCCCCAGGAGGCCCTCCTGGGATAAGCGCAGGCCAACAGTGGGCAGCTCAACGGCAACAAGGTCCATCCTGCTCAGCTGTGCAGCTACTGTGCAAAGATAAGGAGTTGCTAAGGAGCTGCCCTGGTCTGTCCTGAGTTCCAGGCATGGAAGGAGGGGCGGGGCTTAGTGGCTTGCAGCAGCAGAAGAGCGCCAACACTGAGGGGAGGAAGCAGCTGAGAAACCATCTCTCTTTTAATGTGATCCCCGTTGAATTCAGAAGGGCTTCCTCCCAGGAAAATGTAAAGGGGCTTACTCCCAGGTAAATGTGTATTGGATTGCAGCCTAAGAGTGAGATGTGGAGCTTGGAAGGAAGGTGAGAAGGCTTTCCTGATTTTCTAAGGCTGCAATCCAATGATGTCTACTCAGAAGTAACCTCGATTGGGTTCAATGGGACTTACTCCCAGGTAACTGTTGAATTGCAGCTTTAATTACACAATAATTATTGCCTCCCCACCCCCTTGTTCCCTTCACCCCACTGATCTGATAGTGGCTGTGTGTCTGCATGTGCGTGCGCTTGTGTATACATGCTAAGACCTTTCCTCTCCTTTTACAGACAAGCTTCTATTGTTCAGGTTTGTACTGGGGCTTTTGTATATGAATTCCCTCTTCCCCCCCCTTGCTTCCCCACCACCCCAGTTGTAGCTGGGAAGCTCCTATTATTAGTTTCATTTATATTCTGCTTTTTATATAAGGAACTCAAAGATGGTTCTTCCCCTCCACATTTTATCCTCTCAATACCCCTGTGGGTTAGGTTAGACTGATTGACAGTTACCAGCCCAAGGTCACCCAGTGAGCTTCATGGGTGAGCAGGGATTTGAAACCAAGTCTGGCAGGAGGTTCTAGTTATCATGTGTCTCTTTAACTTGAAAACTTGTACGCTTGTAATGCCTGATGGTAACATGGCAAGTTCAGAGACTAATAGTTTGTCCTTAGAAAGGCCCCCTTTCCAGTCCTTCATATATAGCACTATATTAGTAGTACTAATAGCATTACATCTCCACCAGTGCTGTGTGTTTATTCTGCACTAGACATCAAAGGCGATTCCTCTTATTAGACATTTTTATAAGGGTTTCTGATGCACTGAAGCATGCTGGAGTATTGTGTTGCATCTGCGTTTATATGGGTCTACGGTATCTGAATGTTTTATTTTCTGTGCATGTAAGCCCTGTGATGTGGAAGCATCCTTTAGTGTCATTTTTGAACACTATACACACTTCTTAACATATAGGTGAATTGTAGCTGAATTATTGTGAATGCCTTTTTTGTTGAGAAATGGGATTTTAACTTTTTAAAAATAGTATTTGTTTAAGAGGGCAGTGTAACGCCCTTCCCTGGCTCTCCCTGTCAGGTTCCTACCTGCTCGTGGTTACTGCCTGTCACTAGGCACCACCAGGGACTCCACCAGTCCGGACTGTCCTTTTTTATGGTTTCTCTCCCCGCGCTAGCATAGACCTCACCAGATCCCCCTGCTAGGCAGCACCACCAGTCACGTCCTATAACCCGTATTCCCAGTAGTAGTAGTAGTAGTAGTAGTAGTAGTCTTTATTACGGTCACAAGACCAGCCTTAAACAAACACATTTTAATTACATAGAGGAGGATATAAATAAGTAAATTTAAAATTACAGACATCATAGTATGAGTCCTATGATCAAACAGCATAAATCTTAAATGTTAAAAACTACATAGGTGTCAATTATATGAGTCGATTAGAAACAAATTAATCTGATAATTAAAATTAAAATTAATAGTGAAGTTTTAGTTCACTTCAAAAGTCAGATGAAATTTAAAAGAAATCAGTTCAGTTATTTTTCTTAAAATTTATAACTATCAGACTAAACTTAGCAACTGCTAAAGTTATCTCTGGGTCGTGGTCTGATAATAAATAATCCATCCAAAAGGATTCTGTTTGATGGCTATATGGGTCTAAAATTGGGAGAATTAAATGAGATCTATAAGAATGATAATATCGGCATCGTAATAAGACGTGAGCATTGGTCTCTATTTCCCCCAATCCACATTGGCATATGCGATCTTTTTATGGAACTTTATTGTATCTTCCTTCAAGTACCGCTGAGGGTAGAACATTTGTATTCCCAGATACTCTGCCTGAGTCTCTCTATCAGGTTACCTCTGTGACTGCGTGCTTAAGCTGTCCCAATCCCTTTGTATCAATGCAGATAATTCTGGTTTGCTCTGAATACTTGTGGTGTTATTCTCTTCACCGCTGCCACCATTTGTTACCCTTCAGCCTTGGTATTTACCTTACCCTCCCTTCTGGTCTGTGGAACCCCAGCCAAGGATCAGGCCTTTGGTAAACCAAATATATTTATTAAATAACAGAGATAACAAGATTACTTTATAAAGGCACTTAAGCATATGGTTTCATCTATCCCTGAGGTACTGGTCTTAGTATTAATCCGAACTCCACACTCTCCTCACATCCACCAACTCTCCACCCAATCTCCTCTCAAAAACCCACCAAAACAACCCACTCCCGTTCACCGTCCACCCAGATTTAACTGTCATCCTTCCATTTATACCCTCAGCCATTCTAAACACTCAGCCAATCATCCAGCATTCTACTGCCCATTCACTTCCCCCTCCTCTTTCATTCCACTTACCATGTATCTCCTATACAAACAGCACTTACCATATATACACTAATACAGGAACATCACAGGCAGCTTTTCATCTACTGTTCTGTGCTTGGCTTGCCCAGGTGCTCTGGTACAACAGTGCCATATGGCAATAAGGGGTTCTAAGATTCATTCTAGGATGCCTCCTAATATCTCAGCACAGTTGAGAAAGATGTGAGTGCAGGGAAAGGGCCATTGTAGCATCTGCATGCAGAAGGTCCCTCAGGTTCAGTCCCCAGTGGCATCTTCAGGTAGGAGTGGTGCCCTCAGGGACTGAACCCAAGGGACCTTCTGGGAGACACTCCTGCCTGAAACTCTGGAGAGCTTCTGCTAGTCAGTGTAGACAGTACTGAGCTAGATGGATCAATGGTCTGACTCAGTATGATGAGGTAGCTTTCAATGTGAGAGGAAAATCCTGGTGAAGAATTGAAATGTTTATTGGACGTGCTTTTTTCAAAGATCTTTGCAAATGATCGAAGAGGATGAATTCAACCCCCTTACACTCTTTTTTGTCTGTGAAAACTTTAAGGGAGAGAAGTCACCAGAAACAGTGAAAATAATTATTTCTCAGTACACTATGTGGAAGATCCCAGGCTCTGATATTATTCATATAATATGCCTATCATTAACATGGTAAACCAGAATTAATTCTTAGGAGCTGAGGCCTACAAAATAGGTAAATTTACCCCAACAAATTAAAACAAATCAAAATTTTGTATTTTTATTTTACAAGAGGGGGTTGCAATATTGGTGAAGATTTGTTTTCTTTGAAAGGGGTGGGGCCACAAGGAAGGAGGAATGTAGTTTGAGGGGGAAAGGGAGGGAACAAGGACCGACCGATACCCTGTGCCCGAGGACCCCCAGAAACCTGGAGCCTGCCCTGCTGTTAGTCCATCAGGCCTACTGCTATCTACTCTGATTGGCAGCAGCTCTTCACATGTCTTTCTCCACAAAGCTGAGATCTTTTAACCAGAGAAGCCAGGTCTTAAGCTGAGTATATCTTCTATGCAAAGCATGTGCTGTGCCACTAGTGACAGTGACCCCTTTCCACAGAAACAGACATCAGGAAGAGCAGCATGGCCGGGTGACACATTGCTAAAAAAGAGGGAATGCACCACAATAAAAGGACCAATGTGGAAAGAGGCTTGCATAAAATTTGCACAAGCTAAGTTAAATGTATGGCTACAAATTTAGAAGTAATTATTATAATTTATATAGAAATCCAGTACATCTCACCATAGCGGGGAACAAGACTGCAGCCAGGTGATTATGTGCCTGTCTGCTCAGTCTGCTGTCCAGTTGCTAAGGTTTGGTGGGCAATTTCAGGGCCTCTGGCCTCCTTGTGGTTCTTTATTTTCAAAAAAGATTTGGATCAGACAACCCTTTAAATAGAGGGCACCATCCAACAGAGCATTGTCTTCTGACAGCCCTTCGAATAGAGCAGCAGTGGGGAACCTCCAGCCCATGGGTCTGAATAGTCTTGGCAGGGGTCCTAATTTGTCCCACAAGGCTATTTTCCCTAAGCTATGTCCTCCTGTACCTCACCTGACATCATATGTGATATCAAGTGTGGAGCAGTAAAGACTCAGCTGCAAAGGAACAATTGAGAGCTTAGGGTGTACTCCTGATTATTCCTTGTCCAGAAGTTCTCATGGACAGTGCCGATCAGCTAACCTGCAATGACAGCGAGCCTCATTTTGTCCATTGGCAGGCATGGATTGGATTCATACTGTCTCTACAAATGGAGATTTTCCCTCTGCATACTGACTTTGCAGACAGCTTTGCCAGTCTGCAGAGGAAAAATGTCAATTTGCAAGTACAGTTTGAATCCAAGCAAATGGACAAAACAGGGCTTGCTGTAAGTGCCGAACAGCTGAATGGCACCGACAGTGAGCATCTTTGAAGTTGTCACCTGATGTCATCATGACATCAGGTCACAGACCAGTGGGGAGCCACCCTGCCCCCTGTCAAAGTGGCCCACAGTGGATTGGGGAGGTCAGGATCCACCCTTCTGACCAAATCCAGTCCCTCATCCCTGAAATAGAGGACCCTCCTCTGAAAATTAGGACATATCCTCATTCTAAGTAAGACAAAACTGTGGCCCATTTCAGCAACCGCAAATCTCACCAACTCCCCAGGACATGTTGAGTTCCTCTAGTTCTACAGCTGAGCAAGTCCTGGAGGGATGTTTAAAGAGTGCCCCTCCCTTCCCTCTTCCTGCATCTCTCTGTCGCATTTGATAAGTGTCAAATCAAGGTTCTACTGCGTCTGTCAAGGTCACTTTCAACATGTCACAGTTCGGTGGGCACCCTCGCTCCACTCCGTTTGCTATTTTTCCCCCTTTGCCATTTGTTTATTTTGATTTTGAGTAGCCAAGAGCCCACCGAAACCGGTGCCCGCACTTCCAGCTCGAGAAGAGGCTAGCAGGGCAGAGGGGGACGAGTGGGCTGAGGTCAGAAGGCCAATGGAAACATTTACTCGGCAAGGACTTCTTTCCATCTCCCCTTCTCCCTTAAAATGAAAGTGCATGTTATGTAGGCAGTTGGCACCTCACTTTACCTCAAGTCAGACAGAAAAATAACTGCTGAAGTTTTTGTAGAGAGGATGGAAGCAGTACGAGCTAGGAAGCCACTTTTATACCATGTCATATCATTTGAGCATCTGTGTACATCAGAGGCCTGTGGACCTCCGGAGGTTGTTGGACTATAACTCCCATCATCCTTGAACAGGCTGGCTGGGGCTGATGGGAGTTGGAATCCAAAGGACTTAAGCAGGAGTCTTCCCATCACCTGCTACTTGAGATCCTTTAACTAGATAGTAGAGATTCAACCAGGACTGTATATGGATAAGTTCTATAATATACTGTAAATGGAAATGGACTGCCTTCAAGTTGATCCCGACTTATGTCTACCCTATGAATAGGGTTTTCATGGTAAACTGTATTCAGAGGGTGTTTCCCATTGCCTCCCTCTGAGGCTAGTCCTCCCAAGATGGCTAGAGCCTGCTCAGCTTGCCACAGCTGCACAAGCCCGCCCCTTCCTTGTCCGCAACTGCCAGCTGGGGGGCAACTGGGCTCCTTGGGACTATGCAGCTTGCCCACGGCTGCACAGGGGGGAGGGCACACAACCCCTGAGCCACTCTCATAATATACTGTAAGTTGCATATAATCACTTATTGTATAGCAGGGGTGGAGAACCTGGGGCCCTCTAGTTGTAGCTGGACTACAACTCCCATCATTTATGATACTTGGCTATGCTGGCTGGGGCTGATGGGAGTTGGAGTAACAACATCTGAAGGGCCATAAGTTGCCCACCCTTAGTCTACATTGACTGGCACAGCTCTCTGGGATCTTAGGCAGAGAAGGGTCCTTTGCATCATCTGCTACCTGATCCTTTAATGGAGCACTATCAAAGAACTTCTGCAAGCAAAGCATGTGCTCTGCCACTGAGCTAACAAGCAGAGACAGTATTATGCCATGAAAACAGGTGGGGATCTTTCATATGGACTTGTCTGTTTGTTAAGAACTGCTGTGGTCCTGTGTGGGGTAGACCTACTTCAGAAGTAAGGCAAAGATGGAGACTGGAGACAGGGTCTTTTCTGCAGTGGCACTAGGGTTGCCAGGTTTCTGGCCTGAGACTGATCCTGTATCTTTAGGAGAAGAGAAAGTCAGCCAAGTGCAGGTGTTCTTGCAACACTGTAATGGGAAAAACCACAAGGTGGAATTCTCCCTTCCCCCTGCACAACTTTTAAAGATACAGAAGACCTCTTGGTTGCCAGGCCAGGCCTGGGGCTGGCCCTGTGCTGAGAAAACATGTCACTGTTCTACCTCTCTTGCACTGACTCACATAAATGGGAGCAGGGAGGGGGAATCTGCTCCCAGTTCCTTTCCATTCTGTGTCACTCATGCCACTTTGGGCCACGCGACTATAGTTGACTTATAACATGACATCTTTATTGCTACGGCTGGCCAAAGAACTCCTTGAACTCCTTCGGAACCTGAGGATAGATGGGGGGGGATATCAGCAATATATACAAGTAGGGGCTTCCACCCCTGCATGCTTCACACACCAACCCCAGGACTTAACCCCAGGAATAGGATCCCCAGGCACACCCACCCCTCATCTCCCCATAGTGCTTCCAAACATTTGTACATGGCAGCCACCATCAGCCCCCTCATGCTCCTTGGGTGCTTGCCTAGCCCACTTCTTCCTCCGCAGCTTGCCCAGGCTGCCACCCCACCTTGCCCCCTGCTTCACCTCGCCCCCGCCATTGCCTCAACTCCCCCTGCTGCTGCCTTGTCTCCCTGCCACTGCCTCTGCCCCTGCCTCACACCACTACTGCCACCTCATCTTGCCTAGCACCTAGCCTAGCCCACTTGGTGGCATGCCTGCTTCCATCCCTTGGCCACTTGCTGCTGCCACGACCCCACAGCTTTCAGAGGGCTGTTGTCACATGATTACAGTGTGATAGCTGCCTCAGAAAAACATTATACTTATGGAAAAAGAGAATGTCTTTGGTCACCCTCCCATCGCACTCTTCCAATCAGGTAAGATGCCTGCAGTGGCACCTCTTCTTCCAGGCAACGGAGCTGCCCACCTTGTGGTATTGAGCAGGGCTCCAGATGTGGTATACCAGGCTGCAGGTAGGGGAGGGATGTAGACAAAAAGGCTGGGGAAGGACCAGGCACTGGGGGAGCAATGAAATCACTCTCTGAGCAGGCATGCAGGGGGAGGCAACAGATTCCTCCTTCTCTCTCCTTCCTGAAGCCAGGTACCATAGTCTGGGTGATGGATAAGAATCAGTGCTCCATGCAAGCAGTGGACTGGGGGCAGACATTTGAATGGTGAGTGGGGGAATAAAGTCAGGGTGTGTGGGTGGTGAGTGGAGCAGTACAGGAGGAGCTGAAGTAAGCAAAGGAGGTAGGAGAGCAGAGGGCCGGGATGGGGAATCTGTGGTCCTCCAGAGGTCATTGGACTATAGTTTCCATCATCCCTGACCATGGGCCATGCTGGCTGGGGCTGATGGGAGTTGGAGTCCAAGAACATCTGCAGGGCCACAAGTTCCCCATCCCTAGGATAGAAGCAGCAGCAGAAGAATAATCAGAGGTAGAACACTCCCAACATAGCCATCTACTGGTGGGTTAAAGAAATGGGTCCAGTCTTCTTGTTTATTTCTGCATACTGGGGCTTGGTGGTCAAAACCAGCCCCTGAATATTAAGCAAATGGGGGGGGTTTCTTGCAAATGTGTCTTAGCATTCCAAATGAGGTTTCTCTTTCTCTCTCTTTGCACACACCCAAACATAACTATTGCTGCTGGTTGAGCAACCCAGGAATGTCTCTTTTTACTTTCAAAATACCCCAATGGAAGCAACTCTATGCAGTGGTGGCTTTTTGGGACTGGTAGAGCAGAAGGCAGGGAGACAAACAGTAGGTGGAGCCAGAGCCAATGACTGGCAGAGCCAATGGATCCTAGTTTTGGCCCCATCCTCCTCCCTACTGAGTTCTGCAGTGGCAACACTGGAACTAAGGAAGAAAAAGTCGACAGCCAGTACCACCCTCTGGAGTGGCTGTGAGAAGGCAGGCAGGCAGAAGACAGAGCAAGGTTGGTGGGGAAGCGCCCCACTTGCCCTAATGGACCAGCCTCCACTGACTCCATGTCATGGTGCAGAGTCACTCCCAGGGGCATTGTTGGACAAAAATGGCTGCTCCTGTTGCCGTGATGGAGCGTTGTTTCCACTGTTCCATTGTTGACCACTACCACCACTTCAAGCAGCAGCAAAGCTATTTTTGTGTTTTAAAGGTGGGGGAGAGAAATCTTCGGCTACGTCATTTGGAATGGTAAGCTCCTCATTTCACGAAAGCTAAGCTTTTGCCCCACCCCAAAAAGCGGCCAAATTACCTCCCCCTTTTTTTTTGCAGGGAACAAATAACCTCACAAAAATGAACAGGGATATTTAATCCAGCTTTCTCTCCAACAGTGTCATTTCAAGGTCTTTTGCATAATTAGTTACAAAGACTATTGTCTTTCAGTATTTGCCTAATTTTGTGATTGTGAGGACAGCCTTTTTAGGAGCTTAATCACAAGGATGACTCACCCCCTGGCCCCAGAAGTGCTATACGGGTAGGGGAGATCCAGTTCTTTACCTTCTCTTTATGTTTCAGGAGAAGCTCATACGTGTTACAAGATTTGGAGATCAACTCATTGGCATCCAGATCTACAATGTTATTGCACAGCTGTAACAGAATAGACAACTGACATCTTATCAACCATTCCCAGTTTGTTCTTTCCCAGGTTAAACACACAAATATTACAGCGTGTTTGCAAACATTATTGTCTGTGATATGAGAATATTAGAACATAACAAGAATCTTGATTGATTAGACTAAAGGTCCCCCCAGTCCAGCTCTGGCGCCAGTGGTAAACATCTCTGGGCACCTGCCAAGGCCCATATTCCTGCAGGGGGACAATGCCAACCCCTGGAGATTCCTGGCTTTGCTGCTGCTTTTATTTGCTGTCATTGCCTGTTCAGCTTTGGCTTGATGTCATGTTATATCAACACAAGTAGAAACTGTTGCTACCACATGTTTGTGTGAAACGGTGTGCACTTGTTAATTATTACAGCTCAGCTATTGTGTACACAGACTGTACACTCATTGAACACCTCCTTTACTTTGTCTGAGCATGCAATCTATGAATAGAGTGAAGTGATACAGCCGTATCCTTCACATATCTTTTGTTCCCCTTCTGGGTGGTTGCACACATGAGACCCAGAGGAAGATGGCAAGCTAATTGGCAGCAGGAACAGGAAGATATGAGCCCATTAAGTGTATTATTTGCCCAAGTGTCCTCCAAAACCTGGAGTCAGCACTAATCAAGTGCAGACCAGAATTCTGCTTCCCATGTGGCCAAACAAATAGGATCTCTGACTCTCCTACCCCCCCGCAATCAGCCAAGGTTTGCCTGGAACAAAGTGTCCTTCCCCTTCCAGGCTTATGGGTGCTTGCACCTTCCTTCACACGTTGCATCCTCAAGTAGCTAGCTGGCAGAGTCCTTCTGCGTGGTTCAGGGATTGTTAAATAAGAGTGCTGAATCCCTCAGAGACCTGCTGGGACAGGTTTGCAAGGAGTCTTGAGGACAAAATCACTTGCTTCAATTATGACTTGGATTTCATTGTTGTAACAAGTATGGGTGAGGTGTCTGGCCGGGTTTTATGGGATCAATTTTAGCAGTTGAGACCTGAAGACATGGACAAAATGCTTGCAGCTGTTTGGCGAACTAGATGCCATCTTCACACTTGCCCATTGTGGCTAATTCAAATGAACTAAGGGGAGTTGAATAGGTATGTCTAGGGTGTAGTTAATGTGCCACTACATAAGGGAGCAGTGCCTGTTGGCCTTAAAGAGGTGGTAATGTCACCATCCTTGAAAAAGCCTACCCTGAACCTAGAGATATTTGACTACTGCTCAGTTACTAATACCCTCTTTTTGTGGAAGGTGCTTTAGAGGATGGTATAGACCAGCTCCAGGTACTCTTGCTGGAACTGATTATCTCTGGAATCATTTCAGTCTGGGTTCAGACTTGGTTTTGGAACTGAACCAGCTTTGGTCATCTTAATGGATGACCTTTATCAGATGAGGAACATGGGAGAATGACCATTAAGCTCAGAGTCTGAACTTTCCTATGCTCACATTGGCTACAGGAGGGATGGGGAATCTGTGGCCTTCCAGATGTAGCTGAACTACAACTCCTATCATTCCTGACCATAGATCATGCTGGCTGGGGCAGATGGGAGTTGGAGTCCAACAGTATCCAGAGAGTCACAGGTTCCCCATCCTTTGCCTACAGCATGGCTGCTGAACATGGTTAGGTCATATTGATACAGCATAATCTTTGTGGCAGGCAGCGCTAAACTCTAGAAGTTCACTAGATATGCTCCGTTAGTTTCCCTTCAGTCCTACGACTTCATAGTTCCATAATAGCCCACATGTTTTATAGGTAGCTTGCAACTGTAGGAATTTCAGAGCACCCAGTTGGGCCCCTTAAATTGCTTCTCATGCTATTTGGATGTGGGATGTTCGTGAACTTTTAGGTGTCCTGATATCCTGACTCACCATTAATATATCATCTCCACTCATGTCTTCTCTGAGGATCTGGTCTCTCACTGTCTGCAACATCGTGTAGGCTACAATCACCTGAAAGTTTCTGCAAGGCAGTCCAGTCAGAAACACCTTGAAGGAGACCAACACAAGCTAGGGTTAGGGTGGACAGATGATTCTCTTTTTGGTCTGGGTCAATTTCATGTGTGTTCATTCATGAATCTGTTCCATCTCCATATTCATCTGTGAATCTTTAAACTGATTTCTTATTAAAACATTACAACTACAACTATACATCATTTTGTATATCCAAGTAAGAGAAATAATTAAAAATATTTAAATTAAACAGAAAAAAGGTAATCATGGTAAATATTCCATAGGATATTATAACAAATGCTGTTTATATATACTCTGTTATTATCTTCAACACACTTTCTTGTTACATAACCTCTAAAACAGCTTAACCTGTGCTTGTATATTTTATTATGATAGTAAAAACAAGCTTATGCCAAGATTTTAATAAATCTTTGCACTTATCTAACATTCCTTCCCATATTTTCTTATAATGTGCTATTTTATAAATTGGAATCCTGTGCCAAATTTCCTGCTCCTACTCTTTATAGATGGAACTCCCCCCCATACTTGGCAACTAAAATTATTTATACCATCAACATATTTGCTACCAGAGCTGTCATTTTTTAAAATAAAAAATCGGCATGAAAACTTGTATTTAAATGTATATTTAAATATGTATCCTGTCTCACTGTACACATTCCTTAACATATTTCTGCATTTTTAGAACACATTTTGTTACTTTCTGTTTTTGAGTTGAGAACTATATTGAAAGTGCAAGATCTGAAAGATTATCACATTCCTCTCTGCACATTAGTCTGGGAGCTACAGATCAGATCAGCTTCCATCGGAATGCACAGAAATCAGATTCCTCAAGCATACCTCGCTAGAATCAGTGGATCTCATTGGGATCTCTGCTTAACTTTTATACCACTTTCTCTTTCCCATCATTCATTTTAGGTTAAGAGCAATGTTTGAATCCAAATGTTGTTTTGTATATGACATACTATGGCTGAAAGAGGAATGACAACAATAACATGATAATAGCTGCACTGTGATACCCAGCTGCTACAGAAGATGCCTGCTTTAACACCAGAAAATCAAACTGCACTGAATCTTATCCCTGACCTAGCAGGAATTGCATAGAGGAGCAATCCAACACACCATTCAAGGTAATGTCTAGTCTGAAGAGTAGCTGAGTGTCAGAAGGAACCACAAGGCACCCAGCTTCCATTGATTCCTTGAGCCTTAGAGATGAGTCAATTTCCCCCATAACACTCCTATATTTTTCTTCTAATTTGCTTTCCTCTGCATGTTGCTCATCCTGGATTTCTGGTTCAGCTAGGAAAACTTCAAACATTTAACTGCAGACATGGACCATGCATAGTTCATCATAGCTTTCAGTTTCTTAGAATTATTTGCATCTCTTAACTCCCCCTCTCCCCCCCACATGCATACATTACTGATGTGCACAGGTGCATTGACAAAACAATAAAAACAGCCATCTTTGTGTGGTTATAGATGCACATGATTGCATCAAGATCCCATTGACATGGTATTTTGCTCTTGCACATTAGTAAAAGGAGGGCTGTGCATGGCTTCCCCGATCCAATTCAGGACCTGATCTGGTGCTTTGGAGTGGCCGCAATTCTACTTGGGACAATATGGGACTGTCCCAATCTGGGGGCCTTGCACAGTCATGTGGGTGGGGATGGGGTGGGGTGGGGAGGAAGAAGGAGATGCACACAGGCTGCTGCTCATCTCCTCCCCCCTCTTCTTGCCACCAGATCCCCCCCTCTTTACAACCCTGGCTTGCTCCAGATGGACCCAATTTGACCCAGAGCAATCTGGGACTGCCTCATCCCTATCCAGAATGTCAGTGTAGACAAGCTCAATAGACCACTAAGACAACTATCTATGTTTGGAAAGGCCATAAATCAGTGATTATAGACAGACACAAGCACACTCAAAGGATCCCAGGATCAATTCCTAGAATATCCAGGTAGGTCTAATATGAGTGTAACCTTTTCTGTAGCCACTGCTGCCAGACATTGTATACTAGGGCTAGTGAACCTGATGTCCTCCAGATCAGAGCTTGGAAAAGTTACTTTTTTGAACTACAACTCCCATCAGCCCAATCCAGTGGCCATGCTGGCTGGGGTTGATGGGAGTTGTAGTTCAAAAAAGTAACTTTTCCAAGCTCTGCTCCAGATGTTCTAGGACTCCAGTTGCCATCAGGCCCAACCAGCATGACTAGTGGGCAGGGATGATGGGAGCTGTACTCCAGCATTATTGCCACAGGTTCTCCATTGCTGGTGTAGACAATGCTGATCTGCAAGGACCAGTGGACTAATTCAATATAAGACAGTTTCTATGAACCTAGAAGTGCTAGTGCTGTTGGCATCACCAGGTTATCAAGGGAGACATCATAGTAATCTGTCCCGGGGCTGGAGGGTTACAGTCTGCTTATTCAGTGCTGGATCATGGTGACAATCTGCTTCTTCTGCACTGAGTAGCTGAAGAGCTTGAAAAATACAGACATGTTTACCCTCTAGATGTGTTGAATGGGATGGCTATGAGCGCATTTAGAGCACAAGAATAATGGGAACTGTAGTTTACCCCCCACAGAGCTATAATTGCCAGCACCCTTTACAAACTACAGTTCCCAGCATTCGGGGAGGGGAGCCATATGGTTTAAATGCATGGTGTGGGAGTGGCCATTGAAATAGGTTTGCCCTGCCTTGATTACTTTGAACGGATCCTTTGCTTTAGCTTTGTCTGGGTGAAAGGCAGAGATGTGAGGCAAAATAATCATCAAGCTCCCTGTTGGCTATGGAAGTTTCCCAAATGGGCTGTTCAGCTATAGGCAATGCTTCTCAGATGGGGCGTATACAAAAATTAGTGCTATGCTGAAACATCTCCTTCAGTTTCTCAGATGTTTTCTTCCCCACCTTTGCAGGGCACTTTAGAATCCCTTTAGGTAGGGAACCACAGGCCTGGGGGGCCAAATGCAACCCTCCAGGACAGTCTGTCTGGCCCTCAGGGTTTTCCCCAGGCTACACCCTCTCTCCCCCTAGCTCACATCTCTCACTGGCTCCTGCCTTGCACTCTCCTTGAGGGTTTTTGCCTGGCTGGAATGTCGTCGAACGCCAACAACGCCTCTTGCTTGCCTGGATGGAGGGGTGCATGCACAAACTAGCCTGCTGTACAGAGGTGAAATTTACATTCATTGCTCTGCCCGCTTTTCCTTCTGGTCCAGCTCCTCACTGGCATGTTGCCCCTGGAAGGTTGCCCAGAAAGGAATGCAACAATGGGCAAAAAAAGGTTCTCCATCCTGGCTCAGGATTCCAGTGGTTGTGGGGTTCAGCTTACCTTATTGTTGCATGTGTGGTGTAATGGTTAAGGTGTTGGACTGCGACCCGGGAGAGCAGGGTTCAAATCCCCGCATAGCCATGAAGCTCACTGGGTGACCTTGGGCCAGTCACAGTGTCTCAGCTTCATGAAAACCCTATTCGTAGGGTCGCCATAAGTCAGAATTGACTTGAAGGCAATGCATTTACATTTACATTTAGCCAAGGATGGTTGGGATGTGTGTGTGTGTTTCTGTTATTTACTCTTCCTGATCTGAAAAAGCCCGATGGGAAGAGTTACCACACCATGACATGGGCTTTGCTGGAATTGCAGGAAGATGAGGAGGCTAGCTACCAAATGCCTCAGCTTGGTGCATTCACTGGTTTTGTTGTTCAGGGAAGTTCTTCCTTTTACCTTTTGAAAAGTATTTCCACACTGATTTCTTTAAACGTAAAAAAAAGCTTCATTCAGAAAAAAAATGACAATGAACAGCTGTGGGGAGCACAGAAGTCGGCCTCCTTAGTTTCTTTCCCTGATAGGAAGGCCCAGCTAAAGACATCATGGAGTTGGCACAGAGCATGGATAGCCAGAAAGGCAGCAGAATGCAGACAAATGGAGTGATTGCTTGATAGAATTTCAGCAAAGTTTTCTTCCTTCTTTGATAATTTTCAAATGCAGTTGCTTTTTTTCATGAATTGATGGAGAATGGTGAAAATAACGTGGAAGACATTTTCAGCACATCACTAGCAAAATCAGCTTCAGTTGTGGAGTTTGTCATTAGAATGTGTGGGGAACACTGAGTTGGCTATGAGCATCTTGGAGGCAATGTGCCTCTTTATGGGGTATCTGAGGTAGGGTAGCCGATCTCCTGATTTGTAGTGCCTGCTGTTTGCTCCCACTTACGCTCGGCTTTAATATTTGTAAATAAAACAAATGTCATAAAGGTGCCCTGGCTGAGGAATCCAAACTCTGGATGGACAGAAGCAGGGTGTGATGGAGTGGAAGAGCCACTGCCACATCCACAACCCCAGTGGTGGTTGGTGGCTGCATGTCAGTGGGGCAGTGGAATCTACTCTGGATTTTAGTCTAAATGCTCAAGGAGCTTCCAAGGTGGATGGCTCCTTGAACGTTTGGACAAAAAAGTGGAGTGGATTCCACTGCCCCACTGACATGTAGCCACCAGCCACCACTGCACAGCCCTGTTGCGCTCACTGGCAAGGGCAGAAGGCAGTTGCACAGTCAAAAGTCTGCTCTGGGTTAAAACTGCCTGGATCTGGAGTAGTGGTTGGGCCCAAGATTACTGTGTCAAGTGTTGGTAGTGAGTAAGGCTCAGCCCCTCTCTGCCCCCAGAATGCTGCCACTGGTGGGAAGCCCACTGGCAGTATTTCTACTGCATTTCAGTAGGGATGGAGGAGAAGTTTGATTACATTTGCCTTTAAAGGTAAACCTACCCAATTTTTCACACTCTCTGAAACAGTATGAGAACTGCGACACAGCCATCTTTCAAAATTCACAGATCTCCAAATTTTGCAAGGCAGATCTCCACCCAAAAATTCAACAACTTGGGTGAAGAGCATTAAAAACACATATATTCGTGAAAATAATGTGCAAAAATGCTTTATATTAGGGGAAATTGCTTTGAAAAAACTGTACATTAGGCAAAATTGCATACAAACATGTATATTAGGAGAAATTTGCGCTAAGATGCTGACGAATTTTATAAGAGCTGTAAATAAATTGCAAACTGTTGTGGAAATGTGGAGGAGTGACCTTAAGATTGGAAAAATGAAAAAAATGCAGAGAAACCAAAATGGACAGATTCGCCCATCCCTATGTTTCGGCAGGCGGAAGGGGGAGCTTCACACTCTGTGGGTGGAGGCCATTGGACCTGCTCTGTGGCAGATTGGGGAGGCTAGCTTGCACGCTAACACTTCAGCACTCTCTCCTCCCAGGTAAGTCAAACTCCAACACTGTGCCCTTCCAATTTCTCATCACATGGGGAAATGAGGAGCATTGACTGGTATTTTTTTCCTAAGCAACCAGAAGCTCAACATATATAACGCAATTATTCAGTGACTGATGAGGCCCAGCATTAGGATTTAGAGGAGACCAGATAAGTCACTATTTGGGTGCCTTCCCTGCATTTCTTTTCCACTCCCCGCCCTGCAAAAGATTAAGATACTGAGTCATTGCAGCCTTAAGGGAAGTGAAGCAAAGCTCTTTCTGAGCAGAAAAAATCAGATTGCCTGTGGAGCGCAGACTGATCTGGGCTGAAAAGTTTTTCTCATGCATTTCTTTTTAATGCTTAGCTAAATCCAATCCTGCCAGATAGCCAATACAACAGAGAAGCTGACCTTTGGTTATTTCCTAAGCAAAAAGGCGATAAGCGAAAATCAGTGCTGGGGAAACTAATGTGGCATTATTGTAGCAGGGGAAAGAGGGCAGGCATGGAGCTGCTACTAAGTTGCCTGTGGCTCAGGGGGTGGGGCCTGTACACTAGAGGATGGTCTAAACTGGCAAAAAAAGGGGTGGATGCTGCTAGGGAAAGGGAGGAGCCAAGTGACACTGTCAGGAATGTCTGGATTGGTGTGTGATTGCCTCATTGGGTGAAGCATTGAACTGCAGATGGCAGCTTCTTAGTGAAGTATCTTCATGCCCTGGCTTGACCCCACCCACCCAGCCTGGCGATTGGATCCCCCTGGGCAGGAAGGAGTATAAAAGAGCTTCCTGTTCCAGATGAGCCTTGCTTGAGCAGTAAGGTCTTCCTGAGTTCTGGTCTGTTCCTGCTTCTTTGGTTGTTGTTTGGCTTCTCAACCCTGCTTCGTGGTTTTCCCTTTGGATCTGACTTATTCTTCACACCTCTGACTACTGGCTAGCTAGTCCCATGGCTCCTTCTGGTTCCAGGTTCCTGGCTCACCCAATCTTCTACCCATAGCCCAGCCCTGGCTTGAGAAAAATAGGAGTATTGGAAGCTGCTTCATACCAAATCAGAGCATGGATCCATTCGGCTTAGTATTGTCTACATTGATTGACAATGGCTGTCCAGGATTTCAGACAGGGAGTGTTTCCTAGCCCTGCCTTGACATGCTGGGAATTGAACCTGGGACCTTCTACATGTAAAGCAGATGCTCTGTCACTGAGCTACAGCCCTCCTTTGCTTCATTCCTTGGTGACAGAACCTGATGGGCTTTTGGGAGAGGGGGTAAGGAGCAAGAAAAACACCCTCTTTAGCCAAGATGCAAAGAGCATGCACCTTTGATTCTGACCCTTCACCCTGACGTTTTAATCCTTCTCCAGAGAAGAACCCAGAAACATTAGAAGATCAGGTAAGCCTGAGGTCTGGTAATTCTAGGTAGAATATGCAACATTAGCAATAAACTGCATGTACGTTGAGGACCCCTACAGAAGCTAGCGAGGAGGCTGAGCTACAACAACACAACAAGAAAAACCCCAATGGCCTGGATTAACTGAACTTCTTTGGAGATCCCAGATGGCGTTTTGCCCTTTCACCTCCCTTCCACATAATTACCAGTGAATGGCTCATGTGCAAAATCCAACTCAGCAGGAAGGGCAAGCCAAGGGAGAGATTCTCTGCAAACATTCATTGAAATAATAAAAAGGCACCAGGGTACAGGATGGGAGACTGAAACTGCCAAACAAATGGGTGCTTTGTGGGTGTCAGAAAATCCTGATGCTGCACCAGTCCTGACCTCAGTTTGGGATTTGGCTTAAAAGGCAAAAAGACTTTAGGAGGAACTATGGAGTAACCACTAATGTGGACCAGCTGTGGAGCTGGCACCAGTCGGCGGTGCCCAGCCAGTGTCAGGGAGGCAGCTGGCACAGCAACATACAAAGGCTGGTAAGGCTGCCAGGGCCCCTAATTTTTGCCCAGAGAGTCAACAGAACAAAATAGAAAAACTATCAGTGGTACTGAAACAGATTCTGTATTTAAAATCCATCTCGGAATCTGCTGCAGGAACAAGATTTTGTCCACTGGAATCCAAGCACAGGTTTCCAAGACTGTGTTGAGAATAAATATATCTTCAGTGAAGCACGTCCTGCTTTTAGGAACAGCCTCTCTATAGCTCTTAAGAGTGAGATGCTGAAGCAATCTAAATCCAGCTAGGTGGCATGGAAGTAAGCTAATGTATCAATGCATTAAGATGCACATATGAACATAGGAAGGTGCCTTATATCAGGTCAGATGATTGGTCCATGTAGCCCACTATTGTCTGCCCTGACTGGCAGCAGCTCTCTAGGGTCCCAGAAGGATAGCTTTCCTACCACCTGCTTCCTAAATCTTTTTTCGTGGAGATGGCAGGGATTGAACCTGGCATCTTCTGCATACAGGGTGGCAAACAAAGGGCAAAACACTAAAAACAAAACATCTTAAAACATTTAAGAACTTCTTTTAAAAATCTTTAAAATCATCTTAAAAAGCCATTCCAAAACAGACACAGCCTTCCCCAAAAGGAGCATGTGTGTAAGCATGCCATTCCCACTTTCCAGCATGGGTGAGTTTACCATCACCACCACCCCTTTGTGGAGAAGACTTAAGATGGTCTCCTCCAAGCAGAGGGGGTATGGGGATCACAAGGGCTTGAGAGCCCAATGGAAAGGGGTAACTGGCTGGCTATTTAAGCTGTCTGCAACTCCGGCGCCACCTCCTCCATTGCAGTGCTCTCTCTCCCTCCACAATGTGGACTTTGCTAACTGCCTTTGCGTGTGTGTGTGTGTGGGGCGTTCAGTAGGAATTTTTGTGGAGCTCCTGATACGCCCTTCAGACGCTTTTTGCGTCATTTGTTGGATGAGTTTCAGTTGGTTCAGTTCGAGGACGTGGACAAGGTGCTTGGACAGGTTCGTGCGACCACTTCGGTACTGGATCCTTGCCCCTCTTGGCTAATTAAAACTAGCAAGGGAGGAACAGTTGGGTGGGCCAAGGAAGTGATTAATGCCTCTTTACGAGAGGGCGTGGTCCCTGGCTGTCTGAAAGAGGTGGCAGTGAGACCACTCCTGAAAAAACCTTCCTTGGACCCAGAGGATTTCAGCAGCTACAGACCAGTAGCCAATGTTCCGTTCCTGGGCAAGATCCTGGAACGTGTGGTTGCTGACCAGCTCCAGGCGCTATTGGATGAAACCGATTATCTAGATCCATTTCAATCGGGGTTCAGGCCTGGTTTTGGCACTGAGACTGCCTTGGTCGCCCTGTTTGATGACCTATGTCGGGAGAGAGACAGAGGAAGTGTAACTCTGTTGATTCTCCTTGACCTCTCAGCGGCTTTTGATACCATCGACCATGGTATCCTTCTGGAGAGGCTTGCAGAGTTGGGAGTTGGAGGCACTGCTTGGCAGTGGTTCCGCTCCTACTTAGCGGGTTGTCTCCAGAAGATAGTGCTTGGAACATTGCTCGACACCGTGGGTTCTCCAATGTGGGGTCCCGCAGGGTTCGGTTCTGTCTCCCATGCTTTTTAACATTTATATGAAGCCGCTGGGGGCGGTCATCAGGAGTTTTGGAGTGCGTTGTCATCAGTATGCTGATGACACGCAGCTCTACTTCTCCTTTACATCTTCTTCAGGTGAGGCAGTCGACGTGCTGAACCGTTGCCTGGCTGCGACAATGGACTGGATGAGAACTAACAAACTGAGACTCAATCCTGACAAGACTGAGATGCTGTTGGTGGATGGTTTCTCTGATTGGATGGTGGATATATACCCTGTCCTGGATGAGGTTACACTCCCCCTAAAGGAACAGGTGCGTAGTCTGGGAGTCATCTTAGACTCTTCCCTCACACTTGAGGCTCATGTAGCCTCGGTGGCCCGGAATGCGTTCTACCAACTTCGGTTGGTAGCCCAGCTGCGTCCCTATCTGAGTAAGGAGGACCTTACATCAGTGGTACATGCTATGGTAACCTCGCGTCTGGACTACTGCAATGCGCTTTACGTAGGGCTACCTTTGAAGACGATTCAGAAGCTACAGCTAGTGCAAAATGCGGCAGCCAGACTGCTAACAAGAACTAAGCGGTCTGAGCATATAACACCTGTGCTAGCCTGTTTGCACTGGCTTCCAATATGCTTCCGGGCCAGATTCAAAGTGTTGGTACTTACCTATAAAGCCTTATACGGCGTGGGACCACGATATCTGTCGGAACGCCTCTCCCGATATGAACCGGCCCGTACACTACGGTCTACTACGAAGGCCCTCCTCCGGGTTCCGACTCATAGGGAAGCCCGGAGAGTGGTGACAAGATCTAGGGGCTTCTCAGTGGTGGCCCCCGAACTATGGAATGGTCTCCCCAAGGAGGTGCGCCTGGCGCCGACACTATCATCTTTTCAGCGCCAGGTTAAAACCTTTCTCTTCTCTGAGGCATTTTAATTCCTGTTAATTCTAAATTATTATATTTTGATTTTAGACTGTACAGTTTATTGTACAGTTTTGTATTGCGATATACTGTATTGTGTTATTTTTATTGTATTTTTAATGTTCACCGCCCAGAGAGCTGTTGCTAGTCGGGCGGTATATAAGCTTAATAAAATAAATAAATAAATAAATAAATACTCCACATATTGTTGAGTTATTCCGACTGGCATTTTGATGTGTGTTAATTATCTGGTTTGTTTGACATTTAGTGAAGGGTAAGGGAAATTAAGAACTTAATGGACAGGCACCCTGAGGCATTATTGGGTTAAGGGCACTTGAGTCACTTTTCACCGCCTTTTGCTTTTGTGGGGAGTACTTGCAGGTGCCCTTTCAGCCTGGAATGTGCACATTGGTAAATGCTGGACAGTGGGGCCTGGGTGTGCATGTTGGGTTTACACACCCAAAGGCTCACTTAGTAAGGAGGAAAATATTTCTCCCAATCCTTGGCTGGGGAGCCACAGAATGTGGCTGTTAACATGCCCAGGGGGTTGGAGGGATGGTTTCCTTCTAGTTAATTCAAACCCACTTGCCCATACATACATAATTTGGTTAACTAGATTGCAGATCTTCTCTTGTTATAGTTAATAAATTTAACTATTTCACATTTTTTTTGTCTTCATGGATATGTTGACAACCTGCCTTGCATTGGTTCATTTCACTGCTCTGTATCTTGTTATGACCAGTTTGTTGTTGTCATGTGCCTTCAAGTAGGTTACGACTTATGGCGACTCTATGAATCAGTGACCTCCAAGAGCATCTGTCATGAACCACCCTGTTCAGATCTCGTAAGTTCAGGTCTGTCATTATGGAATCAATCCATCTCTTATTTGGACTTCCTCTTTTTCTACTCCCTTTTGTTTTTCCCCCAGCATTATTGTCTTTCCTAGTGAATCATATTCAGACCAGTAGTGGTTCTCTAATGTCTCCTGCAGGTGCCTTTCCTAGCCATGCTAGCCACCCCCCTTGTAACTTATCCATTGATCTCTTGCAAGAAAAGCATGCGCTCAGCCACTGAGCTATCACTAGGTAATGGGTAGTGTCAAAGTCAACATGAATTTGCATCCAACATTTCCCCTAAACACGTAGGTTTTTTTTCCAATTTTTATGTTGGATATTCACTGGCTAGTCTACTTCTGCTATGGGGAACCTTTGTCCCTCAGGATATTGATGAACTACAACTTCCTCTTCCCTGGCCATTGGCCATGCTTGCTGGGGCTCAAGGGAGCTGTATAAGGAGGGGCTTCCACCCTTGCATACTTTGCACGCTAACCCCAGGAACGGGAACCCCAGGCATCCCTCCTCACCCCCCCCACAGTGCATCCAGGCATTGGTGCACGACAGCCACCATCAGCCCACTCACACTCCTTGGGTACTCGCCTAGCCTTGCCAGCCTCACTTGTTCCTCCACAGCTTATCCAGGCCACCACCCCACCTACCCCCTGCCTTGCTTCACCTCACACCCACAGCTGCCACCTTGCCCCAGCCCATTGTCATAATAGTTTTGTTTCCATCCTCCTCCTGCTGAGTTTTATGAGAGCCAACACTGAGACTAAGAAGGAGGAAGCTGACAGCCAGGGCCACCCCTTAGACTGGCTGTTTAAAGAAAGAATGCAAATGGAATTGGCTAAAGGCAGCCTGAGGTTTGTGGCACAGTGCCTCCATTGCCACAATGAAGCAGCCTCCACTGCTCTTCCCTTCAGCACAACAGATTTCACATTGACGACCTGGCAAAATTAAGAGATGCCAGGAAGTCTACAGCACCTGAATTTCGAGGCTGACATTTCACATATGAACTCTGATTGGCAAAATCTGAGGCTGTAAACACACTAGCCACCCAAACAAAGCATTTCCATTAGCCCACAACAGGTTGGTCGGCCAATCAGTTGTGAAATCTCTTTGAAGCTGTTTTTTAAAAAAAAACAAAAAACCCACACTTAAGCTGCTCCCATCAGTTTTTACAGTGAAAAGGGGCAAGGTTTGACTAGCACCATGTGCCCCGTTTTCAGAAGAGAGAGGTGGAGATGCACTGGAACTGGTAGAAAGTGAGTATGTTTCTATCCTGAAACATAACCTAATTGTCAATTGCACAGCTTCAAGCAGGAGTAGTTAGCACAACTGAATCAGGTTTTGCTCGTAGTAGGTAAGAGATCAAACACATTAGAAGACAATAGCTACTGGCCATTCCATACATTTCAGGCAAGGTCCAAAAAGCATGAGAAAGATAAGCACCAGATGTACCTTTCTCTTCCTCATACTTCACTCCCTCTAAGTCACTCTCCACTCAGTCTTTGTATCTCCATTGGTTTGATGACTGACCAAAAATATATAAGGACTTTCTATTGGAAGTTAACTCTGTCTCTAGGTATTTACTGGTCGTCCCCTAACTGATGGGTTTTCCATGTTAAGCATCTCTTCAGGAACATGTACTGCCAGTCACATAGTGAAAACCACTCACCTCCCAAAGTCTCCAGACATCATCGAAAGACCTGAAGACTCGCTGGAAGAACAGGCAGAACCATGGGAACAAGGACTGTACCACTGGGCCTTTCTCTTCTAGAAAAAATAAGGAAACCACACTTTAGAACCTATGAATCCTATCTCAGCAAAGAGGAACCGATGGATTGACCTAATAAAATCAACAGGATTGGAAGGTAGTATTGAGGTCATAATAATACAACATAAAATTATTGTTATTGTTATTATTTAGATGGGACCTTTGGTCTTGCCATGAAACAGCCTTCTACATGCATGTAAAGATGATCTCAAGTGAGAATTTAACATCCACTGACTTAGCCTTAGCCTTCCCCATGGACCACAGAACAATGAGAGTTGGTTGAGAAGGGCACTCACTAACGGGACTTACAGGGATAGCGGGAAGAAAGAACTTCTGCATGGGGGGGAAACAAGTGGAGGGAAAAGAATATCCTAGAAGTGGGGGGAATGGACTTTAATTGAGGCTGATTAACTAGGAAGATTAGGCAGGGATGTTAAATTCTCACCTGAGATAATCTTTAAATGCATGGGAGAATTATTAGTCGTGAATTATTATTGCTAGTCAAGAATTATTAGAATTATTATTAGATGATACCCAAAGGTCCACAAACAACTTACACAATGTTAAAACAAAAACAAATAAAACACACTATAAAAACATAATAAACAACAACAAAGCAATAGCAATAGCACCCCCATGCAGCCACAGGAAGATTTGGCAGCGTATTAAAACAAAACATCATCTCAATCTATCAAATGTCTGGGAGAAAAGGTACATCTTTACCTGATGCCGAAAAGATGACAATGAAGGTGCCAGGCAGACCTCACTGGGAGCATATTCCACAGATGGGGAGCCATAACTGAAAAGGCCCTCTCCCTTGTTACCACCCTCTGAGCCTCCCTCTAGTTCAACCTTCTGCTAATGCAGGATCTGCAATGCAATGTAGGATGCAGCTGCAGCATCCCTGATAGATGCTAGTCCAGTCTCTGCTAAGTATATGCAGGAAAGTTCATCACCCCTGGGAATGCCTTCCTATTGTAGCTATACAAATAAATGATGATGATATATCTGAACAGTGAGATACTAGTTTCTGTCCTGCTGCCTTCTGTGCTGGGGACAGAAGGTAGAATCTTAGAGTTGGAGGGGACCTTGTAGGTCATTTAGTCAAGCCCGCTACTCCATGCAGGAAATCCAGTTCTACAAGGCTGTATCCAATGTAGGCCTAAGTCACAAGTAGCAGGATACTTGTTGCGCAGGCGGAATGTTGTTGCACAAGGGAAAACACAAGCAGATCATCTGCAGAAGCAGCGTTAATCATCCCCTGAATTGGCAAGGCTCATTTAACACTGACACAAAATCGAGCCTTTGGTGTTATTGGCCCAGTTCTCTGGCGTGCTCTGCCAACAGAGATTCAGCAGGCACCTTCTGTTTAACCTTTAAAGGCCTGTAGAAAACCTTTCTCTTTCACCAGTACGTAGGCAGTTAAAGAATATGTCTTTTTGCAGTAGTTGACCTTTGTTCTTATTGTATTTTTAATGGCTTTTATTGTATGGTTTTTATTTTTGATTTTTTAAAAAAATGAAACAGTGGTATACAAATATGTTTACAAATAACTAATCAATAAATAAGCACATTGCCAAAGATTGTTGTGCAGTGGATTTCACAACAAGAATAAACTGTTGCACAACTGTTGCATTGGATTCCTTTGCTGTGAAACATTTAAACTCTGCCATCTGTGAATGCGAGGAGATGCTCTAGCTGTGGATTTCCTGCTGTGAGCAGGGGGTTGGACTCGATGGCCTACAAGGCCCCTTCCAACTCTATGATTCTATGACTCTTGCACCAGGTGACAGAGAACACTGGATACTGCCCAGAGAATTCTCAACAGACAACTATCCAGCCTCGACTTGAAGACTAAGCCAGGGAGAGACCACCACCCCTCTAGATAATTGGTTCCATTGTCAAATTGCACTTACCATGAGCGCATCTACATTTAGTTAAGCATCTGTGATAGGGACCCTGTGCACACAGGTCTTGGCCTGTACAACTTCTGACTCATCAAGCCAAAGATATCCTTCGCCAGCCTGCTAGAGTGGTTGGCATTCCCCATGCTTTCGCAACTGTGATGGTGCAAGGTGTATCCAAAAAAGCCTGGGCAGGTGGCAGCACTTACCTAGGTGCTTTGCAAAGGCTGGATCCATAAATGCAATCAAAGCTCTAAGCATGATCAGGTTTTTCTCCACCCCGACATTTATAATGCAGCTGTTCTCCTGGAAAGCAAGAATTATGGAATGTAAAAATATTCAAAGGAGCATGAGGAGGCCAGATGGCCCAGGCTGGCTGTGCCCTGCTATTACATACTTCAGTCCACAAGATGGGAATGAATCCTCCCCAAGACACCCAGGGCATCAGCAGACCAAAATATATACTTGTTCCATGGACACATTTGTATTCTGCCCAGACCAATGTGGGAGGAGTCCCTATTGTGGATATTTGGCAAAATGCAGATGTGCCATCTTCTGTTTCCCAGC
The DNA here is from genome assembly GCF_030035675.1 of Rhineura floridana. Lineage (NCBI taxonomy): Eukaryota > Metazoa > Chordata > Lepidosauria > Squamata > Rhineuridae > Rhineura > Rhineura floridana. The sequence continues at coordinate 23,502,990 of NC_084493.1, read as the reverse complement.
ACAGAAGACAGAATGCAGAACTGACACTCCTGTGCCTCTCTGCTTCAACAGAAAGTCCTTTGCCTCACTGCTCCAAGAGATTGTAACTGGAGCTGTGTACAGCCATCTATTTAATTAAAGAAAGAAAGAACGAAATTCAGAGACCTTCTTACATCAGGCAAATTTAATTATTCATTTAAAATATTTCCACCCCAGCCTTTCCATCCAACAGGACCCATACAGCAGCTTAACAAAAATATAAAACTGGTGGTATTCAACACTAGTCCTACCCAGAGTTAGACCCATTGAAGTTAGTAGACATGACTAAATTAGGGTCATTAATTTCAATGGGTCTCCTCTGAGTAGAATTTGGTTGGATACAACCAATAGAATTAAAACATACAAGAAGACCCCTGCTGACGAGAAAAAAAATCTATCTTGTTCAGCTTCCTGTTTCCCACAGTGGCCAATCAGATGCCTCAAGGAAGCTCACAAGCAGGACAAGTTTCTCCATCAGCCCCCTGCTTTTGCTCAACCGCAAACTGGTATTCAGTGACATACAGCAATGGAGGCTGTTCGGTTAGGACTAATGTGGCACTGCCCCACCAACCTCACTCTCTTCTCAGTCAGCCCCCACTTGCCTGCCTTCTTATTTACAACCAGTAGCTCCATGTCAGTGGGGCAGCAGAATCCACTTCAGATATTAGCCCAAACTTTCAGTACCTTGGATAGTTCCTTGAAAGTTGGGCTAAAACCGGACTTCCGGGAAGTGTGACTTCGCTTGTGCCTGCTTTTTGAGACGAGCTCTCGTCTCAGAAGAAGCTTTTTCAGTTTTAAAATCAGTCAGAACGTTCTTTTTGACTGGTAAAGATTTTCTCCCGGGCAGGGAGAAACATAGAGATTAACCACAAAAGCCTGTTTTTGTTGGGGGGACTGGATTTCATTAATTTATGAGAGAAGGTTCAGCCAGCAATGACGGACGGACTTCCAAACAAGCTCTAACTGATTTAGCGACACGTTTATCTTTTCTTCAAAGAAAAACGGACTTTAACAGGCAAGCATCCTTCTTTCTATTTTTTTTTCACTTGGTTTAAACTGTTGCAGCAAAAAGAGATTTGTCAATGAATCAGCTATAAAGAATTTCTGGGTGAGTTATAACTCTTCTCTTTTATTCACGAAATTAAGGAGGAAAGAAATTGAAAAAGCTTATCTTTGTTTTTATTGCAAAAAGCTGTCCTGGAAGTGCATTCTAAAGATACAAACAGAAGAGGGATTTCTATTCCGAGGAGAAAAATAAAATAAATAAATTTGATTTATGAACTTTGGAATATTATATGTCTGGGACTATTTTCTTTTTGGTCTATTTCATTTTGACGAATCTGCTTGTTCACGACGCCACTAACTGTTTTGATGCTGGGAACTAAATTTGTTTTGTATTCCTGAACATATAAGAGATAAGGCAGGCTGTTCTGTCTACACTGTGATGTCATCAAGCCTGGAACATTAACCCAATTGTTGCTGAAATAAGAAGTGGTTTTTTTGTTTTGTTTTGTTTTGTTTTCATGATTTTAAGAATGGCAGTCAAGAAAGTGGCTGAGAATCTGGAAGTAATTATGTTTCAGAAAATCATGGATGAGATTGAGATAACGAAACAAACCCTGAGACAGGGTAGAAAGGAGATGAAAATTGAATTGGGCAAAATGACGCAGGAGCTTAAAGGAATAGGGGATCTTGTGAGAGAGGAGATTGATGAGCTCAGAGATGAGAAAAGAAAAATTAAAGGGAAGATACAAGCCCTGGAGATTGGAATAAATGTGGAAGTGGAAAAAGATCTGGAGTTTATGGATATTAGAAACAAAGTTTACTGTTTGGAATTCAACGTTGTCTCTGAAGAAATTAATGAAGATATTAGAGATAAAGTTATCAATGTCTTGGATAATTTTCTGGACTGGAATGATGTGATGGAGCTTGACATAGAAAAAATCTATGGAATTAACTACAGATATGTGACAATGGAAAAACTCTCAAGAGATGAGCCAGTGCATTTTGTAAAAAAGAAGAACAGAGATATGACTTTACAACAATATTTCAGCAACATATTTAGAATTGATGGCAAGGAAATATTTGTGATAAAGGAAATTCCCATCAGACTCTTATTATATGACTATGGCTATGACAACAAGATTATTATGGGATACTGATAATGGAAGAATGGCTACTGAAATTACTGGACTTAACAGGATTATTGAAGATGGAAGATGGAATTAACATTGATAATGGAAGAATGGCTATTGAAATTATTGGACCGAATAGATTTGAACGAGATGGATTAATCAACATGCTTATTTGGAGAAAAATTGATAGATATATTTCTCAAAGAATTGAAACCTCTCTTTGACTTTTTGTGGAAAGAATAAAGTAATGTTTATGAGATTTGATGATTAATTAAGATAACTACTGGAGGAAAGTGATTTTATAATATAATTTAAGAGACAGGATTGTTATATATTGTAGACCTATAACTGATCTGCGACAAATCGGAAGTCAACATTTTATTTTACTGTTTAATTATTTTTGTTTTGTTTTGTTTTTTGTCTTTGAAAATTTGAATAAAAATTAATGATAAAAAAAAGAAAGTTGGGCTAAAACCTGGAGCAGATTCCGCTGCCCCACTGACATGAAGCTACCAGCCACCACTGCTTACAACCAGTCCAGGGGGTGGCCTTGGCTATCAGCTTCCTCCTCCTTACTCTCAGTTTTCCCCATGTGAGGGAGGAGTATGGGGACAAAATTAGCTGGCTCCACCTAATGTTTGGCTTCCCTACAATCTGCCTCATCAGTCCCAATGGGCAACAGCCACCACTGGCAACGTAGTCTTCAAATATCTGAAGGGCTGTCACATAGTGGAAGATAGTGTGGACTTATGGTTAGCTACTACAGTACTGGGACTAATGAGTGGCAATTGCTAGGAAGCTGTTTTCAGCAAAATTTCCTAATGGTGAGAGCTGTTTGACAGCAGGGGTGTAGTTGTCTGGGATCTTGGAGGGGGTGTCTTATACCCCTTACGGTTTTGGCAGTAAGGTCTCAACAGGGCCCCTATGACTCCAGCATCCTATGAGCCAATCAGCATGAAAGAGGAGTGTTAACCACTGGGAAGAGCCTTCTAAAATGCTTCCTGGTCCTTTCCTGCTGCTTGGAGCCAATGAAAGTGAAAGGAGGTGAGTCAGCCACTGAGAAGACTCTTTCCAGTAGCTAACACTCTCCCCTTTCATGCTGATTGGCTCCTAGGGACATCTGTTGTTGCAGGATCTCATTCTCAACCCTGCAGCAAAAAAGGGGGAGAGGTGTGGCTGTGACTATCATGAAGAGACCCTGCACTTCTGAATTTGCCAGTAGATGACTATTCAACAGTAGAGGCACGATGTGAATGACATCATGGGAGGGATGTTTCCAGCTACCCCTCCACCCCCTGCCTGTGGAAGCGTTGTAAGAAGCTGCTGAAGGAGAGGGACTGTGAGGGAGGGGGGAATTCCAGGACCAAAGTGAAGCAGTTAAACTTCCTTCTTAGTTTTGCTATTGCCAGGAAGGCTAATGCTGCCTGCCCTTCAGATATTTGAAGACTATATTCCCAGTGGTGGCTGTTGCCCATTGGGATTGGTGAGGCAGATAGTAGGGAGGCCAACATTAGGTGGAGTCATCAGGCGGAAATGTAATGTCGGTATTATTATTATTATTATTATTATTATTATTATTATTATTATTATTATTATTATTATTATTATTATTAGTGCCTGCCATTCACCATTAGGTCCCATGGCAGGTTACAAAAATGTCAAATACTGTATTAAAAACAATTAAAACACATTACATTCACAGGAATAGGGTGGGTCCTGAAAGCATAACTCTCAAGTGCCAAAGGCCAGGGTATAGTCCTGAAATGTTGTTTTTTTGTTTGCTGTTATGCTGCTTTTAATTATTCTCATTATAGTGAAATTGTCCTTGCAGTTGTTGGTTCTCCGATGTATTTGCTGTTCTCTTTGCTGTAAGCTACTTTGAGCACATTTTTGTGTGCAGAAAGTTGGCATGCAAATAAGGAAGTGCTGCTGCTGGTGGTGACGATGGGGACAGTGGTGGAACGGACTGTATCGGATGGAATGGGTCTTCTCTTTGCTGCAGGTATTTAAACAGAGGCTGGGTAGCCATCTCCCAGGGATTCTGTAGCATCCTGTATTGCAGATCATGACCCGAGCAGAGGGCTGGACTAGATGATTTCCAAGGTTCCTCCCAACTCAATAACAGCTGATAGACCTGTCCTCCAAGTGACACACCATGCCTCTTAATACCAGTTGCTGGGCATCAATCACAAGTGAGGAGACTTCTGTTGCACTTTGGCTTTGCTTGGGAGCTCCCTATAGGCATCTAGCTGGCCGCTGTGAACAGGATGCTAGAGCAGAAGAGCCTTTGGCCTGATGCAGTGGGGCTCTTCTTCTGTTCTTATCAGCTGCGGTGCAGATGGTGGGAACAAGGGGCAGGGCCTTCTCTATGGCAGCACCCAGAGTGTGGAACTCTTTGCCACCAATGGATTCACATTGCCCCATCACTGATAGTCTTTAAAGATTTGTGTGTGTGTGTGTTTTAAGCAAGCCTTTTGCTGGCCTTCTGTTTGAGCCATTGGTCTCCCTGAGGTGTTGTGATTTGCTCTGCTTTTATTGCATCTATTTTGATTTTTGTGTATTTTCTGTATGGGTTTTAAATGTTGCAACCTGCCTTGAACACACCTTGTTGCAATCTGTGGTGAGACAGCTTGATCAACCAACTTACTGTTTTTTGGAGGAAAAACTGGAAGAGCCAGTAGATCTCATGCTCCTTTTCCACAAGCAGACGGAACAGCAAGAGCATCTCATGGAAGCCTTGCTGGTATTCTGCCAGAGAGATGAAAGGAGGGAGAGAGAGAGAGAGAGAGAGATGAAATTTACAGCCCATCAGTCCTGTCTTGTGCTTATTCTAGTCCCCTATATTTCTCACCAGAAAATTCACTGTCTCCAAAACAACTTGTCATGTTCTCTGGCATTAACTAGTATGGTATTCATGTTGGGAAAACCATGGAACTGCCTTCTCTTAGGGTTGCAAATAAGGGCTGTAGCTCAGTGGCAGAGCATCCGCTTTGCATGCAGAAGATCCCAGGTTCAATACCTGATATCTCCATGTAGGGCTGGGAGAGACCCCTCTCTGAATTGCTGGAGGGCCGCTGCCAGTCAGTGTAGACAATATTGAGCTAGAAGGACCAAAGATCCAATTCAGTAGAAGGCAGCTTCTTATGTTCCTCACCCATGCTCAAGCACAGAGGAGGACACTGATGGGTACTTCTTCAAAGGTCACCACCCTCCACTCTGAGCCCTTCCAGACCAGAGGATGTTGCTTTGCCAGACTCTTGGAGAACTTAATCCTGCAGCAGCCCCCCACCATGCCCATGTTGTGGGAGTCAACGGCTGCAGAACAAGACAGCTGCTCTTTAAGGACACATATTGTTCTCAAAGCAGGCAGGACCAACAGTAGGACTGGTCTGGCCACCTTTCATAAGCCCCTGAAGGCTTGTGCACCTTGCAGACATCAGGTATAGAGTAGGTGGGCATGACTTGGGGACAATGGGTCTTGTGGGCCAAATTAGGACCATTGCATGGCCTAATGAGGCCTGTAGGCTAGAGGTTCCCCACTGCTGAAAGATACTCAGACTCAAAAAACACAGATGGCAAGATTGCATCAAAAGGACTAACTGAAAAGAAAGTGCAAGGATTTGGAAGGAAAGGGTGGGTAAAGGAAATGGGCTGGACTTGAAAGGTATGCAAAAGAAAAACCTCCAACTGCTCCACCAAAACTCTTTTTTAAAGTAACATTACTGTTCCTCAGTAACAGAACTTGCGAAAGAGCAAGAAGCTCTGAATGTGAAGCTAATTATTTATGTCACCAGCCCTCTCCCAAAGCATTGGGATTGGGTAGCTCTGGTGAAATAGGTCCCTCTGGAATGATTTATAAGCGTGACCTGTCAGTCACAACAAAGCTCTCCCTGCTTTGGCATTTGCCTTCACTCCCTGCACTCTGATGTTTTCCTTATATGTTAAGCTCAGGTACATTTGTTTTGCTTGTCACAACAATTGTCTGCAGCATTTTTTAATGTCCAAATTGCCAAGGCACCACAAAGCCCAACAGAGGCATCCCTGATCTGGTTCAGGACACCTCATACAGATCCTGCTTCACCTTGGAGAAGCCAATAATCTTTCTGAAGCATCCTGCTTTGGCAGAGGATTCAGGATTTGTCCAAGTCTGCTGCACACCCCTACTGCCTACCATTATGTTACCATGCCAGTAAGCACCACTGTTTCATTCTGCTTCCCCTGTGAACTCAAATCCTGGCCTGAACAAGACACAGCTTTAGGTATTCTCTCTCTGGTGATATTTTGTGAAAGAATAAATAAAATGTATATTTTTGTGCAGTTTATTTTTAAAAATGCAGATTGATGAGGAATTGGGACAGAATGAATTTTCAAATGAACGCATGAGAAACTAAAATGGACTGATCTGTCCATCCCTAGGTTCCACACAGCACTTAATATAGTGCTATTTTTATCCAGCATTACATGCAATAGATTACAGGTTGAATGACTAGCACCTCCAGATAGAGTTGGGAAAGACCCTGGAGAACCACTACCAATACTGAACTAGTTAGACCAGTGGTCTGCCTCAGTTTATATAAACAGAACGCAATAAAAGGGACAGAATCTGCAAGGAGGAAACTTTTAATTAAGGGTACAGTAATCCTAAAAAAAACCCTCAATAGCACTTTGCCTGTTTATCCTGAGACCAGAAGGAAATGCAACTGTATTTAAATAATTGTGTCTGCCACAAATCTGGTCTGGGAAAAAACAATGGGAGGACAACACATAAAATACTGAAATGTCATTGGTTAGCAATGGCATCATCTGGATTAGCCATATAAAGTGAGTGAACAATGGATGGTGGTTCCACAGCAAGCAACCCTTTTATAGCCCTATGTAGCAGAAGCAACCCATATGTAGGCCCTGTATAGGCTAGAAATCCTAGCTTTCACACACTTGAAATCCAGCTCATCTGCTCACCAGCTTTCACATTGCACACATAGTTCAGCAGGAGGATCTTTTCCAGCTGGTTCTTGTCCACGAGTGTGTTGCCCTGTGCATCTTTGATGTAAAGCCTCTGAACATCAGACTCTGTCGGGAAAGAAATGGCCACATGGAGCTATTGCAACAAACCAAACCAGAGCAGAAGGAGTGATAGATGCTACAATCCCTCTGTGTGATATTGCCAGCTTGCCCCAAGCAAGGATCTGGATTCCATCCCAACCATCATAATTTATGCTGCAGTAGATGCCAGCGGGCCAGGAAATATGTTCACTTGCTGATTGTCTCTCTCAGCATGCATTTAAACATCTCTGGTGCTTATTAGCCACCTTCTTTCCTTCTCATGCCGTCCAACCGTCTGCTTTCAGTCTTTGGATCTTTTCATAATCATCACCTGCTCTGCTCTTCAGTGATGATCCCAGGGGTTTTGGGTGTATATGGCAAGATTCTATCAGTGCCTGCCTTCCTGAATGGCTCCCTTCTCCTCCCTGCTGTTACAATTGCCATGGAAGCTCCAGGGACTGACAGTAAGCACTACTGGGATGTGGGCCTCAGCAGGTGCCTGACACTCCCAGCTCCTGGCATCAGCCCTGCTATCATTATCTAGCAAGGGGGAAATGTTCAGCTAGTCCCCCTACCCAGCATTGGCTTGCAAAACCAAACCTGAAGACACACACATGAATAGATTTTTAAAAAAATCATTGCCAGTTATAGATAATGTTGAGTTTAGAGTTTTCTGGTAAATACATTAGGTGCAATCCAAACTTCCTCTTGCATACCGAGTTGCATACACGGAAAGGGCTCCCTGTAGCATTCAATGGTTATTTGAAATTAATTACTGGTTAATTGCTATGCTGATGGTTAATTTTGCTGTGTGCTGCTGTCTATTTTTGTCCTATTTCTATGTGCTGCTTAGGGGATCAGTTGCTCTGTGGTGGAAAAGCAGCATACAAGTTAACAAGAATGATGATAATGATGCCCTTTTGACTCTCCTTGCCTGTCAGGTTTTGACCTGGGGGTCACACAGGCTACTCATAGTTGGAGTATGAATAGCTTATGTGCCAGGGACTGGGGCCAAAGGAGGCTACACATCTACTTTGGCCCTTATTCGAAACCAGAGGTTTCCCGATTTTAGTTCTTACCTCCACCATGAACCCATGAGATATCCTTAGGGCAAGCCGCTTCTTCTATCTTAATTTCATTCTCCCCCTCTGCAGTTTGGGGGATTATAATACAGATCTACCTTACAGGGCTGATGTAAGAATGGCAACAAGATAATGGGCATTAAGAACTTTTAGACACACTTGAAAGCTCTAAAGAACTGCTAGTTGTTAAGCTGATACCTGACATTGTTTTAGTCTGCTAGAGCTCAGAAGTTTTCTGAAGTCTTCCTCAAAGTTGGCTTTCTAAAGCTATTAGGTTGGAAATCTTAGTAGTGCATACAGCCTACCTATGCAGGCACTGAGGTATATTCTAATTTGTTCCTAATGCATTGTATGGCATCATTATACAAGGGTCGTAGCTCAGCGGTAGAATACCTGCTTTGCAGGCAGAAGGTCCCAGGTTCAATCCCTGGCATTTCCAGGTGGGGCTAAGATTGGCCTCTGCCTGAAACCCCAGAGAGCTGCTGCGAGTCAAGCATAGACAAATCTGAGCTAGACGGATCAAGGATCTGACTCAGTATGGGGCAGCTTTCTATGTTCTTATGCATCTTTAATCTAATGAACAAATGACCTCTTTTGTGTTTACATCAGCAGATGACAGGCTATTGAAGCATGAATGAACACAGCAGAGAGGTGACAAGGGCACAGTCTCCCGTGCACTGCTGTGATGTTTGGGAGAGGCCCTGGACTGTTAATCTTGAGATGAGAACAGGGATGTTCCAATATGTCCCTATTCTTTAGCTGTGGAATATTAGAGGGTGCTTTCTACCGCATCTTGTCACGATGAAGCAGGAGACACAAGCCGTTTGTATGCACTACTCATGTAGTATGGCTATTGGCAGGGGTGAGGAACGTAAGGGCCACATGCCTTTGTGGGTGACAGTCTGGGGCATATGCCAGTGATGTGGCTCTTACTTTGGTACAGAAGGTTATATTCCAGCCACACAAGTCAGAGGTTTCTACACATATTCCCCAATTGTCCCCTAAGAGACCAGCCTCTGCTGCCTCCAGGACTTTCTATATACCTTTCAGGACTCTTCTTAGGCCACCGCTTCTCCACAGGCCACAACCCTCACCCTACTCTATACCTTCCTCTGGTTCTTTTTACCTGGCTGGAATGTGTCCTTGCCATTGTGGAATTCAGCAGGAAGGAGAATGGAGACAAAACTACAATTAGTTGGCTCTGCCTACTGCTGGCCTCCCTGCTTTCTACCCTGCTGGTCCCAACGGGCACCATCTGCCACTACCTGGAGGGCTACATTTGGCCTGAGTTTCCCCATCCCTGGGCTAACGCCTAGAGAAGGAGCAGAAGGACCATGTCACTGCCTGTGCCTCTGATGACATGTGCTACTCTGGATCCACCCCTCTGTGCTCTCTACGGTTGGGGTCTGCTTGCCAGGCCCAATATGCTAGCGTTCTATTGAACTGCAATGCATTTCCAACCCATCTTTGTTTCCTCCCACTAATTTCAGGTTTCATCTGGTTTGAGTGAAGGACGTAGGTAAGAACAAGATGGGGAAAGGCATTTAAAGGGTTAATACTATAGACACTAACAGGGAAGCCTAGAAAAGCTTGCCTTAGTGGGCAAGCCTCTCTAGACATCCCTTTTAACCTTTAGTTTGAACCCTTTAAATGCTCTACTTCCCCTTGCCATTAAAAGCAGCAGGAGGAGGCTGGAGGGAAAGACCTGTGGCTGCGGCTCCTCCGAGCTGGGCTAGATCCCAGGCCCACATCAGTGAGGTAAACTAGCTCTAGCTGCCACTGCTTCTGGGTAGAAGTGGGCCCAGGCAGGGGAAGGGAAGGGTGCCTGGTGGCATGGGGGATGACAGCTGCAATTCCGGTGTCATGGAAAAGCTGCTGAGTTTGTGGCAAGCATGGTCACTCCTCACACAGAGCGAGCATGCAACCTCTTGAAAAATTTGGCTTTAAATCATGTCATCGTCGGCACTGTAGCTGCTGCACTTGATCACACGAAGTGCTTATGCATTAGGGTTGCCAGGTCCATGGCCTGAGACTGATCCTGTATCTTTAGGAGAAGAGAAAGTTAGCCAAGTGCAGATGTTCTTGCAACGGTGTAATGGGAAAAACCACATGGTGGAATTCTCCCCCCTCCACAACTTTTAAAGATACAGAAGACCTCTTGGAGGCCGTGCCTGGCAACCAAGAGGTCTTCTGTATCTTTACAAATTGTGCAGGGGGAAAGGAGAATTCCACCTTGTGGTTTTTCCCATTACAGAGTTGCAAAAACGCCTGCACTTGGCTGACTTTCTCTTCTCCTAAAGATACAGGATCAGTCTCAGGCCATGGACCTGGCAACCCTACTGCCCATGTGGACCTTGTGGGCACAGCACCGCCAAGGCATACACACACACCATTGGGAGTTGGGCAGGCAGCATGGTCCCTTTGCCTGTTCTCCATGCAAGAGCCCTGCACATCAGCCATGCATGAAGAGGTCTACAGAAGCTTCCTGAGATGAGCTACCATCTTTCTCAGAAGAGTCAGAGAAGGGGAAGTGGCTCGTCTGCGTATGTTAATTCATCTACATGTTCAGAGGTTAAACAGTTCAATGTCAAGTAGAGAAACTGAGAGCAAAAGAAGAAGAACAAAGGGAAGCCTGAAAGAGAAAGCAGCAGAGCAATTTAAAACAAGACAGGAAATTTCAAAAATCTAATGGAGAAGGTGAGCTGTATTGAAGCCCTGGGTACGCTTGAAGAGCGCATTGCTGAGGAACTGCTGTCTAACACTCTATCTTTTTCTGCAAAAGCAGGAAATGATTTCATTTCGGACCAATTCCTGGGAGAAGGAAGGGCAGTAATAAAGGGGAATGATTCCCCCCGTATGTGACCTGCTTAAGGAAGCCTCTGTCGAGATGGAATATGTATTACTTCTGAAGGGTTAGGTTGGGTCCCACCTAAGCTGTAAATCTTTCTCAGGGCTCACTTGGCCTGATTGATGCCAGTTACATTGATTTGTAATATTAATTCTGCTGTATTGTTTAATATTCTTTTTGTTATACAGCTGGGAGATGCTTGCATGAGAATCTGAATATAATCATAATAATCACTTATGTGTGGCCTTCCTGTCATCCGTGAGAAAAGAGACTCTTTCTAGTCTCGTACTTTTGGAAATTCATTTTCTCTCGCTCTCTTATCTCAGATACGGCTATGTGTTTTTGCTATTACGTTTATATAATTACATTTTGTTAATTCCCCCTGCTCCTAAGAAGTGCAAGGTGCTATACATCAGGGATGGGGAACCTCAGGCCCCAGGGCCCAATGCAGCCCTCCAGGCCTCTCTGCATGGTCCCTGGGGCTCTCCCCAGGCTACAGCCCTCCTGAGCCACACCTTTCACCAACCCTGCTCTGTCCCCTCTTTGAATGGTTTTGCCTATGTGAAATGTGTCCACGAACTGGGGGTGGAATGATCTGTCAGTTTGGTTCTCTCAGTTTCTCATTTTTCTAATCTTAAATACAGCTCTCCACATTTCTGCAGCATGAAACTGGGGGGAAAAAACTCCAGCGTTTTAGTGTGAATTTCTCCTAATAATTTTTTGGATGCAGTTTTCAGTAACGCACACATATTTTGCAAGCAATTTCCCCTAATGTAATGCATTTTGTACGTTATTTTCACTAATATATTCCTTTTTATGCACAGTTTCCGCTGACATATACATTTTTGTAAGCATTGCTTGGTTGGAGAACTGCATGGCAACATTTGGATAAGTGCAAATTTCAAAGGATGGCTGTGTGCTGGTTCTCATATTGTTTCGGAAAACATGAATTTGATAAATTCTGCTTTAAATGGGAATTCAATCAAATTACTTGCTCAGACCTACCTGGGACTCTGATAAAGCCTCTTGCTTGCCTGGATGGAGGACAGAGAGGAGTATGGGAGTGTGTGCTGATACTACCCTACTCTATACAAGTAAAATTCACATTTGTTTCTCAACCTACTTTTGCCTCTTGCCCCACCCACCACCAGCCCCAGCCAGAGTACCCAACTGTTAGGGATGATGGGAGTCATTTTCCAAAACATTTAGAGGACACCTCATTGGCTGCTCCAGGATTTGGTAGCAAAGACACCTTCACGTTTAACAACCCTTTCTTCAAAAGCTTTTAAGAGGAAAGGAAAAGGGGGAAAAACACATTTCTACTAGGCCTACATGGGATCTAGTTCAGTGGTAAAGGATGCACTTCATGTGCAGAAGGTCCAGGTCCCAGTATCCCCAGTTAAAAATGCTCAGGTGGTAGGTAATGGGAAAGATCTCTGCCAAAGAGTTGCTGCTAGAGTATACTATAATGGGCTAGTTTGGGGGAGCCAATGCATGCCCTCTAGATATTGTTGGACTGCAGATCCCATCATCCCTTACTATTGGCAATGCTGGCTGAGGCTGATGGGATTTGAAGTCCAACAACATCTGGTGGGCTTCATATTGACTCCATGGACTAATGTTCTGATCTAGAATAAGGCAGCTACCTATGTCCAGTGATCGCATTGACTCCACTTAGGTAAAGCCCACATCCCACTTAACTTGTGAAAGCTTCCTCTATCCCGACTGCTCCTTTCTTGGCTACTTACTGATGAAGTTTCGGACCTCCATGAAATCCCTGTGCTCAGTCTCCAGCAGCGGCTGAATCTTTTCACACATGCTGCACAAGGATTCATAACTTTTCCTGCAAGGAGGGAAGGTAGTAGTCACTGTGCAGAACAGAATATAAGCAGAGAGCATTGACACAACCAATGCAGTGTTATTCCAAGGGCCAGTGCCCTTTGATGATTCCTCCCTCTGTTTTAATCTTCCACAATGCCCCAGAGTGATGCTATGTCATAAAGCATTGTGGGAAATTAAAATGGCTGCTGCCTTTAGGTCAACCCACAGCTGGGACTTCTGGAGTCACATCCACACAAGGGATGGGCAAGAAATTCAATTCAGTTCACATTTCAAGCTGAATCTCTCAAATTCACACATACATTGGGAAAAACAATATGAGAACTGAAACTCACCCATCGTTTGAAATTTGGACATATCTGAATTTTGTGATGCAGTTTGCCAAATAAGCAATGTTTATAAAAATGCATTGCGTTAGGGGAAATTGCTTGCAAAAATGTGTACATTAGCCAAAACTGTCTACAAAAATGTATTAGGAGAAATTTGCACTACAACGCTGGAGAATTTTCATGAAGATCTTTTTAAAAATCCACAAATTGCTGCAGAATTGTGGAGAAGTGAATTTAAGATTGGAACAATGAGAAACTGAGAGACCCAAAATTGATAGATCTTTCTGTCCTCAATCCATACCATACATTTAAAGCACACTTAAAGCACATGGCTTCCCCCAAAGAACCCTGGGAATGATCATTTGTTAAGGGTACTGGGAAATGCAGTTCTTTGAGCAGTAAACTACAGTTCCCAGGACTCTTTGAGGGAAGCCATGTGCTTTAAATATATGGTGTGGATTTCCTCTTAGTGTCCTAAGGGCTGATGCTGGGCCTGCCTAGGACAGTATGTGTTGAAGCATGTGCATGAAAAATGGCAATGCATATTTTTAAAGACACGAAAGGAAATGCCACCATCAGCTGCCACTGCAACATATAAGAGCCCTGAAAGCTGGTGCAATCTTCTCTCTCTTTTTAATTTCTATCCCTTTGCCTATCATCCCAATACACACTTCTCTAGCCTCCCGTGGGGGAAAATAATAGGGGCAGGGGCAGAACAGGAGGCTGGATGAAGTGACTAGCAAACTAGGTCCGTCCCCTTTTGTCAGTGCTGTAGAGCCTTTTAAAAAAGATAGATTCCATCGCTGGATGAAGATGTGGCAAACTTAAAGGGACATTAAGAAAGGAGCCTGACTGAGCATGCTCTCCAGGTTTATTGCTCACAGAACTGAAAGGTATTTTGAGTTTGAATCAATGTGACGTTGTTTTGAGGACCATCCCAAGCTCCTGTGTAGCAGTGCCTGGTGCCCATTGAGACATGTAGGGAGGAAGGAGGGATGGAAGGATCTGTCAACACTGATTCTCTCCATTTCTCATTTTTCCAGTTCTAAATTCAGTTCTCCACATTTCCGGAGCAATTTGAGAATCCTTTTCTAAAAATCCTCATGAAAATTCTTTAGCATTTTAGTGCAAATTTCTCCTAATAAAAACATTTTTATGCGGTTTTGACTAATGTACACAATTTTGCACACAACTTCTCCTAATATAACCAATTTATGTTATTTTCACTAATATATTCTTGAAATGTTAGGGCTCCTTCAGGAGGAAGAGCAGGATATAAATCCAGTAAATAAACGTTGCTTGAATCTTTATTGCTCAGAGCCATAGGCTACCACAATTCAGTACATGACAAATACAAATGACACTTACAAATGACAAATACAAATACGTGTCATGAATGAATGAATACATAAATAAAATTCATTCCTGTACACATTTTCCCCTAATGTATGTGTGTTGTTGCAAACACTGTTTGCTTGGAGAACTGCTTTGCAAAATTTGGATAAGTGTGAATTTTGGAAAATGGCTGTGTTTTGGTTCTCATATTCTTTTTGGAAAGTGTGGATTTGATAGATTCAGCTTTAAATGTGGAGTGAATCAGATTTCTCCCCCATCCCTATGCGGAAGGCAGGGAGACCAACAGTAAGTGGAGCCGGAGTCTGTGGCAGGCAGAGCCAATCCTTGTAAGTCAGAAAGCAGGCAGGTGGGGGCTGCCTGAGGACAGACTGAGGTTGGTGGTGCACTTCCCCATCCGCCCTGATGGACCAGCCTGCACTACTTATGTGTGCGCACAGGGGAGGCAGACATGTTTTGAATTTGTATTGTGGCTCTGTTTCCTTATCAGGTTTTTACCATCTGTCATGATATAAGACAAGAAGCTTAAGAACTTTATTGTCTCTTTCCAGCGAGGATGGAACAGCCACAGAAAGCTCCTGACTCCACCGAACCACAACTAAGTCCAGTGCCACCTAGTGAGTGAACTATATACTGACACTATCCACGCACCGCCTCATGCCGTCAACTGTCAGTCTCTCATCACAGGAACTCCTCCAGGAGTAATAGCCTGTGAGAAACTTCCATGCTTCTGATCTCACAGAGAGATCCAAACCCTGCAACAATGAAAAAGAAAGGGAATGAGGCCAAAAAGGCATGTCAGGTGGGTTACTTATCTTACACACACACACACACACACACACCACCTGGAGTTTGTAGTCTGGATAAGAAATAGTATTTGTGAAGGAGGACAAAGTTTCCTCCTCCACTGCACAACAGCCTGTGAGGTAGGCAAGGCTGAGAGACAGTGACTGGCCCATGGTGACCCAGAGATCTTTATGGATGAGTGGAGATTTGAACTTGATCCCAGAAAGCTGATACCTCTAACCTCTGTGAGCAGTAAACTACAGTTCCCAGGATTCTTTGAGGGATGCCATGTGCTTTAAATGTATGGTATGGATTTTCTCTTAGTGTTCCAAGTGTTGCTGCTGGGCCTCATGTTCATATGGTTATATTCCTGGTGGTTGACAGCAACTGTGTCCCCCGCTGAGCACCCTGAAGCATTAGGCCATCTTCCCCAAGCTGACCATCCAGAGGAGAGTTGAGATGGATAATTGCCTGATTAGCACCCTAGGCTGACTGACTTCATATGAGCAATGCGGCCAGTTTTCTTACTGCACACCATTGAAAGTGTTGTCTGGAAATGACAAGACAAGAACAACATGGGCTCTTGGGCTTTGTCCAAAAGTTCCAGCTTGTTCAGAATGCAGCAACTAGACAGCTGATGGGAGCAGGCGGCCAGCAGTATGTGACACCGCTGTTAAAACATCTGCACTGGTTGCCCAAATGCTACTGGGCCAGATTCAAGGTTCTTCTGTTGATACACAAAGCCCTGAAAACGGGGGTCCAGGAAACCACACTAGGAATGGATGAATGTGGTCAATTTCAGTTTCTCATTTTTCCAATCTTAAATTCATTTCTCCATCACTTTTTTAAAAAAAAGTCCTCATGAAAATTCATCAGCATTTTAGTGCACATTTCCCCCAATATACACAATTTGGAAAACAGTTTCCCCTATAATGCATGTTCCTATGGTATTTTCACTTAATATATACATTTTTATATACTTTCCCCAAATATATGCATTCTTCTAACCATTTCTTGGTTGAAGAACGGCATCTCAAAAGTCAAAGTGTGATTTTTGTAGAATAGCTGTGTTGTTACAGAAACTATGGATTAGGTCGTTTTGTTTTTAAAAAAGTGATCCAAAAATATTTTTTCTCCCCCATCTGTACTCCAGACCAGCAGAATCACTTTACTAATATCTAGATGGATGACAACCCTACACAGCCCAGCTGTGATTTGAGGCAGGCAGGGACTAACCAGGAGAACACCTTCAGCACCGAGCCAAATTAAAAGCACTAGAGAATAATTAAACTTGAGTAAGCAATCACTGGCATCAAACAGTTTTTTCCAGGCAGACTAGCAAAAAGTCCAGAAGCTGAGAAAAGGCATTCTCCAAATCCCAAAGACAGACGTTGTGGCTTAGACAAGAGGGGGAAAGGATGCAGATGTGAAATAACTTGGCAATTAAAAAAAATACACCAGAGAAAAATGATTCTGCCGAGGTCATGGTGCTGGCTGAATTTATTAAGGCAAAGACTCATGTTTATCTTAAAGACTCATGTTTAGCTCATGGGGGTCATGGGGAAGAGAACATTTTCACAGCTCTCTCTAAAAGTGCCAGGCTTCCCTGGGTTCATCTTGGCTTTTGTGGTTTTCCCCCAGTGAAAGTGGAAAAGCACTACTCACCACCTGAAGAAAATAACTTGAGACCATGTGGGCTTACCAACCTGCTTTCATGATGCGTGAAGCTAATTTGCCAAAGAAAGACTAGATAGACAAATACAAAGAGGTGCAAACCTTTCTATTGGATGAACTGGCAGACTGATTGGTTAGATGGAGATGCGGACCTCTAGATGTTGTTGTTGTTGCTGCTGTTATTATTATTATTATTATTAATAATAATAATAATAATAACAACAACAATAATAACAATAATAATAATAATAATTGCATTTATATCGCACCTTTCTCCAAGAAGTTCAAGGTAGCATACAAACATGGTTCTCCCCCTCATTTAATCCCCACAACAACCCTGGAAGGTAGGTTAGGCTGAGAGGCAATGACTGGCCCAGGTCACCCAGTGAGCTTCATGGCTGAGTGGGGATTCGAACCCTGGTCTCCCAGGTCCTAGTCCGACACTCTAGCCACCACACCACACTGGCTCTCAATGTTGTTGGGCATCCCATCATTCCTGGCCATTGGCTGTAATGGCTGGGCCTGATGGGAGCTGGAGTCCCGGGAGCACCTGGGGGGCACTTGTGTGGGAATGCGTCTCTCTGCATTTAATAGGAGTTGTTTCATGGAAGCACACAGAGGACTGAGTTGCAAAGACCAATGGCTTTCCAGATGCTGTTGGACTCCAGCATCTGAAGGGACACAGGTTCCCCATCAGTGGTTTTAGAGTCTGTGTCTGTGGGTAGGGCTTGTGTTATTTTAAATCTTGTATAGCATCTAAGTGATGATGATTCCTTTATTTCCAAAGTTTAGCCTATGGATGCCACCCATTCTAGGACCAAGACAGCACCACCCATGCATAAAAGGAGACATATGCAGGCTTTGTGGAATTTGAAAGTTTTCAGAAGTACAAGCAAACACTACTGGGGGGAGGGGATAAGGGCAGGGGGGAAACCTCCCCCAAACAGGCTAATTAGGACTGAGCATGCTCAATGGACACGGAATGTTGACTGACTGTTGGGGTTGAGGAAGGAGGAGGGAGAGAGAATGGAATGGAATGGCAGGAATCCTAAAGAGAGAGCACTCCTTACTGCAACATTTTGCTGCAGATCCCACTTCTTGCTGTAATTTAAATTTAATTGGTTTGCAGATCTACTATATTTATGATTATCTGCCTTCAAGATCCCGTGTGGGTTTCTCTGGCGATTCCTATATCCTCCTGGAATGCCAGTGAAAAGAAACTTCTTCTGAACCCAAACCTGTTTGCTGGGCATGGCTGCTTCCACTCCCATGAAAATAACTCTTCTGGAGAAGAATCCTTTTCAAAAGTTGCCAGGGCTTCCAATCACCATGACAACTTCACCTTGGCACAGAAGATGTGCTAAATGAGCTTGGGGAAAGAAAGTCACAAATCTTTCACATGTATTAGATGCTCACAGACAGCTTAGTCCCTGCTCACCCATTCTGGGATGCAGAAACAAGGTCAGCTTGCCCTTGGCCCAGTGATGCCCCTAAAGGCTTATTTTTCCCCTTCCTTATAGAAAAAATCTGGAGTGTTGAATCCTGTAACAATACTCCCACTTTCCTGAGTCATTGTCATTACTCTGTTTACCTCCTTTCTAAGTTTTATTTTGTACTTTTACAAAAATTGTTAGAAGAGCTGCATCCATCTTTTGGGGTATGTGGGCTTTGGGAGTCTGGCTAGGAAGGCCACGTGTCCTATTTTTACAGAGCATAGCCAATGATCTTGCTAGGGCTGTGCACCTGACTTGGCTGTCTTAAAGCCTTTGCTGTTTGAAGTATCCCACACAGGAGAGGTGCTTCAAAGGGTACTTTTGCACAGGGCTTTAATCCCCGCACAGATGAGAGGGGATTAAATCCTGCTGCGTTGGCTGGGTAATCTTGTTTGCTGCTTGATCAGGCAGCCAATGCAGAATTAAACCCTGTCCTCCTACCTACCAGAGGTCATCACCAGTGATGCTGGCTGATGGGCGAGTGGGCATAGTTTGGAGGAAATGGCCTCATGGGCCAAATTGGACCCCTTGGCAGGTAATGATTGGTCCAAGGGAAGGAGGTTCCCAAACCCTGCTCTACTACCCCACCCTGACCCCATATTGATCCAAAAGAGAAACAGCAGCTTGCAAGAAAAAGGGGATGCTATCAACTTTGCAAGGGGATACGTAAAGTGTAAATGCAATATTACCTGTCAAAATGGCAATGACAATAAGCATGAAGATGGAAATTTTAGCTGCCTAATTACCCCCACTGCCTATCCTCTACACACACTAAACTGCCTTGTTTGTTTAGAAGATGTATAAACCACTTACTTGACAGAAAAAAGCTCTCCATGTGGTATACAAATAAAATTAGACCCACATTCCAATTAAAAACAAAAATACATAAAACCACTGGGTTTTAGTCAATTAACTGTTACTCAGAGTAGACCCATTGAATTTAATGGCCATGACTAACCTGGGTCCATTCATTACAATGGGTTGATTCTGAGTAAAAGTTAGTTGCCAAATGACCCATTATCATTCAAAACAAATGTCCCCAATTGTCACTCACCCTCTCCAGGATTTGGGCTGAAATGAACTCTCGGGTTTTGAGCAATTGGCCGCTCTCATCAAAGTAACTTTCCCATTCTGAACTGTCAATGGGCAACTTCTTGATCCCCTGGAAACAAAGTTGAGGGATTGTAACTAACTGGAGCACAACACACAGAAAGGGATATGTTTAGAGGCCTCCTGCAGAACTTTCTACTCAGTTCAGAAAGGGGTGTGTGTGTGTATGTCCATGTGTGTGTGTAGTAGGTGGGGACAAGGATGTTGTGGGTAAGGTGGTACACTTGCTGCCACCATGCCCACACCCTTTACTCTGACACACTTTTTTGTGAAGGCTCGAAGAGCATGTTTTGACATTTTGAGTGTTGCTTTTGAAATTTGACAGTAAATAGGGACGGAAGGATCTGTTCATTTCGGTTCTCTCATTTGCTCAATTTCCCAATCTTAAATTCAGTTCTCCACATTTCTGCAGCAGTGTGTGTGTGCATGTGCGTGTGTGTGTTTAAAAGTGCTCATGAAAACTCTTCAGCATTTTAGTGCAAATTTCTACTAAACACATTTTTGTATGTCATTTGACTAATGTACACATTTTTATAAGCAGTTTCTCCTAATATAATACATTTTTATATGTTATTTTCACTAATATTTTTTTTATGTACATTACCCCCTAATATATGCATGTTTGTGAAAATTGCTTGGTTGGAGAACTGCATCACACAACTTGGATAAGTGCAAATTTGAGGGATGGCTGTGTTTTAGTTCTCATATTGTTTTGGAAAGTGCAAATTTCATAGATTCAGCTTTAAATGCAAATAGAATAAAGATTCTCCCCCATCCATAACTGTAAAGGAAGGGGGGGTTACATCATTTTTCCCACCAGGGTCATGAAGCATGTAATTCAGCCCCTTGATATTTTGTGGGAAAAGACATTGCAAATGTCACAGCCTTGAAGGAAGGGAGGCCTAGTGGCATCTGTCAATCTGCTACCGTAACGCCTTCCCCAAGATAAGGCTTTTTAAAACTTTGGGTAAAGGGAAGGGGCAGGGAAGAGCTGGCATCAGCTGATCCATCTGAGTATGCAACAGGACCGTTTGAAAGTCCCAACTGATTTTTGAGGTGGGAATCAACAGATGGTGGAACATTTCCAATTTTGCCATGCCACTGAACAATATTTATTAGCTGTGCCTAATAAATGAATTGTCATTTCAAGATGTTCCTCTGGGACAATTTCATTGAAGTAACCGAACAATACAAAAGAGCCCTCAGTTTGAAAACCTGCCCGATTTAAAGAGAAATAATCCTAAGAAGGGAGAGCAGGGCTCTTGAATTTGCCCATTAGGAGTGCGCACACAGGTCACCTGGGCATAGCCTTCTCCACTAGGGTGAGATGTGTTGTATTTCTATTTATTTTATTTCAGAATATTTTTAGCCTACCCTATATCCAATGGTCTCAGAGCACGTCACAGTACTTAAGCAGCAATACTACATCCAAGACAATTTAGGAATGTGCACAGTGGTTTTTAAGTTGCTGATTCTATTTATATTTTGATAACCTTGGATGTCAATTTGTTATTAGTGTTTGTTTTCATTGGATTTTTAAAAAATGAATATTTTATATTGTTCTTTGTAAACCTCTCAGAGGCTTCATGTTGAGAACATGTTATAGAACTTTTATGAAATAAAATAAATAAATAAATAAGAACAGGTCAAAACACAACTTTAAAATTACAGTGTAAAACTGAGTAGTGGATTTATTTTACTTACCCAGTTGTTATTTGCACATATACAAATAAAATTAGCATATGCAAATTTGTGCCCCCTTTCTGGCAATGTGTAACTGACCAGTCTATTGTTCTTGCCTTGGGTTCACACAGGGACATCACTTTAAATCCCCCCACAGGGTGACTCTCACCATGTGGTGATTGATCCACTGGTATTACTGAAGCTCTCTAAATGGACCAAGCCTTTTTCTACGCATTAGTGCAAAACAGCCAAAGACAAAGTCTGCTGTGGAGTCATATGGTGGCTCCAACAATCTTTCTCTCTTTCTCAAATGGTACATTTTTGAATGGGGAAATTTGAGCTGAGAAATTTGTACTTAGATTTAGTTCCAAAGACTCTGGATGCATAATTAGTTACAAACAACCTGATGACAGGGACTGGGCAAGTAAAATCAATGAGATTAGGTAGAGGGGCCATTTAAGCAAATCTCATTAGAATCACAGAAGGTCTGCAGCCCACGGAATCAAAAAAGAAATAATGGGATTCAATTTCAAGGCACAGGAGTTTCTTCGGGTCGAAAAAGCCTTGACAGGGTAATCGAGAAGTGTCCCAAACCTGCTCGGAAATAGTGCTACATTTATAGCTGCTGATGATCTGGGATATTAACTACCTACCTTCCTAGGATATCAATGGCAATCCAACAAGCGGACATGCAAATGAAGAAGGAGGGAACTCCTTAAGTCCAATAATGTTAACCTCTCTTTAGACCAGGCTCTCCAGATCTTGTTGGACATGAACAACCATCAGCCCAACTAGCATGGACAATGGTCAGGGATGACAGTGGGCATTGTAGCCCATCAACATTGGGAGGGCCACAGGTTCCTTCACCCTGCTACATCAGCTTTCCCCCAACCTGATGCCCTCCAGATGTCGATGGGCTATAACTCCCATCAACTACTTCCACTCCTTTGTTCCAGTCCTGCCCTCTGGAGTGAAGAGAATAATTTTTCTCCATCTTTCATCCTTTAGATATTTGAAGACAGTTCTCATGCTCCCTTCCATTAATTTTCTCTTCTCCAGACTAAACAACACCAACTCTTTCAATCTGCCCTCATGACCCTAACAGAGAGAAACTCACCAATATAGTTGAGATTGAAGCCCTAAGTCCTATAAGATTTTCATCAGAGGACACTGGGCTTTCAAACCTTTCTCTGACAATCCCTTTCCTCATTGCCCCACAAAAACAGTTTTATATTGCTTTAAGCCAAACAGATCCAAATTCCCTTTACACTTCTTAGAGAAGCTCAAAGGTCTCTTGATCTTTGCCTTTTTCTTTCCATCAAATGAATGAACCCCATGGAGAGGAAGTGGATTGGTTTCCCCTCCAGAACTGAAAGTGGTTACCATAGCATCCTGAGGTCACAGAGGCATGAGGTCACTGAATGAAGGATTCACAGAATGGATGTTCTCTCAAGGGGCAAGGGTGTTTTGAGATACTTATTTATTTTATTTTATTTATTAAACTTGTATACCGCCCCATAGCCAAAGCTCTCTGGGCGGCTTACAATAACTAAAAACAAATACAATTTAAAATACATCTTTTAAAACACAATTTAAAACACAATTTAAAAATTTAAAACAATATAGAACACATGCTAAAATGCCTGGGAGAAGAGGAAAGTCTTGACCTGGCGCCGAAAAGATAACAGTATTGGTGCCAGGCGCATCTTGCCAAGTAGGTCATTCCATAATTTCGGGGCCGCCACTGAGAAGGCCATCTCCCTTGTTGCCATTCTCCGAGCTTCCCTTGGAGTAGGCACCCGGAGGAGGGCCTTTGATCTTGAACGTAGTGTATGGGTGGGTTCGTATTGGGAGAGGCATTCCATCAGGTATTGTGGTCCCAAGCCGTGTAAGGTTTTATAGGTCAATACCAGCACCTTGAACCGAGCTCAGAAACATAAAGGCAGCCAGTGCAAGCGGGCCAGAATCGGTTTTATATGTTCGGACCATCTGGTCCCTGTTACCAATCTGGCCGCTGCATTTTGCACAAGCTGCAGTTTCTGAACCGTCTTCAAAGGCAGCCCCACATAGAATGCATTGCAGTAATCTAATTTGGAGGTTACCAGAGCATGGACAACTGAAGCCAGGTTATCCCTGTCCAGATAGGGACGTAGTTGGGCCACCAACCGAAGTTGGTAGAAGTCACTCCGTGCCACTGAGGCTACCTGAGCCTCAAGTGACAGAGATGATTCTAGGAGAACCCCCAAGCTACGAACCTGCTCCTTCAGAGGGAGTGCAACCCCATCCAGGACAGGTTGGACATCCACCATCCGGTCAGAAGAACCACCCACTAGCAGCATCTCAGTCTTGTCTGGATTGAGCCTCAGTTTGTTAGCTCTCATCCAGTCCATTGTCGCAGCTAGGCACCGGTTCACCACATTGACAGCCTCACCTGAAGAAAATGAAAAGGAGAAATAGAGCTGCGTGTCATCAGCATACTGATGGCAATGCACTCCAAAGCTCCGGATGACTGCACCCAATGGTTTCATGTAGATGTTGAACAGCATGGGGGACAGAACTGACCCCTGTGGAGCCCCATACTGGAGAGTCCAGGGTGCCGAGCAATGCTCCCCAAGCACCACCTTCTGGAGGCGACCTGCCAAGTAGGAGTGGAACCACTGCAATGCAGTATCTCCCACTCCCAACTCAGCCAGTCTCCCCAGAAGGATACCATGGTTGATGGTATCGAAAGCCGCTGAGAGATCAAGGAGAATCAGAAGAGTCACACTCCCCCTGTCTCTCTCCCGACAAAGGTCATCATACAGGGCGACCAAGGCTGTTTCTGTGCCAAAACCAGGCCTGAAACCCGACTGAAATGGATCCAGATAATTGGTCTCATCCAAGAGTGTCTGGAGCTGGCCCGCAACCACTCGTTCAAGGACCTTGTCCAGGAATGGAACATTTGCTACCGGGCTATAGTTATTAAGATTTTCTGGGTCCAGGGTGGGTTTCTTCAGGAGTGGTCTCACTACTGCCTCTTTCAGGCCGCGAGGGACCACCCCCTCTCGCAGAGAGGCATTAATCACCTCCCTGGCCCAGCCGGCTGTTCCATCCCTGCTAGCTTTTATTAGCCAAGTGGTTGCACGAACCTGTCCAAACACCTTGTCAACGTCCTCAAGCTGTACCAACTGAAACTCATCCAAGAAATCGGGACAAGGCTGTGCTCTGGATACCTCGCTTGATTCACTTGCTATAACACTGGAGTCTAAGTCCTGGCGGATGCTAAAGAATTTATCCTGGAAATGCCTAGCAAATTCATTACAGCAGGCCTCAGATGGTTCTACCACGTCCCTGGGGCCAGAGTGTGAGAGAGGGTTTTTTTTGTATTTAAAGAATTAGATTGGGAAGTTATGGCCTCCTAGTGTCATTGGACTACAACTTCCATTATCTCTGACCATTGACCATGTTGGCTGGGGTTGATGGGTGTTGGAGTCCAATAACTTTGGAAGGCCACAGTTTCCCCACCTCTGCTCTAGAACATGGTCAGAAGAGGTTTGCTGGGTAGATGGAGCTGCTACACTAACTTCCCGGCTGGTGGGTCACTGTTCCTATTACAAACCAGGTACCAGCTCCAACAGGGGAAGACCTTTTCCATGCATGCTTTACCTGGTTGGTGGTGACTGAAACTCACTCACTCTCACTCCCCTCCGCTCTCATATACAGTATGCACATGTTGGGTATTAGAGTTTATAAATAGGTCCTGCAACAAAATGTTACAGTTTGAAGAGTCTCTGTACAGTGTTCCAGCCAGCCATGCATTCTTCCAGAATACTCCATTTGATCCTCCATCCCACTATACACATTCTGCATTCCATGGCATACTCAGTCCTTATGGGACTTTGTGTGTGTGTAGTGATGCCCTTTTAGGGTTTTTTTCTCTCTCTTCCACAAACAATATGCCA
Organism: Rhineura floridana; assembly: GCF_030035675.1. NCBI lineage: Eukaryota > Metazoa > Chordata > Lepidosauria > Squamata > Rhineuridae > Rhineura > Rhineura floridana. Next base: position 23,477,656 of record NC_084493.1, on the reverse strand, counting down.
ACACTTCCTGTTTCTTTTTCACTTTTGCATACAACCCTGTTAACATTCTCCAGCTGAGTATTTTAGAATCCTGCATTGTGACATGTGTATGCATCTGAGCATCCCATATTACTACCCAGGACAAACCTTAGAATGCTTGCTCCCAGATCAGATTCATAGCTGCTGCAGCCTTGTAAGGCTCCTGAATGTAGATATCAACAGATATTTCTGCAGATATTTCTGCCCATGGATTGCAGAAATGTTGATGGAGACTAGGGACGGAAAGATCTGTCAATTTCGGTTCTCTCAGTTTCTCATTTCTCCTGTCTTAAATTCAGTTCACATTTCTGCAGCAATTTGTGTGTGTGTGTGGGGAAACTCAGAAAATTCTTCAGCATTTCAGTATGAATTTCCCCTAATGAACACATTTTTGTGTGCAGCTTTGACCAATGTACGGATTTTTGCTAGCAATTTATCCTAATATAGTGCATTTTTATATGTTATTTTCACAAATATATTCATTTTTATGCACACGTGGCACCAATAGATGCATTTTTGTAAGCGTTATTTAGTTGGAGAATTGTATCACAAAATTCAGATATCTGTGAATTTTGAAGGACAGCTGTGTTTCAATTCTCACATTGTTTCAGAAAGTGCGAATTTGATAGATTCAGTTTTAAATTAGAACTGAATCAAATTTCTCATCCATTGCTAATGGAGAACTGCTTACTTTGGACACTGGTATGAATTGCACCATGGATAATTGCAGGGTACATGTGTGTGGGCCCATATATCCCTATTTGTGTCCCATTTGGTTGACAGATCTATTGAGAATACTAGGGGGACTTGGCCACAAAGGTAAGGAATGGCACCTCCAGAGTGTCATTATTTTGCAGAAGGGATTCAAGCAATACCAGGAAATGTAGGTTTCTGCCCTTAAAGTGGATTAAAGTGCTCTGGTGCTTTAGTGCAATAAATCCACTAAAATAAATAAATAGAAGGACTTTTTGTGGTTAGGAAAGTGATGAGGAAATGCATTGGAAAATAAGGAATACCTGGTTAAAAGGAAGATGTAGAAACACCCCACAGGCAGATCAGGATGGATGAGGATGGGATGCTCATTGCTGTATAACCTCCTACAAACAAATCATAACAGATGTTCAGTAAAGACTGAACACAGTCTAACCTCCACAACAGCTTTATGCAAGCAAGCCTGGATGAATGCTCAAATAAATGGGCCATCTAGGGAAGCCTCAAGGAGGCAGAGAATGGTGTGTCGATGCTCATAAATGTACTCAATTGGCCAACAATCTCTGCCACTAGATTTTGAGACCACTACCAGCCAAGCTTCCAGGGCCCACTGGTGAGGAAGCTTCAGTGATGGAGTTTTGCTGATGCCCAGCCATTGTGGATACAGAGCCTTCCCTTGCTAAAGACGCTGAAACAAACTGCAAATAGATTGGAAGGAATTAAATGTAGAGGGAATCAAGAAGAAGAAGAAAGGCAGCAGAAACAGAGGACATCTTCAAACTCTGGAGAGAGTTAATGGGGAAGGCAATGTTGGTTGCTGGTTAATTACCTGCCCGGAAACTGAGCCACTCGAAAATGAAATTTTAATGGAAAAATAATGCACTTTGCTAGCTATGTTTATTTCAAAAGAGCAAAAACAAGAGAGGCTTCCAAGCATTCATTTGGCTCCACTGGCACTCTGATTGCTGGACTGCAAACAATATGCAAGTAGAAAAAGAAAAGAACAATATATTTGCTTATTTAGCCAGCGGGACAGCAAGGAAATCATGGCATTAGCTCATTGGAAGCTGCCTTAGAACTGAGTCAGACCCTTTCCCCATCTAACTCAATACTGCCCATTAACTGACTTACAGCAGCTCTGCAGGGTTTCAGTTCTATCTGGAGATGCCATGGATTGAATCTGGGACCTTCTTCATGCACAGCATGCCCTCTTCCACTGAGCTACGGCCCTTGCCCATAGGGTTTCCATTTTCTTTCTAGAACTAAAACCAATTTGCTCCCTTCAGTTCTCTCTTCAATTTCCCACCAAGAATGTTAATGTCAAATACTCACTGGAAACTCTCCAAATATTTGACATGAATATCCACAGAATACTTGATATTGGTATTTGATATCCAATGAGCTTTGATTTCTGATTGATATTTAACTTTCTTTTAGGGCATTCAGTACTTGGCCATCTCTGATAGCAGGCACACAGTAGTGTTTAATTGCTTGTGTTTAATGAATGAATATGCAATGGTATGGACAGAGTTTGGTGGCTGATGGCTTACGAGACTTCACGAATACCTGCTAAAATTAGAATAGATAGCAGTCAAATAAACCCAAAGCACTTGATTTAAGACTTTTTGAGATTATCTTTGGAGAGACCTGATAGGATGAGAAAAAATAATAATTGGGTAATGCTAAGGTAAAGTCAAGAGCCAGTGTGGTGTAGTTGTTAGAGTGCTGGACTACAACCTGGGAGACCAGGGTTCAAATCCCCACATAGCCATGAAGCTCACTGGGTGACGTTGGGCCAGTCACTGCCTCTCAGCCTCAGAGGAAGGCAATGGTAAACCCCCTCTGAATCCCGCTTACCATGAAAACCCTCTTTGTAGGGTCGCCATAAGTCGGAATCGACTTGAAGGCAGTCCATACATACAAGGTAAAGTCACTTAGCAGTATATTTGTTCTGCTGGCAAAATATTTTGTGCCTTTGGAACATTGCTGTGCAAGAGAATGCATAAGCAGGTTGCTGGTAACTTTGTTGCACAAAAGATTGCGCAACCTTTTGTGTAAATTTCTGCTTGAGCAACTGTTACATTGGATTCCTGCATCGCAGAACATTAAAACTCACCTGTCCACTAGCTCAACAGCCCTTGCGCCAGAGGACATTGGATGTAGCCATCTGAGTTTAATAGATGTATGAGGGTTTGGTTATGATGCCATTTGAGAATGGAGGTGAGGTGAGACACGTATCTTGGTGAACCCAGGGCTACATGTTGTTTTGTATTATGATTTGTGTATTTTTTTTAAAAAATATATGTATATATCTTTTTTAAAAATTCAGAATTTGACATTCAAAATCCAACTTTCACAATCAAAATTGGGTGGAACTGAACCTCTCTCTTTTTTTTTGCTGAATTTCTCTTTCTCATGTATGTGTGTATATAAGAAATAAATATTAACCTTTATGACCCATAATGCTTTTCTTAGGAATCTGCTGGATTTCTCCTTAAATTGAAAGGCAGAAATTAGGGGTAGGCAATGTAGCATGCTACACATGTTGTGCGCTACAACTCCCTTCTCCGCTGGCTATGTTAATAGCAGTTGCCGCTGACAACAACTAGAGGGCACCACTTTGGCTATACCTGTTTTCAATAACAGGTAACAGAGCAAGGGTGCCCATTGGCAGAGAGGGGTCCTAGTGGGGGGAGAGTCCACTGCAGCAGAGACTCCAGCTCCAACTGAATGGAAGCTACCACTGATGGTAAAGGTAAAGGTGTCCCCGCACTTATAGTGCAAGTTGTTTCCGACTCTTAGGGTGACATCTTGCGACGATTCCTAGGCAGACCATATATATGGGGTGGGATTGCCAGTTCCTTCCCCGGCCTTTCTTTACCCCCCAGCATATGCCGGGTACTCATTTTACCGACCACAGATGGATGGAAGGCTGAGTGGACCTTGACCCCTTTTACCGGAGATTCAAATTCCTCCTTCTGTTGGAATCGAACTCCGGCTGTGAGTAGAGCTTTCAGCTGCATTACCGCCTCTTAACACTCTGCGCCACGGAGGGCTACCACTGATGGTAGCCAGTAGAAAATTCTGAAATGGGGCATGGCATGGCAGGGTTGGGGTTGTCTTGTATCAGTTGAATCCAAAGCCCAATGGATTCCTCTTGTCACACTCTAAAGCAGTGGTTCTTAACCTGGGGTGCACGCACCCCCAGGGGTGTGAGATACTTTTTCTAGGGGTGCGAGGCGGTAACTATACAACCAAAGATTTTGGAAAACTGTCATTTATCTTAGCTAAGTTAGGCTAAAACACACATTAAAATAAAATAAAATAAATGAATGGTGTTTTTTCGGGGGGTGCGAGAGCATATTTTGGAAATCCAAGGGGTGCTAGCAGTGGAAAAGGTTAAGAACCACTGCTCTAGAGGGTGCTCTCAGAGGCTAGAGTCCCATATATATAAGCCTCTCATCAAAGTACTGACCATCACAGGTAGGGTTTCAGGTACAGTGCAGTCCAAACAAACCAAAGTCAAACACAGGGAACTCATCTAGGTCCGAATGTGATCTAGAAACAAGGCCAGGAAACAGCCCAAGGTTCCTGTCACAGAGAGCTCCACAGGAAGGCTAAGGGGGACTCAAGGAGCCAGACATTTGTGCTGTTTCCAGCCAATGGAAGGCGATCTTATATACGGTGGCCTTCTAAACCACAATGCCTTAACTCCAGCTTCTGGGACTGAATGAGTTGCAGGGATTTCTTACTCAGGAGTAGACCCCTTACTCATGACCCACAAAATGACTCTGGGTCCATAGTAGGGATGGGGCAGAAATTTGATTCAGTTTGTATTTAAAGACAAATTTACCAAATCCACACTTTCTGAAATAATATGAAAAAGGAAACACAGCTAGCCTTCAGAATTTGCACTTCTCCAAATTTTGTGATGCAGTTATCAATGCTTACAAAAATACATAGGGGAAAGTGTGCACAAAATATTGGGGTGAAAATAACACAGAAACATACATTATATTAGGAGAAATTGCAAAAATGTGTGCATTAGTCAAAACTGCATACAAAAATGTATTAATAGGAGAAATTCACACTAAAAGCTGAAGAATTTTCATGAGGTTTTTTTTTTTAAAAAAAATAGCGAATTGTGGAGAACTTAATGTGGAGAACTTAAATTAAGACTGGGAAAATGAGAAATGGAGATAAATGAAATTGACAGTTCTTTCCATCCATAGGGATGAGCAAGGATTCTTATCAAGGGCCACTTTTGTCTTGATGCATGTTGATGCTCTTTTTAACATCATACTTCCATAACACTATCAATAGGGAAAATTGCATTCATATTCAGTGCATACAAACACATCTGAATAGCACCGTAAGTGGTCAAGACTAGGAAATTCACCACAGAGGAGAGATAAGAGAGTGCCTTTCCACTTCCTTCCTTCCGATGCATACAGTTCAGGATTTCATTACCGCTGACTGTCCACCCATGTGGAAATCACTTCCAGGCAGGGAAGTTTACCTGTAAGTGCACCATGCATACTGTTATGAGTGCAAAGGAGTTTGTTTTGCAAGGCATTTATGTGGTGGGAAGCCACAGTTAGCTATGACTTCTTATTGTGATGACACCACGTCCATGTGTGGTGAAATAGATGCGTGCATGCATCACATATAATGGTGCAAGTGTGGTCAAACATGGGTTCAAGGGGGAAGAAAAAGTGGTAACTGTGGTCCCCTGGCATCTCCAGGTAGGGCTGGAAATGTCCCCGGCCTGAAATCCTAGAGAGCTGCTGCCAGTCAGAGTAGACAATACTGAGCAAGATGGACCAGTGATCTGACTCAGTGTAAGGCAGCTTCCTACGTTCATGGCACGTAGTCTTGTAAAAGACATGTCTAATAGCTTGCAAAGAAAATAGATGCCCAAATGCCATGGCAGCAATAAAGTCATGAACCAGATAGAATTTGACTACTGCCATGTGGAAAAAAGGAAAGGTGGTGGTGATGAGGTTCTTACTGCAAGTATACCGTTCCTGGATCCAGCATCTTCATAATAACTTTTTTAGCGTCTTTGACAGCCTCGTCCATCTTGTATGGATGAAGGGTTGTGAGTGTTCCTTTCCCTGCCTGTACTTTTAAAAACTTTTTTTTAAAAAAAAAAAACCCTCTGCTCTATCAAAGAGATCTATGAAAGACTCAGTTCTCAGCCGCTGAGCCATCTATTTAAAGTATACATGCCCGGCAACACTCTGGAAGATGCATTAATGGGAAATTGCTGAAGAAGCCTCTGCCCACAGGTTTGCACAGAAGGCTCTGTACAAACACTGAGCCATCAAAGTTTAATGCTCCCCAGTTAACAAAATCTAATGTCCTGTCATAATTCTTCTCCTTCCACTTTAAATGCTTGAGATAATTGGTTAGTTACTTAGAGCCTGTGAAAAGCTGATGCAATCGTTGTGTGTATGCGTGTGTGCGTGAGAGAGAGCAAGCAAGCTCTAGCCAAGCATTGATGGACGGGTAGCGAACCTCTGTTGTCAATGCACAGCTTAGTTGCCACGAAACTGATGGGCAATTCCTTTGCGGCTTCCCTGCAAAAAGATGTCCCAAAGAAAGTTCCATCGAATGATTTGGTGCAAATCTGATTTCCTTCTGTTTTGACTGTTTCAGTCCTGCTGCTGTTCTCACTCCATGTTCTGACCTGGATTCAGGGCTGAAGAGCCAGATTCCCTCAAAACTAGGGATGGGTGAGAATTTTGATTCAGTTTGCTTTTCAAGCTGAATCTATTACATTTGCACTTTCCAAAACAATGTGAGAACTGAAACACAGCCATCCTTTGAAATCCGCACTTATTCAAATTTTGTGATGTGGTTCGCCAACCAACGCGGGTAAAAATGCATACATTAGGGGGAAAGTGCACATAAAAATGAATATATGAGTGAAAATAACATGCCTACATGCATTATATGATGAGAAATGCCTTGCAATAATGTGTCTACTTTAGTCAAAACTGCCTGCAAAAATGTGTTTATTAGGAGAAATGCACACTAAAATCCTTAAACGTTTGGACTAAAACATGGAGCGGATTCCACCGCCCCACTGAGTTGGAGCCACCAGCTGCCACTGCCTCTCTGCACCTGGCTGGTCGGCCACTGTGGAGATGCAGGATGCTGGAGGAGACAGATCTGTAGTATGATTCCATTGGAGGCTTTGCTGTTGGTGGTGGTTCTGTTGAGCTGCAGATGGTGACAGTAACTCAATGAGTTTATTTCTTAGATGCAGTCCTTAAGGGATATGGGGGATGGGGAGAAGGAATCTTCTTTTTCTGTAATAAAGCTGTCACTGTTACAAAAGCTGACACATGTCACATTCAGTCTCTTTGGAAGCTCCACAGAATGCTCCCCAATGGATTCTTTGTCATTCCCATCCCGTCCCTACCCTTTGCAAAACTCTAACAAACTGCTCTTTCATTTGCCATCCATGGAAGAGGAAGCCAAGGGGAAGCCCTTCAATTGCCAGGCGGCAATTGCATCACAGACGCCTACTGATGCAGCAGCCGTCGAGGGATGAGCATGCTCTTCAGAAGAGATACATCCATGCCTGTTACATCTCATTTATGGTTTAAGGAACAACAAAAGAAAAGAAAAGGATAGTACCGCATAAGAAATAACAGCTGCAGCAGCTGCAGCAGTGACATCAACAGTAGCATTCACAATACAGGAGGCAGGACAGATGGAAACTGCAGGTATCCTCCTGGTGGGTGTAAGAAGAATAGGAACATGGGAAGCAGCCTTATACTGAGTCACACTATTAGTCCATCTAGCGCAACACTATCTGCACTGACTGGCAGCAGCTCTTCAGGTTTTCAGGCAGGAGCCACTCCCAGTCTGACTTGGAGATGCTGGGGACTGAACGTGGGACCTTCTGCATGTAGAGCAGGTGCTCTTCAACAGGTTCATTTTGGAGTGTTTGCAAGAATTTGTCCAATAATTTTGCATATTTCTCATAGCACTCTCTTCCAGAAAGTCATGGGAAAGCATAGATAGTTCAGTTAGGAGAGTAGGATGCTCAGTCAGCCCTTACACTCAGACCACTGGTCCATCTCACTCAGTATTGTCTACACAGATTGGCAGTGGCTCTTCAGGGTTTAAAACAGAACTCTCTCCCAGCCCTAAGTGGAGATGCCAGGATTTGAACCTGGGACCTTCTGCCATTGAGCACTGAGTCCCTTTCTTCTGTAGGAGGCTATACTTGTGTGGAGAACCTTAGGACTGGGGGTTGAATGTAGCCTTCAGGTCTCTCTATCTGGCCTTCAGGACTTTGCCTAGCCCTACCCCACCCCAGGAGAGCCCCCTCTCCCCAAGCCATACCCCCGCCTGCTCTGTTCTACGCCCTCCTTGAGTGGTTTTGCCTGGCTGCAATGCTTCCTTGAGCTGTGATCATGCTTCTTGTGCCCCTGAAAGGTAAGGGCAGAGCTTGGAAAAGTTACTTTTTTGAACTACATCTCCCATCAGCCCCAGCCAGCATGGCCACTGGATTGGGCTGATGGGAGTTGTAGTTAAAAAAAGTAACTTTTCCAAGCTCTGGTAAGAGTCACATCCATGGCTCTGGCCCCTATGTCCTTCTGCCACCACCAATGGCTAGTGACCCCACTCGTGAAGGTTGTCCATGAGATAATGTGGCCTTTCAGCTGATAAAGTTTTTATGAAGCATGCAGGAGACAGAGGACGATCCCATCTCCTGAAAATCAGAACCTGATTTGCAACCACCCAACTTCGCCTATAGTAGAGAGAGACTAATAACCATGTGAATGGGCTTATAAGGCAGTTGATGGGTCATCCACTAACAAGGCCAGATCAACATTGCATTTCTGGCAAAGTAATGCAGGGAGCATTCCAGAAGGGTTGGGAGTGGGAGAATCAGAAAATATGTTTATCTATAATTTTATATTATACATACCTGTACATAATATGCATTTTATGTATCCATGATGGCTGTGCTCTGCCACCCTAGTTAGAGGCAGCATGCTTCTGAAAACCAGTTGCCGGAAGCCTCAGGAGGGGAGAGTGTTCTTGCACTCAGGTCCTGCTTGTGGGCTTCCCCTAGGCACCTGGTTGGCCACTGTGAGAACAGGATGCTGGACTAGATGGGCCACTGGCCTGATCCAGCAGGCTCTTCTTATGTTTTTATGTATAATCTATGCTATATTCTCAATGCCTATCACCTAGGGGACCACTTTGGGTTTACTGCTGCTATGTCATGGAATGTTCACTAGCATAAAAGTTGAGGGGGCAAGGATCATTTGCAGGGATTCATAACAGTTGAGGGGGCAGGGATCATTTCCAGGGATTTTGGCATTCAGTACGGCTAATGTGAGGGAAGTGGACAGTCAGTTTGGCTGAGGGAAAAATATAGAATCCTGGAGCTAGGTGCACAGGAACTTGTGGACAAGGAGACCAAAGAGATTATGGGGGCTGAATTTCACATTGGTTGGAATTCATTAGGCAAATATTTGGTTACAGGTTCCCACCTATCTTCCTATTAACTATTTTCTAACAGCCCACTATAGTCAAAGAGATCTCTCAGGATCCCACCTCATGAATGAATTGGAAACCAAGTAGTCAGTGAATGTTCATGAGCAAACTATTTCATGCCAATTCATTCTTCACTGTCCTCCTTGGCAGCTGTTTTAGTTCCTTTTCTTCTTCCTCTTGTTGACTGCAAGAGCTGGCCAATTAGGAATCACATCGCTACCATGATGACATCACAGAGACAATCAGATTTGGAGTTATGATTTATTTATTTTTTAAATCACCTTCAGGGAGGTTTTGCAGCTGATTGATAGATCAACCCTTTTGTCTTCCAGGTATGGTCAGTGGAAATGGTTTGCTGCAGGCTCAAGCAGAGACAGTGACAGGTCCAATGCTTTGCTGTGGGTGGTCCTGAAAGGTCTGAAGGTAGCAGTAGAGAAGGAAGGTGTTGCCAGCAGAGGGCATAGTCGCTTCAAGACACAGCCAGACAAACTATTCTGGCTGCTTTTGAAGCACCCAGTGTGCCCGCAGCCTCAGACTGGAAACATGATAAACGGAGAGAACCGAAACTGACAGCTGTTTCCATCCCTAGTTCTTTATAACTGTGGAGAATGAAGAGCTCCATCCATACCAGGGCTTTGGCTGGCAGGAAGTATTGGAGGCAGGTTGTCTCGGAGTAGGGATGTTGGAGAACTCCAACAAAAGTGGAAATAGGAGCAGAAATCAACAGTGTTCACCTATGCATCCCATGTCCGGAACGGAAATCACACCAATGAATATGATCTGGATTCACTGCTGTTGTTGCTTGCAGTCCAGAAAGGATGCATAATAGATTAGGTCCCCACCCTCATTTGCATTGTGTTTCCTTTGCATTGAAATGAATGGGGTGGAATGGCTGTGTAATTTACATCTAACACAAATTATGTCAGTGACATAATTTCATGACAACTGGTCAAGTGATGAATAGTGTAGTTTTTTATGTGGAAGACCAACAGAACGGAAACAGGGCTGTATGTGACGAGTTCAGGGCAGAAAAAGCAATGACATCCCTTCCTCTGAATACCCATTGCTGGGAATCACAGGTGGGGAGAGTGCTATTGCACTCAGATCTGGTCTGTGGACTTCCCATAGGCATCTGATCACCCCTCGTGAGATAGACATTTTGCCTGATCCAGCCAGCAGGGCTCTTCTTGTGTTCTTATCTGTGTCCAAGGTTCTTAATTATCTCGGCCAACTTGAGCTGGGGCACCAAGTGAGCCTCATCTGAGCCATTTCTCTTCCTTTGTCATACTCTCTTTTATAGTCTCATACACGGTTTAAAAGCATTTTTATTCAGTTATTTCTCAATCAACACCCAGGTCGGTTTGATTCCATCTATAAAAGCAGCCAAGGTAAAACCAATTTTTTATATTGTGCAGTAAAAGCTAAATTGATGTTAATTCTTCACACCTTCTGGGCTCCTACCCCCACCTGCTGGAAACACATGAAAGCTTTCTGGGAACAAAGATCGAAGTTTATTTAGAGTCATTCTGGCAATACCAGTGTGATCACTCCAGAGAAAGTGCCTTGAATTTTCAGGCTGCTAGGGACAAAAGTCAATAAATAGCAATCAACATTTCTATCTGTAGCAGCACAGAGATCTATGTAGAACAGTGATAGCTAACTTGTGGTCCTCCAGATGAAGTTGGACTACAACTCCCATCTTCCCTGAACACTGGCCATGCTTAACTGGGGCTGATGGGAGCAGGAGTCCAACAACATCTGGAAGGCCACAGGCTACCCATCCCTATGGTAAAATATAGATCAACAGATTATATTAGTAAGTTCAAACACAGCCCCTAAGTACAGATTTCCTGGTGTCATTGTGTGTATACAAGAGCCACCCTTATACGGCTAAATGAACACTCCAGAACAGGATGGGGGATACTGGCACTTCATATAGCATTGGATTCCAATTTCCATTAGCCCTAGCCAGCGTGTAATGGAGTATGCTGGAAAAGGACGTGGCTGCCTGGACTCCTGAACAGGAGCACACCATAGGTCCTCCTGTTGCAGGTCCTCCTGTTGCAGGTCCTCCTGCTTGCATTATGCAGACTAAATAAACACTTGGAAATGTCTTGCATTCATCTGTGTGCTTGTAGAAGTGGGCTACTTGGATACTGTCTTTTGACTTGCTCATGTGCTTTTAATCCGAAATCTTCCCAAGCCTAAGTAGTGCCACATGCTCTGCACTTCCCTGTGTGCTGAAAAGATCCTGGAGCACTGCTTATGGGGATCAGTGTTCTTTGGATGAGGAACCCCTACAGACTTTGTGGCATTTGCAAAGCATAAGCAGAGGCATAAGCAGGCAGCAGCTTGTGTGCCCTCCAAGGCTTCACCCCTATTTCTAGCAAATTCCAGCTAGAAAACATCATCTCCCTCTTCCTCTGTATCTTCCAAAATGCTGTTTTTCATTTATAGAGAAGAGTGCATTTTACCTGTTCCATTCCTTTATTACAGGGATGGGAAACCTGTAGCCCTTCAGGTGCTGTTGGACTTCAACTCCCCTCAGCCCCACCCAGGTTGACCGCTGGTCAAGGATGATGGGAACTGGAGTCCAACAACGTGGACTCAATGGCCTTATAGGCCCCTGCCAACTCTACTATTCTATGATCCTAATATCTAGAGGGAACAGGGTCCCCATCCTTGCTTTATTTCAAGAGTGGGGAACCTTGGGCCCTCCAGATGTCACTGAATTACAACTCCCATAAGCCCCATCAAGCATGGGCAATGAGCAGGGATGATGGGAGTTGTAGTTCACCAATGGCTAGAGGGCCCAAAGTTCCCCATGCCTGCTTTATCGGATTGCATCCAATGTTAGTGCTACTCAGAGCAGAAACACTGCAATGAATGAACTACATGTAAAAGTGAACCCCAAGAAATGACAAAGCTTCAGCAAACTCCGTGTCTGTCTCCCCCACCCACCCCCCTTTTTGGCTCTTGGAGAAGGTTGCCTGCTGTTGCAGCTCTCACCCTGGTCAAAACTGCACAGAAAAGCAAGTTGCTCCGAGGCTTAATATGCCAAATCAGCAACAGAGAAGGTGGAAAAGTTAAAACTCTGGAACAGCCTAATTTCCAGTCTTTGGAGACAAAGCTCCATTAATCTTTCATATTCTCTCTCGAGCTCGTCACCAACTTGTTCAGGTGTTACTAGGAAATGTGTTTAAATGGAAGGGGAAAAATGGGAGAGGGTGTAGAAGTGAAGGCAGAACTTAGAAAAAGTAGCAAGAGAAGAACCCACTTCTAGGGCCTGATCTGTACCTCTCTCCAAGACTCCACCACTTTTGGTGCAGAGAGCAAAAAGGAATACCCCCCCCCCAAAGACACAGTGACAGGATGAACAGACGTAAGTGTCCTGATGGGGATGCAAACCACCCCTTTCCCAGTCATCAGATTCATCACTGGATGAGCAGAGAGGGGATTATAACCCTCCCTTCCTTGGTTGATCTGCATGGATCAGCTGATGAGGAGGGACCATGTGCCTGTGTGTGTGTATCTGCAAGAATGTAGGGTGACCACATCTAATGCTGGAATGTGGCACATAAAGGGTTGGTCAAGGGTGCCTGCAAAGGGGCAACCAGTGCTGGATGGTGCCCATTGGGACTTGTAGGGCAGAAAGCAGGGAGAGCAATAGTAGCCAGTGAGAAATAGAGCCAACTAATTGTACTTTTGTTGCTCTCCTCTCTCCTGCTGAGTTCTACAAGGGCCACACTGAGACTAAAGAGGAGGAAGGAGACAGTGAGGGACACCCCCTATTCTGGTTGTAAATAAAAAGGCAGGAGGGTTTTCAGGAATCAAAACTGAGGTTGGTAGTTTGGAGCCCCATTTTCCCTAATGGATCAACCTCCACTGGCCAAGGATACATGTGGACCTTGAGCCAAAAATGCTCAACCATCCCTGGCCTAAATATTTGTGTGTCAAGTTTGTTTTAAAGCAGGTATAGGGGACCCTGGGCCTCCAGATATTGCTGGACTACAACTTCCTTCAGCCCTAGCAAGCATGGCCAATGGCCAAGGATGATGGGAGTTGAGTTCAGCAACATCTGGAGGGCCAAAAGTCCCTCTCCAAGCACAGGATGCTCCCTGCTTCAGAAGAACTTCCCATGCATCATCTTGATGACGATGATCGGAATGGTGCAAGGGACAGAACTGAAGTGCTTGTCCCCACATCTGTCTCTCCTGTGTATTCTTATTCTTATTCTTAATCATCATCATCATCATCATCATCCTGCCCTTTCTCCCAGAAGGAGCCCAGGCAGCAAACAAAAACACTAAAAAATCTTTAAAAGCAAAAAATCTTTAAAAACATCTTCAAAAATAAATCTTTAAAACATATTTTTAAAAAAAATCTTAAAACAATTCCAACACAGATGCAGACTGGAATAAGGTCTCTACTTAAAAGGCTTGTTGAAAGAGGAAGTTCTTTTGTAGGTGCCAAAAAGATAACACAGGTGGTGCAAGACTGAACTTCAAAGGGTAGGTGTCACAACACTAAAGATCCACCTCTTACATTATGGGGAATGGACCTCCAGATGAGGTGGTATCTGCAGGAGGCTCTTACCCGGAGATCATCACTGTGATTGACTAGGCATGTAACAGGTAAGATGATATTTCAGGTATCCTGGTTCCAAGCTATGTAGAGCCTTATACACTAAAACTAGCACCTTGAACTTAGCCCGGTAGCTACTGTAACTGGCAGCCAGTGCAATTCTTTCAGAAGCAGGGTAACATGTTGGCAATATCCTACCAATCAGCCTCTCCATTTGGCTTGCCAGGCTCTCTTTGCCAAGTCATGCCCACCTGTCCTACCCTTGACATCAGGTGTGGGCCAGCTGAAAGTCAGGTTTATAGGCAATTGTTGGTGCTTATAAAATGTTGTTCCTTCACCTGCACAGTTTGATTGCGACACTAGTAGATTGATGGATGAGTGGCCCTGACTTCCAGTCAAACTTGGCCCAGAGGACGTGGGGGAGAAAAGGATCCAGCCTGCTGGCCTGATTCAATTTTCCACCCCTGGAATACAGCCTATGTGTGTACAACTGTAGATGTGTAGGAATCTCTCTGTGTGATCAAGACTCCTTTTCCAGAGTCTGGTGGAATTCGCTAATCACATAGCAGTTGAGGCTTGCCCATTCAGGTGAATGGGACAATGCTCTACCAACCTCAGTCTGCCCTCAGCCAGCCTCCACCCACCTGCCTGGTTACATACAACCAGTCCAAAGGGAGTGGGGGAGGAATCACCTTCCTCCTCCATAGCTTCAGTTGTAGACCTGAACAGGGAGGAGGATGGAGACAAAACTAGAATTATTTGGCTCCACCTATCATTGGCTCTGGCTCCACCTACTGTTGGGCTCTCTGGTTTCTGCCCCACCAATTCCAATGGGTACCAGCCATCACTGTCCCATAGTCAGATTATAATATCTGCATTAGCTCCTATCTTTTATTCTTTTTTGCAGCAGCGGTTCCAATTGACCAGGGGGCTCATTTCCATAATACGTGCCTAGATTTTTTTTAAAAAAAAAGCAGGCTGCCCTCAGCTAACCTTCCACGAGTGATTTTGGATGTGGCTCAAGTAGTTAAGAAACACTATGGAAGAAAAGCAAGAAGAAGGAGAATTATTTTCCCTGTTGAAAAAGCTGCTTTTTTTAAAAAAATCAAAATAAAAAATGTAGAACTTCTGAAATTGCTGCTTCGGCATCAGTCATGTTGAAAGACTTGAAGGGGTCTAGTGGCCACGTTGGGCTGAGGATATGAGAGGAAGCTCTAAATGAGACCTTTTCTTCCTGACATCAGTAACCTACTTTTTTTCAAAGTTGCAGCAACGGGAAACTTTGTATAGAGCTGGACATTGAGACTGCTGCACATTTATCTCCTCAGGCTGCACCAAAATTAATACCCACAGTACTGTTATTAGGACTGCAAACTTTTTGTTGATTCAAGCAGTAGGTCAGTCGACTGTAGCCCTCCTTGATGGGTCTGATTGGTGGGTTTTGAACAAAGGACACATTCCCATGTAGTTGCATGGACAGCCACTCTAGATCAACCCACACCAGACCTGGCCTTTGTCCTAGTGAAGCCCAATGTACCATTTCTGCTGCCACAACCATTGTTGGGGATGCTTGAGAGTGCTTGGCTCTTGGTGAATTCAGATACAAACTTTTTATGGTATATATATATTTCAGTGGAGTGCATAAATAACAGGTCTGTTGAGACTGGTAGCTGAAAAAATAAAGAAATGTAAGGTTTCTTACTATGAATAGGTAAAGTCACGCATGCTGAAGCAGCCATGCATCTTGTATTCAGGGAGCTGCGACTAACTAGCTGAGAACAAAGACAGGAAGAGAAGGGGAAAAGGGGAGGGGCAAAGCCTGCAAAAATGAACACTTTAGAGGAGGAATCACCAGAGGGAAGAATAGATGGCCTTTCTGTCTGTCCCTCCCCCCTCACTGGCTCAGGTCACTTGTAACACGTGTTGGTGCTTTACTCCCAACAGAACAGATCAGCACTTCCTGGAATGGTACCAAGACAGGAATTTGGCTCTGTGCAGTAGCCTAGTGTCTACACAAATTCACATGCCCCTCTCTGTCCTCAATCCAGGCAAGCATTATGAGAGTTTGAGGACACATTCCAGCTAGGCAAGATCACTGAAGGAGGATGTGAAGCGGGCCATGGGAGGGAGATGACCCGGGGAGATGGTTATAGCTAGGGAGGGCATGTGGCTTGAGGAGAGTCCTGAGTGGCAGAGGCATCAGGCCCTTAGGGAAACCTCGGCCACCATCTTGGTTGATGGCAGACTTGTGCCCGCAGCGCATTGGGCTCCGGCATGCCTGGCACTGCCCTGGCGACCAGCATTTACTGCAAGAGGTAGGCAAAGCATGTTGCAGGTGGCCATCGCGAGTCTGCGTGGTAGTGGGGGGGCGTCCCTCAGAACTCCCTCCCACGATCCATGCTGCATATCGCAGAAGCTACCGCTACCCACCCACCCTATGGGGGGGCCCTTCAGAGGCCTTTGGCCCTGGCGGCCCTCTGGAGCCGGCCCTGCTACCACACACTCACACCTCCTTCTCTAGCCACTAACCAGGCTAGCAAGAAGCATGATCAGTTATCAAGGACACATTTCAGCTAGGCATAAACACTCCAGATGGGAAAAGCAAGGCTGGTGAGGGCTGTGGCCTGGGAAGAAGGGGTTGATCTTTGTAACCTTGTCTATGTGACTTTTTTTCAGCTGAAGAGCAGTGTAAAATGCTTCCAATAAATAAATGATAAACAAAGGAGTCCTTTGCTGGAATGGAGGGAAAGAATGGCCACTTGTAGCAGGTAGGCTATCAAAGCACCCTTTGTGGGGAGACCACAGCCTGTCAAACATAGCTCCATTTGCTTTTCCTTTTATCCTTTCCTACTCATGCCTGCACTGAGATTGAGTCTTGTTTGTCTTTTCCCTTTCTCTTAAAAAAAAAACAAAACTTACCAGAGCAAGGAAATTGATCTTGCTTTCTCTTTTGAGTGCCATGTCGAGTGGCGTGTTCTCAGTTCTGCCTCCTTTACCATTATCTTGAATATGATCTTCCTTTCAGATGCTGATCAGAGCCAGGCATGTGGCATCTCTCTGCATGCTGTCAAGATCAAGGTCCCATGGCTTGTCATTCAAGAAGATGTGGGGTGGCTGCAGCAACAAAGTGATGCAGTCAAACTTCTCAAGAAGCTCAAAGATTCCTTCTCTTTCTCCTCCCTCTTGCGCAGGCTAGGGCTTCTCATCCATCACTCCATCCACAAAGACAGGTTCCGCAGCTGCAGCAGTCAAATCAGATGAGTTTAGCAAGAAAAGTGAAGCAACAGTATTTGTTGGCATTAGCAGAAATTAAACACTGAATCTCGCCCTCGGATTTCTAAATAATGGGTGATTGCTATGGATGGCAGAGAAATTTGATTCAGCTCACATTTGAAGGTGAACCTTCTTGAACAGGAACACAGCCATCCTTTGAAATGTACTCTTCTCCAAATTTTGTAGTGCAGTTCTCCAGCCAACTCATGCATACAAAAATGCATATAGTAGGGTAAAGTGTGCATATAAGCATATATTAGGGAAGCAACATACAAAAATGCATTAGAGAAAATTGCTTTGCAAAAATGTTAGGCAAAATTGCATACAAACTTGTCTGTATAAGAGAAATTTGCACTAAAATGATGATAAATTTTCAGGAGGTTTTTTTTAATTTGCAAACAGATGTGGAAATGTGGACAACTGAACTTAAGACTGGAAAAATGAGAAACTGAGAAAAACAGAAATTGACAGATTCACCCATCCCTAGTGGTAGCCAATTAAGTCATACTTAGAGCAGATCCGCTGTAATTTATTTATTTGTTTCCATTTTTGAATCACTTTCATTGAAGCACCTGAAAGCAGTTGAACAACAAGAACATATACAAAACAATTTCATACATATACAGTTTCAGATCTAATATAGATAAAAATCTACACTTGAAAAGGCTTGTTGAAAAAGAAAGGTCTTCAAGAAGCACCAAAAAGACAATAGAGACGGTGCCTGTCAGATATGTAATGGGAGTTCCAAAGGGTTGGTGCTGCGATGTTAAATGCCCAATTCATACATGGATGAGATGGTATCTGCAGGAGGCCTTCTCTTGCAGAGTGCAGTAATTGGTAGAGTATATAATGGATGAGTTGTTCTTTTAGGTATTGTGGTCTCAAGCTGTACAGGGCTTTGTTTATGCGAACTAACACCTTGAACTTAGCTTGGTAGCAAGTTGGAAGCCAGCACAGTTCTTTCAGTAGCAGAATAGCATGGTTGTGATCATCTGCCCCCAGTGAGCAGTTGAAAACTTGAAATTGACTGACTTAAATTAAGTCCATTGATTTCAATGGGTCTACTCTGAGTATGACTAAGATTGGATATCGCTCAATCTTCTCCCTGTGAGAAAAAAAGCTGCTGCCACCTCTTTTGCAGGATGCTTGCAAAATTCTTTCATATTTTTCATTTTGGCACTTACCTTACTTAAGAGGTGGCCAAGGGGTGAATGGGAGTAACTGATATCTTCAGTTCTACAATTGCCTGTAGATGGTCTGCAGCCTTGTTAAAATCCTATGATGTCTTTAGCTGGGTTTCGCTGTAAATGTGGGCACCCAGGAAGTCTGCAGAGTGCAGACCAACAGAGAGGGGATTTGTACAATGAAACACCTTTCGGCCGCCTCAAAAGTAAGGTAAGTGCAACAAACTCCTGCAACCACACATGGGAATTTCAATGATATTTCTTTTCTCATTAACTGATGGTTAACCCCCCTCCACAAACACACAGGAGAAATTTTTATCACTGCAGTAGTGGAAATGGTTATATGATTGATTTATTGGCTCAGCTTGAAACTAGTCTTCATCCATTCAATCTAAGTTGGGATAAGTCCCTCAAAAAGGTAAAGGTGTAAAGGTGTCCCCGCACTTATAGTGCGAGTTGTTTCTGACTCTTAGGGTGACGTCTTGCGACGTTTACTAGGCAGACTGTATATGGGGTGGGATTGCCAGTTCCTTCCCCGGCCTTTCTTTACCCCCAGCATATGCTGGGTACTCATTTTACCGACCACAGATGGATGGAAGGTTGAGTGGACCTCGACCCCTTTTACCAGAGATTCGACTTCCTCCTTTCATTGGAATTGAACTCCGGCCGTGAGCAGAGCTTCAGCTGCGTTACTGCTGCTTACCACTCTGCGCCACGGAGGATCTTGGTCTAAATTCCCTCAAGATTGGTCTAAATTCCTGTGGCAAAAACAAACCTACTCCATTTCCTACAAATTGAGAAATTGACAAATTGACAAACTGAGAACACAGTTGTATACAAAAGCAACCATTCTTCGTTGTACTAGACACTTTATTCTGACTAGTTATAACAGTTAAGAGACTGCATGAAGTGCCTTGCTGGGTCAGGCCAAAGTGTCCTGTCCTATACCTGAGTCACTGTTCCTCATATATCTGAGTGTTGCAGAGAACTACCCTCTGGCAATCTTAACACCTGAGCAAATCTGTCGGGATGGAAGAAGACTTCCAGCTGTTTCGGGCCTAAGTCATTAAGGGTTTTAAACACCCATGTGAGCACTTTGAATTGGGCCCGGAGACAAACTGTCAACCAATGGAGCTGTCCTAAAATGAGCTCCAAATGGAACCCCAGCTGGTACCCTCCTCCATCTGTAAGCCAGGGCCATGACATCAAGGTTGATCCAATCCTGAACCACCACCCCCCAATCTAGTTGGTGATAGTTGGTCCACAAGACCAGTGGCCCACTTGTGGACTCTGATCTACTTTCTCTAGCACTCTTTTTTTAAAAAAAGGATGTCTTGCTTTTTGACTGGAATCCTCAAAGTAGCTCACAACTTTTATAAAAAAATACAATGAATACAGTTAAAAGCAAATCCAGTCCACCTCCGTGACCTGGTAGAAGGCTGTGTCCTGTGTGCACATGGCTGCAAAATGTATGTGTAGTTTGTTCAAAGGGGCTCTTCTGATATTAACTATGTGCTTGGAATTAACACTCAGCTTTGAGCACAGAGCCTTGCACAAAGGGAAGGGCAGACTTGCCATTGATGCTGGGGATATGATGGCAACTAACATCAAGACTCCTCTGTTTCCTTAGGCTATAAATAAGCTCTTGTACATCCTTGTTATCCCAATAATAACTGTTTGGGTGTTTATGAAACATCAGTGCCAACAGAGTTGACTTGGACATTGTGCTTATGCAAGAACTATTCGTTGTCATTCTATCTTGTTAACATAAGACATGATAGAGTTTGGTTAGGTTTATTAAATGTGCATATCGCTTCCCACTAAAAAGTCCCAAAGCAATATACAAGCAAATTAGGGCTGTGCACTGGAGTCGCCCAAGCCTGAATCTCAAACCGAATCGGGGCAATTCAGGGGGATCCGGGCTTTGTCCAAATTGGGTGGAGACATCCCTGGATTGGCCCAGATTGGGCTGCCCAGAGCAATCTGGGCTTGTGAGGGGGTGGGGTATTGGGCACAAAGGAGAGGCAGGCAGGAAAAAGGAGGGGCAGCACCCCACAAGAATGGATTAGCTGCAGAAAGGCAGAGAAAGGACAGAGAAAAGGTCTAGGAGGGACCTTCTTGGCCAGTGGAGGAAACATCTTCCTGGGGTAAGGGTAGGTATTGGGGAGGCTGTCAGGCTGCTGAGGATTGAACCCTACAGCTGCAGGGTGTTCCTTCCCTGCAGAGAAGGGGCTTACAAAGCATCCTCCTCCAGGATTGAACCCTCCTGCTCACAGGAGAAGGGAGAAGGAGATCCAGCATGTCCATTCCTCATCCCTCTCCTGACGGTATGTTTAAGTATGGTTTTAAAAACCCTAATAAAACATTAGTCCTGCCCCTGACTTGATTTGGGACTGGATCCAGGTCAGTTCAGGTGTCCCCCCTGGGGATGGAGCCCATCAGAGGGCCTGGATTGGGTGGATGGAGTCCCTGTGCACAGCCCTAGTAGAAATACAGTAACAACATTAGAAAAATAAGTTTAAAATAAATTAAACAATATGATAGAATATCAGTGGTGCTGCCCAAATGCCCGGGAAAATAAAGTGTCATTGCCTAGTGCTGAAAAGATCACAAGGCTGGTGCCAGGCAGGCCTCCCTGGGGAGAACATTCCGTAAACAGAGGAGATCCGTTGTTGTTGTTGTTGTTGACATTTCTTACCTTTCAGCATAAGTTCCAGGATGTGTTACAACAATATAAAAATGCAATATTAAAATTGGTTAAAACAATCTACAGCCAGAAGAATAGCCTTGCTTGTGACAGTACTGCCACCTCTTTTTTTGCTGTCCATGGCAACCACTGTGTGCCAGTACCTACGACACTTTTATCAAGGGATGACTACCAGCACCTGATTTTTTTACCCCAAAAAGCATGAGAGAGAGAGAGAGAGAGAGAGAGAGAGAGAGGAGGGGATCAGAGGTCAGTCTTTCATTGTCACCCTTGAGATCTCTCTCAGCCCTCAAAGGGGTCATGTGGAGAAGGGTCTCAGATGATGATCTCAGGGTCCAGACAGATTCCCAGCAGAATGGATGGGACCATTAAGGCTGCAATCCAATAAATATCTACTCAGAACTAAGCTCCATTGTGTTCAATGAGACTTACTCCCAGTAAGTGTGTATTGGATTGCAACCCAAGTCTAGGCTGGACTGCAGTACTTTTACAATGCTTTTCAGAGCATCTATCTTTGGTTGTGGAAAAGACAAAATTGTCTCCGTTGGGCAGCGGGGGGGGGGAGCTTCTCTTTCATTTATGTCTTTGTTGAAAGCTTTAGCTAATTTTGGAGTGCGGGTAGGAGGCAGAAGGGCAATCAATACATTGTTAAATGAATTAGCTCTGCAGAAAGATGTGTTAAGTACGTGCTGAGCCGACTGGCCAAGGTGGAACTCGAGAGCTTCACTCATTTCTCAGGGTTGACCTGGGGGTCCTGCAAATGCTTCAAGAAAAGGGTCATCCCTGCTCCTGCTGGACACATTCCAGCAAACCAGAAAGACAGCAAAAAAGATATGAAATAGCCTGGACAAACCACGGTTCCCTCAGATCATGAGCATTGCATGCTAAAATTACATCTTTTTGCATCAGCTGTTGCCAGCCTGGGGCCTTCCAGATATTTTGGGCTATCACTCTCATCACTCCCATCAGCTCCAGCAAGCACATATGGAGGGCACCTGGTTGGTGAGGCCTGCCTGTTGGGAGAATGCAGGAATTGCTGATTTCTTATCGACAGACAGACAGACAGACAGACAGACAGACAGACAGACAGATAGATAGATAGATAGATAGATAGATAGATAGATAGATAGATAGATAGATAGATAGATAGATAGATAGATAGATAGATAGATAGATAGATAGATAGATAGATAGATAGATAGATAGATAGATATTTGAAGCATTTATAGACCATGGACAAGCTATAGAGCAAGGTAAGTAAAAGAGAAAAACTAGGGGAGAGAGTTGGATTACAGGTAGAGATAAAGGTACAGGGAAGGATAAGGAAACACACCTGGGTTGTAAGCCTGGTGGTAAGCCAGGAGACAGAAAGGGAGAAGTGAAAGGGTGGGGGGAGGAAACCACTACAAGCAAGAAAACCTCAGGTGCTGAAGGAAGGAAGGGCTATGCTATAGAAAGTAGGCTAGCGTGCAGGTCCTGTGATGAGAAGGGTACATAAACCCAACTAGTGAAGGTCCCACCAGGTGATCTCTGACAGAAGGAAACAACTGGGGCTCTGAGGATCCTGGGGACCTTAGGGAACACAATTTTGACACTGCCCTACAGCTTATTTACTTTCTCAAACTTTACTGTATATTTAGAAACATCTTATGCAAAGAGCACTCCCAATGCATGCCTCCATTTAGGGCACCAATGCTTAGCTGGACAAAAAATCCAGATTTCTTCAACTTAGGCCCTCCAGACATTGTTGGACTATAATTCACGTCACAGGCACACAGGAAGCTGTCTTATACTGAGTCAGACCATCAGTCCATCTAGCTCAGTACTGTCTACACTGACTGGCAGTGGCTCTCCAGGGATTCAGGAAGGGGTTGCATCTAGTCCTACTTGCAGATGCTAGGGATTGAAACCCAAGACCTTTGCAAGTTTGATGAGGACTGTGGTGCAAAACCTCTGGAGGAAAGCAAGTTGGGAAAGGGTGGGTTAATCAATTACAAACTCTTTGATCAATGAAAAAATAGAGATGTCAACAATTTCCAGAATTCCTTGGCTTAGAATATGAACCTTGAGAACTTCTGCTTTCCTTAAAAAGGCAACGTGAGCACAATGAGCCCCCAAGTCCTTTTCTGGCTTGGATTTTTAATATGAGCCAGTGAAAAACATAAGAAGAGGATTGCTGGATCAGACCAAAGGCCCATCCTGTTCTCACAGTGGTCAACCAAATGCCTATGGGAAGCCCATAAGCAGGACTGGAGTGCAACAGCACTCTCCCAATTTGTGATTCCCAGAAACTGGCATTCAGAGCCATATTGCCTCCGACACTGGAGGTTCAACATAGCCTTCATGGATAATAGCCATTGATAGCCTAACCTTCCATATCCTCTTCTCGCTCCTCATTTCTCCATCAAGCCCACTAATCAACTTACCTGGCTCCAATGCCAATGTGACTGCAGGAGGGAGGAAGGTTGATGCTTATATTTCTTCCGCCCTACAGAGGTAGGCAGCCCAGTAGTAAGGACTGTGTTTGTTCTATCTACTGACTGGAAATAAAACATTCCTTTAAAGCTAATTCTGTGCATGTTCAGGGATATACCATGCACCTTGACTGTGTGTGTGTGTGGATGCCATTAACTGCTCTGCTTGTCTTGGGCCAGCCCAAGCAGGGAAGGGAGCCTGGGAACTCAGAGGTAAGTGCAAATTTTAAATTCAGGGGCAGGGGGGACCTTTATAAGTATTGCCTGTCCCAACCTGAATTGAGATTTTGGGAGCTCACCCGCCATCTCTACTGAAATGTAGCCCCAAATAAAGTAGGCAACACATTCTTTTCTGATATTATTTTCAATTAGGGAGGAGTAGATTCCCTCCCCCCATTTCTCTTCCTTTCTTGGGCCATAGATTCTCTCTGTGCTGCTGCACCTGGTTGAACTTTCAGCATTTCAAAGACTTGGAATTATAGCATCAGTTTGCTGCAGCTTTCAGTGCCTTTAGCTCAAGGGTGGGAGACCTCTTTTGGCCCAAGGCTCAGATTTTATGGGGCTAACCTGCTGAAGGCCACATTCCAAGGATGGGCAGGGTCAAAGGCTGAAGTGGGCATTTGCATCCCCTTATCTATATTCACAATGTACATCTGTGTGCATTGCTAAAACTTGGTTTAAAAAGTGATATTGACGTGATTATGTATTATTATTTCTTTCTTTGCAAAGCAACCCAAAGCTACTTAAAACAATAAGATTAAGACCAATTATAACAAACTCATTAAAACAACAAATACACCACAACCTAAAAACAGATCAGTACAAATAAAGGCAAGACTTGCAAGACCTGCCACACTAAAAGAGGCCATTAACACCCAAAGCCCTTACTCTGAAGGGCCAAAAGCCCAGGTAAAAAGAAAGGTTTTTGCCTCGCAGCTAAAAATAGATAATAATGGCACCAGGCATACCTCCCTGCATTTGACTGCATGTACTGATGGACCCACATGTATGACTGCATGTACTGAGATTTTTGCATGTTGGGTGTTTGGCTGATGCCCCCATGTGCTCCAGTGCACTGGTAAAAGACCACACACAAAAAGCAAATCTTGATTGTACATAAAATCTCATCAAGATGGCATTTTTGCATGCACATTATGAATGTGTGTATTTAGACAGAAGGAAGATATGAAGGGAATAAAGGAAATGAATTCTCCATCAAAGTGCATATACAGCCACCTGTGCAAAACTTGGGAGATTTTTTTTAAAAAAATGGAACAATGGAACACTAATTAATTGGATTCACTTTGGGAACAAGACCATGTGATTTGGTACTCCACATTCGAGGAGTTTTTTTAAAAAAAAATCAATGCAGGCATAAAACTTCTCCAGCTTGATGGCTGTTCATCTGGGACCCCAGCAGAACACTGATACCCATTTATCCAAAGCCTTATCTGAGCATGTGGATCTGAACTCTGCACAACACACCATACCACTGAACATCAGAAATGAAAATATTGTAACCAAAAAAGGAGGGCATGAGGGCAGAGGGAGGTAAGGAACTCAGGAGAAGAGGTGGAGAAAGAATAAGGGATTGTACTATTTCATTGTTAGGAACTCCCTGCCTATGGACAACATGCAGGCACCTTCGCTGTATTCTTTTTGGGACCTGCTCAAAACTTTTTTGTTTATGGAAGGCTATTGATGTTGATGTGTTTTAATTATTTTAGTCTATTGCTGTTTTAATTTGCTGTAAAATGTTTTAATTATGTTTTAACTGTTTTTATTGATAATTTTAATGTTTTTTGTAAACTTCTTAGAGGTTTTCTACGATCAAGCAGTATATACATTTTGATCAATAAATAATGTGAAAACCACATCCACATCAGAACCTTTATTTCACTTTAAACAGTCATGGCTTCCTGAAAAGAATCCTGGGAAATATAATTTGTGAAGGGTGCTGAGTATTGTTAAGAGACCGTTATTCCCATCACAAAGCTCCAAGTCCCAGAATTCTCTGGGAAGGATTGACCGTTAAATCACTCGAGGAGTTGTAGCTCTGTGAGGGGAATAATGGTCTCCTAACAACTCTTAGAACCTTTCACAAACTACAAAAATATCTCAAAAGCATATACAGAATAAAAACAAAAAAACAAAACAATATACCAAGCAAAACTCAGAAAACAATAAATAAATAAATCACAAGACAATATACAATTTAATTTGAATACAGTACAGCATACAATTAGGAGTTCTCTTACAAAAATAAAAAATAGATAAAATTAGATAAAGTTACATCCTCATGGATATTCTTACAATTACCATGGTAGAACAATACAAAATAAAAACTTAAAAGGTATAATCCTAAAGTAAAATGAAAAACAATAAAAATAATCCTTAATTCAAGGTGTTGGTGTTAACCTTCAAATCCCTATACGGTCTCAGCCCAGTTTACCTGAAGGAGCACCTCCAGTACCACCAACTAAGCCGCCTGACTAGATCAGCCACGCAGGGCCTTCTCTCAGTCCCACCGACGAAAACAGCTAGGTTGGTGGGGACTAGAGAGAGGGCATTTTCAGTGGCGGCCCCCACTCTGTGGAATTCCCTCCCGTTCGATCTTCGCCATGCCCCTTCCCGGATATATTTCGCCGAGCCTTAAAAACTTGGCTCTTTGGACAGGCCTTTGGGATCTCCGGGATGGGCTAAAATTGTTTAAAATTGTCTATTGATTGCCCTACATTGTTTTATACTGCTGCTATTTAAAATGGTTATTGTTGACTGCATTGTATTTTATGCTGTATTTATATTGTATTTTATTGTATTTTAACGTGTACGTCGCCTAGAGTGGCTTCGGCCAGATAGGCAACATAAAAATTAAATTTATTATTATTATTAACAACTTTTAAAAAAACACACAAACAAGAACCACTGACCCCCCAAGCCCCTAAGGAAAACAATCTACTAATACTCCCATCACCTCGCCTACAAAACGTCATCATCCTGAGGGAAGGCTTGTTTTTGGCAAGGCCTCAGCAGCAACACAGTCCCTTTGTAGGCAGAGGTGTGGACACCTCCCCTTCAGCACATGTGTAGGCAGATGTAGGCTTCCAAAGCCACTTTGGGGTCAAAGGGGCAGCACAGGTCTCCTCCCAGGCTGGATGTAGCCTGATAAACTATAGATACAAAGACAAAATACAAATGCTTGTAAATTTTATAATAAAAAATGCAGATGGAAGGCATGATCTTAGAAGAGAGATTATTTTGCCTTTCACTTTTACGCAAAGGAATGCCTCTTCTAAGACAGAGCCTTCTGTGATGTAGAAAAATGGCATGGTGCCACCAAGCATCTCTCTTTGTCCCTTGGAACTCTCCCCAGGTGAGAGTCCTCTTTTCAGCCACATCCCTCGCCAGGCCTTCTTCATAACTTCTTTCAGGGCTTGTCCCTGCCTGGAACGTGGCTGGAATGTGTTCCTGAACTCTAATAAGACTTCTTTCTTGCCTGGATGGAGAACAGAGAGAGATGTGTGTATGTGCAGAAACTAGCCTACTGCACAAAAGTAAAACCTACATTCATTGCTCTGTCCGCTTTTGTCTCTGGCTCTGCCCACCACTGGCATGTGGCCCTTGGGAAGTTGCCCAGAAGGGTATGTGGCCCTTGGACTGAAGAAAGGTTTCTCATCCCTGCAACAGAGGGAGATCTGATGCTTCCTATGGCCCCTGGGGTGGGAATGAGCAGATTTCAGGGTCCAAACTTTCTAGAATGGGTGAGAGAGCCTTCATTTCATAGCCACCCACT
Source organism: Rhineura floridana (assembly GCF_030035675.1). Taxonomy (NCBI): domain Eukaryota; kingdom Metazoa; phylum Chordata; class Lepidosauria; order Squamata; family Rhineuridae; genus Rhineura; species Rhineura floridana. The sequence continues at coordinate 23,450,386 of NC_084493.1, read as the reverse complement.
GGGTGAAAAAGTAATTAGAAGAAAGGCAAGCTTCAAATTGAACTGGCAAAGCTTATTCTCCTGGAATAAAAGTCACGAGAAGCCCAATTCATTTTGAAATTTTTTATTTTAATCTTCCTTGGAATCATTTCTCTCTGGAGAGAAAAGAGAGTTCTCTTTGCAGGAACAGCAGATACTTCCCTTGAGGAAGATTTTAAATCAAAAGACAGCAGGCTTCTCACTATTTTTATTCCACAGGGGGTGAAAGGGACACTTTCCAATTCAGTAGCAGTTTGAGGGTTGCCTCTCTTTTCATTCCTCCCCCCCCCCAGTTCTCTGGTGCTTCTTCATGATAGACAACCTTCCCTTGACTCCGCTTTGGGATTAGGCTTGGCCAGCCAAGCTACCTCCCTCCTACCTCCCCCCCCATACCTGCATATTGCTTTGGGGTTTTTCCTCCTTGTCCCCAGTTCTGAAATTTGGACACCTGCGGCACTCCTAACAGCATCTTCAGGAGTGCAATTAGCCCTGAATGCCTCCCTCACCTCCTGTAGACTCCCATTCACCCTCTACCCTCCACCTAGCATAACCCCTGCTCCATCTCTCTCTTCCCTTCACCAAACCTTACCTATTGGGGACAACAAGCAGCAACAACCAGGCAGTGGTGGCTGTTGCCCATTGCAACTGGTGGGGCGAAAACCAGACAGCCCAACAGTAGGTGGAGCCAGAGCCCATGAGAGGTGGAGCCAACCAAATCTCATTTTGTCTCCCTCCTCCTCCCTGCTGAGTTCTGCAAGGGACAAACTGAGACAAAGGAGGAGGAAGCTGGCAGCCATCCCCTGGACTGGATGTAAGTAAGAAGGCAGGCAATGAAGGACTCAGTCTCAGACATGGCTGTGGTTTTCTCTCTTTTTATTAAAGTTATAGATACATCGAAAGCAGTGCGCCTCATTAACCTAACTACAATTGCTAGGAACTTTGGCCCTAAACTAACACTGACTAAGCATGCTTTCTCGGCACTAAGACATTGCAACTGGGTCCTCCTCCTGAGTCAGTTTAAGTAGGCTTGGATTGCGCATGCACACTTAGGCTCCGCCTCAGCTTCAATTGTTGAACTTCCTATCTCAAGCTCCTCCAAGAATTGGGTGAAGGTGGTTTGATCTCCAGCTCCCCCTCCAACCAAGGCAGGCTTCTACCGGTCAGTTTGGGCATGGGAAACTGGACAATGCTAGGCTGGGAAGCATCTGATGTCCCTGGCAGTGCCTCAGAGGCAGATGGCGGGGGCGTGTCCAATTGGAGAGCGTCCAAAGAGTCCGGTGGTGATTCTGCAAGGAGGTCGGGAGTGGGGGGAGCTGAGCCATGGGGCGCCCTGTGAGTCCACCCCACTGTCGTCCCCCACCCCTGGCTCCCAGTCCAAGTCCTCATCCTCTGACTCACCTTTGACTAGCCGCCTCCCTTGTGCCTGGCTCACGACACAGGTGGGGGCTGTCTGAGGACAGAGTGAGGTGGGGGGCAGTGCCCATTTGCCTTAATGGGGCAGCCTCCACTGCAACCAGGAATCCTCTCTGCAAGACTCCCATTCCTTTCTGGTGTCTGGAACACTAAATAGCAGCATCCTAAGCAGGGGTGAAGTCAGCCACCACAGTGTGGAGCCAATAGATCTTCAGTGTTCAATTTATAACTGAGTATCAAAAGAGTTTTTCCAGACTGCTCTATATTGTTATTATTTCTTTCTGGCTTTTGTTTATCTACGCTTTCCTCTGAACTCTCCATCGATCCTTGTTTTTATATTCCAGACTCTGTTGGTATTCTCCCAGTCTTTTTCACGTCTTTTAACACATGAAAGGCTCTCTAAATATAGGTTCAGTTTAATCTGATGACGGTTAGTTTTAGCTTGCATTTGAATCCAGTGTTGTAGGAGAGAGAGTGTGGTGTAGTGGTTAGAGTGTCAGATCTGGACAAGGCTCCATCCTCATTCTTTCTCTATGCTCCTCACAGTGCTCGCTTGCTCATTCAGTTGGTGTCATGAGCCCTGTGGAGAACTCTTGGCAGGACTGCTTGGAGAAGGTTTGGGATCCAGGGGAGGGGTCCAGTGGTTTGGGAGTGATGCAAGAGGATGCCCAGGATGGGTCTAGTCATCTGCCAGCTGACAGCCCCTCCCCAGAAGTGTTTTACAAGGTGGAGGCCAGTGAATGGTCTATCAAGCCCCAACCCCTCCCTCGGTGGCTGGGCTACCTCCCAGACCACCTACCATGGGTGAAGTGCTCTCATAGCTTGAGAAGAGGTTGGAGGTGCAGCTGGGGGATGAGCTGACCAAGTAATTCCCCCCTTTTTGACAAGGATGTGCAGGAAGCTGTGCAGACGTGAACAGACTGAGCCCACTAACCAGCCTACCCATAGGAGCACCCTCTTGCTTGCCCAGTCCTGAGGTGGGAGACAATTCCTGCCCAAGCAGTTATATCCTGCCCTGTCCCTTTATTAGAGAGTCCCAGGGGCCACGTCAGGTGTTGCAATATTTTTATCTGTGTAGCCATGCCTAATAGTGCCTTGCTGTGATGCCGTGCAATCTGTCTATGTTCCAATCCTGTGCTAAACTGTGGATTGAAGCCATTGGCAATAACTGAGCCGAGAGTCTGGAGTCTGAATCTGTTGGTGGGGGCCAGGACAGTTGGAGAAAGCAGCAGATGAAAATGTAGCAACAGGAAGGAGGAGGAGGAGCAGCAGCAGCAGCAGGGCAGCTGTCCCTGGAGATTGGCAGAGGGCACTCTACCAAGGTGTGGCTCTTGGCAAGTGCCCCAGTCATATCCGTTCATGACACCAGACTTGTTGCACATTGAGAGTCAACTTTTGAGAATACAATGTCCTCCTTGAATTGCCATTAGGAGTGCTGAGAGGGGTGGGGAGAGAGAGACCGTAGCTCAGTGGCAGAGCACATGCCTTGCATACAGAAGGTCCCAGGTTCGATCCCTGGTGTCTTCCCTTCAATGGGGCAGGCAACAGGTGATGGGAAAGACCCCTGGAGAGCTGCTGCCAGTCAGAGTAGACACTCTTGGACTAGGAGGACAAACTAGTCTAAGCTGGTAGAAGGCAACTTTGTAAGTTACGACAAGGACTAGTTTGTGTAGCCCACAAACGTTCCAGCTGTTTCATTGCATGCTCATTAGATATCGTTCAAAGGAAAATGTGAGGAAATTGACATCAAAAAGCAATGAGAGAGAGAGAGAGAGTACTCTTGAAACTTGCTTGGTAATACACTGATGTCGTTTGATCCTCAGCACTGACCCCGCAATGTGGAGCCTTTGATGGCAAATCTCGCCTCCACTTCCCAGGCTTACGATGGGACCCTTAGTCACTTTCACAGTTCCAGTGGCCGCCAAGCCAGCTGCTCCCACGGTGCTGTGCTCTTCCCATCCTTCGGCACAGTGACACTTGAAAGCTTCTTGATGCCGGATAAATTGCTACAGGCATGGAATTGCTTTCTAATTGTATCTCGTTTCAGTTGCAGCCAGAATGTCTCTGTGTTCAGATTGGAAGCCCCAAATGACTATATATATATATATACTTTATGCCTGGCCAGTAGTTGGTGTGTGGATAATCCCATCATGCCATATCAAAGAATTTGGAAATTTGCAGAACCCTAACTAAACACACAGTGAGGCCCTGCTGATGTCCACAGGCATGGGTCTCTCTCTCTCTCTCTCTCTCTCTGTGCTCCTTTGCAGAGAAGAGAAGAAAAATCTGCCTTCAGTTTAGGCTAGGCAAAATGCCATTGTAACCCTCCTAACAGGCTCAAGCTTTTCCAACACTCTGGTCTCCTTAAGGGGCCATTCAACATGTCATATGGCTTCCCACAAACAATATTGGGAACTGGAGGACTTAAGGGAAGGGCTGTAGCTCAATGGTAGAACATCTGTCTTGCATGCAGCAGGTCCCAGGTCCTGTCCCTGGCATCTCCAGATATAGCTGGGAATATCCCCTGCCTGAAACCCTGAAGAGCTGATGCCAGACCATTCACACGCTACTGAGCTAGACAGACCAGTGGTCTGAGTCAGTAGAAGGCAGCTTTCTATGTTCCTAAGAGGTTGCAAGGAGTTCCTTGTTTTGTTGTTGTTATGTGCCTCCAAGTCGACTACGACTTATGGTGACCCTATGAATCAGCAACCTCCAAAAGCATCTGTCATGAACCACCCTGTTCAGATCTTGTAAGTTCAGGTCTGTGGCTTCCTTGTTAGAGATGTCTAAAGTTCTGATAGAATTACAGAACCCAAATTTCCTTTGCTAGCAGCCATCACAGTTCAATGAGCTTGAGCTGGGTCTAAATCTCTGATGTGGGCATGGAGTTGCATTGGTGCATTGGATGGGGGAGAAATTTTTGGCTTTACATCTTAATGGAAGTCTACCTACTTTGCACTTCCCAAACCAATATGTAAACTGAAACACAGCTATCCTTTGAAATATTTTTTCTCCAAATTTCTCCAGATTTTGCATTTCTCAAACCAAAGGATTTTTTTTAAAAAAAGTCTATAAGATGAGGAAAGTGCAGATAAACATGTGATTTTTAATGAAATTATATTAAATATGTATTATATTAGGAAAATGTCTTGCAAAAATGTGTGTACATTAAGCAAAAATGTGTACAAAATTACATATAGGAGAAATGTGTATGAGAATACATATGAATGTTCATGCAGACTTCTAAAAAATAACAACTGGTGCAGAAATGGTGAAAAATGAACTTAAGATTGAGAAACTGAGAAACTGAAAGAAATCAAATGTCATCCATTCCTACCTGGCAATGATAAATCTGTAGCCTTTTTCACATGACAATCATAGAATCATATAGAATCATAGAAGAGTTGGAAGGGGCCTATAAGGCCATCGAATCCAACCCTCTGCTCCATGCAGGAATCCAACTTAAAGCATACCCAACAGGTGGCTGTCCAGCTGCCTCTTGAATACCTCCAGTGTTGGAGAGCCCACCACTTCCCTAGGTCATTGCCTTACTGCTCTAATAGGAAGTTTTTCCTGATGTTCAGTTGAAATCTGTCTTCCTGTAAGTTGAGCCTATTATTCTGTGTGTTTGCTGTGCATTGCTGTATGTAATTATCAAATTATCATTATTGAATTGCACAGTTCAAACATTTTAGGAGAGTGACACTTACCATGGCAGTAGCAGTTTCATCTCTATTTCCCTCTTTATTAAACAACCAATGGCTATGGCAGCAGCTTCAACAGCAGAAGTGAAGTTATTGCTACTGCTACTGCCACCATGTTGGCTCCAGAGAGTACCCCAGGAACGATGCCAGCATGTCCATGCTGGTGCCATTTCTGGGGGAGTCTGGGGCAGAAGCCCTCTTCCTCCTTCTGATGGCAGTCAGAGCACTGTGCCTGCTGCTGCCATCCCCAAAACCCATGGCAGACCAAGCAACTTCTTTTGCCTTCAGATTACTCTGGTCCTTTGCTGAGACAACCTCTTCTGCATCCCAACCAGCAGGGTCCACTGGGAGCTGACCAGGGTCTGATCTGTTTGGCCTGGCCTGGAGTGGAAAATGCTCTGGTAATTGCTACCAATTCCCTTGTAAGCTCCAAGCCCCAATTTAACAGGATTCTGACCATCTCAAAACATGGAAGATCCTGTAGCTGCATCATACACAGAGGCAGGCTGAGAACTCACAGGTCCCCATAGCCATCCTGCTAATACCGTACAATATTAGTAAAGTGAGAAGTCACCACCATTGTAAGCACAAACACACGCCAAAGATTTTGGGAGTCAAAAATCAACATGGCTGAAACAATCACCAAAATAACCCTCCAAATTCTCAAATGTGATGGTGAATTTGGGGGGGGGGCATTTTCTTTTGCAAGACTGTCCAAAGCTTGGCAAAATAGCAAAGCCTTTTCCAGATGCAGAACATGGCACCTATCACAGGTGCACTATGAAGAGGAAATGGCTGCTGTTAACTGGTATCTGCAGATAGGATTAAACTGCAGGGAGGTCCCCTCCCAAAAAAGAATTACCAAAATGTCCCTCAACTTTGCCTCCTATGATTGGGATATGTGTGTGTATTGGGAGATCCATTTTGACCCAATGCTAAATGTCATCACTTCTGCAAGTTCCAGTTAATAAAATGAAGCATAACATATGCAACACTATATAAAACTTAATTTTCTCAATCTACATATTGTGTGTGCATTGCACAATTTAATTTTTGTTAACACAAAACTGGGGCGACTTTGATACAGAATGTCAAGATTTTTCGTAACACAGCCAATTTACTGCTCTGGCTAGGAGGCATCTGAGGCATGGATCATATGCTTCAGGCACCTGGATTTGTCTTTGCTGGTGGGATTCCTTGCCCTACAGGCATCTGCGTCATATAACACATTTTGCTCATTTCCACCGTCTGCTAGGGATGAAATGAATATCCATGATTTTCATTGTTTGAGAACATCACATTATTTGCAGCTGCAAATCAGCACCCTGAATATAGCAAGAGGTTTCCAAACAGCTACGGCAGACCGATCTGGGCGGGGGTGGGGATGGGGAGAGACAGAAAGTGGTGCCTTGTTGTACAGACATTGCACAATTAAGGCTTGTCAGTTGAGCAATAGTTGACAATCTGTTCAACAGCAAGTCAGTCGTCACTTTGAATGGGAACCTATGATGTGTCGGTCAGGACCTTGAATGGGGAACTCAGTGAAGACTGGGAAGCTATCTAGCACTTTAAATGCTCAATCAAGCCACTTTTTTCCCATGCGGAGAGCAGGCTTTGAAAACAAACAACAGGATGATGTGCATATATGTGTAAAAATGAAATCAAAATAGGTCTCTCCCTGTTTGCGACCCAGGGGTGAAATAAGACACAGACACAATATGATGGGTTAAATAACAGGCCACTTTATTAAACCAAATTCATATTATGACAATGAACCTGCAAAGGGGGAACATAAGTGCGGGATTCAACTGGTGAGTCAGGCAAAGCCTGCTTGCAGCTATTCGGGCAACCCAAACCCCTGTCGGGCAAAGGGGTGCAATTTGTCAACCCCTTCCCCTGACCACACTCCAATTGTGTGTAGGGAGGCCAACCTGCGTCACCGCCCCCCGGTGCCGTGAAACTCCGGGTGGATGAGACCTGTTGGCCCCAAAGGCGACCCGTATCCTGCCCTCAGGCCGTAAAACCCGGAGCTGCAGGCCTCCGGAACCGCCTATCACCTCCAAAGGTGCCTAAAGGTGTCACCTAGCTGCCCTTCACCTTCAACCTTTCCCGCACTTCCTCAATAAAGCGACCATTAAGTATTAAATTCAAACAGCCAAATCAACCTAATAACCACAGAAAAAACACCCGTACTAACCCTGAATGCCCTTCCTGCTAACCACAGTATGGAGTAGGCAAAAGAAACCTGCCGGCTAAAAGGCAGGCAAGCCAAAAATTCCTACTCGGCCCCGGAGCCGACCAAATGAATCACACTGCAGCAGAGGGAGGGTAGGGCGGGTGCCACAATTATGAAGAGGGAGAGGGGGCGGATGGTGCGAGCCTAAATAAGCTCATATGCCCCGCCCCCTCTTAGAAGCGTGCCGTGACTGTGTCACCCCAGCCGGCGCGCTTGCCCTCTTCAGGCATGGAGGCTCAGGCTTCACCCGGGCCGCAAACACGCCCTGCAACCGGTAAGTCCCGGGTGCGAAGCGGGGTTGCAACCCAGGGGTGAAATAAGACGCAGACACAATATGATGGGTTAAATAACGGGCCACTTTATTAAACCAAATTCATATTATGACAATGAACCTGCAAAGGGGGAACATAAGTGCGGGATTCAACTGGTGAGTCAGGCAAAGCCTGCTTGCAGCTATTCGGGCGACCCAAACCCCTGTCGGGCAAAGGGGTGCAATTTGTCAACCCCTTGCCCTGACCACACTCCAATTGTGTGTAGGGAGGCCAACCTGCGTCACCACCCCCCGGTGCCGTGAAACTCCAGATGGATGAGACCTGTTGGCCCCAAAGGCGACCCGTATCCTGCCCTCAGGCCGTAAAACCCGGAGCTGCAGGCCTCCGGAACCGCCTATCACCTCCAAAGGTGCCTAAAGGTGTCACCTAGCTGCCCTTCACCTTCAACCTTTCCCGCACTTCCTCGCCACAGAAAGGGGACGAACCTCTGTTTAGTCACCCTTTACCCCACATTCTGACAAGATGTCCTTCAAGACCCTCTGCAGGTCTTCTAAGAGTATCTCATTACCTACATCGGTCATATGAACGCCATCTGACCGATATAGCTCAACCTTACTGCGTCTTATCTCTGGATGGTGAATGACAAAACCACCAGAGTCCAATAGAGCAAGACGGAGCTGCCTATTTACTTTTTTGCGGGTCCTATTTATCCCACTAGGGTCACCCATACAGTTCTAGTGTCTACAGGGTAAAATATCGGACCAAATCAAGTGTACCCCCGGCCAACGCTGCATAATGGCCCGGAAGTCAGCAGTCGCCTGTTCAATAAGGGCTCTGCCCTTCAACATGCCAAGGTCATTCCCTCCCAGGTGAATGACCAAAAACTGTGGCGCATTCCGAACTACTGCCGTCAGCAGTCGCCTGTTCAATAAGGGCTCTGCCCTTCAACATGCCAAGGTCATTCCCTCCCAGGTGAATGACCAAAAACTGTGGCGCATTCCGAACTACTGCCGTCTGGAAGAGCGCTGGAAGGAGCACGTCCCAGCGCATCCCACGGCGGCCCAGTCATTGCACGTTAGCCCACCGGCTAAGCCCAAGCTGCTTGCCCACACGCGACTTCGCCACCTTGCGGCCTGCCCAAAATACCATACCATGGCCTCAGAGGAGGATGTGCACTCTTTCGTCTCCCTTCCAGCGGCCTGTCAAAACAAACAATGGAAACTCATAACAGTGACAGAAACAAGTCACAAACTGGTTTTTGGAACCCCTCGAAAAGGCCGAATATAGGACCTATAGGCTGTAGAACGCCATCTGCCCAGGGACTGTAACTGGCCTTGGGAAAAACCCAAGCAGGCAGCCGTAGACGCTGCGCCAATATGAAAAGAATGTGTCCAAAACTTGTTGAGATCAAGTCCCGTATGCCCAAGGGCTAACCTAGTAACCGCCCAAAACTGAAATCTAGAAAGGGGGAGGCCATCCTTATGAACAAATAAGTATCCTGGCTGTTGTCCACGGACTGTTAAGAACTTAGCCAATGCTCTTACATGGCAAATTTCGTGCCTCCGTGAGGGGGAAGAACCACCATACGTCCCCTCTTGCGCTGATCAGTCTTTGAACAGCGCAGCTGTAGGGTAGCCTGTCCCTCCCTCCAACTAAAGTCAGACAGCAAAAGGGGTACGGGAGGATAGGTCAGTCCTGGACCCCGCCAGCACCTCACTGATCCTAAGAGCTCCGAAGAACAGTGTAAGTGCGGCCGCATGAAAAAGCAGGGCCTCAAAAGACGATGAACATATACGTTCAAATTGGGACAAGAGCCCTAGCAAAAGTTCTGGGTGAATAGGGGAGCGAGGATCAGAAGTGGCGGGGTGTTCCCTTGCCCAGCCTTCCAACATCTTACGAAGTCAGAAGTCATCAGAAAAGTCCCGCAAACCTCGGGACTTGGCCAGAAAGGATAGGCCAGAGAGCTTACCTCGAATAGTCTTAACGGCAAGGCCCTTCCTCCTGCCTTCCATGCAAAACTCTATGAGGTCTTCCACTGGGATGGGCCACTGCTGTACGTAACCCCTTTCTACCCTGAAAGCCAATAGCTCCCTACCTGCTCTCTGGTAGCTGGCCATAGTACTGGGCGCAATGGACAGGCTTATCGCTCTCTCCGACTCAAGTTGCCAATCTCCCACAGATCTGGCGGGACCACGTCCGGCCAAGCCTTGGCCCACGGTGCCAGGTGGTGAAATCTCTCCATCTGGTTCCATGACAGAGCACTGGCAAAGAGCCAATCTTGATACCCAGAAAGGTGAACAATGGGACAGGATCCTCCATATTCCCAGTTTTCAAGGGAACCCCCCAGTTACATATCCATACTATAAGCTGTGACCTCAGGTGCTAACATGCACCCCAAAATCTGCCCTACCAATGAACAGCCCATCATACAGATAGTGCCCCACTGTTTCTGAGTCCACTTGTCTCCTGACTGCCCCCTACCAGAAGGATCTGAAGCACTCCATGCAAGAAATATAGCAGTCCATAGGCAATGCTCTGACAACTGTGCGCACCATGTTAAATGAAGCATAGAGCACCGTACCTAGACTATCAGGTATGAACCCGTTACTGCCTGACCCCTTAAATAAGACTGGTTGTGAATCAGGCGTAATTTGCCCACTGCCTTTTAAGGCCCTACCCGACTGGGGTGGCCAGGAAGGGGCCAAGAACTCTGTCCAACTGTACATCTTTACACTCTGTCCCTGGCAATTACCACCATAACTAAAACAGACTGAAGATTGTAGGCCATGAAGGCCAGCTGGGAGTTGGAGGCCATGACTGCCCCTCCCAGAAGGAGCTGAAGCACTCCATGTGAGAAATATAGCAGTCCATAGATAATGCTCTGCCACATAAAAATGCATAAGGCATCTCTATCATAGGCGTGCACCATGTTGAATGAAGTGCAGCGCATTATCCCAGACTACCCAGTATAAACCCATCACTGCCTGACCCCTTAAACAGGACTGGTGGTGAATCAGGTGTAATATGCCCTCTGCATCCTAGGGCCATAACTACGACAGATTTAAGACTGTATGCCCTGAAGGCCAGCCGGGAGTTGGAATCTGGGATCAGGAAACCAAAAGAAAAACACCATAACACAGACAAACCTCCCTTTAAACCGGGTAGCCAGTAAGCGAAGTTCGTAGTACCTCAAGTCTAACTGGGGAGGGACACATGTCTCTGAGCAGCTTAAGCTGGGGGCTTCCTCTTACCCCCTTGAAGGCCTCCGGCCTAATATCTCACTGCTGTGCATATCCTTCTGCAAAGAAAGGAAGTAAATCATTTATGAGTAAGTACACTTTACCAACTACTATTCCTTGGCAGCTAATCCAGTTCCCCTAAAGCACAGAGACTGAGGATATGCTGCTGTCACCAATATTTGGACCCACTGCAGCTTTCTCCTAGTGGGTTTCCAAACAACCATAATAATAAATGTTCAAATGCAAAATGTGCATGCTACATTGATTTCAAGTAACTGATATCAAAATAGAAGTGCCAATATAAAAGTTGCATGCTATATATGACTGCAGGTAAATGATATCAGAAATCCTAACAAAGAAGGTTGTTTTTTGTCGTTGTTGTTGTTACAAAATCATCAGGAAAGGGTAAAGAGTCTGCCTGGAACTTAAAAGGCAGCCTCTATGTCAACAGGAATCTAAAATCCTGTCAAGGCAGCCCCTGCTTTAGTAAAGTCTAAGATCCTGGAATTAGGATAAGAGCCTTATAAGCAGTCTGGCTTTCCTTGTTATTCCTATCCTCCCATCAAGCCACATTATAATCTGCTAGACCTTCAATTCCATGCAGAAGTTTACATGTCCTTCTTTAATACAACAAATGCCATATGCTTTGTTTTTGATACGAGACTAAATTCAAATAAATGCAACTTCTGTCTCAGAGGTAACAATTAGTGTGGCACTGACACTTGAAAAAGGATCACTGTCAACTAAGTTATGGAGATTTAGACATTTTCTAGCAAAACCTTGTCATCTGTGCACACCACTAGTATCTAAACAGGACAGGCACAAAGTCCCAGAAGGCTCACCCGGCCCCACCAAGGCCACCATATAATGTAATGATAATAGAGTTAATTACCTCAACCTAATATATGCTTGGGCCTAGCAAGAAGTCGGAAGCTTAGCCAAGAGCTCCGTATCCCCCAACAGCCGCCATGTAATAAATTAATAGAATAAAGTACCTGCAACCTAATATAGGCCCCGGTCTAGGAAAAAACTGTAAGCCTAATCAAAGAGCCCTGCACAATTGCCAATAGAGGCTGCCAGGGCCTCACCCACATCCCTCACTGTGTGGCGCCCCCTACCTAGGCTGAACTCACACCCAGCCTTGGCAATCAAAGGGGGAAATAGGGCCTGTGTTGGCAGGCTCAAAAAGCCTGTGCAGCTGTCTTACTGGCTTGTTGTAAAAAGTGGAAAGTGTAAAGAATCTTGTTATAACACAGCCTCCTCCCATAATTTGCTCTGAGCCTGCAGTAACTGGCCCAAGGTCACCCAATGCGCCTCACAGCAGTTGGGGAGACTCGAACCCTGGTCTCCTGGGTCGCAGTCCAACACACTAACCACAACACTAAACCACCTTTTCTCCCACAATCTGCCCTGGGCTAAGGGTTTGTGTGTGGTTTTAAATGCCCAAAGGCCTAGGGAGCAAGGGGTTGCCAAATACATATATAGCATGTTTGTTAGCTTGATATGTTTATTGTATTTTACTTTATTTATAAATGTGTTTCCTTCTTTTACCATTATCAACCCAGACGCTTCCTGCCTGCTAGGCCCTTTTAATGAGGCCTGCTGGCTAGGCACATGCCCCTTTTGGCCCAACTCTCTCCTTCTTAGGAGGCATTGGGTTCATATCTATTTATCATTAATTATTTAATATTTAATATGAATGTTCAATATCTAAGTGGTACTCTTATATTACCTTCACCCCCTTCCCCTTTTATGGGGGGGGAGAAATCAGCAACCCACAGGGATGCATCTCTCTCTCTCTCTCTCTCCCTTTAACTGCCTAAATGTATGTGGTTGTAATCCTTGTTTAACATCCACTCCTTCCTCCCTGTATAGGGGGGAGGATGTTTGTGTAATCTTGCTTAACTTGGCCAGGCCTCACCACCAGGCCACCTGCAGCCACGCAGCAGCATTAACAGTCGTTGCCCTCATGGCTGCAACCTTAAATGGGCTGATCAGGCCCAAGCATCGACCATGCGGCCAGAAAATGGCTGCCGCTCTCTGTCCCTCGCTGTTCAGTAGCTCCGTCTGTCCGACGCCGTCATTCTTCCTCTCTTCACATTGCAATCAGTTGAGCTGGTGGCACATCCTGTCAGCATCCTCCATCTCAATGTTGCCTTTGTAGAACTCAGCAGTTTTCCACTGTCCATGTCCCTGCCACAATTATGAAGAGGGAGAGGGGGCGGATGGTGCGAGCCTAAATAAGCTCATATGCCCCGCCCGCTCTTAGAAGCATGCCGTGACTGTGTCACCCCAGCCGGCGCGCTTGCCCTCTTCAGGCATGGAGGCTCAGGCTTCACCCGGGCCGCAAACACGCCCCGCAACCGGTAAGTCGCGGGTGCAAAGCGGGGTTGGCAGGCTGGAGGGAGTGTAATTCTGATGGGAAAGAAGACGTGTGAGATTAGATAGATAGATAGATAGATAGATAGATAGATAGATAGATAGATAGATAGATAGATAGATAGATAGATAGATAGATAGATAGATAAGGACATTTGCATCAGCCACCAGCAATTGCAAAATTTGTGGGCAATGTTCAAACATATATAAACACAATTAAGAAGATAAAATTGCAAAACTAAATTTAAAATTATTCAATTTAAAATTCAGACACTATCACTGTGGCCTTTATTTTAATGGCAGTCACTAGACGTTTTGTGTTCATAACTGTCATCATCTTGATCTACCAGGAGAAAAGTCACATAATAATCAGCTGAACAGTCTGGATGAGATCATAATAATGGGGTGCTTAACCCTTTGCACAAATTCTGTACAAAGAGCAACAGCAGCACATGAACCAATATTTCAGCATTGCCATCACCACATGGACATATATGATTTTGGAATGGGGTTCTCTTCACATGACCTAGAGTGGTTTCACAATCAATCTGTCTTCCCAGAGAAGTCTGGAGATTTCAGCTTTGTGAGGGAAATAGAGGTCTCCTAAGAACTCTCTGCACCCTTCACAAATGATACTTCCCAGGATTGAAGTGGTATGTGTCAAGAATAGCTAACTTTGGTCAAGCTAAAATGGTTCAACCAAAGAGAATCCTGGGAGGCTTGTGGATCCCTGGGATGCCCTACTGAGGGAAATCCGCAGCTCAGCGCCAGACAGGCAATTTACAAATGTCAAGAAGATGCAACTGAACCTTAGCTGTTATCACTTATCTGCTTCCTGAGATCAAAAGTCAGGAAGAGGGGGTGTTATAGATCAGGACCCCTGGGTGGGGCTGTCTAACCCCCTTATCTTCAAAGAAGCTGATCACGGCAGGGGCGGAATATGTCTAATTGCCCCCCCTCCCCGTTGACCACTAGACTCCTTAAAAATGGAGGATGTTCCTTCAGTTGTTGTTCCCTATTTCCATCCATCTCAACTCGCCTGAAGTTTACTGGGAAAAGCTGTTGGGAACCAGGCTATTATACTGTAAGAGATCTTAGGTTAGAAAGCTCTTTGTTATATTCTTTGTCTGTATTGAACCTCTCACCTTTGTTATGCCAATGAATCTTTTGTAGCCTGACTGAGGATGGCTAGCTTTGAGGAAACAATTGCTGCTCTCTTTTTGTATGTACCTTTCTATTCTTTTAAATAAACTACCCTTTTATAATTGGTGTGTATTACTTGAAGCTAATGATTCTAAATCCAGTCTTTGATCGCTGGACACTACTGATAACTGTTGATTAATGTGGGTTAATACACTTGGAACTCACGTAGCTCTCTGAGATCCCCTTTCTCAGAGAAGGGAGCCAGGAAGAGGGGTGGTGGCATTACTACCGGGAACTTAATCCTGAAGGAGGGAGAGTTTGCCTGGGAAGCAGGGACCCAAAGGTGTTGGGACTGTTCTCAGAAGCAAAGAACCCACCTTGGGGTGCTGAGGTCAAGGGACCCCAGGGGGGCAGTTCTTTGACCGTATGATACTGCTTTAAATGTTTAGTGCAGATGGAACCTTAAAAACAAACAAACATTTAATAGATTTTAAAATTCTTGATCTCTATGTATGGATGTGAAAGTCAGACAGTTAAAAAAGCAGATAAGAGAAAGATCAACATTTGAAATGTGGTGTTGGAGAAGAGCTTTGTGCATACCATGGACCGCGAAAAAGACAAATAATTGGATGTTAGAACAAATTAAACCAGAACTATCACTAGAGGCTAAAATGATGAAACTGAGGTTATCATACTTTGGACACATAATGAGAAGATATGATTCACTAGAAAAGACAATAATGCTGGGAAAAACAGAAGGGAGTAGAACAAGAGGAAGGCCAAAGAAGAGATGGATTCATTCCATAAAGGAAGCCACAGATCTGAACTTACAAGATCTGAACAGGGTGGTTCATGACAGATGCTCTTGGAGGTCGCTGATTCATAGGGTCACCATAAGTCGTAATTGACTTGAAGGCACATAACAACAACAGCAAAATAGGTCCAGTACAGATGCAGCCTGGGGCAAAGATCTCCACTTAAAAGGTTTGTTGAAAGAGGAAGGTGTTAAGCAGGCACCAGAAAGACAACTGAGATGGTGCCTGTCTGATATGTAATGGGCCTATCTTTGGTGGTGTGTAGCATGAAGTGGTCACCAAAGTGGTAGGGCTGCAATGTTGGTATCATGCACATACATAGCTGCTGAGTGGATTGTGGTGCCTGGTGCTACCCTCTGATGTCATCATCCCAATGCAAACTATCCACTTGTCATGTGCTTGCAGGCTGCTGTAACAGCAGCTCAGGTACCATCACCTCAAGACAGCCTCCAGGAAAAGCATCAGCGATTCCCCTCTCACCTATTTACCATTACCTGTTGACCACAGCTCATACTCCACCAGCACCCAGCATCATTCCTGCCTTTATGACATGTAATCACATTCTGGGCAGAGCTGAGAAGTGACACTCTGCAACACTGCAGGAATATCTGGAGGAAAAAAACCAAACAGGAGACTTGCAACACTCTATTTATTAGGGGTGGGGAAGCTGTGGCCCTCCAGATGTTGTTGGACTCCAACTCCCATCAGACCCATCCAGCATTGCCAATAGTCAGGGATGATGGAAGTTGTAGTCCAGCAATATCTGGAGGGCCATAGGTTCTCTGCCCTGCTCTATATAGAAAATACTTGCAAATTATTAGTTGTATATGTTTTGGGGAGGGGTGGGGTAACCATAACAGAAACACAAATACTTAAATGCCTTGCCTATCCTGGAGTCAGTTCACATTACATCCCCCAGGTCTTCTCCCTAGGAAATTCCTAACAGGAACAGTTGAAAGAGTTGGGGATGTTTAGCCTGGATTGAGGAAAAACATGATAGCTGTCTTCAAATAACTGTCTCACAGAAGATGGAGCAAATGTGTTCTCTGATGCCCCAGAGTGCTGGAGTAGAATCAATGGGTGAACACCACAGGGAAGGTGTCATGACCCCTGAGTCTAGCAGAGCTATCTGAATATTAGGTCAGAGGCTGCAGTGGTACCAGATAGGGAGCTGGGTCAGGTTCAGGGCTCAGGGCTGACTGTTGAAAATAGAGAGATCTGAGTCTCTTGGACAGGAACACCCAGAGGAACCTCCAGACCACCAGGGCCTGTAGGGCAAGAGCTCAGATTTCATGGGCACCTTCCCTTGATCCTGAAGAACCAGATGCCTCCCACGGCACATCACCAGTTCAGTGGTGCAGGGAATGCACCAGGAGGAAGGCTATGGAATGGGGTAGGCATGTCCATCTTCAGACCAGAGGGTTGGCTCTGAAGCTCTCTTCAGGGGGATGGAGCCTGGAGGAGGTAGCTTGGAGACAGAGGCTTAAAAGGCCTCAGTCTGACCCCAAACTTGCTTGGAACAAGTTTCTCAGTTGAAGCTACCCATGGTCCAGCAACCTTTGACCAGCTTTGCTGTTTTTTCTGTAGGGTCCAGCATCAGACCTGAATATCATGGGAGGAGATTTCAGCTAAACATTGAGAAGTTTCTCCTAACAGTGTGAATTGTTCAACAATGGAACTGCATGCTTGGTGAGTAATGTGTTCCCTTTCTTTGGAGGTATTTAAGTAGGTACTGAATGGCTATCTGTTTCAAATGTTCTTGTTGCAAGATTCCTGCACTGAATGGAAGGTTGGGTTTGATGACCTCTAAGGACCCTTCCGAATTTTGAAATCCTAGGATTCCTTTTGCAGGCCCATTGCTTTCCTTTCTCCACACGGTGACGCTATTGCAGAGCTGGTGTATCCTCTTCAGGGGCCCATTGTGGCTCTTTCAAGGGCAAGTTACAATGATATAAAAATGATATGATTCACAAAGGGCCAGCAAAATGAATGGTTGATCAATGCACAATTGGCTGCTGTTCAGAACCACTAAGACAGGAAATGGGATAACACCAATACACAAAATAAAAAGGTGTAAAAAATAATTAACTGGCCAGTATCGGATGAAATTAGATTCAGACTCAGTAGCACTGGAGACATGAATCCTAAACTGGCCAATAGGGGGGTAACAAGAGATACTGTTCATTTCATAATCTCATTCATTTTCATCACCAAAAAACCCTAACTTGTTTTATTATTCATTTATCAAATCACATACACTATTCATTTATTAATATCACCTTTGGTCTGATATTCCCATTTGCTCGGGGCATATTTTGCATGTGTTTTTCAGTGCCTCCTGTGGCAGTGATGGATGCTCCCTTGGGGGCTGCCTTCCAGTGGCTCTGAAGTGGGCGATGAAGACATTCAGTGTTTTCACTACTTGATAACCCTGAAGTACAGATGGATGACTTTGTCAATTTCAGTTTCCCATTTTTTCTTTCTTGACTTTAATTCGCATGTACACTTTGACCTAGTACATGCATTTTTGCACACATTACTTGACTGGAGAACTGCATTTCAAAATCTGGAGAAGTGCAAATGGCTGAGTTTTGGTTTGTGTATTGTTTTGGAAAGTACAAATTAGGTAAGTGCAAATTAAATGCAAACTGAACCTAATTTCTTCCTCACATCTGCCATGCAGTAGGAATGGACAAATCTGTCCATTTCAGTTTCTTTCAATTTCTCATTTTTTTCAGTCTTAAATTCAGTTCTCCATGTTTCCACAGCAATTTGTGGATTTTTTTTTAAAGTCCTTGTGAACACTCATGAGCATTTTAGTGCAAATGTCTCCTAATAAACACAATGTTTGTATGCAGTTTTGACTAATACGCACATTTTTGCAAGATTGTTCCCTAATATAATGCATTTTGTATGTTATTTTCACCAATAGATACATTTTTGCGCACTCTTTGCCCTAGGGCATGCACTGTTGTACACATTGCTTAGGCTGGAGGACTGCATCAGAAAAACTGGAGAAGTGTGAATTTCAGCTTGAGTATTGGTTCAAGAAAAGCAAATTAGGGAGTTTCTTATTCAAATGCAAACAAAATGGAACTTCACCCATCCCTATCCTGGATGGGTTTTTTTAAAGGGATGCTTGAACTCGCAAATTATCTTTGCAAGGCAGGGTGTGGCCAAATACAATTGCCCATGTTTTGCATCTACCAGCTTGCAAGGATCACCATGAATCAAGGGGTTGGGACTGTGAAAGCAGAGAGGCTCTGGGGACAGATGCAGCCTTGGCATTTGGAGGCTCCAGGGATGCATTAGAAGAGGAATGGAGCCTGGCTATCATTCAAGAACATATTGAGGTAGCAGATGTGGCCAATATCACTAACAATGTGACATTTTTATAGGGGCGCACAGTTAACCACTTTAATAAGGGACTTTTGCTCCCCAGCAGGGAAAGGACTGTGACTGTGTGTGCCGTTGGCAACAAGCCCTGCCTGTCATTTGCTAGTAGCATTGTTACATGGCCATGCTTTCCTATCACCCTCTGGACCTCTTCCCTGCAGGGCAGTCAAGATGCTGCAGTAATTCTTTATATTCCAAGGCCTCAGCACAAATCAAGGTCATTTTCTTCCATGAAATAGTTTCCCAATATCTGCAACTTATCTTGGCTTTTGTAAAAGCATAGGATAACTTGATGCCTGCAATTTCAGCAGGAGACACGTTCCAGCATACATTTCTGGAATACATGCCCAAGGTCAGAGAAGGGCCAGCTCTGTTAGGTTCACAACAGAGGCATCTATCACAGGGGTTACCAAACTGTGGTCCACGGACCATCAGTGATCCACAAGTTTCATTTAGGTGGTCTGCGGCTTTTTTCTGGATTTGTGGTTGAAGATGGGAGATGGCACATCCATTGCATTGAATATTCATATTGATTTTTAATTGTATTTTTATTGCATCTGTTATTTCTTATGTTGTATTTTATTGCATCACAGTCGGAATTCTATGGAATTATAGTTGCAACAGCAGGGAAATCATTAAGTGGTCTGGCAAGAGCCTTAGTAATTTTCAAGTGGGTTGGGGGGGTTTGGGAACCACTGATCTGTCAGATTTTGTTTAAATTAGGGACAGGAAACCTGTGGGCCTCCGGGTAGTGTTGGATTCCATCTCCCATCAGCCCCACCAGCAGAGGGATGAAGGGAGTTGTAGTCCAGCAACATCTGGAGGGCCACTGGCTCCCCACCCCTTGTTTAAATGATGGTGGAGATACAGACCATGCAATGAAGATTTCATGTCCTTTTTTCCCTAGACATGATGAAGTCAACATCTTTGAGAGGTGCTGGAAAACAGAGAACAAATCTGCCTAAAAATATTAAGTAACCCTTGGATGTCTTCTTAGGATATTGAATAATATTGTGGCAAATGAAGACTTGGAGGTGGAAATGATTGTATCCAATGTAGCCAGCGTTACAATATTTTTTTTCTATAATGCAGATGGACAACCTGTGGTCCTAGGGATGCATGTGATCCACAGTCCAATTTATTATTAGTTTATTTATTAAATTGATATCCTGCCCTTCCTCCCAGAAGGAGCCCAGGGTGGCATGTGGGACTCGGATGAATTTCATGTGGATGACATGGAGGGTAAAAATGGAGGGAAAGGGGGTGACAGAGAGAGGGAGAGAGAGAAAGAGAGAGAAGGGGGTGTGCCTACCTATTTCCATTTTGCCCCTGCCCACTTCTGACTTCAGTCCCACCCACTGCCAATATGCCCCCTCCCCCCAGATTACTTCTAAGGGAACACAGCCCTTGCTATAAAAGAAGTTGCTGAGTCCTGTTCTATAAAATATGGGTCTTTGCAATCTGGATAAAGCTGACATATTTTCAGAGAGTGGAGGATGGTTAACAGAGAGAGGGAGGCCTTTTCTGCGATGGCCCTCAAACTATAGAACTCTCTTTCTCTATGTGTGGGCATGTGCAGGCACCTGGCATCCTTCTTTATTTTTAGGTGTCTGTCAAAGTCTACCTCATTCTCTCAGACCCTTTAAAATTACCCTGCTTGATAGTTGGATCTTCATTTGTTTGCCGCTTTTAGTTGCTTGTAGTTGCTGCTTACTGTCTATTATAAGGTTGTTTTCATCTTACTAGGTTTTAATTTTGCTGCTGCCTAGAGGCCGTTTGATGACCAGTGTGGTGTAGCGGTTAAGGTGCTGGACTGCGACTTGGGAGACCAGGGTTCGAATCCCCACATGGCCATGAAGCTCACTGGGTGACCTTGGACCCGTCACTGCCTCTCAGCCTCAGAGGGAGGCAATGGTAAACCCCCTCTGAATATCGCTTACCATGAAAACCCTGCTCATAGGGTCGCCATATGTCAGGATCGACTTGAAGGCAGTCCATTTCCATATTTCAGAGGCTGTTTGGTGGTCAGGGAAGGTCTAAAATACTGCAAATAAACAAAATGTGATGTACTCCTTTGTGAAGGAGGTTGTCCTTTGCACAATGCTATAGACATATAGACGTGTCTAACACTGAGTCATAACGTTGGTCCATTTAACTCAGTATTGTCCTCACGGACTGGCAGCAGCTCTTCAGGGTTTCACACAGGGTTCCCCCCAGACATAGCTGGAGATGTCAGGGACTGACCCTGGGACCTTTTTCATGCCAAGCATGTGCTCTACTACTGAGCTCTTCTCTTAAGCAGCACCAGTTGCTGCTCTAAAGCAGGGGTGGCTAACTACTGCCTCCCAGGTGTGGAATTCAGCTCTCATCAGCTACAGCCAGCATGGCCAGGGATGATGGAAGGTGGAGTACAAAAGCATCAGGAGGGCAACATGTTAGCCATATCTGCTCTAGGACATCACAGATTGACAGACTGAATGTTTAGTGGGGTGGATTTGCATAGTGGGTCTCAAAAACTAAGTTCTGGAGGACTATCTGATAGGACTATCTGATAGGGCTATCCAATCATTATATCAATTTTGTAATCACCTTCTATCTCAGCAATGATGAAGACTAGGCACTTTAAAAATCCCAACAACATGGCAATTCTACTTAGCAGGACTTGCATAGTCGTTGCAAACTGCACAAACATGCCTTGAAAAAATGAAATGGACTGCCTTCAAGTCGATTCCGACTTATGGCAACCCTATGAATAGGGTTTTCATGGTAAGCAGTATTCAGAGGTGGTTTACCATTGCCTTCCTCTGAGGCTGAGAGGCAGTGACTGGCCCAAGGTCACCCAATGAGCTTCATGGCTGTGTGGTCTCCCAGGTCGTAGTCCAACACCTTAACCAGTACACCACACTGGCTCTCTCAAACATGCCTTAGAGAATGCTTATGTTTTTCACATTGTACATCTTGTCTCTGTTTATTTGGCTCTTCCTCTTTTACCAGGCCTCTGTCCTCCATGGGGTACTTTTCATTGCCAGCCTGGACCTCTAGTCCTCTTGAGGGCTCAGAAGAATCTCCAGGTGTCATGCCAGCCAAGAGAAAAGCATTCCAGTCCTTTCACAGACATCTCAGTGGACAGGCTGTACCCCTCCATTTTTTAAAAGTAAATATCTATTGATCTCTCAAACTGTTGATGTTAAGAAGGGAATAAAGCATTGATCTTGGGAAAGTACAGGGACAACATGTATAAATAAAGAGAATTGGCTTTCAGTGCTTCACGGAGACATCACTCCTGATCCAGAGAGGGAGAAATTGATGAATTAGATATTTAGGGAGAAACAGAGCACATACTTTGCAATCTCCATCTACTTGTCATATACCAAGAAAGGCATTGCCAATCCTTTTCAGTACTATTGTCATCCATCCAGGGGCTCAAAGGCTAGAGGTTAGTAACATGTTGCATTTACCTGTGCTGTTCAGAAGATGCAGTACTTGCCTAATTTCACACACCCTAGAATGAGATTAGGGGATAGTATCCAAGCAACAGGGACCAAACCAAACTTGTGTGAACTTCTTCAGCTAGGAGAGACTATCTAATGCTCCAGACAAGTGTTGGCTTTCATGAAACCATTGGAGCAGGGGAACCTTTACTTCTCCAAATGTTGTTGGGCTCCAATGCCCATCAGCTGCAGCCAGCATGACTCATCATCAGGGATGATAGCATTTGTAGTCAAACAACATTGGGAGAACCACAGGCTTTCTGTGCCTGCAGTAGCAGGTGACTTCATTGCATTTCCCCAATCAATACATAACTATTACATCTGCAACTTCCCCCCCCAAACTCCCCCCCCCAGGGAGCTACATGATGCAAGAGATTTACAGGCTGGCCTAGTGATGACCAGACTCCCTTCCAGCCCTGTAGCCAGGGTGGGGCAAATGAATGCACCACCACCCCTAGAGCTGTGCTTCCGCCACCCTAGAACATGATCAATTTAAGTCTAGGACCCTCTGGAAAAAATACAGTGAATAAGGCAGGGTGAGTGCACAACAAAAGCCTCATCTGGAAGAGTTCCCAAAAGTCTGCTCACTCAAGACTTTCCCTGACTCAGGGTGGATTTTCCATTATCACAATTGCCCTATAATTACTTAAGTGATCCTGAAAAAAGCAACCTGTAGAGTAACTGGCCCTTGAAGAGTTAAATATTAGAACTTTGCATTATGGGCTAGAGTTAGACTCCACTCCTTGGACTTTCCTTTGCTCTGCTTCTCAGTTTCAGTTGTGTTCGCTACACAGCAGGCAATAAAGTAGCATGTTTGTTTGGCTGCAGTAAGAAGTAAGAGTTTGTTTATTCTGCATTTATTATGAAGAGTAGAGCAGGCTTGTGTGCATATTACTAAATGGTGAAATAAAGAGATAAATACCTACCTGAAGTTACCCTTTATTTTTTAAAAGCATTTACTGTACTCGCAATCATAGTGGCTATTTCTTCTTTTTCTTCAGTATTTGATGGCAAAGCATAAAAACAGTCCTTGAGGAACATAAGCAGTGCTGTGCATGCTATGGCTGGCTGGCTGGCTGACCACCTAGGCTGTCACCCATGCCTATTTTCTGATTTTTTCCAAGCAGCTCAGCATGAGGCCTTTTCAGAGTTTCAGGGCAGAAAGATCAACCCAGCAACAAGTAAAAAAAAATCCAACTGCTTTCAGAAGCAAGGGAAACAGTTAGTCCTTTATACAGCAACCAGTTAAAAGGTTTTCCCTTGATTGTCCAACAGAAAGGAAAAGCTAAGGGTGAGGAACAAGGTGAGAAGGACAGACTCTCAAGGAGAAGTTAACACCTTTTGGTATTCCCTTGTTCATTGTATCATTAACATCCTTTTTTTCTTATAGAACAAAAAGAAATGCCATTCCAGCTGTATTTATCTTATTTTATTTATATACCGCCCTAAGCCCGAAGGCTCTCTGGGCGGTGTACAAAAAGACAAAAAACAAGCAATATATAAATACAATAAATACAATAAATCAAGAAAACAAAACAAACAAACAATAAAAGAACCAAACAACATCCAAAAATACAAATAATATGCAGGGGTGGAATTGCATCCATCCTCCCCTCTTTTGAGGAAGATGACAGTTATGGCCCAGGGGGAGGGAAACAGGTCATGTGGCCATTGCTGGCCAATCAGGTTTGGGGGGGAGCTGTGCTTAAAAGCCAACTCTGTGTCCAAATTCCTCCTCTTTGCACTTCTGTACTGCACCCACCCTCCCGCCCTTTCAGTATGGGCCTGTCCAATCACCAACTGAGTAGGAATATTTTTGGGGGATTGGCATTTTGCATCCCTCTTAATTTGCCTACTCTACACTGTGGAGGTTAATTCATTTGGCTCTTGGAGTTGTGTGGTTGCTACCATGTTGGCGTGGAATCTGGGCAGGTGAACAAGCCGGGGTTAAATTAGGTATACTGAGGTATTTTGGAGTCAGGGTCACCCTCCAGGGATATCTTGGAGCCTCAAGCCTGGGGGGTGACTGGGGGATGCCCCTGGTGGCCTTGCTTGTGCATTTTGGGTAAATGCCAGTACGGCAGAGCCCAGGAGTGTGGGTGGGATGCACATCCTAGGCTCACTTCTTCATCCTTGGCCTGGGAACCACAGCCTATGGCTACTAACATACCCAGGGAGTTTGGTGGGGATGCTCCCACAGAGTTAGAATGAACTTCACCTTCCCAGACAGTTTGAATCTGGCTTAATTTGGTTAATTTGGTTGATTTGGTCTGCAGGTCTCCAATTTGTTTGGTTTTTTTGAATGTATAACACAAATCCATGTCTGTGTCCTGAGTCTTCCTTTGGGTGTGTGGCAAATATTTCAGTCATTTAATTCATGGCGATCAGACTAAATTTTCTGTTAACTTGACTTTTGCATAGCTCGTTATGGACGTTAACTTGAAGGAGGAGTGAGGCAGAAGTAGGGATGGGTGAGACTTGATTCAGTTCTCATTTCAAGCAGAGTTGATCAAATTCACACTTTCCAAAACAATATGAAACACAGCCATCCTTCAAAATTCACATTTATTAGAATTTTGGGATGCACTTCACCAATTAGACATTTACAAAAATGCGTATATTAGGGGAAAGTGGGCACAAAAATGAATACATGCATGAAAATAACATGCAAAAAGGGACGAGATGATGAGAAATAGCTTGCAAAAATGTGTACCTTTGTCAAAACTGCCTACAAAAATATGTTTATTTGGAGAAATTAGCACTAAAATGGTGGAGAATTTTCATGAGGATTTTTTAAAAAAAATATCGCAGATTGCTGCAGAAATGTAGAGAACTAAATTTAACATTGGAAAAAAATGAGAAACTGAGAGAACCGAAACTGACAGATCTTTCCATCCCTAGGTAGGTCATTGCTTCCCCCCCCCCGGCCTTCCCTGCAAGGGGGGGGGAGTTGCCTGGTGCTATGCATCTCCCTCCTCAAAAATAGTCCCACCTAGAAGTGTGGCTGCCCCACCTAACTAGGAAGGCTGACTATGGGACTGCTCCTTTCAGCTCAGCCTGGACCTGCAAACAGCATCTGGGAAGACTCAGAGAACGACTTCTTAAAGAGCCCTTTTATAGTGTAATTTGTACATATACACACCAAAGCAGTGACAGCATGACAACTGAGAATCTTCTTGGTAACTTCCCAGAAACCTAGGCTGGAATGAGAGGCAGCCAAGATTTTGTTCCCCATACGTCCATACATATAGACATAGTAAAGGCACTGGATGCTACCTGATGAGGAAATGTCATGTCTGGGCCACGGGCCAGATGAGCCAAGAACTGTGGAGCAAGCCAGTCATCAGGACCAAATTGTAAGTCAGGAAAAACAGGCAAACTAGTAGGCAGGATCTAGGAGCAAATCGGGACTGAAGAACCACAAAGGGTCCTGGGACACCCTAGAGCTCAGGAAGAACTCTCTGCTCAATCAAGGCTCAAGTGGAACAGCAAGTCTCCTTTTTTTCTTCTTGGCCAGGAGGATCTTCTTCTATTTCTTCCTGTCCAATGACCAGCCTGGGTGGGTGGGTGGAATCAGTCCAGGGCCTGAAGGTACTTCACTGAAGAGTTGCCACTTGCAGTTCAGCAACTCACCACACAGGGCAGCTATCCACAGATTGCAGCAGCTCCTCACAGGGGTCATTCCCTGCATGTGAGCTTTGTGGAAGCATCTTTACTGGCCACTGTGGGCAGGGGTGAAAAAAAAATGTGGCTCTGCAGATGTTTCTGGACTCCAACTCCCATCATCCCTCACCATTGCTCACGCTGGTTAAGGCAAACAGAAGCTGGAGTTCAACAACATCTGGAGGGCCACAGATCCCCCATTCCCTGATGCATGTTGACCTCATGAATCTTGGATCTGATCCAGCAGCCAATTTCTTCTTAACTCTTTAATTGTGATACCCAAGTTACCTTTCACTTCCCCTTTTTTACACATAATTTTCAGACAGGATATTGGATGGCATGGACTTGCACGCCAGTAATTATTATTATTATTATTATCTTGCGGGGAGGGAGGCACTTTGGGTCAATTTTTGTTTCAAATGCTGGCCTGATTCATATGTTACCAGAATTGCTGCCAATTCCATATGGCTGGTTTCCACACACACACACCCCAGTTCCAGCAGCATGTGACTCAGTGTACAAGGTTTAAAAAAGCAGAATAAGAATTTCCCCTAATCTGGTGTGTGTGTTTAAAAAAAGTTTCTGAAAGATTCAATGTACAGAAAGTGCATCTGGATGGCCACACTTATTACATAAAAATTCACCATGGCAACAATTCAAAGACATACCTCTCTTCTCCCCAGTCAGATATAAAGGCAGACAAAAGCAACAAAAGAACCCAAATGGAAAGGAAGTACAGATGGAAAGAGGGGTAAAAGGGGGGGGATATGGAAAGAGAGAAACCTTAAAAAAAAACACTTGTCATGAGACAAGTGACAAGTAGGGACTCTGCTCTCTCCCCCCCCCATGCACACATACCAAAAAATAAAAAGCAGAGGGAAAGAAAGTGGTTTTTGTTGTTGTTAAACCAACAAACTCAAATCTATTATTTTATAGATCGAGAACAGACACTGGAAGGCTGGCGATATACAGCGGAGTGCCTTATCCACTCTCTCAGCTTTCCTAGGAAGAGATGTCATAGGACGTGGGGTGACGTGTTCAATTTAGATAAGCATAATAAGCTGGCAGAGGTGAGCAGAGAGTTCCTTCAGATTGGGAACACAGGAGAACAAAAACAGTTTAAAACTGTTACCCTGTCTTAAACTAACAACACAACTAGTGTTTGTTGTCTCCCCCTCCCCCTTTATTAATACCTTAATGCCTCTGATTTGGGGGATTTATTTATTTAAAACATGGAGACCCTGCCTTTCATCATGTGATTCCAGGCGGCTTAAAAAACAGTAATCATTGTTTGATGGTGGTTTAGGTGTCACCTCTTATTTCTCTCCCCCCCCACACCCTGAATTCAGACTAGAAGGACACCATGCAGAAGAAGACTCAGAGGCAATCCCAGTAGCTGAACACATTTATGCTATCAATATGTAAATACAACATTTTGGTGTCAAAGCTTCTTTATGAATTTATTCGATTTGTTGTCCACCCTTTACCCAGGGCTGGTAAGGTCCCAGGGCAGGATACAACAATAAAATAATATTAAACAAATGCAACAATTACAACCATAAAACAACAAAAAGTGTAAAAAACAACAACAGTTCAACATAATTCCAGTGCATATACAGACTGGGCTAAGCATCTCCACTTGAAAGGCTTTTTGGAAGAGGAGGTCTTCAGTAAGCACCAGAAAGACAGCACTGATGGTGTCCATCTAATATTTAACGGGAGGGAATTCGAAAGGGTAGGTGTCACCACACTAAAGGCCCAGTTCTTCTATCATATGAATACTCTTGTAAGAACACACAATAAAAAAGATAGAATAGTACTTTAAAAAAAACAACCCAAATTTCCCACAGAAATAACACAACAGAGGTATTAGAAAAATGCAATATTGTTTTGCTTAAAGTCTTCTAAGTCCCATTTCTTAATCTCTCCTTTTAATATCAGCAACTATAAGGTATGCTTCAATGGCTTGAGGGCTGCTTTGTCCATGTATTCTATTCTGTGATGGAGTTATGTTGTTGTTGTTATGTGCCTCCAAGTCGACTATGACTTATGGCGACCCTATGAATCAGCAACCTCCAAGAGCATCTGTCATGAACCACCCTGTTCACATCTTGTAAGTTCAGGTCTGTGGCTCCCTTTATGGAATCAATCCATCTCTTGTTTGGCCTTCCTCTTTTTCTACTCCCTTCTGTTTTTCCTAGAATTATTATCTTTTCTAATGAATCATGTCTTCTCATTATGTGTCCAAAGTATGTGTCCATTTATACAGTTGAGTTGAGTTATACAGACACAATTCTCTCTTATTTAAAGCAGTGGTGCAAGGAAGAGCATAGGAAGACCATTGACCTATCTAGCTCAGTACTGTCTACACTGACTAGCAGCAGCATGCTAGGAGATCAGGCAGGCGTCTTTCCCAGCCCTACCTGGAAATGCTGGGGATTGACCCTGGGACCTTCTGCATGCAAGGCAGAGGCCCTGCCACTGAGCTACAGCCCTTCCCCAAAGGAAAAGGAAGAAGAGGAGGAGGAGGAAGAAGAAGAGCCCTGAAACCACTGAAAAAGAAAAACCAAACAAGCACAGACAATTGCTGTCATGGCCCTTTCACAGTGACCAATGGACTGTCCGAATGGCTTACAGGGAAGCATAGTATTGTATGGTATCTATGCCTGTACTTAGGTTTGTGCATGCAAGTCAGAGACATGATCAGGGAAGAATGCAAAAAGACAATGCCTCTAGTTACAAAGAGAGAAAGACCTTGACGGATGACTGAAGAAATGCTTAAAATAGTTAAAGAGAGAAGGAAAGCAAAAGCAAAAAGAGATAGAAACACGGTCAGAATCCTAAATGCAACTATACAACGACTAGTATGTAGGGACAAAGAGAACTATTACAATAGTTACTGTATAGAAATAGAAGAGGACAGCAAAAAAGGTAGAACAAGAGCCCGATTCCAAAAGATTAGAGAAATTAAAGGGAAATTTAAACCAAGAGTAGGGATGTAGAATAATCAACAGGGACCACACTGACCAACCGAGATGAAATAAAAGGAAAATGGAAGCAATACACTGAAGAACTCTATAAAAGAGATGCCAGGATGACAGATTCATTCATGGAGGAACTGTATGATGAAGAACCAGAAATTTTAGAATGTGAGGTGAAAGCTGCTCTTAAAATACTTGGAAGAAACAAATCACCAGGAACAGATGCCATACCAATGGAGTTGTTACAAGCTACTGAGACTGAATCTGTCCAAATTTTGACAAGAAATTGTCAAGAAACATGGAAAACTAAGCAATGGCCCACAGACTGGAAGCATTCAATATATATCCCAATTCCAAAGAAAGGGGATCCCAGGGAATGCAGTAATTATCGAATGATTGCCTTAATATCCCATGCAAGTAAAGTAATGCTCAAGATTCTACAACAAAGGCTCTTACCGTATATGGAGCGAGAAATGCCAGACGTCCAAACTAGATTTAGAAAGGGAAGAGGTACAAGAGATCATATCACAAACATACGTTGGATAATGGAACAGACCAAGGAATTTCAGAAGGAAATCACCCTGTGCTTTATAGATTACAGCAAAGCCTTTATTGTGTAGATCATGAAAAACTATGGAATGCCTTAAAAGAAATGGGAGTGCCACAGCATTTGATTGTTCTGATGTGCAACCTACACTCTGGACAAGAGGCTACTGTAAGGACAGAATATGGAGAAAATGATTGGTTCCCAATCAGAAAGGGTGTGGGACAGGGGTGTATTTTATCATGCTATTTGTTTAATCTATATGCAAAACATATCATACAGAAAGCAGGATTGGACCAAGATGAAGAAGGTGTGAAAATTGGAGGGAGAAATATCAATAATGTAAGATATGCAGATGATACCATACTACTAGCAGAAACCAGTAATGATTTGAAATGAATGCTGATGAAAGTTAAAGAGGAAAGCACAAAAGCAGGTCTACAGCTGAAAGTCAAGAAGACTAATGTAAGTGTCATGGCCCCGTAGAGGACTCATCAGATGAGGAGTAACAGCAGCAGACCCAGAAGCAGCAGACCCAGAAGAAGAAATGGAGGAAACTCCTGAGAACGCAGCTCCTTCTCCCCCTCAGCTGCAGAGCACCCCAGACACAGCTGTAGCCCTTCAGCCAGACACAGACAGTGAACAGGATACTCCCCCCTCACCTGCAGAACGTAGACAACAGAAGGTCAGGCAGAAGAGGGGCAGGCCTGTCCACTTAAGGCCAAAACGCTGATGGCTCACACCTGCTGACAAACCTGCTCCTTAAAAGTCAAACCTTGGCTTCACCTTGTTGCTGACTACAACGTCAGGCATGACCACTGTGTGTCTTCCTATCCTCTGAACCTTGACTTGGACTGATATCTCGGCAAACTAGACCCGGACCTTCACTGACATCTCTTCTGGATTTCTGGCTTGGCACGTAAGCTTTGAACGGCCTCTGCCCTTATCTTGCTTCCTCCTTGCTAGCCTGGCAGATTTATAGCCAAGCTGCCGGCTGAGGACTTATGGCCTGGCAATTACCAAGGAATCTCCAGCCCTGCCTGCACCCCCACCGACACTGCTGTCTCAGTGAAGAGCTGACAGTAATGACAACAGAAGATTTATGTAAAAGTTGACAACAAGGATGTTGAACTTGTCAAGGATTATCAATACCTTGGCACAGTCATTAACCAAAATGGAGACAATAGTCAAGAAATTAGAAGACTAGGACTGGGGAGGGCAGCTATGAGAGAACTAGAAAAGGTCCTGAAATGCAAAGATGTATCACTGAACTCTAAAGTCAGGATCATTCAGGCAATGGTATTCCCGATCTCTACGTACGGATGTGAAAGTTGGACAGTGAAAAAAGTGGATAAGAGAAGAATCAACTCTCACCTTTATCCTTTCCCCACCAACAGACTTTTTTTTTTGAAGTGCCACTAATTTCTGGCTCTGTTTTTCAATTGCCCACTTTAATTATGCCTTATGTGAAAAAGTATTTTCTTGATTTGGTCCTGAATCCACTACCAATTAGTTGCAGGGGATGATCCCGAGTTCTAGTATTATGAGAGTGTCAGGAACTGGTGACTACTGCCCCATGTGGGTAACCATTTAACTGCAACCTTTGAAATCTGATTCACCCATGCTGACCATTGGCTGCTCCTGGGCAGCAAGAGGTATACAGGACTTCCTATTCCATCTTAACCTTGCTTAAGCAGCAAAGTCTACCTGAGCTCTACTGTGGCTTGTGTGCCTGGTTTGGCTCTTAAGTCCTGGTTTGCCCTCTGAATACTTTTTGTTACACTGGATCCCAGTTCTTGGCTCCTGACTCTTTTAAGAAACCTGGCCATGGTTGATTCTGATAGAAAGGAGGAGGGAGAGAAAATTACCTCTTTCCAGTTTCTCCAGACCTACATCATTTTATAAACTTCCACCATGTCAAGGTGGCAACTTTTGCATTGCTAAAAAAAGAAGAGGAATTGTACCACCAAAATAGAGGACAAAAGAGGACATATTTGCATAAAAATTGCATGTGCTAATTTATATGTATATATGCAAATTGAGAAATAATTTAATGAGAAATACAATACATCTCTCCATAGTGGGGATGATACTCACCAGGGGAGCGGTGTGCCTGATCAGTCACCAGATGGGCTTGTAGTTCAGTGGAAGAACATCTGCTTTTCATGCCAAAAGTCCCAGGTTCAATCCCTGGCATCTCCATGTAGGGATGGCAATCTCCCCTGCCTGAAACTCTGGAGAGCCACTGCCAGTCGGTGCAGATACCAAGCAAGATGGACCTCTGCTCTGCTTTGGTATATGGCAGCTTTCTATATTCCAATGTTGCTTGTGGGCAACTTCACAGCCCCTGCTTGCCCTTCGTATGGTTCTTTAATTCTAAACTGGATTTGGATTGGACAGCCCCTCCAACAGAAGACTCCTTCAAAATAGAGAACTGCCATCTGAGAGCCCTTCATATAGAGGTCTGTCTGCTGTAAAATAGGACACATGGCCACTCTAATCATATTTCCCCTTGGTCATCCCCCCCCCCAAAAAAAAACAAGTTCCAAATGTTTTAGCCTTTCCTCATATGGAAGGTACTCCAAACCCCCAACCATTTTTGTTGCTCATTCTATACTTTATCCAGGTCTACAATATCCTTTTTTTTGAAAAGTGTGGCAGTAGTGCATGCCATATTCCAAGTGTGGCTGCACCATAAATTTGTATAAGGGCATTACTGTACTGGCGGTTGAATTTTCACTTCTTCCTAATAATCCCTAGAATGGAGTTTGCCCCTTTTCATCACCTCTCCACACTGAGTCAGTATTTCCATTGAACTCTCCACAATGACCCCAAGATCTCTTTCCTTGTTCATCAGCCCCATCTCAGACCCCGTTGGTTTATAAGTGCCTAACAGCCTCATTCCCGCTGTTGTTCGAGAAGCCTGAGAAACCAACAACTCAATGCAGTTTTGAAATCAGTGGTTAAGATCAGAGCATTTTGAAAATGTTCAGTCCGCCATCTTGATTCAAAATGGCATCCAAACATAGAAGGAAACCTGCTCTTTGATTTCAGGAACCACCATGCAAAATTTGGTTACAATATCTAAAGAGGTACTCAAATACATCGCAAACAAGCTTTCCAAAATATAGGGTAGAAATGAGGACCTTTTCCTCCACAGTACAACTCCTTACACTTACTTACATTGAACCTCATTTGCCATTCTATGGTCGAGCCATCCAGTCTGTAGGTGCTGAGTACCCCTAAACCACCTGCACATCACAAATGCAATAATTATGCCCCCAGGCTAGGAGTGGGGAACATTTTTCAGACTGAGGATCACATTTCCTCGTGGGCAACCTTCAAGTGGCTTCATACCAGGGGTGGGCATGGCCAGAGGCAAAAAGTAGGAGGAGCAAGAGGTGACTCTTCCCTTTGTACAGTAGGTTATGTTCAAGCCATGCATGATTAACAGGTTTCTACACATACCTTTCCCTATTCAGGGAAGGAAGTGTCAGCTTTACACTGCATCAGCAGTGTCAGGGGGGGCTGGAAATTCCTGGGTCTTTGGCAGGGAAGGAAAGTCCTTAGCCAGCAGTCGGGTTGTAAATCTGCCAGGCCTATCCGAAGCGTACTTGCCGAGTCAGAAGTCCAGAAGCGAGGTCAGTGGAGGTCCGGGATCAATTGCCAAGGAGGTCAGTCAAAGAGATGCTGCAGGGAAACTAGGTCTACACAAAACCACGCCTGACGTTGCAGTCAGCAACAAGCTGCAGCCAAGGTGTGCCTTATAAAGAGCAGGATGGACAGCAGGTGTGAGCCCTCAGCGTTTGGGCCTTAAGGAGACAGGCCTGCCTCTCTTCTGCCTGACCTTCTGCTGTCTACGTTCTGCAGGTGAGGGGGGAGTATCCTGTTCACTGTCTGTGTCTGGCTGCAGGGCCTCTGCTGTCCCTGGGGTGCTCTGCAGCTGAGGGGCAGAAGGAGCTGGATTCTCAGGAGGCTCCTCCGTGTCTCCTGCTGCTCCTGGGTCTGCTGCTGTTACTCCCGAGTCGTCCTCATCTGAGGAGTCCTCTGACGGGGCCATGACAGGAAGAGGCATTATCACAGTTCAAAGAGACATTCCAGTCTGTCAAATGCACTTAAGGAGGGAGCAGAGCCAGTGAAAGGTGTGGCGTTGGAAGGTGCATGGCCTGGAGAGAGTCCCAAGGGCCATATAGAGAGGTCTAGGGGTCCGTATTGTCCACCTCTGCCCCAGGCCTTTGGTGGAATTTGATGGTCTGTTGTGAAGAGCTGCTGTGCATTCATAGGAGTAAGCTGAAATATAGATCTTTAAAAAAACTTTGGCTCTTAGTCTAGCACTTATAGTCCTTTTGATCAAATGGCCTTTCCCCCTCCCCCCTTTCCCCAGTTGACTGCAGCTCCTGATGCCCCCGAGCAATCCACCCTTGCCAGCCCATGCCCCTCCAGTCCCACCCTGCACCATGAAAGGGAGCCACAGCAAAAGTGGAAGAGCATTGCACACAGCCAATCCTTCATCTGCCTGGCCCATTCAGCAGAAAGTGTTATTGCTAATTCTCCTCTCTTTGTGCTCTAGGGGAAGAAGTTGCAGGGGAGAAAGAAGACAGAAAGAGAGAGAGAGAGAGAGATAATTGCGGGCTTGAAATAGTAGTCTTTGCTGCGCCAGCAAAGCAACCTAGCAAAGGCTTTTAACGGAGGGCTCTCTTCAACCATTTCTCAGCTACTACATGCTGCTTTACGAGAGCAGAGTCTCACTGAACTCAACTTCCGGTATCCGTGTGTGTGTGCCTACAAAGCTTCTTTTTTAACACGTGTGGCCTGCAACTAACCTGTTCATGGTTAGGAGCATAGGAAGCTTATACTGAGTCAAGCTCACCAGTCCATCCAGCTCAGTATTGTCCACACTGACTGGCAGGGGCTCTACAGGGCTTGGGGCAGGGAGTCTCTTCCAGCCCTACCTGGAGATGCCGGGGATTGAACCTGGGACCTTCTGGATGCAAGGCAGATGCTCTACTAGTTAGCTACGCCCTTTCCCCAAATCAATTAACATGGGAAACTGCCTAATACTGAGTCAGACCATTGTACTCAATACTGTCTACTCTGACTAGCAACAGGATTATCTTCCAGCCCTACCAGGAGATTGAACTTGGGACCTTCTACACTACCACTGAGCTGAGGCTCAGCCATACCCTCTTCCAGAATATCCCATTCCACTCCATTCCCCCAGTTTTACATTGGTTTCATTTCTTTCCCCAGACGGCCCTCAGCATGAAGTTACTGAGCATGTTTAGTCCTCACTGGATTGTTTTAGAGCTGGACATATGCATGTGTGTGTACGTACAAATCTTTATAGCTGTAAATTTACCAAGGGTGACCATGGGTTTCCCATCCCCCCTGCTTTTAAAACCTCACACGGCTTCAAATACCCCAAGGCTCTCTCAGCCACTGGCTGCCCTTCCCAGAATGCCTTGGGGGTGACAACACACCTTGTCACATTACATTGCTCCCAAAGAATTATGGGAAGCGTGGCCAATTGGAAATGCCATGAGGCTCTATCCGTAGCTTGCCATTGGCTACACTTCCTGGTGAAACCGAATAAGGTGAGCAGAAACCCCATTTCCCCCACAAAAAAAATCAGAGAAATCCCCCCCCATCTTGAATGCAGCATAGAATTGGCTGCCATTTTCACAGAGGGAGAATATTTTTGGGATACTGGAAGGAGGCAGAATTTTGACCCAGGCTTAATTTCCATTGGTTGAGCACAAGTTCCAGTATTTTTTTGATGGGGGGGGCCTCCGCAGATAGATTCAGAGTAGACAGGTTTGTTTTATTCTGCCATAAACACTTCAAACAATAAACAATGAATGATGGCATTCTCAGGATTCAGGGCAGTGTAACATTCTGAATAAAGGTTGTGCAAATCCACCATTTCCTGTTTAAATGAGTCCTCTGAGAAGCCTCGAACCCACTTATGGCACCACAAGCAGGGAGGGCAACACGTTTCATACAGCAGCTGATCCAAGTGCTTGATTGCTGCCTGGTGGTGGCTGCCGATCAGTGTGAAATTTAATTTGCATCAAATTGGCCTGAGATGGAGGGAGTGTGAAATTAACTTCAATTGATTTACAGTGCAGAGACAACACAGCATGTGGGCTCCCCCTGACACCTCCCTCATCAGCACAGAACGCACAGCATGGAAGGCTGGAAAAGGAGGAGGCCGCTCCCAGGAGCTGACATTTAATCGACAGGAACGGAATGGCTCCCTCAGTCCAAATAGACCATGCCAAATTTGAAAGAGAGAGAGAAATAATGGCAGCCTAAACCACAGGGCCCCACATGGCCCAGGTCGTGTAAGCCCAGCCTAGTGTAGGCCCACAGAGAGTGGTTCCATCTCCTGCAAGGGTAACGACAGAGTCAATGCTACCAAGTGACGGGCAACTGCAGCCCTCCAGGCTTCTTAATCTGGCCCTTGGATTCTCCCCAGGCAGTGCCTTCTCCCCAGGCTGCCCACCCCTTCTTTCCAGGCCACACCCCTCACTGGCCCTGCTCAGTGCCTGGCTGGAACATGTCCTCAAACTGGGATAATGCCTCTTGCTTGCCTAGATAGAGACATATGTTTTATGTTCACCGCCCAGAGAGCTATTGCTAGTCGGGCGGTATATAAATTTAATAAATAAATAAAAAAAAATAATATGCATGCACAAGCCTCTGCCTTTTGCACGGATGGGATGTAGCCTATTAGAATTAGTTGGCTCTAAATCCAACTGTCGTTAGGGCAGCCTCCATTTTGTGCCACCACTCTCAATAGGCACCAGACACCATTGGGGTCTCCTAGGCCGTCTCTAGCCCAACCTCTGCCCAGTGTAGAAAATCTAGATCTAGAGCATCTCCAGCAGACAGCTGCTCAGCCTCTACTTGAAGACCTCAGAAAAAGCCCATGCAATTGGTTCCGTTGGTGAACTGGCCTTACTCTTTAAAAAGTTCATCCTAATATTCAACCAAAATCTACCCTCTGTAGTTTAAGTCCATTAGATTTAGTCCTGCCCTCAGAGGCAGCAGAGGGCAATTATTTGCCCTCTTCCGTGTGACAGCCCTTCAGGCATTGGAAGACTTGCTGTCATATCCCCCACCTCAGCCCCAGCCTTCTCTTCTCTAAGGCTAAATATACCTTTCCTCATAGGATTTGTTTCCCATGCGAGTGATCATTTCCACAGCAGTTCTCTGAACTCATTCAGATTTGTTTACATCCTTCTTAAAGTGCAGCACCCAGAACTAGAGACAGCACTCCAGATGAGATCTCTGCATAAGGCAGGGAAGGTGAAAGTGAGAGATCTAAAATCTCGGGTGCAGAGGAAAATGGACAAAGATGTCATTCTGAACTTGTGAAGGCACTGTTATGAAACAGAGGACGGAAATCATCCCTGAGATCCTAGTACACTGTCACTAAGGCAAGTCTTAAAAATATAAGAAGAGCCCTGCTGGATCAGGCCAAAGATTCACTAAGACCAGCATCCACAGTGGTCAAGAAGATGCTTCTGGAAAGGCATGAAATCAACAGCCCATTGTTGCTCTGCAGCAATGATCTACTTAACATTTATATCCTGTCTGTCATGTCCCCTGTCTCTGGGGATTGTGTTCACCTAAATCCCCCTCAGAGTAGTCCCAATGAAATTAATGAACCTAAGTTAGTGATGTCTATTAACTTTAATGGGTCTACTCTGACTAGCAATGATTATCACCATATGTCCCAATGTCAACCTGTAAAAGGTAAAGGTGTCCCCGCACTTGTAGTGCGAGTAGTTTCCGACTCTTAGGGTGATGTCTTGCGACGTTTACTAGGCAGACCGTATATATGGGGTGGGATTGCCAGTTCCATCCCTGGCCTTTCTTTACCCTCCAGCATATGCCGGACCACGGATGGATGGAAGGCTGAGTGGACCTCGACCCCTTTTACCAGAGATTTGACTTCCTCCTTCCATTGGAATCGAACTCCGGCCGTGAGCAGAGCTTCGGCTGCATTACCACCGCTTACCACTCTGTGCCACGGAGGGTCTTGTGTCAACCTGAGGAGGATTCAAATTTAGACAAACAACATCACAGCCCCTTCTACACCCACCCAACCTCAGAATGTTGCACTTCTATAATTCTCTGACTCTGGAGATGAGTCCCCTGTAGCTTCTGCTGGTCGACAGCCGTGTAGGAGCATGTGACTACAGAATGGGGATGGGTGAATCTGTCAGTTTCAGTTTCTCTCACTTTCTCATTTTTTCAGTCTTAAGTTTAGTTCTCCACATTTCTGCATCAGTTTGCATTTTTTTAAAAAAAATGTCCTCACATGCACTTTAGAGCAAATTTCTTTTAATATATATACTTGCAAAGAAATTTTCCCTAATATAAAATGCATTTTTGTATGTTATTTTCACTAATAGCTGGATTTATATGCGCACTTTGCTCTACTCAGTGCACCTTGGTACATGACTTGGCTGGAGAATGGCATTGCCAAATTTGGAGAAATGCAAATTTTGACGGGTGACTGTGTTTCGGTTTGCATATTATTTCCAAATGTGCACATTAGGTAAGTTTGTCTTTAAATATGAACTGAATGTAATTTCTTCCCCATCTGTTCTATGGAATCAGGTGCAGGCTCCTGCCAGCCTTTTTAAAGCTTCCAAAAAGCTGCAGTGCTATGCGCACTTCCCTGGGAGCAAGTCCCTGTCAACTCAATGGGGCTTACTTTTGAGTAGACATGTATAGAACCCTCTTTTTGAGAGTAAGGCACACTGAACTGAATGGGGCTTACTTCTGAGAAGACATATAGAGGATCACACTGTTACACCCTGGGGATATCCAACTCTCTGTGGAAAAAACACATTTCCAGCTAGAAAAAACAACAACCTTTTGCTCTCACTCACCAGATCTTGACAATCAAGTTTGTACAGGTATTATTTTCTTCACAAAGCCCATTCTTTAACTGGGCTAGAATGCTGTGGAAAGCAATAATAATAATAATAATAATAATAATAATAATAATAATAATAATAAACTTTATTTCTACCCCGACCTTTTTCCAATAGGACTCAGAGCGGCTTACAACTAAAAACAACACCATTAAAACATACAGAGTATATTATTAAAAAAGAATTAAACTATGAGAAAAATTAAAACCATAAAATATAGGTTAAAAACAGCGGACAATTTAAAATAATAAAATCATATAATGTAATCACCAAACCTATGACACTAAACTGTGAACCTGAGACTTCAGGGGAAGTGCGACCCCATCCAGCACCGGTTGAATCCCTATTCCCTGATCTGCCCTCTGACTGACCAGGAGTACCTCTGTTTTGTCAGGATTTAATCTCAACTTGTTTGCCCTCATCCAGTCCATCACTGATGCCAGACACTGGTTTAGGGCCTGTACGGCTTCCTTGGCTTCAGGTGGAAAAGAGAAATAGAGTTGAGTGTCATCAGCATACTGATGGCACCAAACCCCAAAACCCCGGACAACCTCTCCCAGCGGTTTCATGTAGATGTTGAATAACATGGGGGACAAAACGGAACCCTGAGGGACCCCATAGGTCAATGGCCAAGGGGTCGAGCAGGAGTCGCCCAGTACCACCTTCTGGGTTCGGTCCTCCAGGAAGAATTGGAGCCACTGTAACACAGTGCCCCCAAGTCCCATCTCAGCAAGGCGGCCCAGAAGGATACCATGATCGATGGTATCGAAAGCTGCTGAGAGGTCCAGTAGAACCAGCAGAGACACACTCCCCCTATCCAGTTCTCTGCGTAGGTCATCCACCAAGGCGACCAAAGCCGTCTCTGTCCCATAGCCAGGCCTGAAACCAGATTGAACTGGATCCAGATAACCCGTATCATCCAGGAATCTCTGGAGTTGGGCGACCACCACACCCTCTATTATCTTGCTTAAAAATGGAATATTGGAGACTGGCTGGTAGTTACCTAGTAAAGAGGGATCCAGGGAGGGCTTTTTCAGCAGTGGTCTTATAACTGCCTCCTTTAAGCATGATGGAATTCTGCCTTGTTGTAGAGAGGTATTAACTACTCACCTGACCCAATCGACCAGTCCCCCTCTGGTACTTCTAATGAGCCAGGAAGGGCAAGGGTCCAGTACACACGTGGTGGCACATGCCGCTCCAAGGATCTTGTCCACATCCTCGGGTAGAACAAGTTGAAAAGAATCCATTTTAATTGGACAAACAGGCGCCGAAGTTACATCCTCAGAGACTGTATCAATTTTAGCGTCCAAGTCACAGCGAATCTGAGCGACTTTGTCCGCAAAGTGCTGTGCAAATTCTTGACAGCGGTCTGCTGAGTGGTCAGAATTACCCTCACGGGGGCTGGAACTTAAAAGCCCCCTAACCACTCGAAACAGTTCCGCTAGACAGCTCCCAGCAGACGCAATGGAGGCTGAGAAGAAAGATTTCTTCTTAGCCCGTACTGCCTCGGAGTAGGCCTTCAAATAGGCTCTAGCCCGAGATCGATCAGCTTTGCTCCGAGTCTTCCGCCAACGTCGCTCTAGTCCCCGTCTGACATGCTTCATCACCACCAGCTCCTTGGAAAACCATGGAGCCAGTTTGGCTCCACTCCGAAAGAGGGGACGCTCGGGAGCGATCGTGTCCACTGCCCTGGTCATTTCTCTATTCCAGAGATCAACCAGGGCTTCGACAGGCTTACACACATAGGCAATTCAGTTGTAAAACTAAGTTCATGTATGGGACGAGGATCCCTGTCCACCCGAAACTTAGGCTCTGGTACGTCCGTCGACAAAGTAGTGCAGAGAGGTTGAATTAAGGTGGCGTCCTTTGAACAAGGCGACATTGGGGCCGTTAATAATAACAACTGACCCATACATTCGGCAAGGAGGTTCTTAATCATTGACAGGTCTTCCATCCATTTTATAAATAAGCTTTTAATTAGGTCCAACTGGGAATTAAGTAGTTTGACTTATTAGTATTAGAATCCATTTCTTCATAATGAGGACCCTTATAAATCGGTGTCTGATGTGTAGCGGATAGGGAAGGCTGAGGTGAAGAAGATGAACAAGTGGCGCACAGGATCTCAGCAGGGCAAGGCGGAGTAACGCTCCCGGAGCCTCCACAGACTTGGGGCTGAGCAGGGCTGCCAGCCTGCTGAAAGTTTACAATTGAGGGATCAGCATGCTCTAGTTCCACAGCCAGAGAGCACTTGCCAGCCCTCATAGTGTCCCCAGGTGATAATTTCATTAGGCACTGTGGCCCCAAAGACCAGTCTAAGCATTCGGTGCCATCCGGTACCGTTAGGTCCAGAGGTCCCATAGCAGATGAGACATTTAAATTTGGGCCAAAGAAATCCGTGATTTTACATTGATTATGTTTTTTAATGACTTCTGCAATATCGTCCGTCATGGGGACCAGACCACGCTGTTTGTATCCTACTCTGGTGAGAACCATCGTGCCCGAACTTAGATTTCCTAAGGAACAGCTGCTTACTTTTCATCCACGGCTTGATTTATGTAAAACTCGATCATGCCCCTTTAAGGCTGTTGGACCTGGCCAGCAGATTCCTTCACCAGCCAGCATTCATTGGAAAAACAAACATTTGCCGAAAAGCAACCAGGGCAAATCTAAAAATAGTCTGCTGGTCCCCCACCACTGGCAAGTAAGCAAGTAAGCAGGAATTATATCCAAACACAACCTGGAACAGGAGAAGCAGACCTTGAAATAAGCAGCCGAGATAAGGTGAGTAGATTGTTCACTGCAGCTAACAAGGTCCGTCATGAGAAACGAGAAACCAAACAAATCTCTGGGGCTGAAACTTGGAGGACAACCAGCCCAAATAGCTAAGCAAATAATCTGTCAAGGACCAGATGGGAGACAGACAACTTAACAATTGTCATGGCCCCGTCAGAGGACTCATCAGACGAGGATGGCTCGGGAGTAACAGCAGCAGACCCAGAAGGAGCCATGGAGGAAACTCCTGAGAACCCAGATCCTTCTCCCTCTCAGCTGCAGAGCACCCCAGACACAGCTGTAGCCCTTCAGCCAGACGCAGCCAGTGAACAGGATACTCCCCCCTCACCTGCAGAACATAGACAACAGAAGGTCAGGCAGAAGAGGGGCAGGCCTGTCCACTTAAGGCCAAAACGCTGATGGCTCACACCTGCTGACAAACCTGCTCCTTAAAAGTCAAACCTTGGCTTCAGCTTGTTGCTGACTACAACGTCAGGCGTGACCACTGTGTGTCTTCCTATCCTCTGAACCTTGACTTGGATTGATCTCTCGGCAAACTAGACCCGGACCTTCACTGACATCTCTTCTGGATTTCTGGCTTGGCACGAAAGCTTTGAACGGCCTCTGCCCTTATCTTGCTTTCTCCTTGCTAGCCTGGCAGATTTATAGCCAAGCTGCCGGCTGAGGACTTACGGCCTGGCAATTACCAAGGAATCTCCAGCCCTGCCTGCACCCCCACCGACACTGCTGTCTCAGTGAAGAGCTGACAACAATAGAGGAAGAAGTTATTTCTTACAACATGCAGGAGCACTCGACTGGTAAGTCATATGAGGTGGCCATCTTAGCTTTGCCTAACAAACAACAGTTCTTTTTTGGGGGGAAATGGACAGGTGATGAGGAAAGGAATTGATGAGTCAGAACTATGTATGCTGTAGGGACAATGGGCTTTTGAAGTCCTCAATGCCTTTCTTCTAGCCAGTCCTGCTGGCAAGTGTCTTCTTGAATACTGGGCATTTTTAGTTTTAAACAATAAATTCAAGTTTCCATTTTTTTACAAAAAAAATTGACGAAGACTTTTCAAAGTACTTACTTACAGAAAAGGATCCATCACCAGAAGCCTCATGGCGGGGAGAGTTAATGGGAGAAAGGGGGAATAGCTCAGTGGTAGAGCAACTGTTTTGCACACAGAAGGTCCCGGATCCAATCCCCAGCGTTTCCAGGTAGGGCTTGGAAAGATGCCTAGAACAAGGATAGGGAACTGGATCTGCTCCAGTAGTGGCTGGTGACCGTTGGGATTGGTGGAGGGGAAAGCAGGGAGCCCAATGGTAGGTGGAGCCAGAGCCAATATAAGGCTGGCTGCTTTCACGCTGCACTTTATTCCGTTATTCTGACTATTTCTTACCTGGTTATTTGCACATTATATTTGACCTTTCACCCGACATACAAGCTACTGCTGGAATTCTAGTGGAATATAGTGCAAGTTTAGCGCTGATGTTCACAATAAATAATACTAGAAACAATCTGTTTGCAAGCCTGGGAACCTGGAAGATTGCAGGAGTTTTGCACCAGCTGCAGACAGGCATCCCAGCAAGCAGTGCATTCCCACCCTTTAGGTGTGCTGGGATTTTTTGCCTGATGAAAATTGTACCAGTATTCCAGCATAGGTGCTGGTAGCAGCAGCATTTCCTACACACTCCCTTGTGTCTATACAACTAAAAAAAAAAAAAGTCAGATGCTAAAGGGAGAGGAATTGCATGGTGACGGGTGGAGATATTAGACCTTCTAAACATATGGGGAGACAGCCAGTGTGGTGTAGTGGTTAAGGTGTTGGACTGCGACCTGGGAGACCAGGGTTCGAATCACCACCCAGCCATGAAGCTCACTGGGTAACCTTGGGCTAATCACTGCCTCTCAGCCTCAGAGGGAGGCAATGGTAAACCCCCTCTGAATACCGCTTACCATGAAAACACTGTTCATAGGGTCGCCATAAGTCGGGATCGACTTGAAGGCAGTCCATTTCCATTTTCAAACATATGGGGTAAAGAAAAAATCCATCTCCAGTTAAAGAGCAGTCACAGAAATATAGATATTTTTGATGACATTTCAAAAGAAATGAAGAAAAGGGGCCATACTAGATCTGCTGTTGACTACAGATCAAAATCCAAATGTATGAGGCTTGAATTTAAAAAGGTGGCTGAACAAGACGTTGTTCATTTCAGCCGTGTGAAAGACATTTGCGCGAAATGCCGGTGTATCGGCTGAAAAAGCTGCTGGTCTTTTATGCAACAGGTACTGCAGTGTGAAAGGAATTATAGTAATTGGGACAGAAGCGCTACCTTTTAAATCCGTTACACCAATGCAATCAGCCCCATGTGTGAAAGCAGCCGCAGAGTGGAACCAACAAATTCTTCCTCCTTGC
Organism: Rhineura floridana; assembly: GCF_030035675.1. Taxonomy (NCBI): domain Eukaryota; kingdom Metazoa; phylum Chordata; class Lepidosauria; order Squamata; family Rhineuridae; genus Rhineura; species Rhineura floridana. Next base: position 23,406,950 of record NC_084493.1, on the reverse strand, counting down.
TGAGTTCTACAAGGGAAAACTGAGGCTAAGGAGGATGAAACTGACAGCCAGGGCCACCCCAGACTGGTTTTAAGTAAGAAGGCAGTCAGAAGGGGGCTGGCTGAGGGTGGTAGGGTCATCCCCTAATAGACCTAATTTTCCCTAATAGACCAGCCTCCATTGATCTGTCTGGGGGGGGGGCAGATTCAAAACTCTCCCCTGCAGCCTATTAAAAAATGTAAACGTACTGCCTTCAAGTCGATTCCGACTTACGGTGACCCTATGAATAGGGTTTTCATGAGGCTGAGAGGCAGTGACTGGCCCAAGGTCACCCAGTGAGCTTCATGGCTATGTGGGGATTTGAACCCTGGTCTCCCAGGTTGTAGTCCAACACCTTAACCACTGCACCACACTGGCTCTATTATGTCATGTTATTTGCCTTGGTTCTTCAGACGCTTTACTTGAAAATGCCAGTTTAGGCACAGGAATCTGTCACTGAGTTAGGGCTAATTTCAATTAGCATTATTCCCAATCTCAGGTGTGGGAACTCTTTGGCACTCCAGATGTTGGTGAACTACAACTCCCATCATCCCTGGCCATTGGCCATGCTTGCTGATGCTGATGGGAGTTATAGTTTGGCAACATCTGGCAGGCCGAAGGGTCCCCACAACTGCTGTATAGGATGGGGTGAATGGAAAGAAGGAAGGCGAGGCAGTGATTTGGTATGGAAACAGTTAAGGATCATTCCACTTTAGAGTTTCTGTTTTCTCCCTAAACAGCCAATTCTGCTGTTCTGCTTTTTCCCCCTCCCCTTCTTTCTTTCTTTTTTTAAAAAAGGTATTTGCTGTTTTTATGATTTTCTCCTGAATCAACATATTAATTATTGATAACAGCAAGCAAAGGAAGAAAACAATGAACCCTCCAGTGCCTGGAAGTCTCAAAATGATGACCTGTTTTTTCCTTCAAGTTAACGGGGAAGGAGGGGGGGGGGAAACCCTCAACCATAACAGACCCAGAGCCAGAACTGGTAAAGGCTGAAAAAAGGATGGCCAAATGAGGGGAAGGAGGAAACCACAGGGGGCTGTTTAAACTTGTGCGGCCTCTAGGATGTAGCCTAATGTAGCAGTCTGACAGTAAAACCTATCATTATTCTTTAAACATTTATCCCACTTTTTGAACAAACTTCAGTTAAGGTTGGCTACATCTCTCTCTTGGCAGTAGAGTTGCCAGGTCCATGGCCTGAGACTGATCCTGTATCTTTAGGAGAAGAGAAAGTCAGCCAAGTGCAGGTGTTCTTGCAACACTGTAATGGGAAAACCACAAGGTGGAATTCTCCCTTCCCCCTGCACAACTTGTAAAGATACAGAAGACCTCTTGGTTGCCAGGCAAAGCCTCCGTCTTCTGTATCTTTAAAACTTGTGGAGGTGGGAGAATTCCACCATGTGGTTTTTCCCATTACAGAGTTGCAAGAACACCTGCACTTGGGGCTGACTTTCTCTTCTCCTAAAGATACAGGATCAGTCTCAGGCCAAGAACCTGGCAACCCTACTTGGCAGCTGCATACATTTAAAGCACACAGCCCTCCAAAGAATCCTGGGAACTAACTGTAACTTATCCCTCACAGAGCTATAATTACCAGAATCCTTAACAAACTACAGTTTCCAGGATTCTTTTCTTGGGGGGAGGGGGTGCTTCAAATGTACTTTAAATGCATGGCAGGTGTGGGGAACCTTTGACCTCTAGATGTTGCTGAACTACAACTCCCACCAGTCCTTCCTAGCATGGCCAATGGCCAGGGCTGAGGAGCATTATAGATCAGTAACATCTGGAGGGCCAAATGTTCCACACACCTGACATATAGTGTATACACAGCCTCCTTTCTCTTTCTATCTATGTATATTTCCGTACCAGCTTTCCCCAACTTTCCAGATGTTGCTGGACTCCAAATCCCATCAGCCCTAGATATCATGGCTGATGGTCAAGGATAATGGGAGCCATAGTCCAACATCTGGAGGGCACCAGACCAGGAAACGTTTCTCCATGCCACCTCAACTCATGTAACCAAAGCAGCACCAATTGCAGATTAGAGGAATTAAGGGAACCAGGGTTAAGGGAACCCTGAGGTTTGCAGAAGGACAAAAAAAATTACCTATTGAATTTGTCTAATCCTCTTTTAAAGCCCTCCAAGTTGGTGGCCATCACTGCCTCTTGTGGGAGCGAATTCCATAGTTTAACTATGTGCTGTGTGAAGTACTTCCTTTTGTCTGTCTTTAATCTTCCAACGTTCAGCTTTCTTGGATGTCCAAGTGTTATGATAGAGGGAGAAACACTTTTCTCTGCCCACTTTCTCCATGCTGTGCATAATTTTATACACTTCTATCATGTCACCTCTTACTAATGACGGGATGGGTAAGAATTTCGATTCAGTTCTCATTTCAAGCAGAATTTATCAAATTCACACTTTCCAAAACAACATGAGAACTGAAACACAGACATCCTTCGAAATTCACATTTATTAAAATTTTGGGACGCAGTTCTCCAATTAAACAACATTTGCAAAAATGCATATATTAGGGGGTGTGCATAAAAATGAATACATGAGTGAAAAAATGCAAAAAGGCATCAAATGATGAAGAATGGCTTGCAAAAATGTGTACCCTTGTCAAAACTGCCTACAAAAATGTGTTTATTTGGAGAAATTAGCACTAAAATGGTGTCATGAGGATTTTTTTAAAAAAAATTGCAGATTGCTATAGTAATGTAGAGAACTGAATTTAACATTGGAAAAATGAGAAACTGAGAGAACTGAAAGAGACAGATCTTTCCATCCTCACTAATGACAGACTGTTGGGGGAGGGAGAAAGAGGGGAGCACAGGAAGTGAGAAACAAATGGAATATCTGGAACAGGAGAATGCCACACTGCAACATTTTATTCTAGGTCCCCACATGTGTGTGTATGTTTATGTATCCAAATGCACACTATCTGCCTGTTGGGATTTGCCAGATCCCAGAAGTGGGAACAGATGCTAGTATTTGTATTGTTCTTCAGAATTCAGCTGCCTCTTCAGTTAAATCTGTGATAGGCTATAGAGCTCAGTGGTAGGGCATCTGCTTTGCATGCAGAAGGTTCCAGATTTAATCCCCCGGCATTTCCAGGTAGAACTATGTAGAACTTCAGGTAGACCCCTATCTGAAATCCTGTAGAGCCACTGCCAGTCAGTAGAGATTATTTTTTGCAAGCCTGGTGCCCTCCAGATGTTTTGTATTACAACCCCTCAATGCTATTTCTGGCATGTGCTGGCTGCAGCTGATGGGTGTTATAATTCCAAAAGATCTGGAGGACACCAGGTTGGCAAAGGCTGGTACAGACAATACTGAGCTAGATAGACCAATGGTCTGACTCGGTGCATGTGACTCCTATGTTCCTCTGAGTTGGGGGGGGACATTATTGTCTCCAGTGCACATTCCTATTAATGCAAGCCCAGAGTTGCCACAAGGCATCCAGCTTGTCATTTCATGTATTGTACTGCTGAGATCTATTTTGAATTGTTGATAAAGTATTTTAACATGACTCGGTGTGTGTTTCTTCTTGCATAATGTTAACATGAGCAATGATATTTCATGAAACGGGTAGAAGACTGCCCATGGCAGAGAAACAAAATAAATGGACACAAATGGATAGAAGCCCATTCTGAACTCATTTTCCCCCTCTATTGAATTTCTTTCAGAACATTTTTAATATATATATTATATATAGGGAATGGGCTGGGGAACTGGCAGTGGTTGGATGCTCATCCTGCAATATCCCCAGTCGTCATGGCCAATGGTCAGAAAGAATGGAAGTTAGAAGTCCAACAACATCTGGAAGGCCACAGATTCCCCACCCCTACTATAAACGAATACAACACATGCAAAATGGAGTAGAGCCTTCAGCTATGTGTAAGAAATTGGGGTGGTGGGGAAAGTTTAGACAGCAGTCCTTTGTAGGAGAATGGGAGTGATACAACTATATACCCAGTTTCCAGGGGCAGCTGGTGGCTCCATCTCAGTGGGGCAGTGGAATCTGCTCTGGGTTTTAGTTGGAACTTTTAAGGAGCTGTTCAAAGTGCTTCAGTGGGTTCCACTGCCCCACTGACACGGAGCTGCCACTGCCGGTTTCATATGTTCACTGTCAGGAGTTGGTGGTTATATCATCGCATTTGGCTTCACATCATAAAAAGTGTCATGCCTGCTGGTTTCTGCAGATCAGGCTTCTGTGAAAGGTAGAAATGGGGAACCTAATGCCAGGGGAGCCCATGGAGCCCTAAGTGCCTCTCTATCTGATTCTCAGGACTCTCTCCCCAGCCACAAACCCTCCCCAGCCATACACCCATGCTGGCGCTGTTTCACAACCTTCTTGAATGTTTTTGCCAAGCTGAAATGTGTCCTGGAACTCTGATATTTTAAATTATTATTACATTTATATCCCACCTTTAATCCAAGGAACTCAAGGTGGCATACATATTCTCTCCCTCCCCATTTTGTCCTCACAACAACCCTGTGAAGTAGGGAAGTCTGAGAGGCAGTGACTGTTCCAAGGTCACCCAGTGAACTTCATGGCTTTAAACCCCAGTCACCATCCAACACTTTAACTACTTTGCCACACTGCTTCTTGCTTGCCTAGATGAAGGATAGAGAGAGAAGTGTGAGTGTGAAGAGTGTGTGTAGAAATGAGCCTCCTGTGCAAAGGTTTATATTAATTGCTCCACCACTTTTACCTCTGGCTCTGCCTACCATTGACATATGGCCTTCAGGAGGTTGTCCACAAGGGAATATGGTCCTCAGGCTGAAAAAGTTTCCCCATCCTTGGTTGAAGGCGTAGAGCAGGCCAGGTTCCTTCCACCACCACCACACCGGGCCAATTGGCAACTGTAGTGCCTGCCTGCCTGCCTGACATGGAAGGACAAGGACAAGAGAGTCTTGTGGGTGGGAAGCAGATCATCGTTTGCACATATCCTTCATTAGCCTTTAGGTAAGCCATTATGTTTGTTTGCAAGAGACGATTATTTCTTACCGGTTGCTATTGATTTCTTAACATAAAGTTAACAAACAGATTTCATTGTCGTAGACTCGGCTTAAGCAATTGCCAGGCTGCCTTTGCCAATCTGGTTGTTAGGCTATTCATCTCGAACTCATCCCTTCCTAAATGCTGGGAGAACAAAAAGGTGGCAATCAAAAGTACATTCTTTTCTTTTGAGAAAAAAAAGACTCCTGCACATTTCCAAAGTGTGCTGCACTTCTTTTTAAAAAAAATCAATCAGGATTTGTGAGCCATCTTCTTTTCTGAAAACTGCCACTATCTCTTCTGAATTAAATAGCCCCAACACCTTTCTGCTGTTCTGCATTTCATCACATCCCCTCCTTCTCTTATTTTTTTTAAATTGCTGCTTTTAAAAGAAACAAGAACGAAACATTCAAGACAAAAATGAGCTGCCATTTTGCAGCCTCTTGTTGCTTTTGTGCAAATCCCTTGCTAGGAAAAAATAGCAGGGACAAAAAACAAAACACTGCAAGGAGAGGCGGAAGGGGAAAAGAAAGGAACTGAACATCTACATTTATTGATTTCATTTTTGAAAGAGGGTGGCGGTGGAGAATTATTATTTTTTTTGCATTTTAATGAGAAGTGACCTAGTTTGCACATCTCTCAAACCAAGATAGAAATACAACTACCCTTTGAAATGCACACTTCTCTGAATTTTACCATGCAGTTCTCCAACCAAACAATATGTACAAAAATGCATATATTAGGGAGAAATGTGCACAAGAACACATATGAGTGAAAATAACATACAAAATGCATTATATTAAGGGAAATTGCTTGCAAAGATGTATATATTTGTCAAAGCTACATGCAAAAATGTGTTTAGGAGATCTGATGAATTTTCATAGGTTTTTTAAGAAAATAATTGCAAATTACTATGGAAATGTGAAAAACAATGTAAGATTGGGAAAATGAGAAACTTAGGCCTCACCTGCACTATGCCTATAAAGGGTAGGGTCGCCAGGTGTCTGGTTATTGCCCGGAGACTTTGGTTTTGGGGGGATCCTCTCTGGGTCTCCAGACTCTTAACTTTCATTTTTTTTAAAAAATATGTTTCTAGGTGGTCTGGTTCAAAAGTTCTAAACCAAAATGTCAGCCCCCCCCTCCGACAACTTCTGTTAGTTCCTGTTGCTCTAATCCCTGCCCTTTCAGGTTTTTAGCCAATAAGTGAATTCAGGGTCATGATTGACATGATTTGTTGACCCCAGGCAATAGCTACACTCACTGTTTCCTTTTCCTGCTTGTCTCACATAAAGAACTCAGTAAATATATAGCTTTCAACAGCAATACTTCCTCTGTACAGGATTGAGACTTGCTTCTGAGTAAACATGCATAGGATTGCACTACAACAGAAAATCACCGCAGGAGCTTGGTAGGCATAAAAATGTACATGCAGGCTTTTTTAATTACTTGTCCCCCATGCTCTTTAACATCTATATGAAGCCATTGGGAGCAGTCATCAGGAGATTTGGAGCGAGGTGTCAGTAGTACACTGACAATACCCAGCTCTATTTCTCTGTAACATCTGAACTGAGAGAGGCCATGCAAGCCCTGAACTGGTGACTGGACTCGGTGGTGGGCTGGATGAGGGCCAAAAAACTGAGCCTGAATCCTAGCAAGATGGAGACACTGTAGATTGGTGGTTCCTGAGTTCAGATAATTGGTCAGTTGTCTGCTTTGGATGGGATCTTACTCCCTCTGAAAGAGCAGGTTTCTTGTCTGGGGGTGCTCCTCAACTCATCTTTGTCGCTAGAGGCCCAGGTGACCTCAGTGGCTAGGAGTGCCTTTTACCAGGAATAGCCTGACCACTGTTGTCCATGCACTGGTAACCTCCATGCTCGATTATTGTAATGCCCTCTTTGTTGGGCTATCCTTGAGATTGGTCCAGAAGCTGCAGCTGGTGCAAACTGTGATGGCAAGATTGCTCACTGGAACAGGATATTGCCAACATGTCACCACTCTGCTGAAAGAATTGCACGGGCTACTTATTAGCTACTGGGCCAAGTTCAAGGTTCTAGTCTTGGTGTGCAAAGCCCTACGCAGCTTGGGACCAGGATACTTGAAAGACCGTCTTACCCCTTATATACCTAGTCCATCACTGCCCTCTGCAGGTGAGGACCTCCTGCAGATACCATCTTATTAGGAGGTCCATTCCGCACAACATAGAAAGCAGATCTTTGGTGTTGTGGCACTGGCCCTTTGGAATTCCCTCCCCTTAAATATTAAACAGCCACCATTTCTGTTATCTTTTCCACACCTACTGAAGACCTTCCTCTTTCAACAAGCCTTTTAGGTTGAGACCTTATCCCAGTCTGTGTCTGTGTTGGAATTGCTTTTTAATAAGTTTTTAAAGCATTTTTTCTTAAAGGATGTTTTTAAAGCTGTTTCAAAATGTTTTAAAGATGTTTTGTTTTAATATATTTTAAAGTCTGTTTTTATGTTTTAAAGTGTTTTAGTGCTTTTGTTTGCTGCCCTGGGCTCCTACTTGGAGGAAGGGCAGGATACAAATGAAACAATGAAATACTTAAATAATAAATAAAATAAAATAAAATCCAGAGTCTCAGTGTGATTATATCCAGGCCTAACATCATGGACGGCCAGGTTGGGCCCTGTCCAAGGGCCCCTGCAATCTCTCCTTTAGAGAGGGTGAAGCTCCTGCTCAGCTATGCGTGGCAATGTTGGGTTGCCAGGTGTCTAATCATTCAGGTACTCAGGGGGTCTTAGACCTCTTACTTTTTGGGGAGCTAGGTCCCAGCAGGGTCCCTATGTTTCCAACATCCTATGATCCAATCAGCAGGAAAGGGGAGTGTGTTAGCCACTAATAAGAGTTTTCTAACTTGCTTCCTTGCTGTTTCCCACTGATTGGAGCCATTCAGAGTGAAATGAGTTTGTATTAGTTCCTACTTCAGAAAGCCAAGTTGTGGAGTGAGAATTCTGTAAATCCAGAAGAAGACACAGTGAATCCTGATGATAGCAGCTCATCTACATAATCAAATAGTTTGGTATCTCAGGAGATAAAGATGTAGACACTGAACTCAGTAATTCTGAGAACAAGAAAGGACAGTCAAATGATGACACTGATAGAGAAAGCAATATTCAAGCCTGGCCAATTTATTCTATATTCTTAGAAGGAGGTGTGCCAATGAGGGGGCGTGGCTGTGACTAGTATGAAGAGACCCTGCACTTTTGAATTTGCCACCACACTACTGTGTGTTGCAGTTCTCAGCAACCCAATTCTGCTGCAAATCACAAAGTGGAAGCTCCTGGGAGCTCCTAGGAAACTCCAGGGACCACCCACCTGATACAGGCGGCATAGGGCTTAAATAAGCCTGCCTCCCCTACCTGTTGCAATAGTGTGCATGACCTGCTCTGTGTGTGCATGTATACTAGAGCTTGGAAAAGTTACTTTTTTGAACTACAACTCCCATCAGCCCAATCCAGTGGCCATGCTGGCTGGGGCTGATGGGAGTTGTTTTTCAAAAAAGTAACTTTTCCAAGCTCTGCTATCCTCCAACATGGTGGCAGAGGCATCCATAAGAGATTGACATCCCCACTGCCATCTTGGGTGATGGTAAGTGTGCACATGCAGTGTGCAGGGCATGCACCCTGATGTGCTGATGTGACAGGTAGGTGCGGCAGGCGGGTTTCTTCGAGCCCTGCACTGCCTGTATTGTGCAGGGGTGTTTGGCCTTATGGTGCTGCAGGCCCAGGGCAGGCTTGTGCCCAAGGTCCTAGTCATGCCTGGCGCCGGTCCTGATTGTATCCAGGGAAAGAGTATGCTTCTTCAACCGACATTCACACACAGCTGAGCAATCACTGCTGTTTTGCTCTTCTGCTAAGAATAAGATCAGCATCTGAGGCACTGCTCTCTCATCTGCTGGCGGGTCATGTGAGATTAGCAAGTTTCAGAGCCAGGACCTTTTACTGTGGTGGCCCTACATCTATGGAATAATCTACCCCAGAAATGCATATGGCTCACTCTTCGCTGGTCTTTCAGAGAATTTTCAAGACTGGCTTATTCCAGCCCGCATTGGGTTGATTCTAGAGCTCTGTGCTTTGAACGGAGGTTCAATCTGCCGTTGCTGTCTTATTTCTTATTTTAACAATTCCATGTGTTGAGCATCATTTATTAATGGCTGGACTATTTATTCTGTTTTATTTTCTTAATCATTTATTTCAAGCATTCTTACATATCTAAAACATAGTAATTGATAATAATACATTGAAACAGATAAATTTACAATTATCATGTTAGCATAAATTTTATAATTCTAATTATATTTAAACTGAACAGTTAAGTTAATGAAATAATTTAGGCGATTGAATTACCAAAATAAATATAAAATATAAATTTAATTAAAAGATTTCAGAAGCATATTGGGCTTTAGGGAGGCAATAATTCCTTTGACAAAAGTGTATAAACAGAGACCATATTTCTCTAAATTTCTTTTTCAACTCCTGTTGTTTTGGCTCTTAAGTAGTATGTTAATTCTATTTTTAAAGGAGGTTGTAATCCACTTCATGAGTTTTTTAACCTAGGAAAGCAGGCTAGAAATCTGTTAAATGCATAAATAAATATTAAATAGTAGAAGCAACATTTTTAGGCGAGTGGGCTTGTGCATTTGCCATTTTGCCAAGGATCTAGAGGGATGTGTGTGTGTGTGCGCCTGCTGTTGAATACATGAGAACCATTGTTGTGCTGTTCATAATTTCTTTTCTTTCTTTTTGAAAAAGCAAGCCTTGCTATCAAGAGCAGAGGTTGCTGAAGTGAAATTGCCATAGGGAGCAAAATTAACAAAGCCTAAATAAAAATTAACCTACTGCTGACAGGTTGACAACCCAACAAGCTAATTACTGCATGGATACCGCAATCAGCACTAAGAAAATTGGAAATGTTGTTTGCAGAGTTGCTATGTTTATGAAGCCACCATATTAATTCAGTTCAGTAGATATATCTGAATTTATCTGTATATTAATACAAGTGTATTAATATTGCTTCCTTCCCCCCCCCAAAAAAACCCCAAAACAAAACAGTGTCACCAACAACCAAGGTAGCCAATACCAGTTCAACAAAAACAAGTATAGACATCAGAAAACCCACACAACAGGGCAATCCTATATATCTTTACTGGGAAGTAAGCCTCCGTACAGTTGGACTTACTTCCAGGAAAGTGAGAATAGAACTGCAGCCTAAAACAAATAAAAACATCCAAATCCTAACCAAAACTGGTTTTAAACCACTGCAACAACTGCAGCAACTTCCAAAAGTCAGGATGCGTATTTTCCAAAGACCCTCCTTAAGAGCTGTATTTTCACCCTGGTGGCTGGTGACCAACAGGACTAGGAGGATGGAAGGCAGGGAGACCAACAAAAGGTGGATCAAGACCCAATGAGAGGCAGAGCCAACCAATTCTAGTTTTGTCCCCCTCCTCTACCCTGCTGAGTTCTATAAGAGACAACACAGAGACTAAAGAAGAGGAAGCCACCCTCTGGATGGGTTGTCAAAAAGAAGGCAGGCAAGTAGATAGAGGCTGGCTAAGGATAGAATGAGGTTGGTGGGGCATTGGCCCGAATGGACCATCCTCCACTGACCATACTGCTAAAATGGCATAATGATGGGACCAGGCAGGCCTCTTTACAGAGGGCATTCTATCACAAGGGAGCTGCAATCAAGAGTGGGGAGCAGAGTTGCCAGGTCAGAAGCACCCCAAACCCTAGATTTCAGGGGTGAGCCCAAGTGATATCATTAAGCATGGTACATTCAGCATCAACCACAGGTGCTTCGAGCATGCCACTCAAACAAAAACATTTTTCTGATTGGAAATTAAGATAAAAGAGGGTGTTCCCAGGTCCAGCTGAAATGATGTGATCATTCCTTCTCACCTGCTTAGGGAGAATTTAATGTAGCCTACTTGCTTTTGGCAAGAAGGGCTTACGTGCCCTCAGGCCAGGCCTGTCGTGCCAGAAGTTGAAGAATTCACACTCAGATACGGTTGTGGTTTTTTCTTTTACTGTAGTAAGAGACAGCTTCAATTCAGATTGCTTCATGAATCTATCTGTGCTTACTCAGAACTCGGCACCTCTCTAGAACTAGCTAAATGTGACTTCGCGACTCTAAGATGTTGACTCAGCAACCGCTCCCCCCCCCCCGAGTCAGCTTAAGTAAGACTGGGCTGGCTTCCGGCTTGCATGTGCCAGCTGTCACTACTGAGAGAACGCACATAAGCAAAGGCTCCACCTTAGCTGAGTCTGTTGAATTTCTCACCTCAATCGCCTCCTGGCAAAGGAGGGGCCTCGGTCACCTCCTCATCTTCCCCCTCTGATCGAGGGGTCTGCTAACTGATAGCCTGGGTGCACTGAACTCAATAAGCATACAAATGATCAGTTCATTCTCAGTAAACTTTCAGAGGATCCCATTTCTTACTTCCCTGATTAAAAAGCAGAGAAATTCAGTAATAAGCAAAACAATCCTCTTGCGGTTTAAGAACGTACCTATAGCCAACAGCTATTTCTTTCAAACTTTAAAAAGCAGGGAAATTGGGCAGCTATAGTGAATGCACCAGGAGAGCTGGAGACCTGACTTCCTCTCTGAGATATTGTACTGCTCTACGAATTCATAAAAATGCAAACACAATTTGGGTTGGTCTTTCACAGTCTGAGGGCTTATCCACATGGGAACATAGCTTCATGTAAAGGCGCTGTTTTTACCTTCATTTTCTGTTTGCACTGTCCACAGTAAAGGCTCAATGCCAGCTGCAAACACAGTGTTTTCTAGTCACACTTGAGGGAAAACATCAATCACGCTATTTCCTAAAGACCACGCCTTCTAATTTAACATTCCCACTCCCTCTCATTACCTGGCAACTGGGCATACTTAATGTTCTACCAGTTCTACTATGTTTCATTTTTTTAAAAAACAACCTGGAAGTACTATTATTTGTATTTTCACTGGTACAATACAGCTGAAATACAAATCTTTGTTTGAGCAGTGTTATGCTTTTGCGTAGAAGTTAGGGAAAAAAGAAAAAGGCACCATTTGCAGCAACATAAAAAAGCATTGCAGAATGGGGGAGAGCAGCTGTAAATTGCAGGAAATAACATGAATGAGGAGGAAGGAGTGGCTGTGGAGAAGGAAATGATTGACACACCCACCTAAAAGCATTGGAGCAAAGTGTCTGCAAGCCCTAGAGATACAGAGAGAAGATGTTTTTTCCTTCTTTTTTCAAATTATCAGAGGATTGGGTTAGTATGGATTTACAGGGGGGAAACTGTGTGATAGCTTCTGTTTGCCAGTAACATCATGTGAACCATGCGAATTAAAAGGGGATGCAAGTAGCACCATATGGTGAGTGTGGTCTGGTTCAAGACACATCCACCCCGGCTACTCAAACAGAGAAGTGTGCACAGGACTACAACCTCAATAATCATGCAACTTTTAAGCTGTTTTGCAGCTGTTTTATATTTGTTTTTACAGTTATTGGATTTTAAATGGATTTATTTCTTTTTGGGAGTTGCCTTGATTTCCAGTCAGCAACCTTACCTCACAGGATTGTTGGAAAGACTCCATATACACACACATTGGAGATGTAAAAATAGGTTTTCAAAACAGGCTATGAGTTAGACAAATAAAATTGCCCTCTTCAGGAAAATTTAAACTTGTTTGACTCCTTATAATTAGAAAAGTATAACACATTGTAATGGCATCATAAGCTGCATGTACACTTTCTAATATATTTCTGTTCAAAAATTATTTCAAAAATAAAATGTATAATATGCTATTTTTGCAAGTAATAAAAACTACATGTACACTTTTATTATAGTCATAACTGAAATTGTTTACTGTGTATGCCTTCCAAGATCTTGCTTTGATCTTGTTCTGAAGCATTATTGTGCGAGAAAGGCATTCTTGCTGCTGCTGCAAGCTATAAATTTACGCAACTCGTGTGATGTGCAGACAAGCAGGAAAAGGCAGCTATTTTCAGGACTTGCAATGGGTTCTAGCTATCGCCTGGAGGTCAACAAATATCTCATCAATTACAACTCTGATTTCACTTATTGGCTAAAAACCTGAAAGGGTGGGGATTAAAGTAACCAGCTACTAGCTCATTTCAACAGAAGTTGTGGGGAGCGGTTCATTTTGGTGTATATATCTTGAACCACACCACCTAGGAACTTGTTTTTTTTAAATGAAAGCTAAGAATCCAGAGATTGGGGTGACTCACCTGGAGACCCAGAGAGGACCCCCACAATCTGGAATCTCTTGGTGAAAACCAGAGACCTGTCAACCCTCCCCGTGGGGAGAGGGGAGATACTTCGTTGAAGGAGATGGGAAATACCATTGAGAAGGAAAGAAAGCAGAGATTATAAAATAGCAAGTGGGAACTGCAACAAAATGTTTCTGACTGGGAACTCCATAAGAACATAAGAAGAACCTTTCTGGATGGGCCAAAGGCCCATCTAGTCCACCATCCTGATTATTTATTTATTTATTATTTAATTTATATCCCGCCCTTCCTCCGAGCAGGAGCCCAGTCACAGTGGCCTCTGGGAAGACTGGAAGCAGACCCTGAGTGCAACAAAACTGTTCCCTCTTGTGATGCCCAGTAACTGGTATTCGACAGAGGTAGACCTCCAACAGTGGAGGTGGAACATAGCTATTGTGGCTAGTTGATAGTCTTGTCCTCTATGAATGTGTATAATCACTTGTAGTGCAGCTGATGCTGTCAAAGCAGAGCTTGTTGTCAGTGCCAGTCAGCTGATGGTATGCAAAATAATACTTAAATAAAACTCTGGGATTTGCTGCATTCCAAACCATGAGTAAGTTTGGGAGCATCAAAATGGGTCAGTCTGCTGTTAAAAGTGGATCAGGTGAATTCCCATCCCCATTCTTGCCACACCTGTCCTTATCTGGAGAGGAGCTCAACATTGTTTGTGACTTTCAAATCATATCTTGCTTGCCATAGCCCCGTTCCCTTGGTGCCTTTGAACATTCGGCCCTAAATCCTTTGGAAATCTGCTAGGCCTTGCAACGACTAAAAAGGGCCCTTTGTCAGAAGCAGCAGTGCAGCTATGGAGACAATTTCTTTTCCCCAACAGCTCCCAAGGGACATCAGGCAGGGAAACAAAGCAAAACTCACTGAAAAGATTTCAGGAATGTAAGCTATTAGCATGTGGAATTCTCATTAAAAAGCAGAGTCTTTAAAACATTTTGTTGCTTTTTCCCCCCCTTCCTTTTTTTTTTTTAACGATGTGCTCTGCTATGCAAATGTGAAGTGAGGACACATTTGCCAAATAATCATATTAAACAAAAAGTATTCCTGTAGAAGACAATGATCTAGTATGCGGATAGCCCATGGAGGGACTCGTAATCCTTCTCCAGTTCCTATTACTTCCAGGGCTATCACAGTTTCAATTGCACCATTATTGAACTAAGGAGCTTGATGTGCGGAAATCTTCTTTGTTTTGGAAGAAAAAGTAGGGCTTGTGAGGTTGTTTGAGGATACAAGCTGTTTGAAATGCAAGAGTTGGGGTGAACTCTCAAATGTCATCAGATTTTAAAATGTGCCCAGAGACCATCTAGTCTGTCCCCTTATGGGGTTCCCCCCTTACTTCTTGTGGTTAGAGGAGGACGAAACCATCCAATCATGCTTAATTCTTGTGGGGGTGGTGGTCATATTTAACAGGGCTGCAACCTATGTTTTGCAATGAGATAAGATTGTCTTGTTTTGTTTTGCAAACCACCTGGAGGACTTTGCTGAATAGGTTACACAGATGGATTTCGTTTATTCATGCATTTATACATTTATATGCTATTGTTTAAAATAAACCATCTTCCCTTGATGGCTTCCAAACATGTGAAACAATATAAAGCCACAAAAATACCAAATCGTTGTCATAATCATCATTTCACTTCTTCTAATCCAGGCACTGGGAAACAGAGGCCCTCCCAGGTCTACCTGGACTACAAGTCCTTTTATTTCTAACTATTGGCCATGCTGGCTGGGGCTGATAGGAGTTGGAGTCTAATGACATCTGGAGGATCACAGGTTTCCCATCCCCATTCACTTCTAATCTGATGCCATCCCAATAAAAATAGAGGCTCCTACTACTTACTCACCATCACTAAAAGCAATCACGGAGATGAATATATTTAGAGCCTGCTTCAATCAATATCTTTTAAAGTTCCACAGCCACATGGGGCTCCACAACCATGACGTTCCACAACAGTGTCCTGGAAAAGGAGGTAGAGACACATAGATACAAAAAATGTAGAGAGAACACTCTCATTGTGTGGATGGGACATTTACTGGTTCATACTGAGAAGCTACTTTTAAACCCCCCAGGGACAGAAGTGAGAGTTGCCCAAAGAAATCAATGGAGAAAGCCAAGATTTAAATATATCTGTGGTTGGGTATTAGCATGATCACCACACTCATAAATACTTGCACTCAGAGAGAGATATGACCATGCTTAGCAGTCTCAGAATGACTCTTCAGGGGCAAGAGTTGGAGGTGACTCTCAAAGTCATCAGATTTCAAAATGTGCAGAGACCATCTTGTTTGTTCCCTTACAGGGGAATGGTGGAATGGTATGGAGTGGTTGTAGTCCTGAACAGAAGTGCACTTCACTGCATGATTTTGATGGAGGGCCTCATTTCTTGTTCCATTCTGTCAACTGTCAATTTGTTTTCTTGGTGGCCTAGGAGACCTTTGGGAGGAAAGGTCTCCATTCTGTATCATCCTTGAGTTGACCAGGTAACTTTTCAAGATAGTATAGCTCCTCAACACATCTGCTCTACCAACCCATCATGGTTTTAAAGCATTTGAAATATCATGGCTTCTCCCCCCCCAAAAAAAAAATTATGGGAAAGAGGAAATGTACTTCTGAAAGGACAATGAAAAGTCCAATCACACATGATATCTGAGATCCGTGATTGTGTCACTGGTACAGGGGACTCTGATCAGAACATTGGAGCCAAGAAAGGGGATGTGGCCCTTGGGTTTCTCTCCAGATCACACCTCTCATTGCCCTTGTTTCATGCCCTCTTTGAGTGTTTTTGCCTGGCTGAAATATGTCTTTGAACTCTGACAATGCCTCTTGCTTGCCTGGATGGAGGAGAGAGAGGGGTGTGTGTCATGCGTAGAAACTAGCCTGCTGCACAAATGTAAAATGTATACCAATTTCTCTGCCCTCTTTTATCTCTGGCCCCACCCATTGCTGGCATGTGGCCCCTGGGAGGTTTCCCAGCAGGGTATGTGGCTCTCTGGCTGAAAAAGTTTCCCTGTCCCTGTTTTACTTCATCTTACCAGGATTTTCCATCCACCCTACTTGCTTTTTTAACTTAAAAAAGAACCCAAATGCCAGTTACAGCAGCACAAGACATACGCTGCAGCTTCCTGCTTGCTGCACATAAAAGAGGTGCAACACCATGTTGCATCATGTTTCACTCAAGGCATTCTGGGAAATGTGGCCAGTGGGAAGCAGCAGGAGGCTCCCTTTACAACTTCCCCACCAGCCACCATTCCAGATGTGATCCAGCACTCCAAGAAAGGGGCCACCTTTCTGAAAATTTGGGACAAAACCTCCAATCAGGAGAAAACCATCCCCTGTTTTTTCAGGGGGGAGAATCTTGTCTGGAAATATGTGTACATTTCAGGCAGCCTTAGCTTGTATGGTGCCACATACAAAATTCAGCGGGTTTGGGAGCAGAATTGGTCATCCCCCTCACCCCCCAAAAAAATCACTGTACAAAATATAAGATATTAATCTGCTTCAAAATAATGAGGTGTGGAGCACAGCTAAATTGATTTGTTGCACTAATCTTAATGGAGGAAGAGCTGTCACTTCTACATTTACTTTCAAATAATATCTTGTTCCTTTGAAAAGCCTGACGTGCTGTCCACTGCAGATGATCTAGTGCTCAAAATCAGTGCCATCAGCTGTTAACTCTTGTCCAATCTGTTACATCAAGGGATGGGCAGAACATTTTTTTATTATTATTTGATTTTGCCATATTTTCAAACATTTATTTTATTTTTTATTTTATTTATTTAATTCAATTTCTATACCGCCCATGGTTCTCAATGTACTTCTTAACACCCAAATCAGATTTATGGGCAGATTATTGATTCTCTGCATTTATGGACAGTGATGGATGAAATAATGGTATGTGGCTCTTGGTTTTGCTCCCATGAAAGGATGTAGCAGCAAAGGGAGGTGGCATGGTTTGGCTGAAACGGCCACCCAGGCCAGAGCGGGAGGACTGGAGGGCTTAATTAGGCCTGTAGGCTGGAGGTTCCCACTGCTGGGCTTGATAGACAAGTAGATGCAGAAGGTAGAAGTCTGCTTCCTATGTTCTCTTTCTCTGTAAAATAGGAAAGGGAAAGCAGTGGCCCTCTAGACATTGCTGGACTTCAGCTCCCATCAGCCCCAGCTGACACAGCCAATGGACAGGAATGATAGTAGCTGTAGTATGGCAATATCTGGAGAGCCATGGGTTCCCCACCTCTGTTGTAGAGCTGGTGCTTGTTAGCCTCCCAGGAAAAAGGTGTGTGTGTGTGAGCATCCCCAGAAGAACATCATTTTCAAAATGCATCAGGCAATTTTCAAATAATCATACATTACTGTTTCCAAGCACTAGTCTGAGGCACTGCCTCTCCACTCCCTTTCTCTTGGCTTCTTATCCTGACCTACTTAAGGGGTCCTGTGGGCTTGAAAAGAGCAAGAAAACAATTTCAAAGTCATCTCACTTATCCAGTGATGACATTCTACGGTGTTTTATTCCTGGACAAACAGGATGAAGGTGGCCTCAAGCACCAGAGAAGACTTTGGGCAAGGTCCTCTACATTGCTTGGATTGACCCTATGGACCAGACATTTCCCAATGGGTGCCTAATCAAGGGGTCTTGTGCAAAGCACCCCTCCCCACACAAAAAATATCCCCATAACAGGCTTTGAAATATGCTCTGCAAGCTGTGAGGTTCTCTTTAGAAATCCCACTCTCATAATACTCCCAGCCTGGCAGCACTCAGAGGATGCTGAGCACCCGAGCAGGAGGCCTGTTTCTTGAAGTCCTCTCACACTGTTAATGGCGGTAGGAAAGTCCATTTAGAATTGCAAAAAGAAAAAGAAAAGAGGCTTCCATAATTGGCTTCATAGAAGCTGACAGATTCTTTTTTGCTGGCGTCTTACTAGCCAAAGTCCCACCAGGTGCTCCATTACAGCACTTACTAGAGGGAGAAATGGTTTCTTCACACTTCTTGAAGCCTGTTGAGCTGCTGATTTAAAACAGCTTACTCGATGATGGTACCAGACGTGGAGCATCCTGATGCCCTCTAATTCAGGGAACTTGTTTCATGCATGTTCCTTATCATGTTCCTTTACTGTGCTCCTTTGTTAGCATACATGCACACCCAGGAACCTCAGAAGTGATAGGAAGCAGCATCTCTCTCTGAGCCCCAAATGGCATAGGAAGTAATAGTTCCACTTTATTCTGCAGCAGTCAGGTGCCATCTTTTAAGAAGGAGACAGAGAAACTGGAGACAGTTCAGAAAGCTGGTGTACAAAGCCCTATACAGCTTGGGACCAGGATACCTGAAAGACCATTGTATCCCTTATATAGCCAGTTGATCACTATGCTCTGCAAGTGAGGGCCTCCTGCAGATACCATCTTATCAGGAAGTCAATTTCTCACAACATAGGAAATGGACCTTTAGTGTGGTGGCACCTACCCTTTGGAATTCCCTCCCCTTAAATATTAGACAGGCGTCATCTCTATTATCTTTTCGGCCCCTACTGAAGACTTTCCTATTTCAACAAGCCATTTAAGCTGAGACCTTATCCCAGTTTGCATTTGTGTTGGAATTGCTTTTTAATATGTTTTTAAACCTTTTTTTAAAAAAAAAATATGTTTTTAAAGCTTTTTTTTAAAGAAAGATGTTTTTAAAGCTTTTTAAAAAATGGTTTTAAAGATTTTGTTTTAATGTATTTTAGGGTTTGTTTTTATGGTGTTTTAAAGTGTTTTTAGATCCTCCGTGGGCAGAGTGGTAAGCGGCGGTAAAGCAGCCGAAGCTCTGCTCATGGCCAGAGTTCGATTCCAACGGAAGGAGGAAGTTGAATCTCCGGTAAAAGTGGTCGAGGTCCACTCAGCCTTCCATCCATCCATGGTCGGTAAAATAAGTACCCGGCATATGCTGGAGGGTAAAGAAAGGCCGGGGAAGGAACTGGCAATCCCACCCCATATATACGGTCTGTCTAGTAAACGTCGCAAGACGTCACCCTAAGAGTCGGAAACGACTCGCACTATAAGTGCGGGGACACCTTTACCTTTTTAAAGTGTTTTTAGTGCTTTTGTTTGCCACCCTGGGCTCCTACTGGGAGGAAGGGCAGGATATAAATCAAATAATAAATAAAATAAATAAATAAATAAAAAGCTACAAATATGATCAGGGGTATGGAAGACAAGTCCTATGAAAAGGGTGGGCAACTGGATCTGACTTGTGGGCCAGATCCTTATCTCCCCTCCCCACGTTCCCATGGACCAATTTCACAGGTGGGCGGGCCCAGCTGCCTGTCAACCATTTGATATCACAAAAATGGCAGGTAACGTGACACTTTGAAGCCCCAACAATCAACTGATTGTTGGGACTTCAAAGCACTGCACAGGGATCTTTCCAAGGATGTTGCACAAAGCCCTTCATTGCACTTTGAAGCTAGGTATGTCATGCTTCTGAAGCACCACCAAACAGCTCATTGGGACATCAGAAGCAGTGCACTCAGGGTTTCTGAAGCACTGGCAATGAGCTGATTGACTGAGCTTCAGAAGCCCCTTTTGACCCAATCCAGCCACCATTTTATCTGCTCACACTTGATGTCATATATGATGTCAGGTGATTGGCAGGTGGGTGTGGCTTGACCAGAATGGTCTGCTGGGCCTAATTAGGTCCATGGGCTGGAGGTTCCCCACCCTTGTCCTATGAGGAAAGACATAAGGAACTGAGTATTTTTAGCATGAAGAAGTGAAGACTGAGAAGGGACAGATTAGCCTGAAGGGCTACCATACAGAAAAGGGCAAAGATTTGTTCTCTGCTGCCTGAGAGGGCCAAACTAAAACTAATGGGATTAAGTTACAGGAGTGTATTTTATTTACAATATTTCTTAATCACTCTATACTGTATGCAAATAATCTCAAAGCAATGTCCATTCTACCCAGCCACCACAATTGGAAGCATACAGAATAGACTGGATGGCTCTACTTCTGGTAGAAAAGTACAATTATACTAGATTCCCAACCACATGGGATCTTACCAGAATAACTGATAAAAGCAGAGCTTTGCAAGCATTGGAGCCTACCAGTCAATATTCTTCACTTGGGCCTTATTATCAGCAAGGGTGTCTCTGGTGCTGTTGAGACTATAGCACATACACCTCTGTATTGTAATGGTAATAAGGGTGTGAGGGACAGACTGTTGCATCCCATCTTAGAATGGTTTCCTGGTAGATCTGATGCAGTTCTTCTGAAAGTATCTTTAAATGGTAACAGTTCTTTTGTTACTTTAAATGTTGGCAAATGTTTAAATATTGTTATTGATACTAGGGCTAAAATGACTGAAGATCAACAGTTCATAGAGTAACTGGTTTTGTCATGCTTGCTTGATTATCTGTAATGATTGATAGATCAATAAATATTTATAATTAATTTAATTTATATCCTGCCCTTCCTCCCAGGGTGTGTGTGTGTGTGCTATTACTAGCAAGACTCAGAATAAGCTTTCCACCTTCATCCTCTGAAACTGGGGACCATGTGGTTGTATCCTTGATATCAGGAAAAGTTACTGGTAAATGCCTATCACTAAAGCCTCATCAGAATAATTTAATCAGAGCTTGGCAAAGTTACTTTTTTGAACTACAACTCCCACCAGCCCAATCCAGTGGCCATGCTGGCTGAGGCTGATGGGAGTTGTAGTTCAAAAAATAACTTTTCCAAGCTCTGAATTTAATATATGGTAAAAAAATATATTTCTGTTGTATGCCTGTGCTTCAAGGGAATGTTTGGTCTCCCTCAACCCATATGTTACAACAGACCAAATCTTTCCCAGCAAATCTGGTGTATGTATCCCTTTGGGGCTTGCTATGGAGTCAACATGGTTGTGAACTCCCTTATAAGACTCAAGTGGTCCAAAAGGCTTCTAGGCCTTGGTATCATCAAGGCTGTGCCAGGATGTAGAGGCCTTGGAGCTTGCCACTGTTCCCCTCTGTGTTGCCAAAAGGATCCTTCCCATCTCTTCCCTCCCCATGTTTTCTGATGAGTGTTTCTTAGTGACGGGGCAGCTCAGAGCACCCAATGAGTTCCAGGAGAGGCACAGCAAGCTCAAAGGTTTGCAGGGCTAGTGCCCTCCTAAGAAAGCCCCCGGGCATACAATAAGGACTAGAAACCTTTCGGATCCCTTGGGAGTTAATTTTAGAGCCCAGGATATTCACACAGACTCTGAAACGCCTCTGCAAAACCTGGGCACCCTCAAATCTAGTCATAAGGAGTACAAAGGGACTGGAGGCCTGCCTGTAGCCTGCACCTCCCTGGCTTGAAAAGGATTCTTGACCAGGAACCCCACCTGAAAATAAACTGAATTCACCAGTGAGCCAAGTAAATCTGAGATGGCTGTTAAAAGCCTCTTTGAGTTCATCTGCTGACAAGGGATCCTTGAAAGACAAGGCATTTCCTGTGGCCCAGAATATGATGCAGTTAACAGAGTTGTCTGCATACATTTTGAAGCAACACTAGATGTCAGTTAGAATACGCTGTTTATTAAGGGCTTGTTTTTGTAATTGGATTGTTACATTTGGAAGTTACTTGGCATTAATCCTTTTTGACTTGAGTTCCTTTGGTGCTATTATGCACCTTTATTACATGTTTAAGCACTGGAGACTAAGCAGCTAGCTAGGGATGGATTAACCTATCCTTTGCTTTCTCCTTAAAGTCAGGTCTCCACATTGGTGTTTCTTTTAAAATCCTCATGATAATTTGCCAGCATTTTAACAGTGCTCTGAGGAAGACTCAGACGAAGGTGTGTTTCAGGCCATTTCCCCTAAGGGGAGAACCTTCAATACCTTCCACCATTGCCTCCAGGTTGGAGGATGTGGCCCTGCAACTACCCTCTGACTCAGAAGATGAATCCCTAGCACCTTCTCCATCTCCTAGTTCTTGCAGAAGCCACAGGATGCAGAATTAGGCAAGAGCAACATAACTACATCCTTCAAGGGAGCCTAATGCAGAACAGGCCTTTGGTAAGGCCTCAGGAGACTTGCTGCCAAGGCAAACCCTTTCTGCAGCTCAGCAGGAGGAGCTATCCAGGGTCCTAATTTCTGCTTGTAGAGACCTGCCTTGACTTGACCAGCCTTGAGTTGACATGCCCAGAAAAGAGATTTGGCCTAATTGTGCCCACTCTTCTTGTGAGCTTCAAGTCTAAGCAGAACAGGATAGATTCTCTGGCAGCATGGATTCCCACACCACTCCAGCTGCTTCCAGGCCAGCTAACCTCAGCTGAAAGCTCTCAGATTTCTACTTCCAAATTCACACTATAGACTGACTCCTGTGTACTGACTCCTTCTGCTAAGTAGAAGATGTCACTTCCCCCAAGCTCTGATGGATATTACATTCCAAGGTCTGGAGAGAGATCCCCAGCAATCAAGTTATATGACCATTCTTTTCTTTATCTCTTGGCTTCTCTTGTGTGGTGACAGGCCCATTCATAGCCATCAAGCTGGCTAAACTCACAACAGTATTCCCTGCCAACATCACATATTTTTCTGCTGGACTGTAATATAAATGCAAAGAGAATGATGCAGGCAAGAAGGCAAAGATGGTCCAAAGGAGCCCAGTAGAAAGAAAAGGATATTATAGTAAGATTAATGGTGTTACAGAGGGCAAGGGAGATAATTGAGAGAGAGGAGAAAAGAGAGATAGATAAAGAAGTTGTGGACTGACAGATAGATGAAAAGATATAAACATATTAGACCAGAGGGTTGAAAGCAGGAATGAGTTATGGGCTTTATTTTCTAAAGAAATCTTGAGCTTCTATTTCACCTTTTGGTTTGCAAACAGAAAATGTACTGCTTTTGACAGATGGGGCTGGAGGGATGATAGAAAGTTCCTCACCTGTTCTTCCATCTCTACTAATAATGCTGCCAATGGCTTATGTTCAGTAACAGGGATGTGTCCATGGATGAAGGATGCATCACTGACAATGGCAAAAACAATCCGGCTCCGTTACCTCTCTCCTGGTAAAGAATGGATGCCAAGTTTTATACATGAAATTATAGAAATGTCTGCCTGTATAGACACTTTATGTATGAATCACCTTTCACATACGTCTCAAAGTAACTTACAAACATATCTTTAAAGCAGCTAAAAACAGTTTTAAAAATAGTGCAAAACAACAAAAGATAGTTTTAAGAACAATACAAAATGAGCACGTAAGGCAGAGACCTTTTCACCCAGCTGCAAAAGTTTGTCGAAACAAAAATGTCTTCAATTATTTCTGGAAAGTGCCTATTGCATCTCAACAGGGATCCTGCTCCACAAAGCAGGGGCAGCCACACTGAAGGCCCTGCTATGAGCTACCTTGGATTGGGCTTCTTATATTTTGGGGACTTTAAAGAGAAACTCTCCTGCAGAATGCAGTGACCTACTGGGTATATAAGGAATAAGGTGGTCCTCTCAAGTCACCCAAGGTACTTAAACATACCCAAACACCTTTCTGTGATTGGCTTCTTGCTTTGTCCCCAAGTGTATTCAACCTACACACTTTGAACAAGTGAAGACGGCTTACACAGCTTTTCTACAATTTCCAGTATGTGTGGCACAATCTTTTGATACTTAATGTTACTTCATATCATGGGTTGCACTAGATGTTGTGCAGACTATAAAAGGGCTCATGGCATGTGCATGCCATGCACATTGGAATGCCACCATTTCACAACAACACAATCACACATGCTGTTGCTTGTATGTCCATAAATAAAGTAAATATTACTTTTTTTTATTAATAATTTTTATTCAAATTTTTCAAAAAACAAACAAAACAAAGTCAAAAAAACATAACAATACCACAACAAAAAATAAAAAATAAAATAGTTGACTTCCGATTTGTCGCAGATCAGCTATAAGTATACAATATACATCAAACCTGTCCCTTAATATATACATACAGAATCCCTTTTCTCCATAGACTGTCTTAATTAATCGTCAAATCCCAATATCATCATTTTATTTTGATCTTTCAACAAAAAGTCTAAGAGAGGCTTCCATTCCTTAAGAAATGTATCTGTCGATTTTTCTCTAAGTAAACATATCAATTTATCCATTTCTACTAAGTCCATTAATTTCAATAGCCATTCTTCCATTGTTGGTGTTGATTCCATTTTCCACTTTTGTGCATATAATAATCTTGCTGCCGTAATCATATATAATATTATTCTTCCATATTTCTTTTCTATTTGTTTATCCATAAAACCCAATAAAAAAAATTCTGGTTTTGATTGAATATTTATCTTTAGAATTTTTTGCATCTTCCTACCTATCTGTGCCCAAAATGATTTTGCCTTTTTACATAACCACCACATATGATAAAATGATCCTTCTTGTTGTTTACATTTCCAACAAACATTAGAAACATTACTATACATTTTTGACAACTTTTCTGGAGTCATATACCAACGGTACATCATTTTATAAAAATTTTCTTTAAGATTATAGCATAGTGTAAATTTCAAGCCTTTTTTCCACATATTTTCCCATTGATCCATTTGTATGTTATAACCAAAAATTTTTGCCCACTTTACCATACACTCTTTTACTTGTTCTTCCTCCATATCCATTTTCAATAAGAGTTTATACATTTTCGCAATTATATTTTCATCATTTGTACACAATCCTATTTCAAAATCAGATTTACTTATTTCAAACCCATACATTTTCTTATCTATTTTGTATCTTTCTAACAATTGTAAATAGGCAAACCATTGAAAACTATATCCTTCCTTTGTCAGTTGTTCTCTCTCTTTCATTATATATTCTCCATGTACATTTTCTAATAGTTCTTGATAAGTTAACCATTTCTCTTTTCCAGCCATTTCTCTTCTGTAAAACGCTTCTTGACTTGAGACACGTAATGGTATTTTCGAATAAAACCTTGGTTTATATCTATTCCATATTTTCAACAGAGGACGTCTTATAAAATGATTGTTAAAGTCTACATTTACTTTTGCTTTGTCATACCATAGATATCCATGCCATCCCCACTTCAAATTATGGCCCTCCAAATCCAATAGTCTTTTATTCCTCAATAAGATCCATTCCTTTATCCAGACTAGACAGCAGGCAGCAAAATAAAGTCTCAGATTTGGTAATCCCAGTCCTCCTCTTTCTTTGGCATCTTGTAGTAGTTTAAATTTAACTCTTGGTTTTTTTCCTTGCCATACAAATTTAGAGATATCTTTTTGCCATTGTTTAAAAGGTAAATCAGAGGATATTACAGGTATTGTTTGAAACAGAAACATCATTCTCGGTAATACATTCATTTTTATCACAGATATTCTACCCATTAATGACAGTTGTAGTTTATCCCATTTTAGCAAGTCTTTCTTAATCTCTGTCCATAATTTTTCATAATTATTATGAAACAACTTTGAATTTTTATTTGTCATAATGATACCTAAATATTTCAACTTTTTCTCTATTGTAAAATCTGTCTTGTCCATTAACTCTTTCTGTTCCCTTAAAGTTAAATTTTTCACCAACATCTTTGTTTTTTGATTGTTGATCTTAAATCCTGCTAACGGTCCAAATTCTTTTAACTTGTCCATCAATACATTAATTCCTTCCAAAGGGTTTTCTAGTACAATTATCAAATCATCAGCAAATGCTCTCAATTTATATTCTTCTTTTTTTATCTTTAATCCCGAAATTCTTTTATCTTGCCTTATATCTCTAAGCAGCACTTCTAAGACCAGAATAAATAAAAGGGGAGATAAAGGACATCCCTGTCTTGTACCCTTTTGTATTTCACATGAATCCGTTAAATCTCCGTTAACAATTATCTGAGCCTTCTGAGATATATAAATCGATCTAATCCATTTTATAAAATTATCTCCAAAATCCATTTGCTCCAAAACCTGAAACATAAATTTCCAATTCAAATTATCAAATGCTTTTTCAGCATCTAAAAAAATCAAAGCTGCTTGTTTATCATTTCGTTGTTCTAAATATTCCAAGACATTCAAGACATTCCTGACGTTGTCACGTAATTGTCTTTTAGGTAAAAACCCTGATTGATCTTCCTGAATAAATTGTTGCAATATTATTTTCAATCTTTCTGCCAAGATCGTTGTAAAAATTTTATAGTCATTATTCAATAGAGATATTGGTCGATAATTTTTTGTTTTAGTTAAATCTTGCTCCTCTTTAGGTATTAATGTTATATTAGCATTTTTCCAACTATCCGGTATCTTTCCCTCTTGCAGAATAAGATTCATTGTAGACTGTAAAGGTAGTAAGAGTTCTTCCTCCAAACATTTATAATACATTGCAGATAACCCATCTGGTCCTGGTGCCTTTCCTAATTTAATTTTGTTTATAGCTTCAGATATCTCTCTTGACGTAATAGGGCCATTAATAGCTTGTCTCTGAAAATCTGTAATTTTAGGCAAATTCTGTTTAGATATATACTCTTCTATTTTTTCAGATGGAATTTCCTGACATTTGTACAATGTTGAGTAATATTGATGAAAAATCTTTTTGATTTTTACATTATCTGTCAACGTCTCTTCTCCTTCTTGTATCTTTAAAATAATATTTTTTTGACGTTCTTTTCTTAATTTATATGCTAACCATTTCCCAGGTTTATTTGCAAATTCAAAAGTCCTTTGTTTAGCAAAATTTAGTTTTCTTTCAATTTCTCTAACTGTCAGCATTGATACTTGCTTCTGTAACATTTTAATTTGATTTACAATAGAAACTTTAGTTGTTCTTTTTCAATTCTTCCTCTTTTTGTTTTATTTCTTCCAAAATTAATTGCATTTTCATAAATAAAGTAAATATTACGAAGGCACCGTATACTTCCAGAGCTCTCTCATTTGTACTTAGACCCAGAAGCATC
Source organism: Rhineura floridana (assembly GCF_030035675.1). NCBI lineage: Eukaryota > Metazoa > Chordata > Lepidosauria > Squamata > Rhineuridae > Rhineura > Rhineura floridana. The sequence continues at coordinate 23,379,737 of NC_084493.1, read as the reverse complement.
TATGTCTAGGGAGATGTCCACTTGTTGCTCTAGCAAAACTTTCCCCAACCTGATGCCCTCTAGCATGTTTTGGTCCACAACTCCCATCTCCCCTAACCATTGGCCATGCTGGCTGGGACTGATGAGAGCTGTAGTCCAAAACATCTGAAGGGCACCAGATTGAGGAAGGATGCCCTAATGACTCACCACAAGGACTTGAGGCTCCTGTCCTTCTCCTTGCCAGCTCCTGACAATGGCTCCTTGTCCCATCTATTTAGGTTTCCTGGTTCCATGTCAATCCCTTCCTTGTCCTGTAGGGTGCCTGTTGACAGCAAGCATACAGTGGTTGGCTCCCAAGGTCTACTATCACCTGAAGTGGTGATATTCCCCCAGAAATGACAGCACTGAGGAGCATCTGTCACTGTGGTTTTCTCTTCCTGCACACAGCATATACTCAGATAGAAAGTCATTACCTCTTGCAAGGTAGAAACTTTAAATGAATACAAATCCGTATTTGCCTCTTTGATTTATCCCTCTGTTTCCTCCCTGATGCATTCCGTCTATCATGTTTATAGCTCCTCTGCAGAATAGATGGGGACAGATGCTTGGCAGGATGGGGACTGACGTCTCTTTCGGCATTTAGAGGCTCTTTGATCACTCTGGGGCTGGAGAAGGGGCAGCAGGTACCATGAGATGAAAAGGCTGCATGGGCGGCCCTCTTGGTTATTACATATTGCTCCTTTGCCCCAACACATGACCAAGATTAAATGCTACAGGGCAGAGGCTAACAACCTCTATCCAATGCCCAAAAGTGAGTAATCAGAAGCAGGAGCAGAACATCGCAGTCAGTGCAGTTGCTGTCACATCCTAGATAGAGATTTGCTGAAGGTTCAGAGAAAATAATTTCTGTCTTGAAGCTGGGAAGGCAATAAAATTCATCTCTCCCACACCCCCATTTTAATGAATATTCTCAGAGAATTTTCCAACAAGCTTTTTTTTGGGGGGGGGGCACCATTACCAGTAGTGGCATGGCTTCTTTTCAACTTGTTTTGTTTTGATACCCCCATATGCAATGGGTGCTATTCAGTGCTACTCCTACTCAGAGTAGACCCCCTGAAGTTTAGACATGACTAACTTAGGTTAATTGATTTCAATAGGTCTGCTTTGAGTAGGACTTAGTTAAATACGACCCAATGTAATCAAGGGTTATATGCACTGCTAGCCCTACTCAGAGTAGTTCCATTGAAGTTAATGAATGACTACCTTAGGTTCATTAAATTCAATAGGTCTATTCTGAGTAGGACTTAGCTGAATACAACCCAATGAAATTGTGGGTTATATGCAATGGTAGACCTATTCAGAGTAGATCCATTAAAGCTAATGAACATGACTAAGTTCATTAAATACAATAGATCTACTCTGTGTAGGACTAGCACTGGATACAACCCCCAAATTCCTGTGTTGTTGGCCAAGTCAAATTATTGGTACAGACACTGTTAGGATACCCCAGTTCCCTTCACTGAGCTATAATTCCTAGAGTACCTTGGGAAGAAAGATTGAATGTTAAAACACTCTGAGAATTGTAGCTCTGTGGAGGGAATAAGGGTGTCCTAACAACTCTCAGTGCTCTTAACCCTACAGGTCCCATGATTCTTCAGGGAAAGCTACAACTGTTTAAAGTGGATTAAGAGTACTTTAAATGTATGGTGTGGATGTGGCCTATGTTCCCCAAACCGCTTTAATCATAAGGATACAGTGTTGTTTGCTCTATAGATTCAGAATCAAAATATTATTGATTATCAAAATAATGATGGCGTAGTATGCAGTGGCTCATTGAAGGCCTTTCCTCTTCATTCCTGAATTGGGGAGAAGGGGGTAGCACGAATCACTTCCCACTGTTTAGGGGAAAGAAGGGGTGAAGGACAGTAGCTCAGTGGTACATCTCAGAGCATCTGCTTTGCATGCAGAAGGTCCCAGGTTCAGTCCCCATCATCTCCAGCCGGACTGGGAGAAACCCCTGCCTGAAACCCTAGAGAATTGCTGCCAATCAGTGTCAAAAATACTGAGCTGGATGATTCAGTATAAGGCAGCTTCCAATGTTTCAAGATGTCAGTAGAGGGCTTCTTGTTTACCCCCCCTTCTTAAAACTTTTAAAACCTCCTGATTCTGTCAGTGGCACAGCAATGGTGGTGAAACACTGGCTGTGGCTGTCTCCCTTCCCAGGGACACTGAACAGAATTCTGTCCACCTCCTATCACCATTTAGGCCCTCTGTTCTCCCCTCAAATCATTTCTGTGGATGAATCTCTCCTACCTGCTTGGCACTGAACCATCTGCCCCCATTTTGACACCTGCAGATGGGGTGGTGAACTGGGAAAATGGCCACTTTGGCCTAGGGATGAGCGAATCCATTTGTGTTGGTTTCTCTCCATTTTTCACTTTTCCAGTCTTAAGTTCCAGTCTTTCCATTTCAAAATCCTGATGAAAATTTCCATTTCAAAATCCTGATGAAAATTTCCATTTCAAAATCCTGATGAAAATTCATCATTTTAGAAGCATAGAATCATAGAGTTGGAAGGGGCCTATAAGACCATCGAGTCCAACTCTCTGCTGAATGCCCTTTAGTGAGAATTTATTCTAATACATATGTATGCAATTTTCCATAACATGCAAAGTTTTGCAAAATAATTTCCCCTAATATAATACCCTTTCATATGTTGTTTTCATAGCAATAGGCATCTGTAGGCACACTTTCCCCTAGTATATCCATTTTTATGCATATTACTAGGCTAGAGAACTGCACTGGAAAAAAATTGCAGAAGCATGAATTTCAAAGGATGGTTGTGTTTTGGTTTGTGTATTGTTTTTGAAAAGTACAAATTAGGTAGATTCTCTTTTAAATGCAAACTGAATTGAATTGCTCCCCCACCCCAACTTTGGCCCACCTCTATTTGGACCAAGCATAGGTAACTGTAGCATGGTGATTTGTTGCAAGCAGACACCCACACAGCCACACACAGTGAACCAGCAGCCACCAAGAAAATGAATGTCACATGGCTGTAGACCATGTTCTTTTAAGGGCCATTCCACAGTACCTGCAACAGAACAGCAGGTAACAAAATTAACTTTGTTTCAAAGCATTTTCTATTTTTTCCTCTCCTTATTTTGCTGATTAAAATAAATGAAAAGCTGTCTGCAGAACTAGCTGCAGGCAGAAACAGGTTAGATCTATGCCTTTCACACCAAGATGTATATTTGAAGTAAAGATGATTAATAAGCAGAGCAAGAGAGCAATGGATGCCATACAAGGCTTACAAACAATTCCTTGCATTTGTGCTAGTCAGCCCCTGGGCAGCAAATATGGAAGAGGGGGGCATCCCCAGAGACTATTCCAAGAGAACCTCACATTTGCATGGCTGAAGATGCACAAACTCATCACAATCCCTGCTAAATGTTGCAGTTCTGACTTGGGGCTTTGAACATGAAATATGAGGGGAAGCTGAACAATTAAAATATTAGAGTATTAATACAAAATTAATACAAAATTGCTTGTGGGGATAATTGGAATGATCTGCCCCTGGAGACTAATGTTAGGCTCCTGAATGCTCTGGGGGTTTGTTGAGACCCTGGTCTCACTATGGGATGGTGAGATGAAGAGGGCTGCTGACATGACTCCCAAGGGCCCTCTCCAGTGCTGCAGAGCCTGTGCTGTTCCTTGGTTTACCGGGGAGTTGCAGATAATGAAGAAGGCTGGGAAACGGTGGTGGAAAACCTACTCTGAAGCTGACTGAATGTTATATAACTCTGCCTACCAAGCGGCAGTGAAGGCAGCTTTGCTTTGCTTTTCAAAGGGCCATCCAGCAGAGTGTTCCAGCTGGTACTTCTGGTTGTACCAGAAGTGGTGGATTGGCCTTTGGAGAGCATTAAACTGAATCCCAAGGAAAAGGGAGATGTAAACTTGGTGGTAACGATTGATAAAGGCTTATGCACAGTAACAGGAACCGAGAGAATGGCTCCAATGGGGCCCAGTAGTAGTCTTCATAAAAATGTAGGAAGGAAGCCGGACCATAAATCACAAGGTCTTCAAGGTCAAATACTAATGACCAGCGTATGTAAAACAAACAGAATAAATTTGAACTCTTAATACAGAACAGTAAATACAACTTGATAGGTATAACTGAAACTTGGTGGGATGACTCCCATGACTGGAATACAGTGAATGAAGGATATAACTTGTTCACAAAGAACAGAAGGAATAGAAAGAGAGGTGGAGTCACACAGAAATACAGGAGGATGGGCTTGGTAGATCCACTGAGATTATCTGGATTAAAATAAATGGGGCAAGGAATAAAAGGAACATAATGGTTGAAGTCTACTCTGGACCACCCAATCAAGGAGAAGACAAGGATGAAACTTTTGAAAAGCAAATTGCCATTTTTTCCAAGAAGGCATGATGTAGTAGTAACGGGGACTTCAATTACCCCAATATCTGTTGGGAGACAAATTCCAAAAACACGGGTCCTCCAAGAAATTCCTGATTTTGTTGGAGATACCTTTCTCCTACAGAAAGTGAAGGAAGCAACTAGAGGATCAGTTATCGTTGACTTGATTCTAACCAATAGAAATCACTTAGTAGATGAAGAGGCAGTTACAGGAACTCTGGGGAAAAGTGACCACACAATACTTGAGTTCTTGATTTTAAATGAAGCAAAATCTGAGAATAGCTATATACATACCCTGAACTTCAGAATTGCAGATTTTAAATTCCAGAGCAATAATAAGTAAGGTTCCATGGCAAGTGACCCTAATGAGAAAAGCAGTCCAAGATGGGTGGGATTTCTAAAAAAGGAAATTCCAAAGGAACAATTGCAAACAATTCCATCAAGGAAAAAAGGGGGAAGACAGCAGAAGAAGCCAATGTGGCTTCACAAAAAGCTTAGAGATGACCTGAAAACAAAAAAGGATACATATGGGAAGGCGAAGGAAGATCAAGCCACAAAGAACAAGCAGGGAGCATGGAATTGCAGGGATGGCACCAGGAAGGCTAAAGCTGAGAATGAGCAAGAGATGCTAAAAGCAACAAAAAAGCTTTCTTCAGGTACGTCCACAGTAAAAGACAGAGAAAAGCAATGGTGATACAGCTACTCAGTGAGGATGACAAAATGATAACAGATGACAAAGAAAAGGTAGAATTGCTCAATTCCTACTTTGGCTCAGTGTTCTCCCGAAAGAGGGTCTATGACCCTCCCAGCAAATGCGACATTGAAGGGGCAGGATTCCATATTGAAATTGATAGACAAATGGTTAAGGAATACCTAATCACTTTGAATAAGTTCAAACCTGCAGGGTCCAATGAACTCTATCGTAGAGTATTGAAGGAACTGGCTGACGAACTCTCAGAACTACTGTCTAATATCTTTACAAAATCATGGAGGAAGTGCAGATGACTGGAGGAGGGCTAATGCCTTTCCTATCTTCAAAAAGGACAAAAAAGGAAGAACCTGCAAACTACAGACTAGTCAGCCTGACATCAATCCCTGGGAAAATTCTATAGCAAATTACAAAGTGGTCAATCTGTAAATTCCTTGAAAACAATGAAGCAATTACTAGAAGCCAACATGGATTTATCAAGAACAAATCCTGCCAGACTAATCTTATCTCATTTTTTGATCGGGTAATCTCCTTGGTAGACTATGAGAATGCTGTGGACATAACTCAATTCCAGCAAAGCTTTTGACAAAGTGCCTCATGATGTTCTGATTAGCAAGCTAGCTAAATGCGGGCTGGATGGAACAATTGGGTGGATCAACAGTTGGCTACAGAATTGTACTCAAAGGGTGTTTATCCATGGTTCCTTCTCAAAGTGGGGGGAGGTAATGAGTGGGGTACTGGTCTTGGGCCCAGTGCTCTTCAACATTTTTTATTAATGACTTGGATGAGGAGGTGCAGAGAATGCTTATCAAATTTGCAGGTGACACAAAATTGGGAGGGATAACTAATTCCCTGGAGGACAGAAACAAAATTCAAAAGTGATCTTGATAGGCTGGAGCACTGGGCTGAACAGAACGAAATTTAAGAAGGATAAGTACAGAGTTCTGCACCTAGGAAAAAGAAACCAAATGCACAGTTATAAAATGGGGGATACTTGGCTCAGCAATACTACATGCAAGAAGGATATTGGAATTGTTGTTGAGCACAAGATTGCATATGAGCCAACAGTGCACTGTGGCTGAAAAAACAGCAAATGCTAGTTTAGGTTGCATTAACGGAAGTATCGTTTCCAAAACATGTGAAGCACAGCTGCCCCTCTATTCAGCACTGGTTAGGCCTCATCTTGGGTAATGTGTCCAGTTCTGGACATGACACTTTAAGAAGGATGCAGAAAAACTGGAATGGGTTCAGAGGAAATCAACCAGGATGTTTCCAGGGGACTGGAAAAAAGCCCTATGAGGAGAGATTGAAAGAACTGGGCATGTTTAGATTGCACAGTTGCACCAGTTAACTGCAGCAGTTCAGTTGTGTTAAGGATTGCCCTGAGAAGAGAAGGGTTAGGGAAGATATGATAGCACTCTTCAAGCAGTCTTCACAAATAGAAAGGGTTCTTGGGGAAGGTGGTGGAGAGAGTGGTGGCCAGGCAGGTTCAGAAGTTCTTGTAGGATATGAATTGCATGGATCCATTTCAGTCTGAGTACAGGCACAGTTTGGAGATTCAGTTAGCCTTGTTGGCTCTGATGAATGAACTGTATCAAAAGCAGGACAGGGGGAATGTGACTCTGCTTCTCAATATTTCAGCAGCTTTTAATACAATTGACCATGATGTCGTCCTGGACTGGTTCTGTGGGATGGGCATTGGGGCCACTGTTTTATAGTAGTTCTGTTCCTACCTCCAGGGTCGTGTCCAGAGACTAGCACTGGGAGACTGTGTTTTGGCTCCATGGTCCTTGTGCTATGGTGTACCACAGGGTAGTCTTGTCTCCAGTGCTTTTTCATGTCTATATGAAGCCACTTGCTGCCGTCAGCTAGAGTTCTGGGGCAAAGTGTCATCAGTATGCTGATGACACACAACTCTACTTTCCCCTAACATCTGGGTGTATAAGAGGGCTTCCTTTTCCAATTGAGCCTTGCTTAAGCAACAAGATTTAAGAAAAGGGCATCTATTTTGCATGCAGAATGTCTTAGGTTTAATCCCCAGTGTCGCCAAGTAAGGCTGGGAGAAACCCCTGTCTGAAATTCTGGAAATCTGCTGTTAGTGTAGACGATACTAAGATAGGTACAGGAATACCCCGCATTAACGTACGCAATGGGTCCAGAGCGAGTACGTAGACCGAAAATGTACTTAAAGTGAAGCACTACCTTTTTTCACGTATCGATGCATATACTGCACTGCAGTCACCATATACGGGCATAACTGATGTAAATAACGCATTTATAACTAAAATAAACACAGTAGGCCTTATTTTAAGAAAACGTTTGTAGTTGGAAACTGATCGGGCGGTGGTGTCATGCCGTTAAGTGTCCGTTCTTGCGAAGCGAGCGGACGTAAACAGGGGAATGGTGCTACTGTAAATATGTCTGTACTCGCAAGTGTCCGTAAAGTGAAGGTCCGTATAGCGGGGTATTCCTGTAGACCATTGTTGTCCTGCCCAAACTCGAGGAACTCAGACATGGCTGTAGTTTTTTCTTTTATTGAAGTAAGATAAAGTTTCAGTTCAGAGCACTTCATGAATCTACCTGCAGCTTACTCAGAACTCAGCATCCCTCTCTAACTAACTAGGTACAAGTTGGAGGCATTAAGACGTTGACTCAGCAACTAACCCTCCCTCTTCACCCAGCTTAAATAGGGCTGGATGGGCCTCCTGCTTGCATATACCCCGAGTCATGGTTGGAAGCGTGTGCATAAGCGCAGACTCCTCCTGAGTTCGCTTTGTTGAATCTCTGCCGCATCCACCTCCTGCACCTGGGTGAAAACGGGGCCTTGGCTTCAGTCCCATCCTCTCCCTCTGTGGGGGAGACCTGTCTGGTGGTGGCGCAGGTGAAGGGTGAGGTGGCGCATCAGGCGAAGGCGTGAACAGCCAGTCTGGAGGTCCCTCCTGTGGGGTGTCTGAGACAGCTGGAGGTGGCCCATCAACGTCCACAGTGGGGGCTGCTTTGAAATCCCTCCCCTTGCTGGGTCCTTCCCCGACTGGAACGTCCCAGTCCAAGTCTTCCTTGCCCCCCCCCCGTGCATCAGTCCACCCCTGGCTAGCATGGCTCACGACAATAGTTTTGACTCAATATAAAGTAGCTTCCAATGTTTCTGTCTTCCTGAGCTCTGATGCATTTCTGTATCTTTAGTTATTTTTTTAATTTGTTTGGTTCAGATTTCTGTGTTGCTCCTTGACTCTGCCTCCTGGGTTGCCATCCAATCCTGATTTCCTGGTTAGTCGCATGGCTCCTGGCTATCCTCAGACTGCTGCCCCCAGCACAGGGTTTTTTCTTGTGCAGAACCATTGGGTGCACAACCTCAGGCTAACATCTTCCTTTCACATGGGACTCACTGCTGATGAAGGCGAGCCAGGGCAAGAAGGCAGCTGCCCCATCCTCCTGAATGTTCTGCAGCAGACTTGCTCTGGTACCGATAATATATTTGAGAGCAGCCCAGTCAGACCCCGCCACCCAAGAGACTTCATTCAGGGAGAAAGTCTGGCAATCATTCCTCATAATGAAAACAAAATCCTCTTGTAAAGCTTGCTGGAAAACCAAAGTGTAAAAAAGACAAAAAGCTGACAAGGGGATACATGTCAATAAAGGGAGTATTATGGAAATTCACTGCTTCGGCACAGCAGCTGACATTCAGTAAATCTCCACAGCCAATCCAAAATCTGGTGTGTGTTATTCTGATGGGCAAGCCAATTTCTCAAACATCCTTCTCTGTTGCACTCCTAATAAAAATGGGCAAAGTTTAAAATAAACAAGAGCTTGCAAGTTTTATTTCACTTCCTATCGGGAGGCCTCATAGAGCTCACTCTCTTTTGATTCCCCAGATTTTTATGGAGTTAAACTATCACCTGTTGCCTGACATGATTCTGTCTACCTGTCTGCTCTATGTAGGAGCAGTGAAGGCAGCTAAAAAACTTCATTTCGCTGCCACTATTAAATCATCTCTTTGCCGCCCAGCGGAGCTCTTTCGAGTTGTCCGGGGGCTTCTCCATTCAAACCCTCCGGACACGGTGGAATCATCGGAGGCCCACTGTAATCAGTTTGCCGATCACTTCCAGAATAAGATCTCATGTATCCGCCAGGACCTAGACTCTCAAGTTATAGCAGTAGATCGTAGTGAGATGTCCGGAGCACAGTCTTGTCCTGTTTTGTTGGATGAGCTTCAGTTGGTTCAACTCGAGGACGTGGACAAGGTGCTTGGACAGGTACGTGCAACCACTTCGGTACTGGATCCTTGCCCCTCCTGGCTGATAAAAACTAGCAGGAATGGAACAGGTAGCTGGGCCAAGGAAGTGATAAATGCCTCTTTATGAGAGGGAGTGGTCCCGGGCTGTCTGAAAGAGGCAGTGGTGAGACCACTCCTGAAAAAGCCTTCCTTGGACCCAGTCAATTTTAACAGCTACAGGCCAGTGGCGAATGTTCCATTCCTGGGCAAGGTCTTGGAACGGGTGGTTGCTGGCCAGCTCCAGGCGCTATTGGATGAAACTGATTATCTAGATCCATTTCAATCGGGTTTTAGGCCCGGTTTTGGCACCGAGACAGCCTTGGTCGCCCTGTACGATGACCTATGTCGGGAAAGAGACAGAGGGAGTGTAACTCTGTTGATTCTCCTTGATCTCTCAGTGGCTTTTGATACCATCGACCATGGTATCCTTCTGGAGAGGCTCGCGGAGTTGGGAGTTGGAGGTACTGCTTGGCAGTGGTTCCGTTCCTACTTGGCGGGTCGTCTCCAGAAGGTAGTGCTTGGGGAACATTGCTCGACACCGCGGGCTCTCCAATATGGGGTCCCGCAGGGGTCAGTTTTGTCCCCCCTGCTTTTTAATATCTACATGAAGCCGTTGGGAGAGGTCATCAGGAGTTTTGGAGTGCGTTGTCATCAGTATGCTGATGACACGCAGCTCTACTTCTCCTTTTCATCTTCTTCAGGTGAGGCTGTCGATTTGCTGAACCGTTGCCTGGCCGTGACAATGGACTGGATGAGAGTTAACAAACTGAAGATCAATCCAGACAAGACTGAGATGCTGTTGGTGGACGGGTTCTCTGATCGGATGGTGGATATATACCCTGTCCTGGACGGGGTTACACTCCCCCTAAAGGACCGGGTTCATAGTCTGGGAGTCTTTTTAGACTTTTCCCTCTCACTTGAGGCTCAAGTAGCCTCGGTGGTTAGGAATGCGTTTTACCAACTTCGGTTGGTAGCCCAGCTACGTCCCTATTTGAGTAAAGAGGACCTTACATCAGTGGTACATGCTCTGGTAACCTCACGTTTGGATTACTGTAATGCGCTTTACGTAGGGCTACCTTTGAAGACAGTTCGGAAGCTACAACTAGTGCAAAATGCGGCGGCCAGATTGCTGACAAGGACCAAGCGGTCCGAGCATATAACACCTGTTCTGGCCAGCTTGCAATGGTTGCCAATATGTTTCCGGGCTAGATTCAAAGTGTTGGTATTAACCTATAAAGCCTTATACGGTGCGGGACCACGATACCTTGCAGAACGCCTCTTCCAATATGAACCAGCCCGTGCACTATGTTCTGCTACGAAGGCCCTCCTCTGGGTTCCAACTCACAGGGAGGCCCGGAAGGTGATGACAAGATCTAGGGCCTTCTCAGTGGTAGCCCCCAAACTATGGAACAGTCTCCCCGAGGAAGTACGCCTGGCGCCGACTCTGCTCTCCTTCCAGCGCCAGGTCAAAACCTTCCTATTCTCTGAAGCATTTTAAGTTACACTGATTTACTTTTTAAAAATGTTTATTGTATTGGATTGTTGATTGTATTTTAGTATTATTTTGTTATTCATTGTATTTTTATGCTATTTTATGTTCACTGCCCAGAGAGCTATTGCTAGTCGGGCGGTATATAAATTTAATAAATAATAATAATAATAATAATAATAATAATAATAATAATAACAATAATAATAATACCTTGCAGTGTGAGTCTACCCTCCGGTTATGTCAGCTGTGTGCCAGCTGAGTAGGACAGGATTATGATGAAGGCCTCTTGCAATGGAATCATGGTTCATTGTGGCAGTATAGCCACACGGCAATGGTGCTGGGGAAGTGTGACGCCCTTCCCTGGCTCTCCCTGTCAGGTTCCTACCTGCTCGTGGCTACTGCCTGTCACTAGGCACCACCAGGGACTCCACCAGTCCGGACTGTCCTTTTTTATGGTTTCTCTCTCCACTCTAGCATAGACCTCACCAGATCCCCCTGCTAGGCAGCACCACCAGTCATGTCCTATAACCAGTATCCCCAGAGACTCTGCCTGAGTCTCTCTCAATCAGGTTACCTCTGTGACTGCGTGCTTAAGCTGTCCCCAACCCCCTTGTATCACTGCAGATAACTCATAACTCAGGGTTGCTCTAGATACTTCTGAATGTTATAATCTCCTCTTCACCGCTGCCACCATTTGTTACTGTTTCCCTTCAGCCTTGGTCATTACCTTACCCTCCCTTCTGGTCTGTGAAACCCCAGCCAAGGATCAGGCCTTTGGTAAACCAAATATAGTTTTTATTAAATAACAGAGATAACAAGATTACTTTTCTAATGGTACTTAAGCATATGGTTTCATCTATTTCTGTGATACTTGACTTATCATGAACTAGAACTCCCACTCTCTCTTTCTCCACACGCTCCTGACATCCACCTCCAAACACCACCAAACACTTCTCAAACAACCCAGCAACGTCCACCCAGATTCACCACAGATTCTCCACCTCTAGATTCAACTGTCATTCTTCCATTTATACTCCCAGCCATTCAAACACTCAGCCAATCATCCAGCATTCTACTGCTCATTTACTCCCCCCTCCTCTTTCATTCCACTTACCATGTATCTTCTATACAAGCAGCACTTACCATATATACATTAATACAGGAACATCACAGGAAGCTCAGTGGTAGAGGATCTCCTTGGCATGCAGCAAGTCCCAGGGTCAGTCCGCAATGGTATCTTCAAGTAGATCTGGGAGAAACCCCCTTCTGAAACCCTGGAGGACTGCTGCCTGTCAGTGCAGACAATGCTGAGCTTGATGGACCATGGCCTGACTTGGTATAAGGCAGCTTCCTAAGTTCTTTGTGTTGTGATGGCATCTCTGCCACTTCAGCAAAGAACTGAAAGACCACACTGACTCACACAGATGAGCAGCAGGGATAATGGAGTTACTTTCCCCCCCCACTCTTCTTCCACTGTCCCAGTAGAATAGGAAGTGAAAGCCAGAGTCTTGAGGAACTCTTCCATTCCAGGATGAGCCCAGACATTTTCTCTGGATGTGGCAAGGGCACCAGGACCATGGATGCAAGGTCAAAGCCCTATTCGCTCATTCTCCTCCGCCTGCAGGACTACCCTCATGCAAGGGGGAGAGCTGGGGTGAGCCTGTGGGCCTCATGACCTCCTGTATGTCCCCATTGCTGTTCCTGAACATGTTGCAATGGGGAAAGGAGCAAATAATGTAGGCATTTATATCTCAACTTACATTCAAGTAGCTCAGGAAGGAGCACACCAGGGATGAGCAGCTTGTTGGTCTCCAGGTGTTATTAGACTACAAATTCCATCACCCACCCCTGCCTATTGGCTGTGATAACTGAGGCTGCTGGGAGCTGGAGCCCAGCAACATCTGGAGCACTGCAGGCTTCCCATCTCTGGTGTACACAGTTCTCTCCCCTTCATTTTATCCTCATAACCATGTCAGACAGGCTGAGTAAAACAACTGTCCTGGCGTTTCCTGGCTGCCAATTTGAAGGCTGAGTAAGACCGTTGGCCTAGTATTTCCTGATAAGTTTCATGGCTGCCAATTTGAAGCCAGGCCTGTTCTGATACTCTAACATAGCTTCCAACATTTCACACACACACACACACAAACAAACAGACGTAAACACTTTTAAAGTGTAACATCCTCATTCTGATGTTGCCAGGAGTTGATGGAATCTGTGGACAGCTGCCCCACGTAGTGAGTCACTAAACTGCAGGTGCAGCTTCTCAGTGAATGACCCTCAGGCCCTGGGCTGATTCTGCCCATCCACGTGGTCCATTGGCTCCCCCTGGATGGGAAGGAATATGTTCCAGTTGAGCCTTGCTTGAGCAACAAGGCCTTTCTCTGTCCAGGTTTATTCTTTGATACTGACGTCTGTCTTGCTCCTGCCTCCTGGTTTGTCTTTCTATCATTACTTGTTCGTTGGTACTGACCAGCTCAAGGAGGAGGGTGGAGGCATCCTCCTACTGATGGTAGCACTGAGCTCATTGGGATGGGGCAAGGCAAGGTGGTGGTGAGGTCAGTGGGAAGCAGCAGCCCTACAAATGAATGCACACCTGCAGGGCCGCCATCACCAGTGGAGGCTGGTCCATTCGGGCAAATGGAGCACTGGCCCACCAACCTCTGTCTGCCCTCAGCTAGCCCTTCTGCCTGCTTGCCTTCTTACTTACAACCACTCAGGAAGCAGCTCCACCTGTCATTGGCTCTGGGTCCACCTGCAGTGGCTTTCCCTGCTTTCTGCCCCACCAGTACTAAAGATTACCAGCCATCACTGACCATCACCAACCTGGAACTTTCCTGATCTTGCCATCACCTCCTGGCTCCATTTCTTCTTGATGGTAACATGGCTGCTGCCACCGTTAGGATGCCACTGCCTCCACCACAACCCTGAGACACTCCTGCTAACTACTGTTATTTTTTCCCATAGGCCCTGGCTCACCCCATGGCCCAGGCCTGACACATACCAACGGTCAGCCTCTATTCCTCCCTACACTTACCCATTGCTGAAATCTCTATTCAGCCTATTGTATTCACTTCATCTGCAATTGCCCATCTTGTGTCATGTTAATAGCCGGAAAGGTGTTGGTTCAGAGTTGGTTCAGAGTTACAGAAAAAATCATAAGCATCCCAACATCAGTTAACAACAGTCTCTTGCATAGTTCAGGACAGTGGCAGGCTGGGCAGTGCATGGTGCCTTAGTGTTCATGCACATACTCGCATGTGCACTAAAGATGAGATGCATGGAATCCCAACCTTGATTTTCAACTTTCTAGCATGGGTAGGGAACCTTTTTCTCCATCAAGAACCATTGACCCACAGGGGAAAAAAAAATCAAATGGGAGTCTCCAGCAAATATTAATTAATGTTGTTAATCAATAAAGGCTGCAATCCTGTGGTCCCAGGGAGGGCTATGGAAAGATAGACCTGCTGATGGAAAGATCAGCAGCCAGTGGTGCTAAACTCCAATATTGGAGAAGGAGAAAACGAGATGTTGTGGGGACATGTCAGGGGCATAGTTCAGTAATTTGTTTGTCGGTTTGTTTCATTGTTATTTATTAATTGTTACATTTATATCCCACCTTTCTTTCAAGGAGCTCAAGGTGGCATCCAAACATGGTTGCCCCCCTCCTGATTTTGTCCTCCCAGCAGCCCTGTGAGGTTAAGTTAGGCTAAGAGACAGTGACTGGCCCCAGGTCACGCAGGGAGCTTCATGGCACAGCAGGGATTTGAACCCTGGTCTCCCGACACCCAGCCTGATACTCTAACCACCACACCACACTGGCTCTCCTTCTGTATTATAACAGGCAATGGAACTGCAGAATCCGCAGACCTCCTGTACTCCCAACACTCACAACCATAGAATGGGGGCGGGCTCAAACTATGCCAGGCCTGTTTATTTCCTTCCCATTGAAATAATTGTGAGGGAAGCTTTTATCCTTTTTCTTTCTTTCTTTAAAAAAACGAAGAGGAAGGGACCCTCCCCCAACCCATTTAAAGGTGAACTGAGTGAATTCATATTTTTCAAAAGAAAGTGTGAACCAAACCACAGCCATCCTTCAAACTGCACACTCCTCCTCTGGATTTTGCAATGCTGTTCTCCAGCCAAGTACTGCACGCAAAAGTGCATATAGCAGGGTGAAGTGTGCAGATAAATAGATGTATTCATGGAAATATCATACAAAAATGCATTCTATTAGGGAAAATTGTTTTGCAAAAATATGTATATTAGTAAAAATTGCATACAAACGTGTATATTTGGAGAAATTCACACTAAAAAGCTGAGGAATTTTCATGAGGACTTTTTTCTTAATTGCAAACTGATCTGAAAATGTGGAGAACCAATTGGGAAAATGAAACAGAGAATCCTGACAGGGAAAACAAAAAATGAGAAACAGTTATTTGCCTACAGCTGCTCCATACTGCTTGGTTTAGAAAAAGATGATTTTTCTGACGTCAGTTCTCCCTTCCTCTTTTAGACCTTTTGGATTTCTCTGTCATTGCATTACAAGCTTGTAATTTTACTTTCTCTATATATACCAGCATGCACTGCCTGCCAGTTAGCTACGAGGCAAAGTTCACAGTGCTGGTGCTGATGCTGGCGTACAAAGCCCTATACAGCTTGGGACCAAGCTACATAAAAGGTTGTCTGATCCCTTATATACCCATCCAATCACTGCACTCTGCAGTTGAGGACCTCCTGCAGATTCTGTCTCATCAGGCGGTTTGCTCCATACAATGTAGGAATCAGGCCTTTAGTGTGGTGGCGCATACCCTTTGGAATGTCATTCCATTGGTACCGAAGACCTTCCTTTTCTAATAAGCCTTTTCAGCATCTGCATCTGTACTGGACTTCAAATTGTCTTTATATATGTGCATGTGTGTGTCTTTATATTTACGCAGACTATTAGTGAGAGCTGTGCTTAAGCCACTTATCACCAATCCTGGGTCTCATTCTTGTCACTCCAAACGCTGTATCACCTGTGTGTACCTCAGGGAGACAGCTACTTTCACAAGCACTAGGACAGGCAGGACATATTACATCAAACAGAACATCACCTGCAGGTCCTGCAATATAGTTTACATCATCGAGTGCAAAAAACCAGGATGTCATATCCAATACGTAGGAAAGACCACAACTGACCTACGCACGCGCTTGAAGAACCACAAGTCGGCAATCTTGACAAAAAAAGTGGAGCAACCAGTTGCAAAGCATTTTAACATCGAGGGTCACAGCCTGTTGCACTTTTCCATAACAGCGATAGAGATGCCAGCAGATCCAGCAGCATTGACCAAAAGGGAGAACTTTTGGATTTATTCTCTGGACACATTGGCACCACATGGCCTGAACCTGGAGGACAGTACCAGCATTACTTAGCTTCTGCAAATGAAGCCCCTCTGAGCATTCCATCCTCAAAGCTCTATAACTGCCACCTTGGTAACAGCATTTTTAGGTGATTAGTGGAATTCTTATAGGGATCCAGACCAAGCTTGGGTGAAGTTCTGTTTGTTGCTTCACATAAAACAGGCTTCTGTAACAGTTTCACTGCCACCAATTCATGCAGCACATTTCTTTAAACTCTCCTAGTAGCGGGTATGGAAGGATTTAGGTGTGAGGTGACACCATCACTGAGTCAGTATAAATCTTGACCTATGTTGTAGGTTTATTAAAGGGATTTTGTTTTACAAAAGGGAATAGGGTTGCTTATTTTGGGACTTTATAGGTGCTTGCTGACAGGTTCTAAAGTCTCCAGAGACATTGTTACTGGCACCAGCCTTTAGGTGGCTCTCCCTTTAGGCCAATTTCCCTAAACCTACACCTCAGCCAATTACTTCAACAACTCATTCCAGTTTAGGGTTGTCAGGTATCTGGCTTTCACCTGCAGACTCCAGAGTTTTGGAGTCCGGGTTTCTGGGTGAGTCATCCCAATCTCCAGACTCTCAACTTTCATTAAAAAAAAGTTTCTAGGCAGTCTGGTTCAAGAGATATAGACCAAAACATCAGCCGCTGCACCCCACAACTTCTGTTAAATGACCACATAGCTGGCTGCTCTAACCCCACCTTTTCATGTTTGTAGCCAATAAGTGAAGTCAAGGTCGTGACTGACAAGGGATTTGTTGAGCTCCAGGCAAAAGCTAGAACCCATTGCAAGGCTGGAAAACTGTTGTCTTTTCCTGGTTTATAGCTTTCAGCAGCAACAAAAGTGCCTTTCTCTCTGTGTGCAGGAGAGGAACAAAAAGAATCTTGGTAGGCAACTGTTTACTGTAAACAATTTCTGTTATGATTATAATAAAAGTGTACATGCAGGGCTTTTTTGAATTACTTGCAAAAATTGTACATTATACATTTTATCTTTCAAATAATTTTTGAACAGAAATTTAAAAGAAGTGTACATGCAACTTGTTTACATTTTCCTGGGCTGTTGAAGAGGGCAGTTTATTTGTCTAACTCATTTTGTTTTTTGAAAATCTTCCCAATATGAAGCTTTAATCCTATACTCCCTTTTCTGGGATTAAAGCTGCAATGCTAATCCCACATACTGGGAGTAAACCCCACTGAATTCAATAGGACTTGCTTTTCAGTATATGTGGTTAGGATTGTGTTGTAAATGGCACTTTTGACTGAACATAGCAAAGGATTGTGTCTGTGTTGTAAATCTTTCTTTCCCTCTCTAATCCTATTTTTAAAGCAATTATGCAGGGCTTACCTAGGTGTCCTTTTATTTTGTAGGAAACTAATACTGATTTTATTTTTCAAAAAATGTTCTACAGTGACCAACTGGTTTTGACAATAAGCTATTATATGGGGTGTATGTATTTTTACATCTCCAGTGTGTGTGTATATGGAATCTTTCCAATAACCCTGTCAGGTAGGGTTGGAAACCAAGGCAGCTCACAACTAGAAAAAAATCCATTTATTTATTTATTATTTATTTAATTTCATTTATAAACCGCCCATAGCCAATGGCTCCCTGGGCGGTGTACAACATACAATAATACAATAAATCAACAAAAATCACTAGATATAAAATACAGAACATAATAACACTAAACAGTATTGAGATAACTAAAACATTAAAACATTAAAATGTATAAAATGCATTAAAATGCCTGGGAGAATAGGAAGGTTTTAGCCTGGTGCCGAAAGGATAACAACGTAGGCGCCAGGCGTACCTCCTCGGGGAGACTGTTCCACAATTTGGGGGCCACCACCGAAAAGGCCCTGGATCTTGTCATTACCCTCCGAGCTTCTCGATGAGTCGGTACTCGGAGGAGGGCCTTAGATGTCGAACGAAGTGCACGGGTAGGTTCATAGCGGGAGAGGCGTTCCATCAGGTATTGCGGGCCCACACCGTGTAAGGCTTTATAGGTCAATACCAGCACCAAATTTAAAATCCAATAACCACAAAACAAGTATAAACAATTACAAAATAGCTTAAAGTGGCATGATTCTGAATTTTGGGTTGGGTGAGTGAAGTTCCTTATCACTTGAGATTGCAGTCCTGTGCATGCTTCCCTGTTTGAGTAAGCCCCATTGAATACATTAGGACTTGCTTTTGAGTAAACATGCATAGGATTGCACTATAAATAAATTTACAGGTTGTGTAAATAATAAACATCTTTGACTGTCATGCTTATATAAATATTTCTTCATACTATGTCCCATTAAGTATCTGATTTCATACTATGGTTGTACATTATTATTTCCTCTATATTTTAAGTGTGCCCTTCTTCCTTGGAGTGGTCATGGCCCCCTCTGTTGTTTTCACTCTGAGAGGCAGATTAGTCTGAGAAATGGTGAGTAGCCCATGGCTACTCAGTAAATATTATAGCTGATTTCCATTTTAAAAAATTAATTAAAATGATTTACATGCACACAAAGTTTATTAAGTAGATCCACATATCACATAATATCCACATTGCATTTAAAGTGCATGACTTCCCCCAAAGAACCCTGGGAAATGTAGTTTCCCCCTCACAGTTATAGTTTCCATGATTCTGTGGTGGGATTCCTGTGATTCAAATGTGTCTTGAATGTGCTGCTTTAAATGAATGATGTGCATCTGCCCTAGGTGTGCTGTGCATTCATTAATGAATTGAAAAGAATAGTTTTAAACAAGGGGATATAGCTCAGATGTAGAGCACATGCTTTTCATGCAAAGGTCCAAAATCCAATCTCTGGAAAAGACTATTGCTTGGAATCCTGGAGAGCCAATGCTAGTCTATGTAATCAATACTGAGCTAGATGGTACCAAATGACCTGACTTGGTATAAGGCAGATTCCTTTGTTCCTAAAAGTGGAAAGCGACCCAAGGGCCACAGTGACTCTGAAATTTATTTATGTATTTTATTTACAACATTTATATACCACTTTATATACTGTAAAAAACCTCAAAGCGGTTTACAGAAGGAATTAAAACAATACAATTATTGGCAAAAACAGTTAAAAACAGGCATTTAAAAACATTCAAAATAATAAAACCAACAATGAGTTAAAAACAGATAAAAAACGTAATTGCTTCTACATGACTGAGGAGGCTTGCCTAAACAAAAATGTTTTTAGCAGGTGCCGGAAAGAGTACAATGAAGGCACCTGCCTAATGCCAATGGCAGGCAGTTCTAAAGTGTAGGTGCTGCCACACTAAAGGATTGGTTTCTTACAAGGGCAGAACAAGTACTATGTGGAACCCATAACATAGAAAGCATACCTTGAACTTGGCTTACTAGCAAATTGTCAACCATTTCAGAGCAGAGGTATTATGTGCTGATAGGGTCTCACTCATGTCAGCAATCATGTCACAGCATTCTGCACTAACTGTAGCCCCTGGGTCAGGTTGGGCTGCATGGAGATTTCTGTGACCTTGGCTGACTGGCTGATTTTTGTTTTGTTTTGGTTAGGAAATCTGACTAGTTGCGGGATGCTGAGTTTTCTGCCTTACTCATAGGAATCTTGTGGTTGGTATGGCATTGCATTTAGGAAAGCAGCACAAAAAACAAAAGTTTTTTTCCTATTTGCATTTCATTTACCTCTGACCTTATATCCATAGAGGCAACCACAGTGTTTCCATGTGCTCAGCTCAACCCTCTTAAACCCACTAATGATGCACCTTGTTGGTTGCATGACGGTTTGTTTCTTGCCTAATAGCGGTAAAAGAGAATTCACATACTGAGAAGTGTGACTTCAATTGCTGTTGTTCTCAAGCTACTGCCTATGAAGGTAGACCAAACCATCTGTGTTTTACCTCTTGTCAATTATTACTCATTGGAATTGGGTTGGCTGTCAAAGTGAGTTTATAGCAGCCCAGGAAGGCAGAAGAGGGTACGGAATCTTCTTACCTCTTACTCATTTCTCAAACCTCTCTCTGCAGTGAAGGGTCAAGTCTGTAAAGAAGTTGAAGCATCCACATTAAAAGGCAAGGGCAGGGCATTATAGGCAGGGGGTTGGCAACCTGCTTTGATATGGATATATTTGCAGAGGATCCCTAGTCAAGCCTTAGCAACAGCACAATCCCCATGACATCACTAGGGCCCACCCTGGGATGCTTCTGACCTGGCAACTCTAGTCCAGCTACTGGGGCCAATATGCCTCTGTGCCCCCAAAGCTCCTCTGGTTGTACTCCTGGCTGTGGGACAGTTTAGCCAGTGTTACAAACTCACTTGTGTCACTTCCCTCTGGCAAGACCTATCTTCAGGGCAGCCCCTCAGACTCACTCAGTCACTGGCTCCCTTCTGATCGCCACCAGACCACAATTAGTGACACCTGGGTAAAGGTATGTAGGTGTCAGTCCTTCTCTCAGCAACTCACTAATCAAATCCTCACTCTATCACCAACACCAACTCAAACTGCCCTTTCTAACTGCTGTCAGTTAACTCTCTACTGCCTGAAACCTCCAGCCAACCAGAAAGAATTTACCTGATCAGGCCCCACCTACTTGAATCTTAAAGTGATCGTGTCTCTCTCCTCTCAAAACCTGTCGCCAAGCAACCACTCAAAACACAAAGGACAGGTTCCCAATGATACAAATGAACACAAAGCAAAAAATGCCAGAACCAGTCCTGAGAATGTGTGTGCAAGCCACGATTTATAAATGAAAAACACTCAGACAATAATAACTACACAAATGCAAAACACAGATAAAGTGAACAATACAATATATAAATACAAAGCAACAGCTGCCAAGCAGGCTTGCAACAATCTACTAAAACAAGGCCTCATGGCAGTCACAGAGGTCATATAATATTTTTTAAAACACAAACACACACATATCACATTTCTCCCTGGTCCATCTGACTCAGTATTGTCTACACTGAGTGGCAGAAATCCAGGATTTCAGGCAAGGTCTCTCCTCGTCCTATGTAGAGATGTTAGCTTTCCGGAGCCCTACCTGGACACATTAGGGATTGAACCTGGGACTGTCTGCATGCAAGACAGAAGCTCTACCTCTGAGCTACAGTGCTATTTTTTAACAAATAAACAAACAAACAAATAAATATTTTAATGCTTAGGTAGGTAGTGCAGGGATATTTCCATCTCTTGAAGCTCTGGCTGCCCAGGTCAGGATCCAAGAGAGGACAGGTGAAGGCATACATTCCTTCCATCAGGAATATTTTCTCCAGAGCAGGAAAGGCCAGTGCGGAAGGCTTAGACACTGCTACAGGAAGAGTCTTGGAGTGCCTTCCAGCAACGGAACCTAACCATCTGGTCTCCTCATCACCTAGCTATTGGACAGAGATTCCCCATCCCTGTCCTAGAGTCTTTGGAGAAGAAGCTGAAGTTTGATGAATTACAACTCTAGGAGCTCCTGCTACAAGTTTTCAGGAGGCTAGCAACTCCGAGAGGCAAACTAGAGAGACCACAGTAGAAGGATGATTGATCAGGCACAGGTTTCTGAAGACAGGAACTATTCCTAATAATTAGGGCTCTGCACAGCCCTCCTGAGATGCCCTGTGGCTTTGATCCGGGAGGGGGATCAGGCCAACCTACCAA